>NC_044556.1:42357554-42970471 GCF_007565055.1 Rhinopithecus roxellana
GGAGGGTGAATCAAGGTTAAGTGTTTCACTGTAACTCTGTACACCCCAGATGCCAGGACAGATTGGGGTGCTGGGACTAGGGACCTTCAGTGTGCTATGCAGTTCTCCTGAGATAAAGGTATGGTGTCAGAACCTTCAGAACCTGATGCACAGTGGCAGGTATCCATTCATCAGAGCCGGAGGAGGCTGTAGGGACTTCTTGACACCGCAAGAATAACGTAATTGCTAACTGGCCAAGAGCACTCACTTTCCACAAGCAGAGGAGGCTAAAAGCTAATCAGGGGCCCACTTTTTATTGGAGAAGGAAACAGTGACTAGGTGACAGGCTTGGAGTTGACTTCCAGGATAGGGATACAGGCTTTTGGAGAACAGATGAATTCAGGGACTTGTTGTTATATTTCCATTAGCAGGAAAAGCAGGGTGGGCTGGGCTGCCTGCTCCTGTGACCATAGGCCGGGAGACCCAACACCTGGGTTCTAAAGTTTTCTCCAACACAGGATGCTGTATGATGGGGGCAAGGCAGCCTCAGTGTTCTCGTGGAGAATGAGGGTTGGGGAACAAGCGGATCTCCTGGTGTTCTGTACGTTAATGAGTGTGTGTCCCAGGGAGAGGCTCACTTGTCAAAGACATTGACATAGACATCATGATGCTAAAGTCAAAGCAGGACTTCACAGAGGCATTTGTTTCACTGGGACCAAGCGCTGCAGGCAGATCTTTGAACAAGAGCCATCCAGAATAGAATCTCTCCAGGGCTACATTGAGAGGAAGTGAGTTTCCAGTCCCTGGAGATAATCAAGCAGAGACTGGATGGCCGTGTGCCAGGAATCTTAGAGAAGAGACTCATGGGCACTGAACTAGATGGCTTCTAAGCTCCATTGCTTAGGGAGCTTAGAAGGGCTATGATGGCAACCCCAGCCTCCTGGCTCGTTTTTTTCTGCCCCAGAGCAGCAATTCTCATTTCTGGCCCGCACATTAGATTCACTGAGATCTTTTTTTAAAAGTTAGTGCCGAGACCTCACTTGCAGAGATTACGATTTAATTGCTCTGGGGTAGTGCCAAGCCCCTCAGTTCTACAAGGACCTGGGCTATTGGTGTGCTTCATGGGCTTCCATCCCACCTCCATCCTACTTGTAGGGGTGGGGAGTTACAAACCCTTCTGCTCCCATTCTGCCTCTGTATGGAGCTCGAAGGTTTAAATCTGTATTTGCCGTTCCATATTCATTCACGCAACAAACATTTGTTAAGTGCTTGCTTTGTGTCTGTAAGAATCCTAGGTGGGCCAGCTTTTGGCTACCTTAGGAGCAGCAAGGACCAAACTGCCTTTAAAAAGGCCTCATCGGTCAGGAGATTGAGACCATCCTGGCTAACCCGGTCAAACCCCGTCTCTACTAAAAAATACAAAAAACTAGCCGGGCGAGGTGGCGGGCGCCCATACAGCTACTCGGGAGGCTGAGGCAGGAGAATGGCATAAACCCGGGAGGCGGAGCTTGCAGTGAGCTGAGATTCGGCCACTGCACTCCAGCCTGGGCCACAGAGCGAGATTCCGTCTCAAAAAAAAAAAAGGCCTCATCATGTATGTTTCCACCTCCTGCACGTAGCACAGTGCCTGGCACACGGAAACATGTAATAAAAATGTTTGATTGAATCGCGTGGAACCTTTGCCAATATTGTAAGTGGGGCAGGAAAATAAATTATAAGCAAGCATGCAGCAGAGAATTCATGATATGCCAGTTCCCCTCTGCCCAGACCTTATACAGGAAACTGTCTCCTTAATTGGAATTATGTTTGTGGCCTGAAGGGGGTGACCCGTCTGGCTTGATATTTTGGGAGTGTGGTCTCCTAAATAACCTTTTTCTGCCTTCCTTGGGGCATCGCACAGCGGGAGAGCCAGGGCCTGGGGAGGATCATTTTCTCTTAATTGGTGTCCTGGTTGTCATGCTGGCTTCACTAAACATTAGCAGGCCACCCTCTGCTCAGACCTGAATGCCCTTGTTATTAACTGCATGATGTCCCTCAGACATCAGGTTCCATCTCTTTCTGGGAGTGACAACTTAGAGGTCCAGGGAAATGCCCCAGGGACAACTTGACTTTATGAGTTTTGTGTCGAGACCACTGGCTTCCTTCACTCCACATGTATTATCTGCCTAGTGTCCCCGTGGCCAGGCCCAGTCTGCAGAGACGGTGCAGACTCCAAACCCTGACCTCAGTCTGTTCACTGTCTATCACACCACTAAAGCCATACAACTGGGGGCTTCTTCAGAGAGCAGGTGGGACTGGTGAGGGCAGGGCCTGCAAGGGTGATGTTCCGGCAATTGCCATCCTGTCTTCGTGAGGTTCCCTCTGGATCAGTGGTGAGAGCACAGGTTTGAATCTGGCCCCCACCTCTTCCTCATCCAGGGACAGTGGGAATGTGACCCTTTCCAGGCTTCAGATCCCTCATCTCTAGAATGGGGCCATGGGTTGTTCTGAGGACCTAAGGAAGTTAGCACAGTGCCTGGCCTGTGGTAAGTGAATAATAATTGTTAGCTGTTACTTTCATCACCTCTCTTTAGTTCTGATGAATTTGGAAATTCAGGATGGAAGTGTCTACCTGCTTGACATATCTCAAAAATTTTGCTCCCTTCATTCAAATATTCAACATTCAACTAATATTTATTGACTTACTATGTGCCAGTGTTCTAGGCATGGGGCTGTAGGAGTGAACAAATGCAATGTAAAAATTCCCCGCCCTCTGGGCTGACAGTCTGGTGGGGGTGAGAGAACAACATCAATGGGAAAATGGGGTCAGATGGTGAAAGGTGCCCTGGTCACCCCAGCTGGGCAGTGCTGAAGGGGGCACCAGGCATGGCCAGCCTCAGGGAGGATGTGGGGCCCAGGGCAGACTAGCGGGGTTCCTGGTGCTGAGGTTACCCTGTGTATTAGTATTAAATTAGTATTAGTAAATTAGTATTAAATTAGTATTAAAGCAGGTAATGGCTCCCAGCTTCGATGGTGGGTATATGGACCCCGTTCAGGGATGGGGGCTGAGGAGGGCACAGGAGGACTGAGGACAGGACTCCGAGGAGCCACCTGCTCTCAGGTCTGGATCAGACCCCACTTCCTGATGCGGGTCAGCTGGCTCATGATGCCTGGCCGGCTCCTGGGACTGAGAGGAGAGTGTGGATGGTCTCATCTCAGCTTTCCACCCGCTGGGGATCCACCTCAAGCATCCCCTGGTTGTGGGGTTGGGGTGTGGGCCCAGAACAGAAGCTTCATGTAAGAAGGTGACTGGGCTGGAGAAAAGGTGGCAGTGAGGTTTAGCCCCATCTCCAGCCCCTGGGACCTGTGGTAAAGACGTCCTCACCCACATAGTGGGCTCAGGCAGGCAGGAAAGTTTCCTGGAGCTTGGCAACTAGTATCCATGCTTGAGCTCTGCCATGGAGAGCGCTGGTCACTCGAGCACAAAGGAACCACTTGTAGGTCTTCTCCCTCAGTCTGGGCTTCCTGCCCCTTCCTGGCTGTCCTAGCCTGATGTGTCCTCCAGGGTCCCCTGACCTGACCCTTGGCCCATCTCTTCTTGACCTTGCACTGTGGGCAGGACGGAGAGGCCAGGGAGAGAGTCCAAGAGGGAGAGGATGGGATGTCAAGGTAACGGGGTGATGATTGTGCAGAGGGCAGCCCTTGGGATGAGCTCCTGGGAGCTCTTGGATGGCATTCAGGCTCAGTGGGTTGGGGTTGGAGGGGGTGGGGAATCCCTGGCATTTGGCAAGTGTCCAGCACAGTGCCTGGGCATGGTAAGTGCTCAGTGAATATATGTCATATGACTGCACGAGTGAATGAATGTTTGGCTATGCAGATTGTAAGTGTCTTTCTGAAATGCCTCGGGGATATCTTTATAAATTGTTGCAGCCATAAAATGCTGATATTGGGGGTGCAGCGAGCAGCTCCAGACTGAGGATCAGCTGCATTTACCTGCACTGACATCTGCATGGCAAGAGAAGAGGTGTTTGGCTACAAGAGAATGCATGCTTCTCTTTGTGTGAAAACAGAATGAGATTTTTCGTATGCATAATCTTATCTCATCCCCTAACAGCTGTGAGAAAAGTAAGGGTAGTTCTGGTTTGCAGAGAAGAAACCAGAGGCCCAGAGAGGTTAAAGGACTGATCCAATGTCACACAGCTAGTTAGTAGCAAAGACATGACTTTAACCTCTGGCCTTTTGGTTTCAAATCCTATGTTATTTAGAAAGAGACAATGAACATCTTCGTTAGCCCTCATGACTAAAAATAGGAAGCTTGCCGTGTTGTGTTTGAGGAGAAGATGGTGTGAGTGGGTTTTGTGGCTGACCATTTCACACCCAGCATTTCATCATCTACAAAATGCCTAGTAAAAGAAAACTCTTAAAAAAAAAAAAAAAAAGGAATGAGTGTTGGATATGTCCCTGTGACCTGTTTGTCATGGCATGTGTGCCTGGCGTCTTGGTCATCAGGCTTAACTGAACTTTGGAGATGGTTCTGTCCAAGAGTCTCATTTTACTGGGGGGCTGAGGCTTAGGAGAAGGAAGCAACTTGTTCAGGCCAGGCGTTTGCTACGGAGGAGGCTGAGACCCCTGCGCCCTTGGATCCATTCCCTGGGCCTCTCTTCCAGAGCTCTCTTGGCTAGCAAGCATCAGGGTCTTGGCCCTTCTCCCTTCTCAGGCTGGTCAGAGGTCCAGCTGCCCTCTGGAGTCCCCAGAGTCTCCCTTCCCACTGTGACAGCATCGGCTGTCTCTCCTGGTCTCAGGTTGGACAGTCCTGGGAGGCAGAGGGTCTGAGTGACTTCATTCTGTCACTTCATTCATTAGTAACTGAAACAGGATTCTGTTAGCTGACTTCTGGTAGCAGCCAGGCTGGGAAGCCGCTCTGAGGATGCTGGGAGGACCAACAGCTGCAATTATTATTATTATTATTATTATTTTTGAGACAGAGTCTTGCTCTGTCACCCAGGCTGGAGTACAGTGGCATGATCTTGGCTCACTGCCGAGAACTTCTATCTCCCAGGTTCAAGTCATTCTCCTGCCTCAGCCTCCTGAGAAGCTGAGACTACAGGCATGCGCCACCACGCCCAGTTAATTTTTGTATTTTTAGTAGAGATGGGGGTTTCACCATGATGGCCAGGCTGGACTTGAACTCCCGGCCTCAAGTGATCCACCTGCCTTGGCCTCCCAAAGTGTTGGACTTACAGGCGTAAGCCAACACACCTGGGCTTGCAATTAAATTAGGGTGCTCCACCTGGAAGGAGGAGGCTGTGCTAAGATAGGAGCTGAGGATGATGGGTAAGAATGAAAGATCCCGCCGGACGTGGTGGCTCATGCCTATAATCCCAGCACTTTGGGAGGCCAAGACTGGTGGATCATGATGTCAAGAGATCGAGACCATCCTGGCTAACATGGTGAAACCCCGTCTCTACTAAAAATACAACTGGGCATGGTGGCATGTGCTTGTAATCCCAGCTACTCGGGAAGCTGAGGCAGGAGAATCGCTTGAACCCGGGAGGCGGAGGTTGTAGTGAGCCGAGATTGTATCACTGCACTCCAGCCTGGCGATGGAGCAAGACTCTGTCTCAAAAAAAAAAAAAAAAAAAAAAAGAATGAAAGATCTCAAGAACTGGGCAGCATGAGATTGAGGAAGGAAGAAGGCCAGGGCTTGGTGCTGATGTGGAGGGAAAGGAGCCTCAGGTCTCCCTGGAGAACAGCGACTAGTGATGCGGTCTTCCCTGCCAGCAGAAGAGGGGCTGGTTTAATTTGCATAGCATTAATTAACAAGAGTATCTAATTAGGACAACCATTACAGAACCACAGTAATAAGCCGATGTTGAATATCAATCAATTTTGGACTTCTCCATGAAATTGAAGGAAAAGTTGACCTTATTAGATAGAAAAGATTTCTAAATCAATTATTTCCCAGACTGAATGCACAAAACATAGTGATGTCAGACAGGCACATCAGACCTTAATTCAGTAAATACAAACTTCAGATGCTGTCACCTTTTCCCTTTGGGGGTTTCAGCCAGTGACAGAAATCATGAATGGACCACATGTGTGTATAAGCACACACACGCATACAGCCATACACATACACTCTTTGTGGGTAGCAACTTGGTTGGGGAAGGAGCCTGTGCATCATTATCTGAATTAAGCTAATATTTCATTTTGGTTCAGTGCCCCTCCAGGACTCTGTCTGTAAGCATAGCTTTCTCTTTTTTGCGATGTTCCAAACAATAAAACACATTTAGAACTTCAAAGTCTCTGGGAAGGATCTACCATAATCATTACAGTTCTGGCCTGTTTTTGGAAGCTACAAGGCAGGCCAGGAGAGCAATTTCTGTGGCTGGCTCAGAAGCTGGGGAACACAATCCATCACCCTCTGCACAGCCTCAGGGGAGGAAAGGCTGGAGCAGCTCTAAGAAGCCACACTGCAGATATTGGAGGGCCAGCAAGGCGTGGCCGCAGGAGCAGGTGGGGTGCTGGGGCACAGGCAGGGTATGGAACCTGGAGGCAGACAGATCTGGTTGTAAAACCTGGCTTCTGCAAATCCTGGCTTTGCCATGGTGAGCCCTGCCCTTGGACAAGTTACTTAACTTCTGAGAGCTTCCGTTTTCTCCTCTGTAAGAGTGGGTTGATGATGCCGTCCTTGCATGGTAGGCCCCTGTAAACGTGCTTTATTACAGATTATTGTCATCAATGAGAAATCACAGATCTGTGAAGGGCTGCCTTGTGGCCTGGAGCAGAACAGGGACCACATGGATGGAGGCAGCTCTTAGGAATTCTGTTGACGTATTTTCAGTCTTTTTCTACAAGAAAAAAAGCTTAAAAACTAAATAATTGGAAATATACTACATATCGTGTTGGGATCTGAGTTTTTCACTTAATATTCTATCATCAACCATTCTCCATGTCTTCAGATATTCTCTGCAGAAGTGTTTTTTAGTGACTGCATAGTGTTCCATCACTGCCTGATCTCAAATCTACTTAACCACTTGAACATTTGTGGGCATTTAGGAATAAATGGTTTTTAAAATGACTCTCATGTAATGAGATATAATTCCTGAGTATTCCTGTGTGTTAAGGATTGTTACTTGACGTTGAAAAGTTCTGAGTCATGGGGCAGAAGGGTTGACCAGTTGACCACTGGATTCCCTCTGTTCTGCTAGTGCCTTATTGGCCCTCAGATGGGAGTGAGTAGGGGCAATGGGTGTGGCAGGTACCCCATCCTGGGGTGTATGGCAGCCCTGTGTCACTGCTGTTCCCCAAGGAACCATATCAATTTCAAGCTTCATTGATGTTCAGGCAGCAAAGAGAAGATGCTAATTCAACATTTTACCAAATAGAAAACATTCCTACTTCAGCCAGACTTCTTTGACATGTTTTCCAGCTATTAAAAGTGGTTGGTTAATTTTTTTTATTGACTTGATGGAGAATGCAAAGAAATCTGTAAGATATTGAGAGTCCCTGTTGATCCAGCACACAGCTTGGTCATCCCGCAGATGGGGCTGGAGCTGGCCAGGGAGGTTGTACTGGTCAAAACCAAGAAGCAGGTGGGAGTTGCCTGTTCATGTAAAGGTTTTGAGCTTTAGGACAAAAGGAAGAGGCTCAAAGGAGAGAGACAGCATCTGGCCCATTTCCCTTCACTGCTTCCTTTAAAATGATGGAAATAGACTTGGATTCTGATGTCAGTTCATTTCTGCCAAAAGAAATAAATAAGAGGCTGAAATGTACAACTGATCCCAAATCCTTCCCGGGGAGGTGTGATGCTCCCAGATGCTTTCAGACCCTTTTGAAAAGCAAGTTATGGTCATTTCTGGCTGGAAAACATTGTGAGCTGTCCCCAGTTGATTCGTGCAGGGAGGTTTGTCTTACCCTAATACAGTCTGAGTGTTCCTGAATTCACCGTTTGCTCTTTTCAGCTCCATTTGGGTCTTGTGGTTGGGTAGCGTTTCAGGCATCAGGCAGTGCTTGTGAAGATCAGAACGTTTTTGAGGGCCAGCACTGTGTTCTGTCCTTCTCTGTGTTTACATTGGACCAGAACAGCATCAACCCTCCTTAGGCCCCCATACATGTGTGCTGAGTAAATGATTGCAGGCTGCTCTTCATGGAACCGTGGAACATGAAGAGGCTAAAAGAAGACTTGCTTATGTGTAGATCATCTTATGTATAGCAAATAATGGAGATCTTTTCCCATAGTTGGACGACCCCATACAATGTAGAAAGTCAGAGTTAGTGAATAAGCCAGATCAGAAGCTTCTGGTGTGTATCACTGTGTATATAGAATCTAGCACACGGGTGGATATCTAGCAAGTGCCCAGCAAATGAGAAGTGGTTGAAATTGTTGTGAAAGAGTGAATGAATGAGTTACTTTATTAGTTTTCTTTATATCTCCAGTGGGCCTCAAGAACTGTACCAATGAAATGAATGGGGAGATTAATAGACATCAGGGAGAGCGCTTTCATTCTGTTTCAGCCCACAGAGGGTGGCCGAGAGCATGGACCTGGGCACTTGGAAGTCCTGGGTTCGAGTCCCAAGCCCTCCTCTCATTCTTGTGGTTGCCATATTGGACATACCGCCTCACTCCACAGATCTCAGCTGCCGTCACATCCGCCTCTGAAAGCTGCCTCTGACCCATCCCTCGAGCTCCCCTAGCTCTACTGTAGGTCTCACTCTGCCAGCTGATCATACTCTCCCTTACCTTGTTGTCTTAAGGTGTCCTTTAGGTCTATTTAAATGAATGCTTCCCATGTTTCTACATTGTTTCCCACTGGAGAGTGTGCCTGAGGGCTTGTGGGCGTGCTCTGTACTGCGAGTCAGAGGCCTTGGCTTTGAATTCTGGCACAAGCCACCCACCCCTCTGGGCCTCAGCCTGTAATATCTATAAGGTAAAAGGCCGAGGGCTGTTGTGAGGAAGGATGAGAACATATACGTGAAACCACCTTGTAAACTGTAAGGTGCCTTCCAGAAATTGGGCATCATTCTTCTAATGACCAACTCCCTGAGGACAGGGGCTGTTTCTTTTGTGGCGTGCACCACTCCGGACCAAGTGCAGGGCCGCCACACCCACACACAGTCGCTGCTTGGAAATGCTTCCTGGATCTCATCTGCTGCCTTTGCTCAGGGCTGTGTTCCCACCTCCCTTTGGAACTGGGAGCTATCTCTACTTACAGCTTTGAAATGCCCAGAGGTGCACCAAATTCCAACCCAGACACCCTGATTTGTAGAGGATGCAAAGTAAATGATAAGGGTAGTTAACACTTACTTGGCCAGGCACTGTTTTGGGCACTTTAGGTAAATTAACTCCTTTATTTTCACAACAGCCCTGTGAGGTAGGCCCAAATATTATCCCCATCTGACACAGGAGGCACGCTGGTGCAGAGAGGTGGAGTGGGCGTTCTAAGGTCATGTAGCCCTAAGTGGCTGTTGCAGGACTGGGACCCAGCAGTGTGGCCCCAGAGGTCATGTTCTTAACCACACCCCTCAGATTCTCTAAGCTGCCCTGGGGCTGAAAGGCTGCGGTGGAGAACACAGGGTTCACCTCCTCCACCTAATCCCTAGCAGGAGGGACTCTCAGGGTCCTTCTCCTGCCAGGACCCCTCTCTGCTCCTGTGCTCACCCACTTCTTTCTCCAGTAGCTCCTCTGTCGTCCCTGCCTCCTCCCCTGCCCTTGGCCTAAGCCAGGAGATGAGAGCAGCTGCCAGGACACTCAGATTCATTCCTGAAAGAATTCTGCCTCCGAAATCCTCTGGTTTGGGTTTAAGAGAAAACAGAGGCCCAAGCTGGCGTAATATTGATGCCCAAACCATGTAATAGCGGCACAAAAAAGAACGATGTTCATATGACTTACGAGCATGGAAGTACAAATTCTAAATAACACATCAGCAAACTGAATCTAGCCATGTATAACAAACATAATACATCATGCCCAAGTAGGGTTCATCCCAGGAATGCAAATATGACTTAGCCCAAGAAAACAGAGGCTCAGAGGGGGCAGCTGCTGAAACAGAGCCAGCCCAGGCACAGCCCAAGGCTTTTGTGTGGCTCAGGCTGACTTTGTGCTACACCTGCTCCTAGGAGGGGCTGGTAACAGTCCCTCCTGTGTCCCCACCCCTTCTCTTTTACACAGCCGCAGAATAAAGTGAGACGCTCCTTTCCCTGCACTCCCTAATTCTCTCTCTCCATTGTTCCTGCAGGACTCCATGTTTTCGTTGGCCCTGAAATGCCTTATCAGTCTGTCCACCATCATCCTTTTGGGCTTGATCATCGCCTACCACACACGTGAAGTCCAGGTAGGTGCGCCCGCCTCACCCCTTCATGCAGCGGCTGATCCTTTGGCCTTGCTCTGAGTCCAGCCCATCCCCACCCCCAAAACCCACTCCCCAAGCAGCTACTTGGGTGATTTGACAAGACGGTGCCCAAGATCTTGGCTCTTCTCTTCTGGTTTGGACCCAAATGGGAGAGGAAACTGCGAGGCTGCCCTATGGCTTTCGAATAACTGTTAAGTTGTCTTCAAAGTGGGGATCCCAGAGACAAGTGTAGGGCTTCATGCTGAGCGAGGTTGCTGTATTCGGGACCCTCACTGAGCACCATCGGGCCGGGAGAGCCCCTGATGCACTGCTCTGCCTTTTCTGTCTCTTGTTGGATCCTTTCTGAACTTGGGCCACTGAGTTGATCCCCTCAGTGAGGCAGACCTGCCTTGCGTACCCCCACATATGCTGCACCGAACTCCACCAAGGAGTCTGCTTTTTGTGAATGATGTGGGCTTCACCCTTGTGGGTGCCAGGCTGGGGGTGTCATTTTCTAGAAAGAATAAGAGACTGCTGTGGCCGAGAAGGCCCCTGTTTCTTGCTGCCCAGGAGTGACTTGGTACCCAGAGAAACACTGGCTGGGCCTCCAGGGTGCACTTCCAGTTTGGCTGACATAGGGAGGATGATTCAACTTGGGCCAGGAGGATGACACAGGAGGGAACAGATCTGAGGCATCTTCTGGTGACGAGCCTCCCCCAGCCCCCGGCCCTTCAGGCTGACCTGCACTGCTGTGGACCTGAACAGTTCTAAACTATCCAGATGTTTTTCCTCATGTGCATGTGAATCTGGAAACCATCCCGGTCCTTTGGCTGGAGGAGCACAGATAGATTCACATCTGGGCAGCATGCGAGAGACTGACGAAGACCAGAGCTCAGAGTCAGAAAAACTGGGGCCAAGGCTCGGCCATGACCTTTTTTCTCGGAGTGTCTTTGGCCAGCCCTGTGACCTTCCTGGGTCTCGATCTTCTCATCTAGAACATGGGGCCTTTATTCCAGCTCTGCTGAGCTGTTGTGAGGATGGGATGAGGAGTGCATGGGAGAGTGCTTTGTGAAGCGCTGTTTAACAACACTGTTCGAATCCAGTCCCTTTTGTTACTCTGCATTTTCAGGGTGGAGCTGCTGTGTGGATGCAGGTGGGCATGCCTCCTCCTCCTGGAGAGCCTTGGCTTTTTGTCTAAAGGTCAGGGGTCACTGTAGTTGACTGGGACATGGAAGCCTCAGCTCCAGGCCACCTTGGCAGGGCTGCATTCCGTCGATGACTAGAGGATACTGACCTGGATGCTGGGACTCTTCAGCCTCTAAAGGGTTGCACGTGCCTGGACAGGGGCTGTGCTTGTGCCAGATGCCACTAAGCAGCTTCCTTCATGGAGTCTGAATTGGACTAAGTGATGGACTCAGACATTGTCCAGTCAGCCCCAGAAAGGAGCCAGGAGTACAGGCAGGGAGGAACAGGGCCACGGAACCAAGATAGGACAGAAGTTGACAGTCTGGGCTCCGGGCCTGGTTCCACCCCACCCAAAGCCAGCTCTGGGACCCAGGCAGTCCCTCAGGGTCCATGTCCTCATCTGTAGGGAGACTGTATTACTTATGTGTCACCCTGACCTGTGTGGGGAGGTGTCACACACACCAAAGAAAAAAGGCAGAATCATAAAACTCAGTTATGACCCAGGCTTGAGGAAGGGGAAGAAGAGGAGCTGTTCTTAGCCTCAACCCCACACTATGTTGGTGCTAAGCCTGACTACTTCCTCTTTCTGCTCCAGGCATTGGTGTGGGTAGAGCCGGGTGTCCCTCCCTCTGATGCTCCTGAGGTCCTTGTTCCCAGTCCAGGGCCTGCAGCCCTAGCTCTTGGCCTGTTCTGGTCCAGCTGCCGCTTGACTCAGTTCTGGCCTGGTGGCAGGGTCATGTTGCTGACAGCCCAGAACCTGGCTGGGCACCCACTGTCCCATGTCCAGCTCATGGCCAATCTCTGTTTCAGCCCTAATCATGGGCAGGAGATGATGCTATTGGGGGTCATTCATTTTGGCCTGACACAATTTGGAGAAACAAAGTAAAATCAGTTGTGTTGAATCCTGACACTGGGGCTCAGTTTCCCCATCTGAAGTATGGGAACCACATCAGCCACTTTGCTGAACTCTTGTAGGGATTGGGAACAGTGTAGAGTACAGAGTGGGCTTTCACAGAGTGGAAACTTTGGTTCCTTTCCTGTGACCTTTGTCCCACTGCTTCTAGCTGGGCCTTGTCACTTACCAGCTGGGTCCACCAGGTGGTCACTACCATGACTGCCTGGTACTGGCAGGTGGCTGGGCTTCCTCCTGCTCCTGTACAGGTACAGCCCTGCCTGTACCCTGAGCTCCTGCTACCCAGCCCCTTATCCTCCCTGCAGCCTCCATCACTTGAGGAAAGTCACCAACACCGGCTTCCTCTGTGCCTCTTACCTTTCCAGTAAAGTTCTTTCTGTGCCCAGCTGGACCTTCTCTTGCCAGAGGGAAATGGGAACAGTTTGGGGCCAGAGAGTCAGCAGGAGGGAGGCTCCTACAGAATGCCCTTGGATATACCTCACTGGGCCATATTGCAGTTTTCTGTTAGGTGTCTTTCTCCCCAACCTCAGGGGCAATTATCTTTGCATTAATCTTTACATTTCCAGAGACCTATAGTGTCTGACAAAGAGCAAGCATTTGTAGCACGTTCTTTGAATGGAAAGCGTGCTGAGTTCAAGGTAACTATTTTCCAAAGCTGGTGATACCATGACTTAGCTTTTTGGTCTTGGACCTCAGTTTCCTCATCTGTTATTTAGCCCCCCAATCTTGTAATTCTCTGGTTTAGGTCTGGCTGCTCAGCCAGCTGCGGAACCTACTTCCTGCAAGTGGAGGAAGGAGTTATCCCAAGTGTGACTGATGAAGTTATGCAGAGGGGAGTGCTTAGCAAGCACCTTCCACAGGGAAAGGCCAGCTGCTGCCCATCCGTTGTGAAGCAGGCAGGGCAGGGAGTGGCTGCTACATCTCCCCTTGGGGTGATTCAAGACCTTTGCTAGGAATCTGCTCACAACTTTCCTCATCCACAATGGTTCCTGGTCACATGGCTAAATTTTAGCAGGGACCAGATGACCATGTCCCCGTCTTCCCTAACCTTGCCCCAAAAGCTCACACCCAGGCCCCAGGCCCTGCCCAGCACAAACGTGAGACTGGGGGAGTACCTTTTAGAACAATATTCTTATTTGTTCATTTAGATGGCTTGAGTTTTTCAGGAAGAAGAATTCTGCAACATTGTTGGGTAGCTGTCATCCAAACTGGGTAATTTATAAGGAACATAAATGTATTTCTTACAATTCTGGAGGTTGGGAAGTCCAGGATTAGGGTGCCGGCAGCTTCAGTTGTCTGGTGAGGGCTGCTGTCTGCTTCCAAGATGGCGCCGCATTGCTGTGTCCTCAGGCGGGGAAGGCAGGAGGCCCGGGGACTGAACACTGCATAGGGCCTCTTTGATACGGGCCTTAATCCCATTCACAAGGCAGGAGCCCTCGTGGCCTCAACACCTCTGAAAGGCCCCATCTCTTAGCACTGCCACATTGGCAACACCTGAATTTTGGAGGGGACACGTTTAAACTGTAGTGCCCACCTAGTGCAGGAACCCCAGGGCCTCTGTGTGTGCTGCTGTGGCAGAGCTGCCAGCCCCCTGGGAGAGGCTGCCCTACCAATGTCTTTAGAAAGCCTGCCCTTCTGCCAAGGTGAGGCAGCCTCCTTGGAACTTGCCCCCAGGCCTGGTTCTGCTTCTGGAGGAGGGAAAAGAAGGGGCTGTGTTTCCCGCGTGGTAGCCTCCATTGTTTGAAGATGGCACCCCACCCCATCTCTCCTCAGTCTTCTTCTCTGTTGGCGTTTTGGAGCACAGACCTTCAAAGACTCAGGCACCTCTTTTCCTCAGGCCAGTGTGTCTGGGAGAGAAATTAAAATACAAGAATCAATGCATTTTGTTTATTTACCAAAATTCTGACTGAAAATTGTGCTCTCCCTTAGAGAGTCCATTTACTTCTGTGGTTTAGCTCTTACCAACAGCTCTCAGACCATGCTAACCCCCTCCCCAGGCTGCAAACTCACATTTTAGATGCCACCAGCAGCCCTTGGCTCCACACGCAAAACACTGAAGTCCTCTTGCTCCCCAGTATCCTCTCCTCCTATGCCCTTGATGACCCACCAAGGGCAGTCATTGGTTCAGCATCTATTTAATAGTCTAGGTGCAGAGCCCGGGACAGGAGCCCAGTTCTCTAGAGGAGAAACTTGGAATTCACCATGCTTCTCCCAGGGGTCACCAACTTTGAGTGAATCTATGGCTCTAGTGAATGGCCCTGGTGCCATCCTGGAAGGCAGGCTAGCAGGTGACTGAGAACATAGACTTCAGAGCAGCCCAGCTTGGGTGCAAATCATGCTGTTTGTCACATTTTAGTGTGTAAGTGGCCTTTAACAAGTTACTTAATCCTTCTTAGTCTATTTCTTTTCTGTAAAATAGGACTAATAACCATACTGTGGAGGCCACAGCAACTCCATCTTGGATGCTGATCCTCCATATTGACTTCCGATTAACCCAGTTTTGGGAAAGCCTCTAAGATTTCTCCTTTATCTACTGTTTACTGTAAGTCCTGCCCTTAGGCAAATTGCTTCTGAAGTACATATACCCCTTCCCTCTGGTATCTAATCCCTGGTTCTAGGGCGTCATGGTGCAGGATCTACCATCTTGTCTTACTGCCGCCGGAGACTGTGGCTTTTGTTCGTAAGTTCCTATTAAATGTTTCTTTCTGAGAAACTGGATATGTCAGCCCCTTTCTTCAACCTCTCAGCTTCCTCAGCCTTTGGGGATAGGTTTGCATATGCCTACCCACCTGGAACCAGTACCTACCAGAAAGGGTTATTGTACAGATTAAATTAGAAAATATAAGCAGAACTCCTTCGCTTAAGTGAGAATGTTGTTTGTCTGGCTGACAGAGTGGAAAGGATACCCCGGACAGAGGTCTCAGAGTACACAAAGGCTCTGAGATGGGGAACTGCAGAGCACACTGGGAATGTGTCAAGGACAGGGTCCTGGGTAGGGGAGCGAATTCACTATGGATGGTGGGCAGGACCTGTAGGGACTTGTTTGCCTTGCTGAAGGGTTTTGGAATATTCTGTAGGCAGCAGCAGAAACTATGAGAAGGTTTCAAGAGGATCAGATTTACATTTTAGACAGCACTGTTCATCTGTAGCATGCAAATGTAGGAAAGGCCAATTTCAGAGGCAGGAGGACAGTGGGAAGCATGTCATCATGGGCCAGGTGAGGGGTGATAATGCCCAGAGCTGGGGCAAGAGTAAGGAAGGGAGAATGGGAGGGACGCAGTGCCCCAGGGAAGAAGTGCCTGGCTCAGAGCCCCGGGCATGGAATAAGGGGTGGGGTGCAGACACATTCATGTCCAGAGGCGTGGAGCAGAGCCTGGCATCCTTATTAAAGTTGTAGGGATGGAAGGTGTGGTCCCTACACCCAGGCCAATGCTGGGCACATAGCAGGTAGTCAGTGAACGCCTTCAACCTCATGAATTTGAAATACAAAGGACCAAAAAAAAAAAAAAAAAAAAAAAGAGGGAGGCTTTTAATTTATTAGGTATATAAAAGGGGATATTTTCATTAAATACCGATAGAGTTCTGAGCAGACAAGGAAATTACTTGAAATTACAGGACATAAATTATAGGAAGCCTCACTCGCTGTGGCATGATTGCTCTGTGGATGGGAGTGTCCTCCTAGGTGCATGTAATGTACTGTCACAGGGACATGGGTGTCTGTAATGCAGGAGGTGTTGCTGGTCCAGGTGCTTTGGAGTCCCACCACTAAAGGAGTTACTGGTGTCCTCCCAGTAACAGACAGGACAACTCACGCTGTGTCTTGCTCTGTGCCCTCACTCTCCTTTCTCCCTGTAAAAGAAAGCAGACTCAAGTCACATCCTGAACGTAACCTGTAAGGTGCCCTGGCACTGAGAGACAAGGTATAATAGCAGAGCGTGTACTGACCTCTATAAATTTTCCAACCCTAGTACAGTCTATAAAAATGGTGAGTCCATTCATTTGTCTATTTATTCAACAAACATTTATTATAGGACTACTTTGTGCTAGGCATTGAGAATCCCGAAATAAAACAGACCTGATTCCTGCCTTTGGAAATTGGTTTGTCCTAGACCTTGATCCACTGTGACCCAGGGTCATAAGTGCCATAATATGAGGGTCTGTGAAATGCCAAGTGGCCACGGAGGAGGGAGTGATGCATTTCTCCCAGAGAGGCTGGGCAGGTTTCACGGGGAGATGATGCTGTGCCCCGTATTTGCCAGGAGCAGAAACCTTGTATGCTCAGGACAGAGCTGGCCCAGAGCGTTTTAGGAGAGGAAAAAAAGAGAAGGAAGCTGTGCCTGTCCTCCGAGGGAAGGTGGAGGCTGCCCAAACCCCCCAAGGTTGGGGCTAGAGTCCCCATCCTTCTTCAGACACCTGGTAGAGGTTTCCTAAGGGTGTCTCTGGCTGGTTGGTTGATGGACTAGAAATACCTTAATTGAACCTCCGTGATCTTGAGACCCCCAGATAGACTTCTCAGCCTGGCTAGGTCTGAGCATGTCAACTCCTTAACTCAGATGTGATGAGCAGATGGAAGGAGGGAGCTGGGGCCACTCGTCCTGAAGGGGAGGAGACCTTGACAGGAAATTCCACATGGGGGCCTCCTCTGCCGGGTGTACATCCCTCTCCTGTCCCACTTTAATAAATGTGCCCCTGGTTGATCACAGCACACCAGGGAAGTTGAAAATGGGGAATATGTTCCAGGGAACAGTGCCCGGCGATAGGGATTCACTGGAGTGCTGCTCTTCTCTGGGCCTCGGCCTCCTACCTGGCCCAGCTGTGCACAGTGGGGCTAGAAAGAGAGGAAGAAAGACAGAGAGGATGCTACGCCGCCAACTGGGCCCGAGAAGTCAGAACACCATGGAATAAATCCTTGTCAGATTACACTTTGAAGACAGAAAACTCAGAGGCTGATACATTAGCAAGCGCCTCAGAGACGATGGTGTGGCCACATCTTGTCTAGTACTTTGTATTTTTTAGAGGGTTTTCACATCTACCAGACTTTTGGCTTGGCTGCCTTTACCTTTTTGCCTTTTAGGTTTCAGCATAGATATTTCCTCCTCCAGGAACTCTCTCCGGCCATCATCCCCCTTCCCTGACCCCAGGGTGCCCCTTTTAGGAGTAGACCTAGCGCTGGCTCTTACTTGTCCCTGTGTGTCTTACGTTGGTTGTGAATACTATCTCTTGCCTGCAACTCCCTTCCCTGACTGTGGGCTCCATGGCAGTGGGGAGTGTATTGGATTCACTGTTGTACCCCCAAAGCCATGAGAGTGCCTAGCACATAGTAGGTGCTCAATGAGTGTAGGTTGAACGAATGAATGAATGAACAACAAAGCTGGGGTAGGCATGGCAGATTTGCTGTCTCCTCATTCTAAGGAGAAAGCGGAGCCTCTAACAGACTGAGAGCCTAACCTGAAGCCCACAGCCCCGACATCTGACCCGTGCTTTCTGCATCCTAAGGGGCTGTAGGTCCCAGCGGGTTGCCCAGTGAGCTGGCCGTGCCCACCGTGGCCCTCCCTGGCACTCTCTGGGAGGCCCACCTGGATCCCAGCACCTTTTCACTTGGATCGGCCGCTGGCCATGGATTGCCATGGTTACTACACCAGGCCTGGCAGTCTCTGTGTGACATTTTGGTTTTATTTGCTAAATATTTAAACACTTGGGCTTAACCCTTTCTGCCTCAGAGGGGGCTTTCCTGCTCCTGCTCCCCGTCCCTTAGGTGTGAGGCCCCCCTGCTGCTCTCCCTGGCCCTGGCTGGCATCTCCAATGGGGTGGGTGTGCTCACGGTGGCAGCAAGGCTTGTTTCTAGGCTGCCTGTATTGACTTTCTGTTTTGTCTCTGGGGAACGTCATCCTGGATCATGCTCTCACTGGGCGGTGCTGTGTCCGTTAACAGGTGTGAAAAGCCCTGCCCTGTGCACGTTAAGGCTTGACCTCCCTGTCAGCTGGGGTTCTGTTGACTTCCAGGCAAATGCCTCTTGCCAAGTCCTCCAGGAGCTTCCTTAGCTCCAGGAGTTCAGGATTGGGGGGGTGGGGTGGGGGCAGGGGAGTCATCTGCCCTTGAATCTGGCAGGAGGACAGAGGGGAGACTGGTTTCGGGAAGAGTCCGTGTTTGTGAATGGGAAGGCGGTGTGTCGCCTCCCACGCCTCCTCCCCTGCGGGCTCAGGATGAAGCCTCTCGGGAAGAGGAGGCGGCCCTGGAGGCTGAATCCACCCAGCTATGTGTTACCTTGGAAACCACACACTTGTCCTCGCCCTAGGCCATGTGAAGTGAGGGGGCCGTGGACATGCTTCTCAGGAAGCTTCCAGTGTAATTCAGGATACAAAAAATCACAGTCCCAGCATGGGCAGCTGAGAGAATGACGCTGATAACTTGTGAGCTAGGACAAGCGACTTGTTCTAGCTCAACCTCAGTTGTGTTGTCTGTAAAGTGGGCAGATTAGGCCAGATGATCTCTGAGAACTCTGATTGTAGCCAGAATTCCATGTCTGAGGGACACTGCGTGACAAGGAGAGGAAAATGTCACGAGAGTGGCTGGGGGCGGTTTTTGGTAACAATGACTGACCTGGTTTGCGTTCAGGAGGCCCTTCGTGGGACTGCCCAAACAACTTCTGTCCCTTCTTTTTTTTTTTTTTTTTTGAGACGGAGTCTCGCTCTGTCCCCCAGGCTGGAGTGCAGTGGCCGGATCTCAGCTCACTGCAAGCTCCGCCTCCCGGGTTCCCACCATTCTCCTGCCTCAGCCTCCCGAGTAGCTGGGACTATAGGCGCTGCCACCTCGCCCGGCTAGTTTTTTGTATTTTTAGTAGAGACGGGGTTTCACCATGTTTGCCAGGATGGTCTCGAACTCCTGACCTCGTGATCCGCCCGTCTCGGCCTCCCTGTCCCTTCTTTTAATAGCCTTGCCTCTGCCCAGTCACAGAGCTGGCTGTCCCCTAAACGCAGCCTCAAACTTGACATAGAAACCAATAATAAAGACAGCTCTTGGGCTCCAAAATCTGAAAGTTTAAAGGTGACTCCTCTTGAGTCTCTTACACATAGGAGCTGGTCAGACAGCTTAAAGTTTTCAGGATAATAGAGTAAGTGGCCGAGTCCCCTGCCTTAGCACTCCATTCCAACCTCCTTCCGTGAACGCAGACTCCCACTTCTCCAAAGTCATGGGGAACAAGTGCTCAGCTTAACAGAATATTCTGTTTCTCTGAGACTGCCAATGTGTGTCATCCATGACTTTTCAAAGTTAATCTGTTCTATTTGGTTTTCTTGTTACCATTTTTCAATGATGATCTTTTCCCCTGTGGCAGCAGTTCTCAATCTCAAGCAGTGCCTCAGATCCCCTGTGTCATGTCTGGGTCCTGCACAGGCAGGTGAACCCCACTGCCTGGGAATGTGTGTTTTGACAGCACCGCAGGGGGTCCAGTGCACACTCCTGTAACTTGGCACTCAGTTAAGCTCAGGGAGGCCAGCGTCTTCCCAGTCATCCCTGCAGCCGCCCCTGCTGTGCCTAAAGAGAGCACTGTGCATAGCGGGACTCAGTGACTCCTGGGGTGAGGATCATTGACTCTCCAAGGATTTGTAAAGTTGGAAGGCGCTGTCAAATCTTTAGTGTTTGGAGGCTTCTATACAAGTGTTGTTGCATTGTGCTATCAAGAAAATTCCGATAATTCTAGTTTCCTGTTGAGTAGGAATCTAGTGAAATGACATTTTCCTGTTTTTAAGATAAAAAATGGCAAAATCACCGCTGCCCAAATTCTCCAAACCCCAACAATTGGACGAGGAAAAGAGATGAACTGCCCCTGATTTATCTTTGAATTAAAGAATTCGATGCAATTCAGCTGAGCAGTTTGTTTCCTCCAAAGACATCTCCCACGCAAACCTGTCCCGTTAGCATGATGGTGGGAGAGACACTGGGCTTGCGGTCTGCAGACCTGGGTCCAAGTTGAGACTTGGTCATTTAAAACACTTTTTAGGCTGTGCACGGTGGCTCATGCCTATAATCCCAGCACTTTGGGAGGCTGAGGTGGGCGGATCATGAGGTCAGGAGATCGAGACCATCCTGGCTAACATGGTGAAACCCCATCTCTACTAAAAATACCAAAAAAAAAAAAAAAAAAAAAAAAAAATTAGCTGGGCATGGTGGCGGGCGCCTGTAGTCCCAGATACTCGGGAGGCTGAGGCAGGAGAATGGTGTGAACCAGGGAGGCGGAGCTTGCAGTGAGCTGAGATCGCACCACCGTACTCCAGCCTGAGCGACAGAGCCAGATTCCATCTCAAAAAAAAAAAAAAAAAAAAAAAAAAAAAAAAAAACCACTTTTTAAAACTTGTGGTAAAATATACATAACCTAAAATTTAGCATTTTAGCCATTTTTAAGTATATGGTTCAGTGATATTAAGAATATCCTTATTATTGTATAATTGTCACCACCATCCATCTCCAGAACTGACTGTCATTTTCTGTGTGGCCTTATGTGCCTCCACCAAGGCTTGTGGTGAGCTCTCTTTGCACATAATCTCCACAAGCATCCCCCACTTTGTCAGCCCCTAAACTTACCTTTACCCTGTCCCATCACCCTAGCGTCACAGGCCGGGGTTCTGATTCCAAGTTTAGATTGGGGAAGTGGTTGGTAATCCCACAGGTGGTAACAGTGGTGCCTCCATCTGTTGATCTCTCATGCTCTGAGGACTGTGCCTTTGCTCTATCATCTCAGTGATTCCTGGTGACAGTCCTGTAGTTAGGCTCTGTTATCATCCCCCCTTTATAGATAAGGCAACTGAGGCAGAGAAGGTAAGAGATGTGTCCACAGTCATGTGGCTGGTGAGGGCAGAGGGCTTTGAGGTCAACTGTTTGAGTTGACCACCTTCAAAGCTAGCCAGGTTGCCCTGCCTGGGGGAGAGAGGCCTGTTCTCAAATTACCTCTTCTACCCCTGGTTCCTATAATGGCTAGAAGCAGCCTAGAAGGTGGGCTGAGTCATGGGGACTTCCCTCCAACAAGGGTGAATATTAGGAAGCCTAGGGCTGAACAGCAACCTAGTGTTGGTCCAACCTTGCAGCAGCTCTGGAGGCCCTCATCCCAGCCACACCCCCACCTTGGCTGTGCCCTATGGTGGCTCCTTTGCCTATTAAAATCCCTTCCTTCTCCTGGTTTCCCTATTGTCCTTCCCTTGGGTCCCAGGCTTGCCTCAAGGATGAGGCCCAGCACCCTTGGGGAGGTAGAAGGGCAGCTATCTCAGGGTTACATGCCCAGCCATCAGAACTGGAACCCGCTTTAGTTTCTCTGCCTTCCCTTCTGATCCCGACTAGGCTAGGGTCTTCCTTGAAGCCTGGCTGAGCCCCATACTGGGTCTTGTTCTTTCTTGCCTCCCTGCCTTCTGAGAGGCTGGCTTCTACTTCTGCTTGCCTGGAGCCACAGTGTCCCTGATAGTCCCCAGGCCCTCAGGATCAGACCTGCCTCTGCCCCCAAGCCATCGTCTGCCTGGGCTGAGTGTGGTCTTTCCCTTAGACACTGTGCCTTGGCTGCCAGTGGCCTGGGTGGGTCAGGCTTCAGCAGCCCTCCTATTTCCCTGCCCATATTTTCCCCTCCTTCTGCCCGTTCCTATGGTAAGGTGCCAGCAGCCTCCCACCCAAGCTCCCCTGAGCTGGACCCAGGACTTTCCTAGATTAAATGCCCCGCTTCCCTGGCATAATCATGTCAATAATCCTGTTTCCACCCTGATCTTGCTACTCTGAACAGGACCTGCTTGGTCCCTAGCAGCCCAGGGGTCTGGTGACACACTGACCCTCACACACCGCTGGGATCAGGTCAGTACAGAGGGTACCGACTGGTTTTCTCATTTTGTTACTGCAGTCAAAGACAGCCAGTGACTTTTAGCTTTCATGGTAGCCTATTAGTTTATATTGAATTGAATATTTACTAAAACCCACTGTCTTCTCATGAGCTGCTAAGCCATCAGCTCCCCACCCTCTGCCCCCTCAATCTCCCATCCTTGCTAATACGGTTGGCTTTTTAGGTGAGAACTGTACCTTTCGTTTGCTTCTGTTAATGTTTCCCTGCAGCTGTTTCAGCCCTTCGTTCTAGTCTGTCCAGGCCTTTCAGTATCTCACTCAGCAACATGTATTTGGGGGCCTCCCAGCTTCCTGAGCTCCCACATTTGATGAGCCTGAGTACAATAGCTTCATCTAAACCATTGCTACAAATGTCGAACCAGAAGTCGAATCTGGGAAGTAAACTTTCTTTGGTTGAACCAAAGACAGGAGAAGTAAAGAAGAAAATTCAAGGATTTGCAAATCTTTTTCATCTTAAAAGTTTTGTGGCCTCCCATGAGGTTGTAGTTTTCTGTGCCCTCCCACCCCAGCCCCCAAATAAGCCTGTTCTGCATTCATAAAACACGTGTTCATTGAGCCATGCTCTGTGAGGGGCATGGCGCTTGGTATGGGACAGAGCTGTGAACTACAGACTGGACCTGGTCTCGTGTTACTCATGGTCTGTGAAATGAAAGGGTGGCTGCTGGTGCTGGGGCTTGGCTGCTGGGGCTGAGTGTTGAGTCTGTGAAATGGAAGGGTGAAGCCATATACCTGGTCACTTGGTGAGATCGTGTTGTGTCACAGGAGAGTGCTGAGGCACGGCCACCATGGCTGGACGTTCTCAGAGACACTGCTCAGCCACAGCAACTGGGCTTGGCTATGACTGCTGACCTGTGACTACATCAGTCACAGCCACAAAACAGAGATCAGTAATCAGACACGGCAGAGCCATCCATCGGGTGCCTCTGAACTCAGAGCCACGCGGCGGCTCTGTGGGAGCACTGGGCAGGGAGTCAGGTATGTCCCCTACACCTGCCTGCTGTGTGATCGCCAATAGTCCCTGCCCCTCACTGCCCTCAGATCCCTCACTTGTGCATCTGGAGAGGAAGCTAAGGGCTCTCCAAGGTCCCTCTCAGCTCTTTGTGGTGCTTCTTGCTAGAATGTGCTAGAGACCATATCGATTTGAGAGCAAAGAGAAATTGCCACCAGTGGGTGTGTGTGTGGAATGGGAGGCGAGGGAGTGGGCAGGGCAATATTTGTCTTCCTGCTGCTGTTAGAAATAGCAACTATTCTCTCCCTCCCCTGAGGACTTGACAAAAGGTGATTAATTCATTCAGCACTGAGCTATTGAAGGGCTGTTCTGAGCCAGGCACCGTGGGGACAGCAAGGTCCCTGCCCGAAACAGGCTTGTGATCTAATGGAGAGATAAGCACGCAGACACTCACACGCCTTGGCTGCTGGTGCTGAGTACAGGGTGTGGAGGGCACGGTGCGCAGTTCCACCTAGATGGGAATGAGGACGCTGCCGTGCAGGGCATCTGAGGCGGTCATGGGGGCTGGACACAGTTCTAGCAGGTGCAGGTGGTGCGAGGGTCCTTTAGGGGAAGGGACCAGCTCCAGCAGCTGTGAAGAGTACAGAAGTGCAGGGCTCTGGGGAATGGGAGGCATGCAGCTGATCATAAAGGGAATGTTGAAAGGTGAGAATAGAAAGAGGGCCTGGAGCCAGATCCTGGTGAGCAACAGCTGGAGAGATGAGGCACCCAGGTCTAAAATGGTAGTAACCCCATTCTCTCTCTATTAGAAGGGGTTGGGGGATGGCGATCTGACGGCAGGAGAGGGAAGCCAGGGAATTTGTCTTCAAGTTGCACCGGCAAAGCATTTTATGTAAGATGGAGAGAATGTCAGTAGTCTGTATCAAAGACTGAGAGGCAAGAATGGGGGTGGGAGATGGGTATAGATTATGGTACAGGTTGAACCCCCCTCAATCACTGGCACTTGCTCTGACCTTAGAGTGCAGGGTTGGGCTAGAGGAATGGTGGATGAATCTCCCTCCTTGGGAGATTGTTAGGATTAAAGATGAGAGCCACCTGGCACACTCTTGTTTAAGAGTCAGAGGAATGGAAAAACACCCCTCCTACCCCAGAATGCTGAGGTTCTGATCTCACTGACTGAACACCACCCCACCAGGAGCCAGGGTTCGCGGGCAGCCCGAGTTTGTCTTGCTCTGTCAGATCTTTTTGGATGTTTAGCAGGAGCGACACTGATCAGACTTCACAAGAACCTTAGGATTTTACAATTTTGCTCTTCCCTTATTGTTCACAAATCAAGCCTACGCCTAAAAATACACTCTTCTCCAGCAGCCTCGGGGACTTAGCTTCTCCCCCAGGCAGGGAGTTTACATCCTTGCTTTGCCTGCAGAATTCAACCTTGCAGGTTTGGTGGGGTGGCTGGAAACCGCCACCATCCCAGAGCAGGCCTCTTTCCCCAGGGCCTGGCTGTCACCCGCAGCAGCAGTGACATCACCCAAAGCCGACATTGTGGGTGCGGGGGCTTCTGAGTTTTAAGTGGGCTTAAAAGGTTGAAGAGTGGGGACAGGTAGGAGGAGCCGCGTGGCTTGGGAAGGAGCAGCTGGCGCTGTAGAGGGAATGACTTGCCCCAGCCGCTGTTGGGTTATAGGGCTCCAGCTTGTCCCCAGTTGCCGGGGACATTTTTTCCTCTTCTCAGTTCCTCTTTGACCCTGCGCTCAGCCTCACCAAAACCACCTTGTCCCACCTTCTCTGTGTGTCCTCAGCCTCTCCTTTCCTGCTTGCCTCAGTCTTTCCCATCTTTCAAATTTAAACATGTGGAGTCTGTTGCTACGGGTTGACTGCATGTGTATGTGTGGTTTTCAAGCTGAACTGACAGGGCTGAGTTTTACAGCCAATACTGCCTGGCTCTAGAAGAAGAGAAAGGGGGGGACATTGAGGGACAGGATCTCTTGTAGCAGAGAACATTCTGATCCAAATGTCCTTTCAGGATAAATTTAGTTCCCGGGGCTGGGACCACATTCTAATTTGGTGGGAGTCCTTGGGCACCCCCGTGGGGAATGGCTGCTTCTTTCCTCACCTGCCTGGTTGATTTCAGGGACCACAGGAAACCCAGGCCTTATGAACATTGTGCAGAACTGCAATTACAACAACCCTGAGCTGACATAAGATTTATTCATTGGGCGCCAAATTTCCTCCAGGCCCCTTTCTAGTTTGTAGTTTTTGAAGCTGCTACATTTTTTATGGCTGACACATCTCAAGGAGGAAATGCAGATTAATAGTCTGTACTGGCTGTGTTCTCATGCTCTCCTGATTGAATCAATAATGACTGAAATATTAATTAGGCCTTTATGAAAAGAAAATGAAATATGGTATGACATGGAAGATTCTAGATTTAGAATCAAGAGTTCTAATCTCAGCTCTGCTGCCGTCTAATCACTCAGGCAAATCACTGAATTTCCCTGAGTCTGTTTCCTCCTGTGTATAAACAGATCATAATGCTGGCCACACACCGATGTTGTGAGCATCAGCTAAGAGAGCTGGGTAAAAGGGCCCACCAGGGCCTGGCACAAACAAGAGACTTTGGTGACTTTAATTTTGGACTCTCCTTGCTAAGGAAATCACCACTGCAAATCCAACCCTTTGCTGGTGCACAGTGGTGCAGCTCTTGCCTGCTTTTGGCAGCAGGAGGGGTACTCAGCACCTTGAGATGAGGTCTCCAAAGTCCTTGCTGACCATGTCCATGGTCCCTTCTTAGCTGATGACCAGGAACACTCCCTGAGGGCCTCCCTTCCCAACCCTCCACTTCTCCTACCCACACCCCCCAATGGCCCCATTTCCTGTTGTTTCTCATGAATAGAGTCAGGAAGTAAAAACACTAGTTGGTGCTGTGTTCACGGGCATCACGGGACTCTAGGGAGCCTCACATCACATCACTCTGACACTGACTCTCCTGCTTCTCTTTTCCGTATTTAAGGATCCCTGTCATTATGTTGTGCCTATCTAGATAATCCAGGATAATCTCCCTATTTTAAAGTCAGCTGATTAGCAGCCTTAATTCTATCTGCATCCTTAATTCCTGCTTGTAACGTAGTCACAGGTTCTGGTGATTTGGACACAGACATTTTGGGGGGCGATTGTTCTGCCTACCACAATCCTGTATTTGTAGATGAGGAAACTGAGGCTAGGGTATCAGCTCACATACCCAAGGTCACACAGCCGGTAAGTGGCCAGGTTGGAAAATTTGAACTGGAGCTGCACAGTCTGAAGTCTACCACTACCCTAAAGGGCCGCCTAGAAACCCAGAGAAAACGCATTCCCACAGAATGGCCCCAAACAGCCAACCACAGTGGGAGAAGTAGAGATCACAAGAGCCCACCCATCGGAATCCCCACACACCGTCTTAATTCATAGTGCAGAGAAGAGACTGGTGAATAATACTGCATAGACTCTGAACCAGTGGTTCTCAAATTTGGATTGAGAAAAAGTAGTTTGTAATTGCCCTAGGAGCTTCAAAATAATTGTCTTGGAGCTTTAAAATAATACTGGTGCCTGAGTCCCATCCCCTAGGGATTCTGATTTCATTGCTCAATTGCTCAGGGGAAGCATTGAATATAGGGGATTTTTCCAAGCTCCCCAGGTGATTTGAAAGTGCATCAGAATGTGAGAATCATTGCCCTGAACGAACCGACATGGCCACAGCCATTCCCCCTGCCCGACAATTGTGTCCATAGTCTGATTAGACCATGCCCAGAACACACCCCTCCCACCTTTTGGGCCTTTTCCCTGAACGCCCAGGTCCCCCTCTTTCCTCTTTGCCGCCTCACTCGAACCCTGACTGCGTGCTGAGCAGCATCAGATGTGTAGAGAGGACCCTCCCATGGGAAACGGGGCATATTCTCTCCTCTGGCATCTGTCATGCCCTTCTTGCACGGCTGTCTACAGAATAGAATTGTTTTAATGTCCTCTTTGTACATGCTATATTTCTACAAATAGTCTCTCCTTGAAAACGTAATTCGCTATGTTTTAGGTGTCTGCATCGATTCGACTTGAGAGGCAGTGTGTGCAGAGGGTTGGAAGTCTGACTCTGAAGCCAGACTGCCTGGGTGCAAAGCCCAACCCTGCCAGTTCCTGATTGAGCTTGGGGTGAGCGATTCTAGCTTTCTGTGCCGCAGTTTCCTCATCTATAAAATAGGGATCAGAATAGCCCTTACCTAGCGTTGGTGTGAGAACTAATGCTTTCATATATGTAAAAGGGATCAGGACTGTGTATTTGCTCGTGTTACTACTATTGCTGCTACTGTTGTCTTAACCGAGACCTGTGGGATTCAGTTAATTTCAGCAGACACTGATTCCCTACTCAGAGCCAGGATGGGAAAGAATAAGATGTGTTCTCTGCCTTCAAATAGTTCGTGGTCTTGGAAGGGAGAAGGCTGTTAAGGAGGAGGGAAGGAGTCAAATAGGTGAACAGCTAGTTATTAGTATAATACAGTGTTGACTTGGAACCACATTGCTGTGGAATAATAAAGATGGGGACTTCATGATGTGGGAATTCACCATGGTTTTGAAGGCGTATCATGAATTCTAAGCACTAATAAAAAAATTTTAGTGGGTTTGGTCCTGCCATCCTTCCACATTTGCGAAACTGTGGGCTGTAACACCCCGTCAAGCCCCTTAGACTCATTTTGTGAGTTGTGAATTCGAGTCAATTGTGTTAGTGTTTGTGAGTGAATGCATTAATCCAAAAGGTGTCAGTGGCATCCCAGTTCCTGCTGCAAATGCCCCTCACAGTGAGAGGAAGCGGGTGGCTTTCTCCAAGAAAACAGCCAGTCTCCTCAAATTCTAGCCCTACCCTCCTTTCAAGGTACATCCCAGAGAGCAGCTGGAGTCCACTGCAGAGGATGGTGAAGGAGGACGTGTCATGCCAACAAGGGAGCCATGGCAGCAATCAAAAGGGACATCCAAGGAAAATGCAGAGTTGCACGGGGAGAGGGGGTCTTAAAAGCCCATACAGGAAGGGATGGGAAATGCCCCTCTGGGAATGCTCATGTGGTAAGGTGGCCATGGGTGAGTGGGAAAGGAGGGAGGGGCAAATCCTTGGTGTGTGAGGCTCTGTAGAGAGAATGGTTGCTGCCTGGGCAGATGTGTCCTTCCTGTCCCCTCCAGCCAAATGGTCACACATCTCTCACTCAGATTATCAGCTTGCTGGCTGGTATGGTGGACAGCTGTGGCAATCTCCGCCAGCTGTGGAAACAGCTGTGCACTGCCCGGGGCCACATCATGCCCTGGCATGTTTCCCAATCCCTCTTGGTCAAACACACTTAAAAACAGGACTCAACTTTCCTTGGTTTCTAACTGTAAAATATGCCACGTGAAGGATGCAAACTCCTGTCTGCCTGGGGACTACAGTGGGGCAGGCAAATGTTTGATGGGCTTGTGAGTTTTTGTGTTTTGAAGAAAAACAACTGTCTCAAAGCAGACAGATGTTGATGAATGTGTTTGTTTATAAAGGGCGTACTGAGCTAATAATGACACTAGATCATTCCCCAAATGACAGGTGTCCATGCTGACTTATAGCTCAGAGGGTGTCACTGCCTCTGTTGGAGCAACCTGCTCCATACTGCTGGCCTTTTTCACCTGCAGCCTGGTGTGGCTTGTGGCAAAATGTTTGCGTAGCCTGGGGCTTGCGTGAAAGCCCTGCCAACCCATCTCTGTGCCCTGATGGTAGTCAGACATGTCTGTTCTTATTTCTAGGCTGTCAGAATCTCTAGGACTCTGGGCAGGGAAGGAGGACCCTCGGGCTCATTGGTGGCCAGGGCCTGGGGGGATTTTTGAGCCACTTCACAAAGCCTGGTCACAGTCTGAATCCCGGTACATACAGCTGCAGCCCAAGTGACTCCACAGTGAATTGCGCCATACCCAACAAAAGGCATTTGGCACAGCCTCAGTGAGGTACGAGAGAGGCCAGAGTAGGAAGGTGTCATGCACAGCATGAAAAGGGCCCTCACAAAGACAGACAGCCTCTCCCCTCCAACCAAGCAGAACAACTAAGTAGAAAGACTGGTGCAGCTGGAGAATATGGCCAGGAAAGGAGCCTCACTGTGACAGCTAGAGGAAACGCAGGCCGAAGGTATACTGGGCCTGTGTGGGTCTGCCTCTTGGATGGGGCTCTGTGCACGCCCATGTTAGCAGGTGGAGCTGTGTGGGGACACGCAGGTCCCTGGGGTTGAGTCTCATGCCTAGTCCTGGCTGGAGGGTTTTGATGAATGGATCTTTTTTTTTTTTCTTTAATAGTGTAGATACTGTATTTTGCCTCATATTCTTGGGTTATCCATATTAGTCTGCAGCTGTTGGTCTTCCTAAACCGTGACTGAGTACGTCATTCTCTGTTCACCACTGGTGATTTCTTACCGTTTGGTGATTTCCAGATAATGCTGAGCCCCTGAGCTTGGACGTCAAGGCTCTACAGCAGGGCTGGGCTCCATACTTCCCTGGGCCCTGCCCCTGGCCAGCTGCCCTGTAGTCAGTGAACACTTGGGGTGAGAATATATCTTACCCACCCCTGCTCCCTGTGTTTTTTCAAACTTCCCTCCTTCCTGGCTCTAGAGTGAGCTCCTGGGTGTGAGGTAGTGGCTTGAGCTCGATGCAGGTTCAATGTCTTGCTCATACCGAGAAGCTCAGTAAGCCCACATCAACCATCTGTCTTTCTCTAGCCAAGAGTCAAATCGATTCACATCTAAATCCCAGCTCTGCCTTTTATTAGCTATTGGACTAGTTGCTTAAACCTGTCTGCCTCAGTTTCTTCATCTAATATTAGTACCTTCCTAAAGGGGTTGCTGTGCCCATTACATGAAATAATCCTCAGAAAGCACTGGTATAGGATAGGAATTCAGAAAGGTAGCTGTTATTGTTTTTGCTACTATTATTATTTCATCTCACCCCTACTGCCAGTGCCCCGCATGCAGTAGGTGCTAATAATTGTCCAATCAAGAAATAAGTGAATGAAGGCCATGTTCTTATTCCCTTGCTCTTGTGAGTTGGCCCCCTCCTCTTCTGCTGCCTGTATGCCCACTCCTCCCATCAGGCAGCTGAGAGCGTTCCTGGTGCGCCCCGACTTGGTGCTGACATCAGCAAACAGAGCACTGAGTCTTTCAATCTGGAGTTGCGCATCCTTTGGGGGTGTCAGCTCTTCAGGTTCTTCCAGGTCCTGCAGCGGTTGGCTAGAGATGCCAGCTATGGAAGCAGCTGTGCCTCCACCATCTTGCCTCTTCCTCCCCCTGGATTCCTGCTATCCCTTTGGCAGGCAAGTGCACTTAAAAATAAGTGGCCAAAGTTGCACTTGTTTGAAGTGTAAGATATGCCACTCTCAGAAAGAGATTTTGTTCTTACCAAATAAAGGATAAGAAATAGATTCCTAGTTAAAGAACTTTTTTGGCTAGCTCTTCTTTCAGGGGGTGGGAGCGAGCATCCTTTGTCCTTTTGGCGTGGGCTCGTGGGGAAGAATGAATGTTCTCACGTCAGAGCCGCCAGCACAGGCTCTCTGGGCTCTGGCTTTCTCATTGATCTATTTCTCTCTAGTGAATGGGTTTTACAGAAGCTGCAGAGAGATTTTCCCCTAATGATTGTGGATAGAAAAGAATAAAAAGTAACTCCGGGGGTATCTTGGGACCTTAACTGTCATTGCACGCTGACACTTCATTTCAGAATGCAAACGGCCTTCTTCCACTTTGCTGGGATAAATGGTTCTCTTTAGCCGGGGACAGTGAGAAAAGAAGCAGGGCTTTCCAGGTAAAATTGAAGGGCCTCCTGTGTTGGGGGTGAGGCTCTCCCCCCTCCTTTCCTCATCTCCCCCAGAATCCTAAAGAAAGGAGGCTGGAGGCTGGAGGCCACTGGCCAGCTTGGTGTATAGAGTCGTTTTCTTTCTTTTTTTGAGCGGGGGATGGGGTCTGGTTGGAGGGCAGTGGCACCATCTTGGCTCACTGCAACCTCCACCTCCCAGGCTCAATCCATCTTCCCACTTCAGCTTCCTGAGTAGCTGGGACTGTAGGCATGCACAATCATGCCTGGCTAATCTTTGCATTTTTTGTAGAGATGGGGTTTTGCTGTGTTGCCCAGCCTGGTCTCAAACTCGTGAGCTCAAGCCATCTGCCTGCCTTGGTCTCCCAAAGTGCTGGGATTATCCACACCTGGTGGTGGATAGAGTGCTGATCTGTTTCCTCCTAATAGGCATCTTCCGGTGAAGACTGAGTCTAGGGAAGGAACTTCTGCTTAATGGGCCCCCAGGAAGTCCCTTTCTCAGGCTGGCTGGCATCAGAACTGGTGCCCAGGTAGGAGGCGCCAGTGTCAGTCTGCTCAGGGTGGGGTGGTGTCTGCTTTTCCTGGGTCTAGCATCCTCACCAGATTATAACAAGACCGGCTTGGAGCTCTGTACTGGGATATCTTAACAATTACTGGCCCCGAGCACTGATCTCCTGGGTGAGGTTTTAGGCCAGAAAGATCCCCTGAGCCAATTCTGGACTCCTTATCTGTGTCCTATGGTAGAGCAACAGCTCTGTGAGGACAGAGCAAGGCTAGGGGGCCACGGCCGTGTACCAATATCAGCACGGGAGCCTGGTCCTGGTGGGAAAGCAATGGAAATCCATCTGCAATAGAATGGATGGGTGAAGGAAGCAACTTACAACTTCTCAAGCAGGGGCAGGTGGCCCTCATGATTCCAGACCCTGGCTGTGATCTGGGACAAGCTCTCCCCTTCGTTTCCAAGTGAGCTGCTTATACATCCCATTCTGTAAGAACACAGCCAATGAATCATCAAAACAGCACAATGACAATGATGACTTTGGGACTCAAAATAAGAAAATCAAACTCCCTTACATTTGTTCAGGACTCTACGGTTCAACGAGGCTGTTTCCCATGCATGCGTTGCACCCTTCGCCTGCGTGTGAGTGGATGGATGTGGCCTCTGTTTACAGGTGAGGCAGCTGAGGTGCTGCCAGATCAAGGGACCTGCCCCGGACCGTGCAGGCAGTAAAAGGTGGGGTGGCTGCCTCCCAACATGGGTTGCAGAGCTGCATTTGCCCCAGCACAAAGTCGGTTTCACGTTCAGCTACAGAATGAATCTCAGTGACCTTTCCTGGGTCCCGTGCTCTGCTGCGGATCTCTTGTTGGATGAGGTCACCATGCTGACCAAGAAGCTCCAGACCACGATCAGCTGGCTGTCCGCCAGGGGCACAGGTCTCCCCACCCCAGGGCACTTGCGGATTCAGGAGGGAGGCAGTGGAGGCTCTCCTTGCTTTCAGTAGGAACTAAGCCCTTTCAACTGCACTCTAGGGCATTTCCAGCAAATTCCTACATGACCCTATGTAGGGGAGGGGACACAACCCTGGTGGCTTCACTTTATGGGTTGAAAGTCTCTGTGGGTTCCAAAAGCAGGTCAGCCTGCCCTCGTTTTCCAGAGACTGTGGCTACGCTCTTTGGACAGTTCACAGGGACGATCTCTGGAGGTGCCCTGGCTTGAACACGAAGATGTCTGGCACTGCCGTGCATTCACCCGATGAGTGACAGTGACCTTGAGCCCTTGACCTAATCCCACAGTGTGACCCAATCCATTTGGCATTAATGCTGGCTGAGACTGGAGACCACTGACATCTTTTCCTTTCAGTTTGATCATACAATAAGAACTGTGTTAGTATAAATCATTATTTAAAGTGTGCTTTAGGCCAGGCATAGTGGCACACACCTGTAATCCCAGCACTTTGGGAGGCTGAGGCAGGCAGATCACTTGAGGTCAGGAGTTCAAGACCAGCCTGGCCAACGTGGTGAAACCCTATCTCTACTAAAATTACAAAAATTAGCCAGGCATGGTGGTGCACACCTGTAAACCCAGCTATTTGGGAGGGTGAGGCAGGAGAATGGCTTGAACCCAAGAGGCAGAGGTTGCAGTGAGCCAAGATCGTGCCACTGCACTCCAGCCTGGGTGACAGAGTGGACTCTGTCTAAAAACAATAACAACAACAACAACAACAAAAACGCAGTAAGTGTTGAAGTGGTAGGATGAAAGGCCTGCAACTGGAGACTAGGATTTGAATTTTGGCTCTACCACTTCCTAATTGTGTAACTTCACACACCCTCTAAGTCTCGGACCCCTCATCTGCAAAGTAGGTACAGTGTCAGTGCCTACTCACTGAGTTTTTGTGGGGCCAAAACCAGAGAGTGCTTGTCATGTGTTTGTCACTGTGGTCCCCCTTACCCTTAGGAAATGTCAGCTCTTTTCTTCGCTCTTATTACTACATTAGTTTAAACAATGTCTCCCATAAAGGCTGCTACTGAATTAGTAGCATATTCTTGCCATAAATGACACTTGGGAATAGCCTGATTGATAGTCGGAGAAAAGAGGCCTAGGGTGTAAACTCCACCAAAATGTTCAGTGTGGGAGGCTTCGAATTAGAAGGCTTGGTGAATGTCCTGCCTCGCTCTTTGCTGCCTTCATGGGTATAACTAATGTACCTTCTTCTCATCTGTGAATGGGGATAATGATGTTCCTGAGCTATGAGGACCAGGCAAGCAGTGTGTGTCAGAACACCTGGCATAGGGCCTGGTACAGGTCAATGCCCACCTATTTTCTGTCCTTCCTTTCTTCCTGTTTGTTCAAACCAGGTCTGAGGCTAACAGATGCGTCTTGGTGAATCCAAGAGGGTGCTCAATGCTGGGCCATAAGGGTTGAGGGAGTGGAGAAGTGGGGCTACCAGTTGCAGCTGGCAATTTGCAATATCTACCCTGTCCCAGGAGTTGTACCCTGGCCTCTCGGGATGATTTAGTATGGCAGTCGTGGAGCTGAAAGTTACACATGGAGGCTCCAGTGATGGAGCTGGATTTCCTGTTCTCTTGTTCAGTCCAGAGCCCATGTGGAGAATCCAAGTCAGTTAGAGCCAGAGAGTGCTGGAGAAGGCCTCAGTGATCATCATCAGACCATCCTTCTTATTGAACAGATGAGGAAACAGAGGCCTAGAGAGACAAGACACTTAGAAGTCCACACAGCAAGTTACAGAGACTTTCTCAGGCAGAGCCACACCCCCGTGTCCACACCTCTGGTCCTTCTAGTCTCTGGAGTCATACTGATTAGCATTCCTCCAGCATCTTCTATATACCAAGCTTTGTGTTTCTCATTCAATTCATTTACTGAAAACTGAAAGAGTGCTTACACTGTTCCTGGCACTGGGGACACAATAATGAACAGGACAGATATGATCCCTACCCTCATAGAGCTTCCAGGCTAGTGGGAAGGCACAGGGACAGGCAATAACAAGGAATCAATCAAATAAATCCATGTAAATTCAGATGCAGACAAAGAACAGAATGTGGCAGTGATGGGAAGTCATGGAGGAAGAAATGAATTAGGATTGTGGTTTCAAGGGCGACCTCTGAAAGTGATTTTGGTATTGTGAGATTTCTTTCTGTTAATAGTTCCTTACCCTATGTACTACTGTATTATCTCCTCAGGAAAGTGAGGTTCAGAGAGGTTAATTAACTTGCCCAAGATCACACAGCCAGTCAGTGGAGGAGTCAGAATTTGAACCCTACTCTGCTTGACTCCAAAGTTCAGGTTTTTTCCATCATCTTTGCTTGCCTGCAGGAATTAGGACAACCTGCTCCAGAATGTCAGATAATATGGTAGCCATTAGTATGAGCATTAAGGGATCCCAAGGCCAGGCCTGTGAGCTCCCCCTCACTGCTGTCTCTGCCTCCTGTTCTAGGGGAAGGGACGAGGTGGATAATCTAGATGGTCTTACCCTCTGCTCACCTTCGGAGACTAGCCTCATTGGGAGTGAGATGACACTGTCGTGGGTCTAGCTTTTTTTAGACCACTAGTTGTCACAGACTCCCTATGAAGCTAAGCAGAGCACCCCCATGTCCACAAGCACACCGGGATTCGATACACTTGAGTCCTAGATCCCAAATGCCTTTTTCATTTCTGGCGTTGCATTTGTTTCCATTCTACTATCTTCATTTGGAAAACCTTTTCATTTATCATGAAAGCAAGCCACACAATCAAAAAAAGATGTGTCTTGTCCTCTGGGCGCTGCCTCGTTGCCTGCCCCGTTATTGACCAGTGCCACCGGAGTGCCTTGTACACCTTGGCCAGCGTTCGCTGTGCACATCGACCAGTGAGCTGGCATGCTGACAGCCGCAGGGGCCCCCAGCCTCAGGCACTTCTGAACCCAGCTGCTTTATGGACACAGTCGGTTCTTGAATCATGACTTGTCTCCCCAACCACAAATTTGTAACTAGTTCACCGTGAGCCTGTGCAGCCAGATGAATTGTAACGTGGGCAGTCCCTGCACCTAATTTTTTTTTAACCCAATAAAAAAGGATATCTAGACATCTCTGTGTGCATGAAAGCATGTCTGTGCGTATGTGTGTATGTTTGGCACCAATGGGAAATACAGAGACGTGGAATGCCAGCTCTGCTCTGCCCTCGACCTGTTCCCAGACGGATGGGAGATGATATTCTGTGGACTGTAATTCAAACCAGACAGACTAATAACAAAGAGCTGTGGAGACCAGGGAAAGGGCAAGAATTCAGATCTGGAGTGGAGACCAGGAAAAGCGTCCTGGGAGGCCGGACTCTTGGAGAAATGGGGACCCGGCAATAAGAATTTATGAGCTCTTTCTCAGTCACTGCTGAGTGTATGTCTTCCAAGATATTTTCCAACGGGTATAAATTACCATTTGACTGCAGTATTCGCTACCTCCACTCATTCCCCTACACCAGGTCTTAAGTGGACTGTTAGGGAAGCCTCTAACTTGTACCCCGCCTCCTCACCCTTTCTGCAGCACCTCACCCCTTCGTCACAGCTGTGAGGAATCCAACAGACACACACACTGGACCTTGTCCTTGTCTGAAAACCTTTGGCTACTCCTCCTTGTCCTTAGAATACAATCTAGACTCCCCAGGGGGGCAGATAGAGCCCTCCAGAATTGGCCCTGCCCTGCTCTGTGGCCATATCTGTGCCATTTCCTCCTGGAACACTGTGCCAGTCAACCTGGAGTCCCCTGTGCCCCACAGGTCCATGTCTCTGGGCCTCTGCATGTACCCCTCCTCCTTCCAAGTGCTGTTCTCATCTCTTAAGCCTGAGCTGTCCCCCCTGACCCACCCCCACTGACTTTCAGTATCCCCATGGAGCCTCATGCATACAGACATCTCTTGCTGCACCTCTTACATGCAATATGTTCCTCTGTTTACATGACCGCTCATTTACTGAGTTATTTGAGGGTGGTCCAGGCCCATGCCTCTTTGAGTCCCCGTGCCTTGTATAACATCTGACAGAAGGGTGGCTCAGGGAGTGTGCGGCACAGGAGTGAATGATGTGCAGCTTCCACCATACTTCCAGACATGAATTGGAGGTCCTGGAACCTTCAGAGAAGCCTTAGCATGTTGTGATGAGTAGGCAGGGGACTCGACACTACCACTACTGAGGTGGCTCTATGGGGTGGCCCCTGTGTGCCCTCTTATGTTTGAAAAGCGCGTTCTTTCAGGCAGTCAGCCTACCAACGGTAGGTTTCTTTCTTCAGAAGCCAGTCAGAAAAGGGACTTGGCTTCCCAGATTACGCAAAAGCAATCTAATCCCAGACCTTCAGTTTTTGTTTAGCCAGTGGCTGCACAAGTGTCACAGATCACAGGGGTTGGGGGACTTGGGCATGGTGGTCCCTCTGCTTCCCTGGGCCTGTTAGGATGTCATTCTCTCACACGACTCGTTTCAGAGAATTTTCCATGTAAATGTGAAAGACCTAAATTTATGCCTGCCTCAGTAACCAAGTATTGGCTACTTATGGAACCACCCAGCTATGGGAAATCCAGCCATGACAACTAACTGTGAAGAAATAGCCCCGCTTATTACACAGAGCAGACATCCTCAAGGATTGGATGAAAAAGAGCTCTCTAGGAAGTCAGTGAAAATGAGCTCCCTGCCTCCTCAGAGTATGCCTGGTCAACGTGTGACAGGCTCGCCACTGGGTTCCCATGCTGTACCCATAGCAGACATAACCAGTCGATCCCAGTGTTCTTTCTACATAGGCTCAAAGTGCTTCCTCCCTCCAGTGCCACCTCCACGCCCAGTGCCTAACCGCAGGCATACTGCTGCTCCTGCACCTCTGTGAATGAGCCCTCCACAGAGGTCCACCTTTGGTCCATGGATCAAACATGGACCAAAATGCCTGTTTCTTGTGGGTCTCAAGACAGCTGAATAATCTATTAATTCAAAGGGAGAGCAGAAAGACAATAGTCAAAGATAATAAAGAGCCTAACTATAGTCTGCCCTCTATAGTCCAAGTTTTTTCTCCTCTCAGAGGGTCCCTGATCCCATCAGAGGACTCAGTTCTTCACAAGCAAGACTGATCTTGCAGCAGAGGGCTGATGGAGTCATTTAAATGGAGAGCCAAAGACAGTCTCTCCCACCAGGACCTTGAGCTGCTTTGTGGTGTGCCTCATTTTTTCACTCATCAAGTGTTTATTAAGCATCTGTGATTAAGGACAAGCTCTGGGGAAAACGTGGATGTAGAAACAGACATGGTCTCTGTCCTCAAGCAGCTTATAGCCTATAGCCTCAGCACAGGCCAGACATTCGTCAGATAATTGCACAAATGACTGTAAAATTACAACTGTAGTAAGTACTCCAAGGAGCCTAGATTGATGCAGTCAGAGGATGAATAGGCGTTAACTTGACATAGAGTGAAGGGAAGAACATTCTAGGCAGAGGGAACAGCATTCACAAAGACCGTGTGTCAAGAAGGAGATGAGCATGACAGCCTTGCTGGTCCCGAGAATAGGATTTGTCTACATTCTACGCACAACAGGAAACCACCAGGCAGAACCTCTAGCCCCGGGGCAGTGCTGTGCACATGCGAGGGCTGGATGCATCAGTGAGGAACGAAGGCATGCATGGGGGGAAGGATCCTGTGTGATGGAATGACGGATGCTCTCCTACCCGGAGTATGTGCAAACCCTGGAATGAATCCGCCTCCACACTGACTTTGGAGATCTGGGGCAGGTCGGGTTTCCAGCTGCAGGTCTTTAGTATTCCTTGACTAAGTCAGCTTAGTCAACTACGTTAACTAGGTCAAGCTAAGTTAACTACTCCAGCCATTCTTAGAGGTATTTCACTGCAAGCTTTTTGTGTGCTATTTCTGCCTTTCCCCCCCAACTTGGGTAACAGTCCCCAGCATCGTGACTAAGTTATATGAGATTTAATATTGATTTGTTGGAGTTTTTAAAAATTAAAAGCATAATTAATGATTTATTGATAGTTTGCAGTTTACATTAATCACTGTCATTAATGGTAATCCTTTTAGGTGGTTTATAACTTTTTTTCTTTTTTGAGACGGAGTCTCGCTCTGTCGCCCAGGCTGGAGTGCAGTGGCCGGATCTCAGCTCACTGCAAGCTCCGCCTCCCGGGTTTACCCCATTCTCCTGCCTCAGCCTCCCGAGTAGCTGGGACTATAGGCGCCGCCACCTCGCCCGGCTAGTTTTTTGTATTTTTTAGTAGAGACGGGGTTTCACCGTGTTAGCCAGGATGGTCTCGATCTCCTGACCTCGTGATCTGCCCGTCTCGGCCTCCCAAAGTGCTGGGATTACAGGCTTGAGCCACCGCGTCTGGCCTAGGTGGTTTATAACTTTTAAATGGGGTCTGTTAGTTCCCAAGCCTGGTGGCTTTGTCTCTAGGCTGCATTAGGGTCTGCCACCCTCCCTTGCCCCCCACATCCCTCCCCATCACCCCCTTTGCTTTAAGATACAGGGATGAAACTCCAGGTGTAAACTTTTCAGGGTCAGCCTCTTACCAAGGAACAGACATTTGGGTACCTTCCTAGCTAAGAGGAGGGGTGGTGCACAAGGTGGCTCTGGGCCTTTGCTGTAGGCAGAGAGAACCAGGCCACTGCTAGCTCTTCAACCCACTACTTCGTTTACAACTCTCTGACTTTGTATTCCCTGGTTTGCATGTCTGACACCTCACTTGGCACATGATTTATTACAGCTTTTCAGTAGCCCGTTCTTTCTGGATTGACCTGTCCGTCTCCATTTGGAGTGGAAAGATTGGCTTCTAGGTGTTTGTGGTGAGAATATTCCTGAGTGCAATGGTTTGGGGTTAGGGGCTTCCTGCTCTTGGTACAGAACTGAGGACCACAACCAAAGGAACTCCTCTTTTTCTGGCTGGGAAATGAAAAGGGTGGGGAAATACATACTAGAAGTTGCCTGAGACCTGGCTGAAGGAGAGTGTGGGTGCAGAAAAACTTTCTGTTTTACGAACACCTTCAGTGATAGAAAAAAAAAAAAAAATCGAACTTCTGCCTGCAGGTGCAGGCAAGGGAAAGCAGTTCAATGGAAATAGCATGAAAAGAGCTTTGGAGCCCATATAGGTCAATCCCCTGCTTCTGGGGTGGGCATTCTCTCCCACATGAATAGGTCCAGATTTCATTTTGAAAACATTTCCCTGGGGGGAATCTTCCCTCAACTTCTCTCTCTTTCCATCTCTACCCTTCTTCAAGGTTTGACAGTCTCTCTAACCAAAATCCCTCTTGCTGTAGTCAGAGCCTCTTAGGGACCAGTTAAACTGGAATAAGGGATGGCCATAACAAAACATGCAAATTCCCTTTCCTTTTAAAGAGAAATATGTCTCCTGGATATTACCTGAATAAACCCATCAGCTTGCTGTTACTGTTCTGGGATTATACTTGATGAGGATGGTTGCAGAAAGTCCTGTAAACATCTTCTGTACTCGGTATGGGGAGGGAAAGTCCCACCCATTTCCCGTGGAACATTCTGATTCCTGTTGTTGCTCTATATTTACAGAGTGGGCTCCATCAAGAGCCCACCTCCTTCTGTCACTGGTGGAAAGGCTATTTAATATGATCCCAATTAGAGGGAGGAGGATCTGGGATGGTCGTTGAAACATGGCAGATGGGGGGACCCACAGGGAACGAACCACCCCAGGATGCTGTGTGACCACCTGACCCTCTGCAAAGCAGCATCGTGGCACTTTGTTCCCTTCCAAGGTTCCCACAGTGAGTGCCACCCATTTCTACCACAGTGGCAACAGGATTTATGCTTCCACCCACTCTCAGTTCTGAACTCTCTATGGCTTTGCCCCTCCTTGGTCATAAAACAGGTGTCACCTGCCTCTCTGACTTGGCTTTTCTTGCAATTACATGGTTTCCTTTGCGATCTTCCTGGCCAGTGGCAGCAGAAGGATGCTTTTACAGACGGGGTATTATAGATGGGTTGGCAGATGAGGTGATTTCTGAGGGACTGGCACGATGCCCAAAGGAACGTGAGTCAGCTCTCAGAGGAGGTTTGGTTTTTCCTTCCAAATTCATACAAACAGCAGTGAAGTTTAAAAGATCCTCAAGTGGATGACAACCCCCATTCATTTGGCAGCAGAGGAGCACAACTGTCAAAAAGCCCAGGTACTTTCAGCCGTGGGAGAGGCACAGAGTCACTCTCAAGTTGGACAGGGCTTCAAGCTGTATCTAAAATTAACATCAGGGCCTTTTGTTCCCTTTCGAGGTTCCTTTGAGGAATGGGTGAAAGCCACCTCTTCTTGACCACAACAGTGACTGGATTTATTTTTGTCCTGTCTTCCTCCTCCCCATTCTCAGTTCTCGAGGCTTTTATTGTTTTTGGTTTTAGCCAGGCTTGGGCTGCTTGCTTACTCTCCGGTGTGCAGGGCTTCTAGAAGTGTTAGCCACAGCCAGCGGGAGGCAGCAGATCACCCATCCCCCCTGCTGAGCCCTCACGGGCAGACATCTGTTGAGCTCCTCCCCAGCACCAGCCGCAAGAATGTACTAGATGTGGTCCCTGCTCTGCAAGAGCTCTCAGTTTAGAGCAGTCTTTTTGGAAAAAAAAAAATGTGGTATGATACATGTAATATAAAATACCATCCTAACCTTTTTTTTTTTTTTTTTTTTTTGAGATGGAATCTCACTCTGTCACCCAGGCTGGAGTGCGGTGGTGCGATCTTGACTTGCTGCAACCTCTGCCTCCCAGGTTAAATCGATTCTCCTGCCTCAGCCTCCCTAGTAGCTGGGATTACAGGCATGCATGACCATGCCCAGCTAATTTTTGTATTTTGGTAGAGACGGGGTTTCACCATGTTGGCCAGGCTGGTCTCGAACTCCTGACCTCAGGTGATCCACCCACCTTGGCCTGCCAAAGTGCTGGGGTTACAGGCATGAGCCACCTGGCCTCATCCTAACCATTTTTTTTTTTTTTTTTTTTTTGAGACGGAGTCTCGCTCTGTCGCCCAGGCTGGAGTGCAGTGGCCGGATCTCAGCTCACTGCAAGCTCCGCCTCTAGGGTTTACACCATTCTCCTGCCTCAGCCTCCCGAGTAGCTGGGACTACAGGCGCCTGCCACCTCGCCTGGCTCATTTTTTGTATTTTTAGTAGAGACGGGGTTTCACCGTGTTAGCCAAGATGGTCTCAATCTCCTGACCTCGTGATCCGCCTGTCTCGGCCTCCCAAAGTGCTGGGATTACAGGCTTGAGCCACCGCGCCCGGCAATCCTAACCATTTTTAAGTGTATAGTTCAGTGATGTTAAGTTTACTCACATTGATGTGCAAATAATCCCCAACTCTTGTCTCCTGCAAACCTGAAATTCTGTACAGTATATACATGGGGGATATGTTCCAAGACCCCTGGTGGATGTCTAAAACTGCAGACAGTACTGAATCCTATAGAGAAAGATAGTCCCAGATTTAATGATGGTTTGACTTAAGATTTGTTGACTTTATGATGGTGTGAAAGCAATACGCATTCAGCAGGAACTGTACTTTGAATTTTGAATTTTGATCTTTTCCTGGGCTAGTGGTATGTGGCATGATATTCTCTTGTGATGTTGGGCAGCGGCAGAGAGCCCTAGTCAGCCCTGTGATCACGAGGGTCAGCAACTAATACAGTACTCTACAGTTTACTGCATTCAGTAAATCATATGAGATATTCAATGGTTTATTATAAAACAGGCTTTGTGATAGAAGATTTTGCTCAAATGTAGGCTAATGTAAGTGTTCTGAGCACACAAGGCAGGCTAGGTTAAGCTGTGACATTTGGTAGGTTAGGTGTATTAAATGCATTTTCTACTTAAAATATTTTCAATTTACAATGGGTTTATCAGGCCGTGACCCATCATAAGCTAAGGGGTATCTGTAATGCTGCAATGAACATGGGTGTGCAAATATCCCTCTAATACTCTGCTTTTAAAAGCAAGTGTTCTTGGCCAGGCATTGTGGCTCATACCTGTAATTCCAACACTTTGGGAGGCCGAGGCAGTCACATCACCTGAGGTCAGGTGTTCGAGACCAGCCTGGCCAACATATAGTGAAGCCTCATTTTTCTACTAAAAAATACAAAAAATTAGCTGGGCGTGGTGGTGCATGCCTGTAGTCCCAGCCACTTGGGAAGCTGAGGCAGGAGAATTGCTTGAACCCAGGAGGCAGAGGTTGCAGTGAGCCAAGATCACACCACTGCACACCTCCAGCCTGGGTGACAGAGCGAGACTCTGTCTCCCAAAAAAAAAAAAAAAAAAAAAAAAAAAAAAAAAAAAAAAAAAAAAAAAAGACGACACAAGAAAGCAAGCGTTCTTAACCTGGGGCCCGTGAACTCCCAGAAACTAGCTGCAATACATGGTGTGTTCCTGTAAATGCTTCTTGTTCTAGGGAAAGCAAATTCATAGCTCGCATCAGGTTTTCAGTGGGGTTAGGATGCCAGGAGGGCTCAGTCTAGAGAGTAACAAAAGCAGCACCTCCTTCGGAATCCCCCGAGGCCCCGCCTGTCCTGAGTGCCACCTGTCCGGTGGCAGGGCAGGTGTGAAGGAGCAAGTCATTCACATCTTGGTTCCCGTCCCAGCTGTGCCATTTACTACCTGGGTGACACTTGGCAGTTCAGCTGACGTCTTGGAGCCCTAGTCTTCAAATCTGTAAAATAGAAATAATGATAACATCTTCCTAGGATTGTTAGAAAGATTAAACTAGATTTAGCACAATGGTTAAAAGCATAATGTGGTAGGCTGAATCACAATGTCCCTCCCCCAATCATAATGCCCCAACCCCAACCATATTTTGGCACAGACCCTGCCAAAATATCCAGCTCCTAATCCCTGGATATCCTGGCAAAAGGGACTTTGCAGGATGTGGTTAAATGAAGGATCTTGAGATGAAGGGTTATCCAGGTGGGATCTAAATGTAATCACAACTGTTCTTGTGAAAAGGGAGGCAGAGGGAGATTTGACTACCGAAGAAGAAGCAGGATGAGTGATGGTGAAACAGGAGGCTGGAGTGGTGGGAGAAAAGGCTACAAGGCAGGGAAGGCAGGCCCCCTCTGGAAGCTGGAAAAGCAAGGAAATGGATTCCCCTGCCAGATCTTCTGGAAGGAGCCAGCCCTGCGGACAACCTCCATGTTAGTCTAATGAAACTGATTCCACACATCTGGCCTCCGGAGCTGTAATATAATAAATCTGTGTTGTTTTAAGTAATGTGTTACAGCAGCAATAAGAAAGGAATACACATGGACTCTGGGGCCAGACTGCCTGGGTTTGATCTGAGTAAACCACTTACCAGCTGTGTGACCTTGGGCATGTCATTTAATCTCTTCATGCCTCAGTTTCCTCATCTTTCAATAATAAGGCCCACCACAAAAGGGCTGCTATGAGGAGTAAAGAAGCTAGTATTTCTAAGTCATTGAGAATAGCACCTGAAACCTAGTAAGCGCTGTGTAAGTATTTGTTAAATAAAATAACTAAAAAGCACGCAAAGGTGGCTGGCTCACAGGAGGCTGTGGGGCGACGCGAGCGGATGCTGACGGGTTTGGCGGCATGGGCTGTGCTCCGTGGAGTCAGTTCAGGAAGGCAGGGGAGTATTTGGTGCCTCTCGGGAAGACTGTGGTAGTCTTCGTTAAAATGAACCATAGATGCTTGAAGGAATGAACCCTTCATTGTCTGTTGCACTGAATGCCTCACACCCTGCATTTTCCAGTGTTCCTTGAAATATTAATAGCTGTTACTTCAAAACAAGAGTCAAGGTCAAATAAGTTTGAGAAACTGCATTTCAAAGCCGACCAGTTTTCTTTTCTTTAGAAGTCTCAGAAGCTTTAATATGCTAACGAGCCTGATGAATCTCTGAGAAGCATTTTTTAAATATTTGGCCACTCAGCCACTTTGTATGGTGCTTCCAGCGTGGCCAGCACTCTGCAGAAGGCACCTCAGAGCAAGCCTGGATGCCTGTGGCTGCTACAGAGGTGTGTGAAGGTGGGACAACCCGTCTGAGAGGCAGTGTCAGGGGCCTGTTTGCCTGACCTCAGAACTAACTAGAAAATGTAGCTGCTGCTGATCCTGTCATTCATATCCCAGACAGTCAGAAAGGGTTACCGACAGGCCCATCCATCCCTGTTTCCTTCAGGGCCAGTGGAGGCACCTAGACCCTGAGGCCCCAGACCCTAGCATGCCCCTCTCTTGCCTCCCTCCTGACCCAATCTGAGACCCTGAGGGCACCGTGGATGCCACAGCCCTCAGGTCTAAACTTCATCCCGCTCCCTCCTCCAGCTGCCCCTTGGCTGCTTCTCAGGCTTAGGGATGTACCTACCAGCAGCCAGCATCAGCCTATGGGAGGACAGATGGAGAAAGTGGCAGTGTGGGCCCCGGAAGCAGGCCTGGGGCCTTTTTGGACAGGGGACTCTGGGGCTCTGGATATCCAAAGTGGGGTTTAGAAGGTGGAGGCAGACAAGGCCTCTTGGCCCTGTGGGCTTTTGGCTCCAGGGGGTGTGGTGTGACTTGAGGAGTGGTCAAGCAGGGCCCTGTAGTGTGGACCCAGAGCCAGAGCCCCAGGTGTCTGGATCCAGGGCAGTATCTGTGGGTATTGACCACACAGCAGTACAGACCCTGAATTGCAAATAGTGCCCCAGTCACCAAACTGGCCCTCTCCATAGCCATATCTTTGTTTGCTTCTGCGCATCTCTAGGAGACACGCAGTTCGAAGCTCCTGGTTCGTCAGGAACTTGCATCCTGATATCCACTGTACCCCACGGGGCTTGGCACTGTACCTGGCACGCTGAGGCCAGGTCCGCGGTGAGCTCTCACCAGCAGCAGTCACTGTGGCGACGGTGGCTGCCGCATGCCCTGGCCCTGGCCCTGGCCCCTCCCTCCCGGATGGAGGGAACAGTGGAGCAGGTTTCAGTTCTCAACCATGGGGAGGGCCACCACTTCCCACAGGGAGCCCAGGCCTCTGCCGTCAGTAGGGGAGCAGGGTGGGCCACTGACTAACGCGGCTTTCAGTGCCTACGATGGGAATGCACATGGAGAGGTGGCCTTGAAATAAGTGCCTTTGTTTGATCTTCATGCCCTGGAACTATTTTTCACAAGGTGGTTTAGTTAGAGGGGCTGTGGATCTGGTAATGAGGCTGGCCTTGGGGGGGGAGCCTTGTAAGAGGAGCTCAGCTATGAACACTTCTAGCAGGGCTGTGTTCATAAAATCCTGGGGGCCTCCGGGGGATTTGAAGCTCTACACAGAAAATTACAGGGCAGGAAAGGACCTGGCAATTATTTTTCCTCCAAGAATGGCCATGCTTAAAACATCACCATTAGGCGCCACAAGTGGCTTTCTCCAGGACGGTTCTTTTAAAAAATTCTTTATTGGGTTTTTTAAAATTACAAAAGCAATATAGGCTTGTTTTAACACAGAGGTGTGTTCTAATTATCAAAAGGAAAAAAATTAATAGGTTCCCCGATTCCCATCTCCCTACGACCCCAGTGGTACCAGTGTTAACAATTTAGTGTTTAGTTTAGCCAGAGGTGATTAACGCACCTTTTGTGTGTGCTTATACAAAAATGTACCAACATGCATACACATATATGGGCATTTTTGGTTTTATGTGTTGGTGTTTGCTTTTTTAAAAAAGAGGAATCACACTATACCTATTATGCTGTAAGTTTCTCTTTTTACTTAGCAATATATCATGAACATTTTCTAAGTCAATACATATAGATCCACTTCATTTTTAAAAACAGCTACATAGTGTTCCCCAGTATGAGTACCATAATGTATTTAGCTGTTTCCCTATTGATGTACATTCAAGTTTGTTTCCAGGGTTTTTTTTTTTTTAAGTATAATAAGCAGTTCTTTTAAAAATATTCTTTGATTTCTTTATCTTGTGCATATGTTGCAAAAGACTCTTTTGCCTTGGGAGAATTATAAAAATGGTGAACAATTAAAATATTTCTTTGGAGTCACATCAATATAGTTTTGACACCTTAAGCCCTTTATGTATTGGTTTGGGCGGCCCATATTTCCTGGGTGCTGTGCCTGGCACTGTGGAGGACAGTGACCAAGTAGACGTCTGTCCTCAAGGACCCCTGCTTTGGTGAGGGTGCTGACAAGCAGGTGGACAGGAACACGGCTCAGATGGGAGAGCAAGAGGGAGCTTTTGGCCAGAATGGAAACTTAATAGATGAGAGTGTAGCCTCTTGGTTTAAATCCTGTCTCTACCACTTAGCTGATATGAGGTCTGGGGGCAGTTCACTTTTCTTATGGGGCTATGGTGAGACTCAAAGAGTTAATGTAAAGAAAAGTGCTTAGGAGTCCAGGTGTGGTGGCTCCTGCCTGTAATCCCAGCACTTTGGGAGGCTGAGGACAGCTGATCACATGAGGCTAGGAGTTTGAGACCAGTCTGGCCAACATTGCAAAACCCCGCCTCTACTAAAAATACAAAAATTAGCCAGGTGTGGTGGTGCACAGCTACTCGAGAGGCTGAGGCAGGAGAATTGCTTGAACCCAGGAGGCAGAGGTTGTAGTGAGCCATGATCGTACCACTGTACTCCAGCCTGGACAACAGAGTGAAACTCTTGTCTCAAAAAAAAAAAAAAAAAAGAAAAGAAAAAGAAACGTGCTCAGGACCCAGCCAGCAAGTTGGAAACACCAAATGGATTGTTGTTGTTTGAAGTGCTGCCCCTGCCACTGGGAGATCAGGAAAAGCTCCCCCTGAAGGGGTGACAGTGCAGCTGGCCCTTGAGAAGGAGTTGAAGGCCTTTTAGTCAGTCGGGGAAAAAACAAACACTCCCTGCCCACCACCAACACCTGGTCCTGACCTCAGTTCTTCAGCTCCCTAGGCTGTTCAAAGATCCAAAAACTTCTTTATTTTTAGCTGCTAAAAATATCCACTAAGCCAGGGTTAAAGAATTGCTCCCTGAGTGGTAAACAGGTGACTTAGAACCAATCAGGGCCCAGCAGCCCCAGTGATGATGCTGTTCCTCCCCTACCCCAAACATTCAGCAGGATCCTTTCATGTGTCAAAAGGAAAGAAACTTACCAGAAACTTCCTGTTGAGAAAATGATTCCTCTTACCCCAGACTTAGCAGATGCACAGAAACCTTTGACTCCTGGATCTGCCAAGGCACACAGAGAACCAGAAACACGTATTGGCCTGGCCTGGGATAGGCAAACATCCGGGTTCAGTCCAACAAGCCCTCCTAGTACAGCCTGGGGCAGCACACACAGTAGTTGAGAGAGTGAACTTTGGAGGCTGCCTGCCCCGGCTCTAGAGCCTAGGTCTGCCCCTTATTACCTGTATGACCTTTAGTAAATTACTTAATCTCTCTGAGCCTCAGTTTCCCTGTTTGTAAAATAGAAATAAGAATACCTATCTCAGAACACTGTTAAGGACTAAATGAAGTGGTGCCTGTAAGGTCTGGTCCCCTGAAACGCGGGCTAGCACCCCCCAACTGTCTGGCCATCCTTCTCCAGCTGCCATTTGGGGATTGGCTCTGTGACAAGCAGGGGGCACAGGGCCTGGGGAATACTGGAGGAAGGCACTCAGCCCCACCTGGGAGTTGGAAGGGACCAGATCAGACCTGTGGAAGGGAGGGACGCTTGATCTGGAGGTCTCTGGTAAAGAAGCTGAGAAGAGGGAGTGCTTGTACAGAAGATGGAGGGGCGCAAGCTCAGGGGTAACTGGTAACTTGGTTTGGCTGGGATGAGACACCAGGTGTGGCAGGTGATGGGGATGAAGGGGCCAGGTGGTGCCAGGTGGTGCCAGGTGGGAAAAGGCCCTTTTGGCCAAGTGCAGTTAGGAGGTTGGACAGTCTGCGTTGCCACTGAAAGGTTCTAGAGGGGGAGGTGACATGATTTGTTTTGTATTTTGGAACATTCGCTCTGGCAGCAAGGTAAAGATGGCTGGGGCGGGGCACATGATGAGACCGAGGTGTGGCCACTGCAACCCAAGGATTGACTGGGGACACTTGGCCTTACTGCTTCAAATAGAATTGGTTACAAACTCCCACGCCACACAGGAGGGGACCCAGTGTCTTTCCACTGGTCTCTGGGGGCTCGGAAACTTCCATTTCTCTCTTGACAGCTCATCTGATGCCAAACTCTTTCTGCTGAATTCTCCACCTCTATCCTGTACTTAGTGACCCCTTTAGGCACCCTTCCTGTTCCCATTGCTCCTCGAGGGGTCCATGACCAAGGCCTCTAGGTTAGCTGACATTTGCATGGATCTGGAGCAAGGGGAAGGGGTGAGGTGGTGGTGGCACAACAAACGGGACACTGCTGAACGCCACATGCTCCTGATCTTACAGTCTCAGCACTGTCCCTGTCTCATGGGTGGTCAGCAGCAGTTGGTCCTCAGTGGACTCCGGCTTCCCCCTCTCATGGGACTGGCCCAAGGTGCTGCTTAGCCACCTGCCATCTCCTTCCAGTCCCATAGCTCACAATCTCCCACCTCCAATGTTCCTGTTCATTTCTAGGGCACATACATTAAGCCCTGTGTTGGTCTCCTCTGACCCCACCCCAACCCTATCCAGAGGAATCTTCTTCATTAGCAAACATGCTGGGGTGTTTAAGTGGGCTCCTAAACTAAGATGGTCTCTTTCTCGCTAGGGACCCCATCACCAGGTCTCCATAGAGGCCTGTTCACTGGTGGGAAGAGGAGGAAGGGAAAGATGATAAATGGATATTCTATCTGTGGAAATGAAAGCTGTCGTCTTAGTTCCACAAACATAGCCCAGTCTAGATTGCAGGTAACAATGTGGGTTTCCAAGGTGGTGCAGACACCATGGATGGAACCCAGTTTATTTTAATTGTATATTGATTCTCTGGTCCACAAAGATTCTTCTGAGAATGAGCATTTAAAGTGTGGACTTGAGTTTTCTTTTTGTTTTGAGACGGAATCTCGCTCTGTCACCCAGGCTAGAGTACAATGGCGCAATCTCGGCTCACTGCAAGCTCTGCCTCCTGGGTTCAGGCCATTCTCCTGCCTCAGCCTCCTCAGTAGCTGGGACTACAGGTGCCCACCACCACTCCTGGCTAATTTTTTTGTATTTTTAGTAGAGACGGGTTTTCACCGTGTTAGCCAGGATGGTCTCGATCTCCTGACCTCGTGATCCGCCCGCCTCGGCCTCCCAAAGTGCTGGGATTACAGACATGAGCCACTGTGCCTGGCTGAGTTTTCTTTAGAAGACAACATACACTCCAAACTGGCCAGCCCCCAAATAGAAGCCCTACTTAGCAGGCTGGCAGGTGAAAGGGCGTGGGATTTGGAAGACATAGAATGCTGAAGGCCCCAGTCAATTGATTGAACCTCTCTTGGTTTGGGTTTCTTCATCTGCTAAATGGGTGTATTACTCCCTTACAGGGACATTATGAGATTGCAATGAAATGGTATGTGCAATGTCACCTGGCTTGGCCCACGGTCTGGCTTTTGGGTAATTTTGACACAAAAGGAAATAGCTATGAACTGAATTGTGTCTCCCCAAAACACATTTGTTGAGGCCCTAACCTCCAGTGTAACTGCCTTGGTGATAGGGTCTGTGGGAGGTAATTACGTTTAAATAAGGTTATAAGGATGGGGCCTAATCCTATAGCACTGAGGCTCTAGGAGAAGAAGAGAGATCTCTCTCCATCTCTCTGCCATGTGAGGACACAGTGAAATGGCGGCCACCTGCAAGCCAGGAAGAGAGCCTGACTGTGTTGGCACCCTGATCTCAGACTTCCAGCCTCCAGCACTGTGGAAAAAATACATTTCTGTTTTTTAAGTTACCCAGTCTATGGTATTTTGTTTTGGAGACCCGAACTGACTACCGCAGGTGCACATTTAACCTGTGGGCAGTCTGTCTTCAGAAAGTGGTGACATGGTGCTCATGGCCCTGGTGGGAGTGGGTCTATAGTCTCCTATCCTTTGATAAAGCTCATTCTGTGACCTCCAAGGTCCTCGTGATCTGGGTCCTGCTACCTTCTTGGCCTCATCTGGTACCATCCCTCACTTCTTTTTCACGTTGGTCTTCTTTCTTCTATCTCTGCAACTCTCTAAACTCCATCCTGCCTTGGGGTTTTTGCACATGGTTGTCCCCTCTGTAATGCATACCTTTGCAAGGCTCACTTTGGATTCAGAGGACCCCTCCATAGAGAGCCCTGTCCTGGCTGTCTGGGACTTCTCCCGTTTCCTTTGCCCTGTCTTATTTTCTTCCTGGCAGGTATCACTCTCTAAAATTAAATGGTTTACCGGTTTAATATCTGTTTTCCTCCCCTGAAATGTAAGCTCTGTGGGGACAGGGGCCTTATCTGTTTGTCTTGCTATATCCCTAGAGCTTGCCAAGTCACATAATAGGGGCTCAACTTATACTCAATGAATGAATGAGCGAATAAGCTGATCAGGGCAAAGCTCCATACCTGTGCATCCAGCACCTCTTGAACCAGACCCCAAACACTTGATTTCCAGCATCACGCCTTGTCTCTCATTACAACTAGAGACCAGCCGGTCCATCCAAAGGATTTCCAATCAAAGGGTTCTATGGAGAGCATGGGGTCCACTACAGAGATCTAGACTGGAGGAGGAGGTGAGTGAGCTGATCTTTGAATGTTCTTCTCTACCCTTTCAACTACAACAGCTCTGAATTTGTGTTTCCCATGTTGGGTGTACATGAACAATCTTATAAAAGAAATGGCCCCACAGCCTGGAGAAAATGGAAAACCACAAATTGTATCCAAGTCTTCACATTACACTGATGAATCTCAGGTCCAGAGACTTGCCACACACAGATGGCCAGAGGTGGGATGCTCTATCCCCAGTGGTGCCGTGGTCAGGGATCAAGAAATTCCTGCTATGTGAGTGAAAAATAATGGCTCCCTTAAATGCTGTAACTTGGCTTTCTTTCTCTGAGAACTGAGGACAGGGGAAAGGATTTATGATCACCACTGGTCTCTGTTAGTCCCAAACAAACTTCAGGCTCCATAACGCCCATGGGTAGTCATTATATACTGCAACAGACCAAAAGCGAGCTCTGGTGAGGCACTCAGGAGAAGCCTGTCCTGGCCGGACCAAAGAGCCACTGTGGGACATCAGATGTGGCCCAGGGCGTGGGATGGTTTCAGATGAGGACAATTTCTTCTTAGATACAGAGCGGGGTAGCATGGACCCCTTCACCCTAAGCATCTTGTTTATGGTAGAATCATAGACTTCCCTGACAAGGCCCATTCACTGGCTGGCCTCTTTTAGAGCCACCTTTTTTCTACCTTTGCTTCCCACCCCCCACTTCCTCCCTTTCTTCCTCTAGTTCCATGGAGCATTTGCTGACTGGAAATTTTACGAACCATTGCTGCAAACCCAGAAGTTCATTTCATCACTGGCAATCAGCTGTTTTTCTCCAGTGGCCCCCCCCATTAATTTCGTTTTGCCTTTGTTCCCTGATTCAGTCTACCAGCTGACTTCCCCCACAGCTGAAAGCCGAAGGCTTCTGAAGAATCCCTGAATAACTAAAAGTGCTTTCTGTACTATCCGTCACTGGCCGTCCAAGGATGGAACGCCATGCTGACCTCTTCGTTAGCTGCCAGCAAATCCGTTTAGCCTCAGCATTTGCCAACAAGAACCACTGTTCCCAGACTCCCTGCTGTTTTTCTCCAGTGGGCCCCCCCCCATTAATTTCGTTTTGCCTTTGTTCCCTGATTCAGTCTACCAGCTGACTTCCTCATATCCGAGAAAACACTTTGTATGGAAAACAACTAAACTGCTTGCAAAATAACTTTTTAAATGCTCTGAGTTATTCTTTGATACCTCAAATGATGCATCCATGGTGGGAGTGGGGATGGGGGAAGCTGGAATGGCCCTTGACCCTGATCTCCTCCCCATCCAGTAACCCAGTTGCTTGAGAAAGACTGGCCAGCAGATATAACTGAGTGGAGTGGGAAGGTGGGGACAGGTGAGGGTTCCTTCTAGGGCCTGTGGCATAAGAATCTAAAAGGAAAATGTTGGGCACGGTAGACACATGACCTGGCTTTTCTAATATGTGCCAAATGTAAGAATTAGTTTTGTTATATATTAGTTTTATGGCATAACAAAGCACCTCAAAACATAATGGCTTAAAATAAGAATTTAGGTCACATTTCTGTGGGTCAATCATTTGGGCTGGGCTCAGCTTGGTGGTTCTTCTGCTGGTCTTACCTGGGGTGAGCTTCTGTCATGCAGCTGGTCTAGGACAGCTTCTGATGGCTGGCAGCTGGTGCTGGCTGTAGGCTGGGCTGAAAGGGATAGTGACGCCATGTGTCTATAGTGAGCCTCACGGTGCTGACATTTTTCAAACCTCTGCTGTATCACACTTTCTACTGTTCCACTGGCCAAAGCAAGGTACATGGCTAAATTCAGACTGAAGAGATTGAGAAATAGGCTGTACTGGCCAGGTGTGGTGGCTCACACCTGTAATCCCAGCACTTTGGGAGGCCAAGGTGGGCAGATCACTGGAGGTGAGGAGTTCAAGACCAGCCTGGCCAACATGGTGAAACCCCATCTCTACTAAAAATACAAACATTAGCCAAGTGTGGTTGTGGGTGCCTGTTATCGCAGCTACTCAGGAGGCTGAGGCAGGAGAATCGCTTGAACCCGGGAGGCAGATGGTGCCATTGCACTCTAGCCTGGTTGACAAGAGCGGAACCTTCTCAAAAAAAAGAGAGAGAGAAATAGGCTGTACTTCTTGACTGGAAGAGAGGCAAAGTCACATGTACAGAAGTAAGTGAATGGGATGGGAGGAATTTGTGGCCATTTCTGCAAGCTGCCCCCTCTGGTGTGTCTGATGCATGCCTTTCAGGCACTGCTGAAGCCCTGTCTAGCCCAAGAAGCTTTTCAAATTGCACCCGAATCATGCATGTCTTTTGCTAGAGCTACTTGAGATTGTGAACTGATTCATGGGACATGTGTTTGATTCATATTTATATACCCACAGTAGTCTAACCTTGTTGATTCTTTTTTTTTTTTTTTTTTTTGAGACGGAGTCTCACTCTGTCGCCCAAGCTGGAGTGCAGTGGCCGGATCTCAGCTCACTGCAAGCTCCGCCTCCCAGGTTTACGCCATTCTCCTGCCTCAGCCTCCCAAGTAGCTGGGACTACAGGCGCCCGCCACCTCGCCGGGCTAGTTTTTTGTATTTTTTAGTAGAGATGGGGTTTCACCAGGTTAGCTAGGATGGTCTCGATCTCCTGACCTTGTGATCCGCCCATCTCAGCCTCCCAAAGTGCTGGGATTACAGGCTTGAGCCACTGCGTCCGGCGTTGATTCTTAATAATTATTATACTGAACTGATTTGAGTTAGTTCTCCTTTTTCTCTAATTACAAGCTCCTTAAAGGAAAGTTTAGAATCACTATTGCATACAGTCTCTCTCCCAGAGCTCTCAGAATTATACTAACGGCTGAAAATCCTACAAGTCCTCAGAACCACCAGTTAAGTGGTAGAGAGATTAGGCCTAGAGCCACCTCTGGACAGAGCAACTATCTGAGGAAAGAGTGGAACTTTCAGGAGACCAGAGACTGTGGTACTGACACATTACATCTTCAGGCCAGTTGCACCCTCAATGAGTGAAATCACTTTTTTAGGCTTAGGAGGCAGAAAGATTCAGTGACTCAGAGAATGTGGCTTTCCTTTCCCCATTCAGAGAGGCCAGCATGCGAGGAGCAAACCCACGTCTGGTCAGGAAGGGACTTGTTCATCAGCCCTGGGTCTCTGTGGCTTCTCCTGCTCTGGAACAGCCCAGAACAGACCACTCGAGGGCCCACAGTGCTTCCTGCCCCATGCCACATTGTGTCCACATCACCTCAGTACTTTTCCAGAATCCGTCAGAGGCCATCAGTCAAGCTGGTCTAGAATCAGGGCTGGATGACTAAGACTAAGCCCTAGGGGAAGATAGTCCTTTGTGGAGCCACATACACACTCCTCCTGCCCTTCTGGTCCAGCGCTACTCAATATCCTGGTTTCAGACTTGCTCTAGAACTTTCTAAGGCTTGGAGGTCACCTGGGACAGTTTATTCCGGGTTGAACCACCCTTTGGGAATAAGAGGGTGTCCCTTCCCATGGTGTGAGATGAATTGTCAAGTCCTTTGTGAGTCACAGGCTTAGGAATGGATTTTCAAAAGGAATTTCCATTCTGGGTGGTTAACAAGGGCCACGGGCAATCTGTCCTTTTCTTCATATGACACAGTCATCCGCCTACACACCTTTTATTCACCAAAATTCTACTGACTGCCCACTCTGTGCCAGGCAACGTCTCAGGCATGGGAGTGGGGTGAGATGAGCCAGGCATGGTTCCTGTCCCTGGAGAGCTCAGGTGCACTGAGAACACAGATGAGGCGGGAGTCGCCAGTAAGAGGGTCTGTGTAGAACCACAGAATTATGGCTTCTTAGAGTACCTTGGGGATTGTCTAGTCTATTCCCTCATTCCTCAGAGAAGGAAGCTGAGCCCAAGAGAGGGAAGATTAGTCCAGGGGCACACAGTATGTGGGAGTTATTAATTCACTAAACAAGCATTTATTGAACACCTACTAAGTGCTAAGATCTGAGCTAGGCTCTGGAGATGCCACAGGGAACAGGGAAGACACAGCCCTTGTCTCTTTGGAGCTCCAACTGTGACTGGTGGGGGGGGGTCCCAATCCCGGTTACATTTTAGACTCACCTTGGAGCCTTAAGAAGAACCCCCGTGCCAGGGCTCCACCCCCAGAGATTCTGATTTACTTGGCCTGGGGTGGGCCTGGGCATGGGTATTTTTGAACAAGCTCTCCAAGTTATTCTAATGTGCGATGTGAGTAGGTTGAGAACTACGTCTAATGGGTGAGACAGCAAAAATCTCACAAACGCAAATCAATAATTGGGATTGTGCTTTGTTAGGAATGAATGGGATGCAGAGTGAGGAACCAGCGGAGTGGGGTATCTGCTACTTGCTCTGAAATGGGAGGGAGCGAGACCACACTTGGAGAACTGTGATTCCAGGGGTCAGAAGGAAGGAAGCATACAGTGTCCTCATGTGGGACAGCAATGGGATCTTCTGGGACACGTCCCACCCTGCAGATGCAGAAAACCCTGCAGTGGAGCCCTGTCTAGCAGAGGCTGTTAACCTGCAGCCTGAAAACTCCCCCTACCGCCTACTCAAAACACCGCCTCTTTACACACACTGTTTATGAGTGCCCCTCAGGCCCTCCAGCTTAAAAATCCCTCACATTTTTAGAGCAGTTAGTAAAGCACTGTCGGACTTATTTATTTATTTATTTATTTTGAGACGGAGTCTTGCTCTGTCGCCCAGACTGGAGTGCAGTGGCGCCATCTTGGCTCACTGCAAGCTCTGCCTTCCGGGTTCAAGCGATTCTCCTGCCTCAGCTTCCCGAGCAGCTGGGACTACAGGCGCCCACCACCATGCCTGGCTAATTTTTTTGTGTTTTAGTAGAGACAGTTTCACTGCGTTGCCCAGGCTGCGAACTCCTGAGCTCAGGCAATCTGCCTGCCTCAGCCTCCCAAAGTGCCGGGATTACAGGCGTGAGCCACTGCGTGGGCCACCAACTCCAGCCACCAACTTTATATCTGTATTATTGGATTCTAACACTAACCTCATGAGACAGGCAGGGCCAAGGTCAATGTTCCCCTGTTGGAGATGTGGAAACAAGCTCGGAAAAGTCACGCGTGGCCTGAGATCACATGGCTAATACCTGGATGTGGAGGACTTCAGGCTAGCTCTCTGGCCTCCAGCTCCACTACCCCATGTGGCCCCCACCTTCCCTGCACCAGCAAGCTGCAACTGAGACAGGGCACCTGAGAGGCAGCTGGGGACCAGCACCCTCCCGTCACGCTGGGCAGAGCTGCTGGTGTGTTCTCCCCTTCAGCTGTGACGGCTTACAATCCCGCTCCTCATCAGGCAATCAAAGGAATCTGTTACTTGTTGCTTCCCTTCCTGCCCAGAGTGAACCCAGTTACTATAGTAACCAGATGCAATTCTTTATTACAGGGTAGATGGTTTTAATTTTGCATTTGAAGAATTTGGCCAGGCAATCACGTTGCCATGGCTTGGCCTATCGGGCGGCAGTTAGAAGCAGAGGGAACCCTTTGAACAGCCATTAGGGCTTTCCAATTGCTGGGGGAAACCTGTGTCTGGAAAAACCCAGGCTCAGCTGCACTGGGGAAGGAGGAGGGTGAGTCTCCAGCTGGTGCTGTGCTGGGTACTGTCTCCTGTTCAGAGACGACAGCTCCCTGATTAGAGCCACCAGGTGAGCCTCTCAGCCAGTTGCTCCCACAGTCCCCTCTAGTTTCCCTTCAGGATCCTTATGGGTGGGTGGGTGGGGGGCTGCTCGTAGGGCCGTCAACACGTTTGTTGAATGAATGAATGAATGAATGAATGAACAAATGATCCTTTGTAGTTTATTAAGCCCTGTCAACCCATTGTCTCCTCTGCTCTCCATTATGGCTTTGTAAGGGTACACAGCAGGGAGAAAAAGAAACTGAGGCTCAGCAAGGTGAGAGACTTGCTTCCTAGTGCTGCCTCCCCCGCCCCATGCCTCTCAGGGCCCACTGAATTGCCTGGTAGGTTCCCCTTGCTGCTGAAACATATCACAGGTAGATGCTAAAAGCAAGGCAAGCATCACCCGCCCACCCCACACCAGGCCTGGTACCATAGGTCCTCTCCTGGGTCCTCGGTTCCTGCTGAACTAAGGAAGGCAGCAAAATGGGGAGAGAAAGCTGCTTGGTGACTAACTTTGAAACAGAGCAGAAGCTTCCTTCAGCCCAGACCATCAAGGAGACAGTTGGATGGACAGAATAAAGAGTCCTTCATTCCCTGATCTCCCTGTGCAAGGGAGGAAAGGAAGGCTTCACTTGGCTTTCAGCCAGACCCCACAAATCCATGCTGATCCAGTCTCTCTGTTACTCTTTCTGTACTAAGGGTGTATTTCCAGGTTAAGTAAAACCTCCACCCTGGCCTCAACATTAATTTCTCCTAACCCAGGCTAGTTTCTTCCAGCCTTGCAGCTCAGGCCTTCCCAGGATGCATGCGTGGGCTGCTCTCCTGGCCAGGAGGTGCTGGTGTTGGTGCCCTTCATCCTGAGCTCATGTTAGGCCACAGGACCCTGCCTGTCTCCTGTTTAAAGGCAAACACAAGCAGCTTTGGAGAGCAGCAGCTCTCTGTGGCTATCGGTGGAGCAGGCAGCATATGAGGCTGGAGTCTTGAGTGGGATGTGTTTGTGGATGAGCTGGGACAGGCATCAGCCAGATCTGCTGGAGGGCCAAGGGCCCAGTAGAGAGAGGGCATAGTGTGATGATAAACACTCCACTACCTCCCAGAAGTGAGGTGCCTGCATAGGAGGCCCACACCGAACATATGCGTGGATCTCAGGCCTCACCCTCCAAGAATCAAATCATCTGAGCTGGATGAAACCTTAGAGGCTTCTCATTTCAGTCTCAGATGAAGACTGAGGCCACAGAGGGGAAAGATGTGAACTCCGTTTCACAGTCATCAAACATGGTGGGACTCCACAGTGGGACTTACCCGAAGACAAAGGCTGGGCACACAGCTGGTGCTCAGTCAATTCTTGTGTGAACAGCCATCCTCATGAGGTGACAGCAGGAAGCATCTTCGTGAAAGGTTAGGGCTAGAAGGAAGCTTAGACATCACTGTCCAACTGTCATTTTACAGAAAGACAGACCAGATCCATTAATAATGCTAAAACTAAGAATAGCTAATAGTTACATAGCATGCTGGGTGCTAGGCAGGATTCCATGCATGCTGCATATACGAACCCACTGCAGCCTCACAGAGGCCTCTGTGCAGCAGCTATTATCATCATCCCCAGATGAGGTCACTGAGGCATAGGGCGGTTCGGTAACTTGCCCAAGATCGTGGAGCCAGTAGTGTTAGGATCAGGCAGTCCGGCTCCAGAGTCCGTGCCGTGAACACTTCACTGCACTGTCTGAGAGCACAGTGCTACCAGCAAACACTTGTGCTCCTTTCTCTGAGTGGGGAAAAGGAATCTGTGCCAGCCCTTGTGAGTTCACTCATGCAGGAAACATGACTTTTTCATCTTCGCATCCCCTTCCAGGGCTCAGGTCAGGTCTGGCAGGGGCTCAGGGATGTGTTTTTAATACAAATGAGTTGATCTTTCTCACCATCGTGAAACAGCCAATTTGGCACCTGTGTGCTGGAAGGGACCTTGGGAAGCGGCTCAATATAGAACACTTGTGGTCAGCAAAAAGGAGGGGGTGGTTCCCACACACCAAGCAGTTCTCCAGTGGCCACTGGCTGAGTGTCCTGCAATATAACTCAAGCCTGACTGTCTGCCTGGAGTTAGTGTTGGCTCCCATGGGTTGAGGGCTCAGTCCCACCACATTGACCCCACTTGTGATGCCAGTCACCAGCCCCAGGCTGTTTTACCTGCGCCTCTGACCAAGTGGCTATAAATCAGGGGTTCCCAGGACGCCCTTCTCAGGTTTTCATTAATTTTCTAGAGCAGCTCACCGAACTCACATTTACTGGTTTATTATAAAGGACCTTACAAAGGATTCAGATGAGCAGCCATATGGGAGCGAAGCAAAGGGCAGGGCACATGGGAAGGGGTGGAGCTTCCATGCCCTCTCTGGGCACGGAACTCTCCACGTGTCCAGGGACCTCCATGTGTCCAGCTATCTGGAAGCTCATCAAAACACAAAGAGGGGAACGACAGACACTGAGGGTGGAGAGTGGGAGGGAGAGGATCAGAAAAAATAACTATTGGGTACTGGGCTTAGCACCTGGGTGACAAAATCATCTGTACAACAAGCCTCTGTAACGCAAGTTTACCTATATAGCAAATCTGCATATGTACCCCTGAACCTAAAATAAAAGTTAAAACACACACACACACACACACACGCACCCCCACACACACCCACAGTCTTTTTGGGATTTTAGGGAGGTTTCATCACACAGACATAATTGATGACATCATTGGCCATTGGTGATCAACTTAACCTTCGGGCCCCTCTTCCCTCCCAGGAGGTGGTGGGGTGGGGCTGAAATTTCCATCCCTCTCATCACCAGATTGGTTCCCCTGGCAACCAGCACCCATCCTGAGGCTACCCTGGATCCCCACCTCCCACCCCAGCCACTAGTCATCTCATTAGCATACAAAAGACACTTATCACTTTGGAAATTCCTAAGGTTTTAGGAACTGTGCCTAAACCAGGATAAAGACCAATTATATGATTTCTTATTATAAATCACTATATCTCAGGAAGTGATTTGCAGAGGAGAAAAGTGAGGCCTAGAGAGTCAAAGCGTCTTAGTCAGGGCCTCCCAGCTGGACCTGAATCCAGGTCTCCCTACTCCCCATCCAGGGCTCTTGCCACACAGCAAGGCCCCTAAAGAGCAGGCTGAGGTGATCAGGCTGACCTGAGCCCAGGAGCCTGCCCCAGCCTGCCCCACCTGTCCTGTCTGGGCCCTGCTGTGCACTTCCTGGTCCTGGCCACACTAATGGATTCTCTGCCCCCACCAGCTCTTCGTGATCGACAATGGCGCGGATGACTGGCGGATAGCCATGACCTACGAGCGCATCCTCTACATCAGCCTGGAGATGCTGGTGTGCGCCATCCACCCCATTCCTGGCGAGTACAAGTTCTTCTGGACGGCGCGCCTGGCCTTCTCCTACACACCCTCCCGGGCGGAGGCCGATGTGGACATCATCCTGTCTATCCCCATGTTCCTGCGCCTGTACCTGATCGCCCGAGTCATGCTGCTGCACAGCAAGCTCTTCACCGATGCCTCATCCCGCAGCATCGGGGCCCTCAACAAGATCAACTTCAACACCCGCTTCGTCATGAAGACGCTCATGACCATCTGCCCTGGCACTGTGCTGCTCGTGTTCAGCATCTCTCTGTGGATCATTGCTGCCTGGACCGTCCGTGTCTGCGAAAGGTATTCCACCTGGGGCCTTCTGAGTGCAGAGTCTGTGCTGGGACAGGGAAGGGAGGAGGAGCAGGGGTGCCAGGAGGTATGTGGTCTGATGGAGGAGACAGGCATATACCCAGACACCTGAAAGGAGACAATGGGAAAGAGGGGAGTGCTGAGTTGGGGTTGAGTATGAGCTGTAATTGCAGCTTTGGAACCAAGGTAAGGTGGGAAAAAGGCACAGAATTTTCCTGATTTTCCGTTGCTTCTTTGCAAACCAATATATCATTCTGGTTACATCAGTAACTCACATATAACACATTGCAATTTCTTCCTCTTGGGTATTAATAATGCTTATTAGCATTTTAAAGGCTCTGAGAAGTCCTGCAGTAATGAAACCATTTATTTTTGTTTAGTTCAGACTTTCTCAATTGTATTTGCCCTCAAACCCTTTTTATTATAAAGCACTATTGGTACCTTGCTACTCAAAGTTTGGTTCACAGACCAGCAGCATTGGCATCACTGGGAACTTGTTAGAACAATTCCCAGAATCTCAGGCCTTAGCCCAGAATGACTGAATTAGAATTTGCATTTAACAAGGTCACCTGGTGATTCATATGCACCTTAGTTTGAGAAGCACTGTACCTGATGGAACACACTTTGGGAAACGTTGTTTTAGGAGGCTGGTGGTTGGGAGTCATTCAGAGAAGCTACTCATGAGATAGAAGGGAGATGTGTCCTGATAGAGATCCAGGGCTGTAGAACAAAATGCCAACTCCTTGAAACAGCCATCATCAAGGCTCAAGGGCAGGACTGAGACCACCTCCTTCCACCACTCTTGAGCTGCCTTTCATGACTCTTCTCCCATGCAAGGGGTTCTGGATATTCATCTTATTTATTTATTTATTTATTTGAGATGGAGTCTCGTCCTCTCACCCAGGCTGGAGTGCAGTGGCACAGTCTCTGCTCACTGCAATCTCTGCCTCCCAGCTTCACGCAATTCTCCTGCCTCAGCCTCCCATGTAGCTGGGATTACAGGCATACACCACCATGCTAGGCTAATTTTTGTATTTTTAGTGGAGATGGGGTTTCACCATGTTGGTCAGGCTGGTCTTGAACTCCTGGCTTCAAGTGTTCCTCCTACCTTGGCCTCCCAAAATTCTGGGATTACAGGCGTGAGCCACTGCACCCAGCCCTGGATATTCATTTTAATCTGATTTGATATGTGGAGTCCAAATCTAGGTTAGAAACCATGATTCTACCCCTAAGTAGCTGTGAGACCTGGGGCAAGTTACTTAACCTCTCCGGAGTACAGTTTCCTCATTTTAAATTGAGGATCACTTGAAATAGAACGAAGCTGTGTTTACTTGAGAGAGATTATTTTCAGTATGTTGGGAGGTATGGTGAAGCATCCTGTGTAATGTACACAGATCCTGGTAGTCATCCTTAATTCGTCAACACTTACAATTATATTGCCAAACCTTCCATACACCAGTGTCTTAGCAGAGATCAAACAAGACAAAGAAGTCTGGGGAAGAGTTAGCCTAAACACACCCCACATGGGTACCTTGAACCGTATCTCCTACCTATTTTTGAGACGTTCTGTTTGCAGATATTTCTTTCAGCGTTTTGGCCAGCAGACACACGGTCAAACTGAGAGGGCATTCTGCTGCCGCAGAACAAGGGTTCAGGCTCCAGGATGCAGGATGCAGGTTCAGGCTGTGAGAGCCAGTGCAGTGTTGGAAGACCTTTCTCACACACAGAGCCTCAGGGACACACCATGCTCACCTATTCAGAACCTCGCCATTACTCAGCAGCTGACATTGCAACATCCGCTCTGAGTGGGACCACACTGCACGGGGCTTCATGAGCCTTCTCCGGTAAGCAGACACTCTTTGCCCAATGGAGAAAGCATGTGCTTGGGTTCTGACCCCAAACTCCTCATGGTACTATTAGCTGAGCAACATTGTGCTCGTCGCTTCACCTCTCTGGACCTCAATTTTCTCATCTGAAAGCTGGATACAGGATTTACTGTTAGAGTCAAACAAGGTAGTATATATGCACGGTGTATTGCGATCCAGTGATGGTGAAAATTAATAATAATAGTGTAGATCCCTTGATAACTCTTGGGAATTTTGTGCTGCCTTCTTATAATTAGAACAGCCCAACTTCTACCATACATTGGCCTATATTCTTCCTGTTTTCCTTTCTAAATGATGGAAGCCACATTGTCTGTCAACAATAGTAATTGAATTTGCGTAGCCCTTTAAGCTATTTGAAGTCTTACACGCCCTCAGATGATCCCTGGCATGTACTTCAGATGAGCAAACAGGCTGAACATGCAACAAAGTACCTGCAAGTGAGTTTCATAATTTATTGAACCTGTCACAAGAAGGGGTGACTATTTTTCACTGGAAAATAAGCTTGTTTTAAAGAATGTAGTTTGCAAAGTACTTAGATGATGCATCTCATTTGATATTGCATGGCCTTCCATAACTTCCAAGCTGAGGCTGGGTTAGCCTGGCCCCTGGTGGGCCACTGGGTCTCTCTCTCTCTTTCTACAGACATGGGTCACAAGCCCCCGCTAAGACCAAGGCACGGAGAATCAATGAGCAAATCGGAAATTCTCTGAAAGTTCCCTTCTCTTGCAAAAAGGCCATTTGAACAAAGACTTAGGTGTAACATGAGGTGTATTACAGCATGGTAGATGTTATTGTTGCTCCCCTGTGCTGGTTCTGTGTAAAATCCATATGCCATCCCAGCTTACCCTCACAATAGATCTATGAGAGAGGTACCTTGCCTGAGGGAAGGAGAGCCCAGGTCCTGGAGGGGCATCTGGGTGAAGCAACATGTCATCCACTACATGGATGTGTTTGAATTGGACATGAAGGCTCATGGTAGAATTGAGGAAACTGATAGAAAGTAACTGGCCCCGAGGTCACAGAGCTATTAATAGTAAGCATGGAGCCAGAATCTGGACTCGTTTCTGACTCTGAACTTCCATGTGTGTGTCACCAACCCAGGCTGAATCCTGCACATACGAGGAAATCATGGCCTCGACTCTCCTGGCAACTTTCCCAATCTCAGAGTCTCAAGGCCACTGAGAATGACATGTGAATCCCAGTCTTGCTGTTTTCCCTGCCTCCGCTGCCTATGGTCTTGACCATGTTATCATACTTAAGCCTCCCGGGCTGCCTTCATATCCAATTCAAACACATTCATGTAGTGGATGACATATTGCTTCACCCGGATGCCCCTCCAGGACCCGGGCTCTCATTCCCTTAGCTGGGGTTGTGACTGAGTCCCTCTCTTAAAGTCAAGCCCCTTGCCTGGGAGCAGCAAGCTCCCGAGGGGATTTGTCAGTGTGGGAGTTCAAAGGCCCAACCCCAACTGCTTCTAGTAGGACACTCAGTCAGTCTCCAGGGTCCCTGAGGGATCGCCTAAGGCCTCTGTTACCACTGCACCTGGGAGCTTCCCCTACACCCCAGAGGTATTGATCCTGAAAGCAGCCCCAATCAAACTCCCACCCCCAAATCTCAGCAGCTCACAGACTCTGTCCCAGGAATCTGCCCTATTAATATATTGTTTCCTAAACAGGCAAAGCACTTCTCTTACAAACACTGAGCAATATTTTTAGAATCACGCTTAAATGATCATTGTCTTTCCCAATATCAAATAATAAGTAAGATTGGCAGAGGCCTTCAGCCAGGACTTATTCAGCCAGAGACTGGACAGAAGCTGGAAGCAGGGGAAGCCTTGGGGAACTGAAGCATCAGACCAGGGTAGTGTGGACAAGATGATCTTGATCTCTCTCAGCTTGATCTGATGATGATTCTATCACCTTAGGCATCAGAGAGGGTAAGTGACTTGCCCAGGGTCACACAGCAGCATGACAGGTTCTAGAAAAATCCACAGCTGCTGATGCCCAGAGCCTGTTCACATTCCAGGTGGCTTTCATCAGCCTAGACTTATCTCTAGTTGTATACACACACTTCTGAAGTTGCTATGGAAATCTCTCTACAGCAAGATGTATTTTAAAAGACAGTTCTCATATCTTGGGTTGGTTTTTATGTGACAGCAAAGGTTTTTCATATTTCCTTCTCCCAAGGAGAGAGAGTGGGATCGTAATTACACAGAACAGCCGTGCCATGGGGAGGGCAGTGCCTGGTTGCTGGGAGGGCAGTGACAACAGCGGGCTTGTTTTCCTTGGCCCCCGGAGAGGCATTACATCATGGGTTCTGAGACCTGACAGTTGTGGCACTCCGCATTCTCTGGGATTCTCCTGGCTGCCTGCCCACCTCCCACAGGCCTCTCAGGGAGGAACCTCCTGATTATACACTGTCAAGCGCCAAGCAGCCTTACTGGTGGAGAGACCATCTGAGGCCCCAGGTCCTCACTGCGGCAGCAGGTTGGAGAAGCCAGCTTTCCTAGCGTGCCTTGAGCAGTGGCCTGCCAGCTCACCTTCGTATGCTTATCTCCTTGGGAGGAGCAAGAAGGCCTCCCATAACGTTGATGAAGTGGGGTAAGCTTTGCCATCAGAGCCATGCTTTGTAAATGACCTTCCTGCCTCTTGAGTGGATTCCCTGTGGACCCTTTGGACCCTTTGCTTTGGTCCCTCCTGAGGCTCCAAATTCTGCAACAGGCTATCTCAGTGTCCCAAGTCTTCAGTCTGTCAACAGGTTTTTGATTGTGGTGGCTAACTTTTGGCATACTGATATTTTAATGAGAAATTTTATTCTGGAGACCTAGCTCCTAAAGCAGGAGAAAAACAATTTGTGATCCGTTCTTTCTCTCATTAAAAGAGCCACCACTCCCATTGTAAGGAGGTAAAAAGAGGCTTCCTTCCTGTGCCCTCTTCTGCCCGTGCCTCAGACACCCAGGTCTGCACTTGCCCACAGCAGGAAGCAAGACCACAGTTCCCTCCTTCTTTGATCACCTTCCCACAACCTCCTGCCCCCTCCAAGAAGGGGTACTTCCACTCCAAGGGAACAGTAGGAATGGCCGGGCACTGTGGCTTGCGCCTGCAATCCCAGCACTTTGGGAGGCTGAGGCGGGCGGATCATGAGGTCAGGAGATCGAGACCATCCTGGCTAACACGGTGAAACCCCCGTCTCTACTAAAAATACAAAAAAATTAGCCAGGCGTGGTGGCACGCACCTGTAGTCCCAGCTACTTGGGAGGCTGAGACAGGAGAATCGCTTGAACCCGGGAGGCAAGGCTTTCAGTGAGCCGAGATCCCGCCACCGCACTCCAGCCTGGGCAACAGAGTGACACTCCATTTCAAAAAAAAAAAAACCCAAAAACAAAACAGTAGGAAGGTGGTCGTTACAGGGATGAAGCATCCTACATGGGGTTGATGAAAACCTGCAAGCTAAATCCTGTAGGCTGAGCAGAACTGAGCAAAGCCTGGGAACAGTGGGGCCGGGCACTGTGCTTCTTCATGGGCTGCTTTGGTTTGAGTTATAACCTCCAATGTGGGGCACACGCACAGTGATCCATGGGACTATGGGAAGAAATGATCAGAACTTCTACCCACGTATATATATGGGCATACATATGGGTATATATAATAAGCCTAGCTAGTATTTAATAAATGGGTAGAGAGCAATACATGTCTGTAATTTATAATAAATATGTATATAATGGAGGAGGGCGTGCTAAAAAAACTTTTAACTGGTAGGAGCCCGTGATTTTAAAAGTTTGCAAACCACTGGTTTGTGGTATCAGAGAACTAGTTAGAGAGGATAGGAAAGTAGCCTACCACATGGGATGAAGCTGCTAGACCCAGGAACCCTGCCCTCTAGCTGGAGAAGTGAGAAGTTAGCCTCTGGTAGGGAAGGAGCAGCCTGTGGCAATCCCCTGCTGGTGCCAGGCGGAGAGATGGATGGCTCAGGAGGGAAGGTAGGGAGGCGACAGGAATCCTGCTGGAGGCCTTTGAGAAAAACCTGCAGCATTAAGGAAGAGGAAAATAATCCTGAAGATTCCTGAAAAATGTTTAATTATGAGAAACAAAAAGCAACATTAGAAAAGTCTTGGGTGGCCAGGCACAATGGCTCACGCCTGTAATCCCAGCACTTTGGGAGGTTACACCAGGCGGATCACCTGAGGTCAGGAGTTCGAGACCAGCCTGACCAACATAGCGAAACCCCATCTCTGGGGGAAAAAAAAAATTAGCCGAGAGTGGTGGTGTACCTGTAGTCCCAGTTACTCAGGAGGCTGAGGTGGGGGGATCACCTAGCTTGAGAGGTCAAGGATGCAGTGAGCAGACATTGTGCCACTGCACTCCAGCCTGGGTGACAGAGTGAGACCCTGTCTGAAAAAAAAAAAAAAAGGGGGGGGGGAGAAAGAAGAGTCTTGGGCATCTCTAATAGGGTGCCAGAATATATATGATCCTTATGACAGAGAAGAGTGGGCAGATGTGAAATGAAAATGTATCCGGTTCACATAAGCACAGAGTTCCAGAAAACTAAAATTGTTTTAGCAAAAGGAAAATCCACATTGATGGCACTACATTTTTTAAAATGTGGAATGTGGAGACAAACTTAAAAAATTTAAAATTCTTTCAGAATGTGGAAGAGATAAGAGAAAGGATGAATGGGACAGAACTGGAGGCTATAGGATCCAGGTGAAATCTAAGAATTAGAGTTATTTCAGAGGAAGAAATGATAATAATTTGGATAAAAGCATAATCAGAGATATACACAAAGTAAACGTTTTCGGAATTGGCCTAGGTAAGGGGATGTTGTGTGTGGGGATGGTCGATCAGAGCAGGCAGATCAAAAAGGATTCCTCTTTTCCAGTTAGAATGTGGGGGACAGGAGGAGCCACCCCTAGACATACCCTGATTCATTCCTTTTCTGGAAAATGTATTGAATCATAAGGTGAAACACTCCTAGAGGCACACAGGCATCCCAGAGCTAACGCTCGCTCAGGAACCTTAAATTCAGAGTCACGAGAACACGTTCACAGCATTTTAAATTTGGATCCACCCTGTCATTTGAGTGAGGCAACCAAAGAGGAACAAAAGTCATTCTTGGAGTTTTCTGGGCTCAGAAGGTAAATCACCGACACTTTTGGTGGGAACTCGTTTGCCAGTTGACCAAAGAATGAATCACAATTAAGATCTTAATAATGAAATGTTGTAAAGAAAGACAGGTAGACATTGGTTCACATGGGCAAACATGAATTCAAGACTAAACTTATGAATGGTTGCAAAACTCCAAATTCTAATGTCAAAGAAAAACTAGATTCTAGAAAGAGTAGATGTATGAAATTAAAGCAATAATTCAAGAATAATTCAAGGGCTGCAAATCCTCAGATTAAAAATTTGAGAGGAGAAGACTAGAAGAGATTAGTAAAAGCATGCCAGATGCATTGTCTTATGTAGAGAAGAATTTTAAAATAAAGCCCTATTACTCAGTTTTAGCAATCAGAGAAAAACTTTTTTAAACCTAAAGGAACCACAGGCAAAATTTTATAAGTATAACAAGAATAACAATAGCATCAGCCATGTATTGTTTCATTTAATCCATACCACAGCTCTATGAGATTGTATCTCCATTCTATATGTGAGGATGTTGAGACACAGAGAGGTTGAGCGATGTGCCTCAGGCCACAGAGCCAGCAGACCTGAGACTCCAACACCAGCCTGAGAGCCTTTTCCCTACCCTGAAAACATGTGCCTCCCATGCCACATCAGAGCCCACATAGCTAAGACAGAAAAAATAAAGGAAGCAGGAAGAAAGAATTTCAATACAAAGTATGAAAGAAGATCAGAGAAAAACAAACTTAAAATTTGTAACAATCAACATAATTGTGTTTACCTCCTTGTTAAAAGTAAATGTCTCTTAGATGAAATTTAAAAGGAAAATTTAATGCATGCAATTTACAAAAGAAGTACCTAGAACAGAAGGACCCAAAAATAAATGAAGAGCAGAGATTTATTAGGTAAGTACAAATCAGATGGCAAATGAATAGAAGTTATCATTTTAAACCAAGATGAATTCAAAACAGAAATCATTAAATTGTACAAAAGAACCATTTAATATGGATAAAAGTGCCATATACAGTAAAACTGTGAATTTTATACAAAAAAAATGAGATTGAAAATCTGAATTGTTAAATGTTTAAACTAATTGAGCACTTTGTAACCTACAAACAAATAATACATCTTCTTTTTAAGCATCCAGGGAACACTTAAAAAAATCGATCAACTTCTCGGTCACACATTTCAAAACATCAGAAAAATTGCACAGGCTGTATTCTCTGACCACAAGCCCATAAAACTCCAATTAAAGTAAAACTTTTGGGTGGGACTTTTAAAGCAATCTCCTCAATTACAACAGATAATTCAAAACTACCATTAAAGGCTATTAGAAAATTATGACAATGACGACCCTATATATAAAAACTCAGGATGTGACCAAAGGTGTACTCAGATGAAAAATATCTTTAAAGTTTTTCAGGCACGATGGTGTGCACTGATAGCCCCAGCTACTTGGGAGGCTGAGGTGTGAGGATCGCTTGAGCCTAGGAGTTCCAGCCAGTAGTGGACTATGATTGTGCCTGTGGATAGCCACTGCCTTAGCCTGGGCAACATAGGGAGACCCCATTTTTCATAATAAAAAGAGAAAAAAATGAACAGATAAAATAACTGAATCCATTAGAAGAATAAAACAAACCTCAGGAGAGAAGATTAAGTTTAGAACAAAGGCAAAGATAGGAATTAATGAATTTAAAAACCAGGAAAACATAATTTATAAATCCAAAAGATACCAACTTCAAAATATAAATTTAATTGAGAAGAAAGAAAACACAAAGTTAGAAATTGTAATGGAGAATACTGATTCTGAGGATGTTGTAATAAATGAGTGAGAATAGCTTAACTTTTTTTTGAAACAGAAGACCATTGAGGGGGATTTCTCTACTAGATATTAAAATGTATTACAAAACTGAAAGTAATTAAATCCCTCTGGCATTACTGAAAAATCAATAACAACAGATCAATGAAACCTAATGGAAAACCCTGAAATAAACCCTACTATGTTAGAACCCACTATATGAGAAAGAAAACCAACTGGGAAGCAATAGATTATTCATTAAATGGTAATGGGGAAATTGGAAGCTTGGATGAAAAATCAAATTGGAACCCTAGCTCTCACCAGCCACCAAAATAAATTCCAGGTGGATTAAAAAGTCAGATGTAAAAGAAGAAACCGTGAACAAGCTCCAGAAAACAAAGTGAATATTTAATCAACCCTGAGAGGAGAAGAAACTGTTAAGCATAAAATCTCAGAAGAAACATGAAGAAAAAAACTGGCGTGTTTGATTACATCACACACACGATTTTACATTTCAGTCCTTCAAAAAATATGAACTTATTTAAAAAGCAAATGTTACGCTAGAAAAAATATTTGCAGCAAACATGACAAGAGGTAAATATCCCTATTATACAAGGCGGTCTTAGAAACCAATTAGAAGAACTCATCTCCCCAGTGAAAAAAACAGGCTGAAGATTAGGCCAACTACAAAGGAAGAAATACAAAAAGTCAATAAAATAAAACACGCAACACATATTCAGTCCCGCTAATCAAAGAACTGAAAATTATAACTACAAGGAGAATTACTTTTTCTCCTCTGGAGTTAACAAAATTTTAAATAAATAGAACTCAGGGCTGGAGAATCTTCTTATTGTTGGCGTTGAGGGTGGACGGGGTTGTCTTACGCTGAGGGCAAGAAGGAAATTAGACCACCTTTCTGGAAAACAATTTAACAATTTGTCACAGGAGCCTTGAGTCTGTAACTTTGATCCAGGAATTCTCTTTCTAGGAAGCTATTTTAATAGAGTAATCAATTTACATCAAACCGCTTCTGCATGGTGCAGTTTATAACAGAAAAGAATGAGAAACCAAGTAAACATCTAGGATTTAAATGGTTAAACAAGTATGGCACATCCATATGATGGGTAGTTAGCAAGAATCTTAAAAAATCTAATCAACATGTTTGTTTTCTTTGTTTGTTTGTTTGTTTGTTTTTGATACGGAGTGTTGTTCTGTCACCCAGGCTGGAGTGCAGTGGCACCATCTCGGCTCACTGCAGCCACCATCTCCCAGGTTCAAGCAATTATCTTGCCTCAGCCTCCCGAGTAGCTGAAATTACAGGCACCTGCCACAACACCTGGCTAAGTTTTTGTATTTTTAGTAGAGACGGAGTTTCTCCGTATTGGCCAGGCTGGTCTTGAACTCCTGACCTCAAGTGATCCACCTGCCTCGGCCTCTCAAAGTGTTGGGATTACAGGCGTGAGCCACCGCGCCCGGCCTAAAAATCAACCTTTTGAAAATTACAATAAGGTAGGAAAATATTCATGATGTAATATTTGAAAAAGGAGCATACAAAACAGCATTATGTAAGATGTTACCGATTTATAGATAGATGCAGAAATACTTGGAAAATACATAGAAACATTTAGTTGATTTCTTTGTGTTATATGTAATATTTATTTATTTATTTACGAGATAGAGTCTCACTCTGTTGTCCAGGCTGGAGTGCAGTGGCGCAATCTCGGCCCAATGCAACCTCTGCTTCCCGGGTTCAAACTATTCTCATGCCTCACTCTCCTAAGTAGCTGGGATTACAGGCGTGCGCCACCACGCCCGGCTAATTTCTGTATTTTTAGTAGAGATGGGTTTTCGCCATGTTGGCCAGGCTGGTCTGCAACTCCTGGTCTCAGGTGATCCGCCCGCCTCAACCTCCCAAGGTGCATGTGATTTTCATACATGTAATAATTAAGTTGATTTCTCATGATGTTACATGTGATTTTTTTCATTACTTTTTAATTATATTTTCAACAATGAGAATGCATATACATATATAATTTTTTAATGGAAAGAGGTAGCATTTGTTTTTACACACTTGACAAAGCCCCTCATCTTCCATAGGAACTCAGGTTTTACATCAACGCGGGGTGGAAAGTAAAGCTGAATGGCTCAGTTTTTACATATAATTTTCTCTAATAAGCGCAATGCAGGTTCCTTCTTGAAGGGCTCTCTTCCGACCCATCGGCCAGTGGCCTTGGTGGACAGGGCCGCGCGCGGGGCGCCTTTGCGGGGCCGGAGTGCTTCTTCGCGGGCGGGCGCCTCCCTTGGAGCCCCTCTGCGGCCGGCCGCTTATGGGAGCGCCTGAGCCGGCGTGCGGGAAGGTGGAGCTCCACGGGGGACGTGTGATCGAGGCAGGCTCCACTGGCTCTTCAGTATCCGCCCGGGCCGGCCGGGATCTGCGGCCCCGCGGTGCTGCCGGGTCCGGTGTGGAGAGTCCGCGAGTCCGCGGGTGGTTCTGGCGCGGCCGGGGCCCGGGAGAGGCCGAGGCTCGCTCCGCCAGGGGGCGCGGGTAGCAGGGCGGGCCGGGTGGGGCGGTGTCCCCACCTGCAGGGACTTGCCGCGAAGGAACAGAGCGTTCAGGTTCCCTCTCGCTGTGGCGACAGCCGGAGCGGCTTCAGGGCTGAGCCAGCGACTCCAGGGCTGCTGCTAGCTCCTGGCTTCTCTCTCCTGTCTCGAGTGGCATCCCGTTCTGATTTCACCTGCGTGCTTCACAGTCTGCAGTCCCACTCCGCGGCCGCTTTCTCATTCTGTGATCTCGTATTCAGCCGTTCTTTCCTCTTCCTCATTGGCAGTGTTTTTGTGCCCTTTGACACTTAAACTGCTAATTTGTGGCTAGTTTTTTCGTACTTTTATATTAATTATGCATCATTTAGCTATTATAAGTAATGGATGATATCTCTTAGAAAGGAGAATCAAGAAATAGGGAAATTATTAGCCAGAGGGGTGGCGCGCACCTGTAATCCCAGCTACTCGGGAGGCTGAGGCAGGAGAATCGCTTGCACCTGAGAGGCGGAGGTTCCAGTGAGCCTAGATCCCACCATTGCACTCCAGCCTGGGAGACGGAGTGAGACTCCGTCTCAAAAAGAAAGAAAGAAGGAAAAGAAAGAGAGGAGAAAGAAAGTGTGAGAGAGAGAGAGAAAATAAAAGAAAAAAGAAACTGGTAAAACAAGGAAAATTTCCATAAAATTTGCATTCTGCAGCACTAAGTTTAGGGCTGTGGGTGCAAAGTGAAATCCATATTGCATTGAGAAACCATTCCATTTTTTCAGTCAAGTCAACCCCCAAATTATTCCAAATTATTTGCTGCATTACACCAAACCTTGGGTTTCCCTCCACTCTCTTCTGCTGGGAAGTCACTGATGTCTTTTGTCTCCAGGATTTTTTCTTTAGGGAGACCCCGTTAAATGTCAGGGTTCCTTCTCCAACTGGGAAGGACCATCCGACCTTTGTCACTGGAATGAATTCCTTCCCAAGTCTGCCAAAGATGGTACACAGCGACTGTTAGTGCCATGCTAGGTGTGTAGGAGAGAAGTGACTTCCTTTCCTACAGCGGATGCCTAAGGGCATGGGGCTTCATTCTCACCCGCTCCCCCACCCACCTCCTTGGAGGGGCTGAGGTAAGGAAAAGGAAGGGATTCCTGTAAGTGACGTCAGCCACATCTATTTGTGGGCTGACATTAGTCAAGCAGGAAATCCATATTCTGTCTGCTTTTCCACCCTTCAACTTTGGGGTTGTTTTGTTTGCCCCTCGTGATCCCATTGTGCCCTACATTTCTGGTGCAGACCCCTCCCTCAAAGGACGGCACCTCAGCTCCTCAGGGCCCCTTCTCCATGAGTTTGGTGTCCTAGGCTGGCTCTCAGGAGCATGGCTCTTCACCCTGCCATGTTTCCCCTGCCCTCCACTGCCAGCTGGGGGCCCCCGCCCAGGCTCAGGTAAAGCCCTGCATTCCTGGCTCACATAGCACGGCTGCTGGAAGGGTTTTTTAAAATGTGATTTTTTTTTTGGCCGGGCATGGTGACTCACATCTGTAATCCCAGCACTTCGGGAGGCCGAGGTGGGTGGATCACCTGAGGTCAGGAGTTTGAGACCACCCTGGCCAACACGGCAAAACACTGTCTGTACTAAAAATACAAAAATTAGCTGGGCGTGATGGTGTGCGCCTGTAATCCCAGCTACTCAGGAGGCTGAGGCAGGAGAATCGCTTGAACCCAGGAGGTCGAGGATGCAGTGAGGCGAGATCACACCATTGCACTCCAGCCTGGCCGACAGAGCAAGATTCCATCGCGAAAAAAAAAAAAGAACAATTTTCTCCTTCCATTTAATATAGACTCCTCTGTTCCCTGAGACTTGGCCCCAGTCCCCCAGAGGCTGAGCTGACAGGGGATATGGGTGAGACATGCCATATTCTTTGAGTACCCCACCTTGTTCCATTAGATCTGGATGCCTGCTTACCCTCACTGCACAGGGAGTTTAAGGGGCATCCAAAGTCCCCTGGCTGCCTTGGAGTAGTGGTCCTGGAAGCCTCTGGCCCTAACACACCTGGTCATTTTGTTTTCCCAAAAGGCAGTGGGAGCTGCCCTGGTAACACAGCCCCTGCGGGCCCTCTCAGACAGGGCCAGACATGCTGCAATGGGCCCAAATGGGCTCTGACACTCCCACAATAGAGGGGGCATAGAACTTAGTAAAACTCCTTTTAAATATCTTAAACATGTTTCAACTGAGCCAAGGGGAAAACACCTAGTACACAGTAGCAATTGCACCAGCACGGGTTCCATCCTGTGATCAGGACTGCCTGAACTCAGGGGGGAAAAACCAGGTTTGACCCCTGGTTCTACCATTAACCTTGCACATGTACTTAACCTGACCAGAGTCATGTAGCCTCTTTTGAATGCCCTCTGGGACACTACTTTAAAAGACTATCCAATCCATTTGCAGACAGCTCTGACTTAGAAATATCTTCCTATTATTGGTTAATATTGGTTAAAACTTGTAGTTTCTGCCTTGGGTCCTAAATCAGTTCTCTGGGTCCACACAAAAGAAGTTCAAGCACCATAGACTGGCAATTAAGCCATTGACATATGGGCAGATGTGGGCTTGGAGCCTTGCTCATGCTCTTACTAGCAGGTGACATTAGGCCAGGAAAGGAGGTAATTCACAAAAAGCCCTTAGCACAGGGTAGAGCATTTAGCACACTGTGAGCACCCGGTGAAGCAGCCGGGTGTTTCTTTTTCCGTTGAAGGTCCCTTGAGTATCCAAAGTCAGGTTGAATCTTCTCTGCTCCAACCCATTGTCACAGGACTTCTGGTCAGACTCCACCCTCTCGCTCACTCTCCTCTCTGGTTGTCAGTGTCCTCATGAAGTGAAGGCCCCAGAATGAACATAGTGCCCCAAGTGTTAGGCATCCTCCCGTTTCCTCAGCATTATTTTCCTTTTAAGGGAAATAAAAGAAAAGCAGCCTGGGAGTAGCCCATATTCTTAGGGCAAAGGGCTCCCAGGCATTGGTCTGGGAATTAGGGAGCGAGACCCATGGCACATCTCTGTTCAGGTTGGGCACTCTTGACAGTTCCACTCTGTGCCCCATGCTCTACTGTTAACTTTCCTTCAATACAATTGCAAGGGCCTTGTTTAGTCTGAATCCTGCAGGGAGCAACTTACACCCCTGTTCCACGTGGCAACTACCAGATAAGAGCCACCGCTCAGTAAGGCCAGAAGGGTGGTTCAGCCATGTGGGAACCAGCGAGGACTCAAAGAGACAAGAGGCTCCTGTCCTGTTTCCATCTTTAGCAAGAGAGATGAGGGCTGGCCTGAAGTCCATTTCTCTCTGCCTTGGTTTTCCTGCTGATAAAAGCAATAGTTTCTCAGGCTCCCACTGATTTCTCAACAGAGATTGTTTGAGCCCGGAATGTTGAGATCTCCCCAGCTCTCTGGACACATCTCATACTGATTCCCCCCATACCCTATTTCCTACGCAGATCTGTCCTTTACCTGGACATTCTCCCTCCTCTGCCATTTCCCTTCATCATGCTTGCTCCCGGAGAATGCAGGAACTGTCACAGGAATGCATCCATGCATCCCAAGTGGAGCATTGAGCCACGCCTCTCTCTGAGCTGCAGTGCTCTCATGAGTGACTTGCTGAATAATAATACTGTTATGTATAGGTATGGAGCTCTGCTATTCACCAGCCACTGTGCGAGGAATTAAATATATCTTAAAGCATAAAACACAGATGATTTTTTCCCTCATGGGCTTATAGTCTACCAGGGAAGACAGGTAATAAGTAAGGAAACAAAAAGTAGGTAACTTCAAATCTATGATATATACTGTGAAAGAGAAAAAATAAGTTTCTTTAAAACAAAATGTTATGGCATTGGAGAGGGATCCTACTCATCTGGGGCCTGCTTGGAGGTGTCTCTGGGGAGGTGATGCTTCAGCTGGGCTCTGAAGGATGAGAGGAAATAAGCCCTTCACAGACCAAGAGGGTGAGCTTTCTGAGAAGAGAGAGGAGACTGCACCAAGGCCCTGAGCTCACAAGGAGCCTGGGGGAAGAAGGAGTCACTGGAAGGAGAGTAAACAGATGAAGTGGGGGGTGTGGCAGGGACTGAGCTGCAGAAAGGGCCAGGAGGCTGATAGTGAAGGGCCCCAAGGACCATGTTATAGGGTTGAACCTAGTGCAGTGGAAAGCCTTTAAAGAGTTTTATCTTTTCTTTTACTTGTTTCTTCTTCTTCTTTTTATCTTTTCATTTACTTGTTTCTTCCTCTTCTTCTTCTTCCTCCTCCTCCTCCTCTTCCTCTTCTTCCTTCTTCCTTCTTCCCTCCTCCTCCTCCTTCTTCTTCTTCTTCTTTTTCATCATCTTCTTCTTGCCTTCGTCTTCTTGTTCTTCTTCCTCCTCCTCCACCTCCCCTTCCCTTCCTCCTCCTCCACCTCCCCTTCCCTTCCTCCTCCTCCCCTCCCCCTCCTCCACTTCTTCTTCTTCTTCCCTTCATCATCATCCCTCTTCTTCTTCCTCTTCTTCTTCTTCTTCTTCTTCTTCTTCTTCTTCTTCTTCTTCTTCTTCTTCCTCTTCTTCTTCTTCTTCCCCTTCCCCTTCCCCTTTTTCTTCTTCTTCTTTTTCTCCTCCTCCTACTCCTTCTTCTTCTTCTTCCTCTTCTTCTTCTTCCTCCTCCTCTTCCTCCTCCTCTTCTCCCTTCTCTTCTTTCTTTCTCTTTCTTTCTTTCTTTCTTTCTTTCTTTCTTTCTTTCTTTCTTTCTTTCTTTCTTTCTTTCTTTCTTTCTTTCTTTCTTTCTTTCCTTCCCTTCCTCCCTCCCTCTTTTCTTTTCTTTTCTTTTCTTTCTTCTATCTCACTTTGTCACCCAGGCTGGAAAGCAATAGCATGATCACAGCTCACTGCAGCCTTTAACTCCTGGTCTCAAGCAGTCCTCCCACTTCAGCCCCCTGAGTAGCTGGGACAGGCATAAGCCACCATGGCTGGCTAAATAAAAATTTTTTGGTAACAGAGTCTCTCTATGTTGCCCAGGCTGGTCTTAAACTCCCAGCCTCAAGCGATCCTCCCACCTCAGGTTCCCAAGTAGGTAGGATTACAGGTGTGAGCCACCATGCCTGGTGCCTTTGAAGGGTTTTAAATAGGAGAGTAATGCAATATGGTTCATTCTAAAAATATTACTTTGGCATCTTTGTGAGTATATTGGAGGTGGCAAGAAAACTACTAGGAGGACCAAAGAGGCTACTGTAGCAGGCCAGGCAAGAGAAAAAAATGACTTGGAAGGGCGGTGGTGACAGTGTAGAGTTCTTGAATACATCCCTGCACCAGGCCAAGTTTCATATACATCTTCGCATGTACTGATGTCCCACGCATCAAATCTGTGATCAAACTCATCATGTTGCCTCTAAATTCTCTCTCTGCTTCTCTGTTTGTGTCTTCTTTCTCTCAGGAACTTTATCTGTTAGTGTTCATTTTAGGCTGCAAGGGTTTGGAAACCCAAAACAACAATAGTTTAAACAAAATAGAAGTTGTCTCTGATGCCAAAGAAGTCCAGAAAGGTGTCTATAGCAGGTATGCTGCTCTCTGGCATCATCAGGGACGCAGGCTCCTTCTCCCTTGTTGCCCTGACATCCTTGGTACAGGGCTTCTTTCTCATACTTCAAGAAAGCTGCTGGAGCTCCAGCCATCCCACCTACCTTTTAGCCAGCAGGAAAGAGAAATGGACAAAATAAGGTTGTTTCTTTCTTGTTAAGGACATTTCCTGGAAGTAACACATGTCACTTTTATTTACACCCATTGGTCATTCACATGGCTGGAAAACGTAGTCTTTATTATTGGTAATTTTTGCTCATTCCTGGGGGCTCTTACTAATGAAGAAGAGGAGAAGCGCTGTTGGGCTACACCCATCTCTTAGGCTCAAATCATTCCCCCATGCTTATGCCCATGCCCAGTCCCATTTCCAGCCCTCTATTTAGGCACCAAGCTCTATGGTTCTTATTCTGCGATGTCGCTCAAAGTCATTCCTGCTACCTCCCTGACACAGATCCCTGTCATCTTACACCAGTTTACAGAAGTAGCTTTTCTGGCTTCCAGTTACCCTTCCTACTATTGCCCCTCAAAAACCTTCAATTGCTTCCTCTAGAAGATTAAGTCCATATTTTTAAATTTAGTGACCAAGGTCCTTCATCATGCACTCCCAGTCAACCCATGATAAAACCAGTTTGGTTCAATTTTAGTCATCAGCAACAATGGTAATAATGCTACTTTGCATTCCTACATGTAAGGTTTCATTGCTCACAGAAGGGACAGCACATGGCACCTGGAGTCAGAAACGTGCGCTCATAGCCTGGCTTAACAATGGACCAGCTGTGCGATCCTGAGCAAGTCACCTGCCCTCTATTAAATAAGCACCTGTGACTGTGGCTGGTTCCTAATAAATCCTGAGCCCTTTCCTTTCCTGGGCCTCCTTCTTGGGATCTGTAGATTGGAGGTAAGCCTGGTCTACCTACTTCCCAGGGAATTATGAAGTTCAAGCAAGAGGAGACCTGAACAGCTGGGGGAAACATAAAACACAGGACATCCTCTTCTGTTTTTCACCACGACCCTATGAAGTGAGCAGGCAGGACAGGGAACCTACAGTCCCCATTTCGTGAATGAGGATGTGGTGACTCAAGGAGGCTGATGATCTGCCCTGGCCCTGACTTGCAGGGCAGTGGAGGCAGCCTGGGCCTTTGGGACCCTGATCACCTGTGGCAGGGCTCTTGGGGTATGTGTTCCCCTGGGGAGGTGTGTTACGGAGTGAGGCTGTGTTGGGACAAAAGGAGAAAGAACATAAGATGCAAAGTTTTTCTTTCAGTTTGGGCTGTGCGGTCATTTTCGAATTTCTTTGAGGTCATGCTGTTTGGTACCTAGGAAAGGAATTGTGATTGGTATTCTAGAAAAACAGCGATTTTTAGTGGGAAGCCACTGCCTATTAGCAAGTACAGGCAGAAGTGGCCCATTGTCCTTGAATGCCACAATGTCTGTTTTCGAGGGGTGGGGTGGGGTCTGGTGACTGGCTAGACTTTTTTGGAGAAAATATATAACAAACTTGGCCAGGCGCGGTGGCTCACGCCTGTAATCCCAGCACTCTGGGAGGCCGAGACGGTTGGAGATTGAGACCATCCTGACTAACATGGTGAAATCCCGTCTCTACTAAAAATACAAAAAAAATTAGTCGGGCGTGGTGGTGGGCGCGTGTAGTCCCAGCTACTCGGGAGGCTGAGGCAGGAGAATGGCGTGAACCCGGGAGGCGGAGCTTGCAGTGAGCCGAGATCGTGCTACTGCACTCCAGCCTGGGCAACAGAGTGAGACTCTGTCTCAAAAAAAAAAAAAAAAAAAAAAAAAAAAAAAAAATATATATATATATATATATATATATATATATATATAAAACAAAGTTAATAAAGCAAACATCTATGTTGTCAAACTTACTGAGTTAAGTAGATGTGAATATAGTTAACTGGGTAGTAGCTTCATAATTATTTTGTCAAGCTTAACACGTGAAATTGTTCCCACTTAGTTACCAGTATCCTTAAATTGTCTTGTCTTGTTTATAACTTAAACTGTGGATTTTATTTAGAGAGTAAATGTGTCTGGAGGCTTTTCATTATTTCAGAAATTAGACGATAGATTCCTGAGGTGCCCAGCCTGTCCCTGAGGCCACATGATGCAGAACTGGAGGAAGGTGAGTCTGAGCTGGGTGCTTGGAGCCTAGTCAAGGGTGACCACAGGCCGAGGGAGGAGAAACTTCTGACTTGCAGCATCCTCACAGGAATGCTTTGTGGTGTTATCTCCATTTCCCTGATGGAAAAACTGAGGCCAAGAGCAGTGGGGTAACTCCCCCACCATGGTGTGGGGTTGCTTTATTGCCTCACCCCCAGCAGAGGGCACATCTGTATGATAATATCTGCTTCTGCTACAGTGCTCAGCCTCTGTAGGAGGCTAGGAATTGTTTTTTTAATAAATAAGGAGCACCATCTTTGTTCATGGCCATTCACTCTACACAGGTTCTCCTCTGTGGCCCAGCACTCTGTGAATTAAGCAGGGCAGGAGCAATTTTCCCATTTTAGATATTAGGAAATAGAGGCTTTGGGAGGTAAGTGAGCCAGGGTCTCACCGCTGGCCCAGGGCTGCTGCCCGGAGAGTCCTCCACCTGGAGCGCTCCCATTCTCTGAGGTCCCCTTGCCAGGTGGGCATGACTGTCCAGCCTGAACATCACTCCTTCCTTCCTTCATCTGCTCAGTGCTTGAAGATGCCAGAGCCCAAGGTCACTTCAGCTAACAAGCCGATGGCTCTATGTTTGGGTGAGCTGATGGTGCTAATGGCAGTGTAGATCTTCATTTTAGAAGATAATTATGTTTTCTGAAAGTCTGCAGAGAATTGTGCCATTGCTTGAGGGGTATCTAATAAAAATCTCCCATCAGGTAAAAGTAGAAGTCAGCAGTAGACCAGCGTTCACCTAAGGAATCAGCATCATCATCACTATCATCATCTTCCTTATCAACAGCCTTGTCTCTAGTCATGACAGATTTGGCCAAAAGGAAAAAAAATAAAGGAGGCCTTTCGAGGACTTAACACCGGGAGGACTTTCCTCCATGCCTCCTCTCTCTGTCTGTCTCCCTAATTTCAGTGAGTCAGTTTTTCCTCCCCATCTGTTTGCTTTCTGGCACTTTACACAACTGTCTGGGCTCTTTCATTTTGCCTTCTGTGGTTGCTCAACTCCATCGTTTCCCTCTCGATGCTTCTCCTTTGTTCCCTGGCAGGCTCCTCTCATCTGCCAGTTTCCAGTCCTATGAAGAGTCAGAGGTGGGTTGTAGTTTTCAGGCAGCATTTTTGTTGCCTGGCAACGTGTAACAAGCATCTTCGGTGGTGGCTGCTTCTCTTAAAACAGAGCCAGGCTGCGGATGCGGTGGACGAAGGAGTCTCTGGGAGCTTCTCTGGGGTCATGGGGAGGAGTTAGGGGAGGGGGACAGACAGACATACAGTCCATGGTGACTCTGAGTGTTGCCATTCTTACTCTTTTATAATAGCCTTGGCACCGGCACGCCCTCTCCTGCCCCATTTCAGGTAGCCCAGGTCTGTGAAAAGGTCCAGTGGTGAAAAGCCTTGGGTTAGGAGCCATCAGAAGTTCTGTGTAACTTGAAAGGCACCTGCCGCAGCTCCCTGAGGCGTGGCCAGCCTGGGTGAAGGCTGCTAGGTGCTGACTCTTGCTTTATCTTGTATGCACGGGATGCCACAGGCCTCCTGTCTGGAAAGACACCTGGCTTTTGCCTCCGCAGTTAGCCCAGCTGCTAGTTCTCCCAAGGATGGGAGTGGGAGAGAGAAGGGGGACAGAGTGTGATCAAAAAAAAAAAAAAAAAAAAAAAAAAAAAAAAACCCTGACTTAGAGCTGGAGGAAGCTCTAGAGCTTCTTTAGCCAAATCCTCACGTTGTACACATGAGGAAACCAAGGCCCAAAGAAGAGAAGCAACTTGCCCAGAGTTACACCGCGAGTTGGGTGGGTCTAAGCTCCCAGCCAAGGGTCTCTCTCCTGGGACTGGACTCTGCCGAGCTCACAGATCTGATGCCCCATGGCTGGAAAGAGGCAGTGTGTGGTGAGAAGTACACCAGATGCCCAGTCCTCTGCTTTCTGGCCTCCATTTGCATATCTGAGAAGAATGAGGTGAACTGGGCTAGAGGGAGCCCCAATACCCAGTGACTCTGATGGCAAAGCTGACCCAGCAGGCAGGCCCCTGCTGCCCAGGTCTTCGGCCACGTGTCCAGGGCTGCTGGCACCACCCCAGGAAAGCCCAGAAGCTGAGAGGGTCCTGGGCCTCTGAGCTGATGCTCCCCGGGAGAATCCCACTGTGTGCAGAGACCCAGAGCACAGCCACGACACTTGTCACCATCAGGCTGATTTAGGGCAAGCCTCCTGGGCATCTGTGTCTTCAGAGATGGTCTCTTAAGACCCTCATCCTTGATGAGGGCTGCAGCTGCCCACTCCCCTACCTAACCAGCTATCTTGTGTGGGAAATGGGTAAGAAAACGTTCTCTGAGAATTGCGGCTCTTTGGAGCTGGAAGGGGCCCTAATGCACGTGGACCCAGCCCCCCACCCTTCCCAGATGAGGAGAGGGAGGCCCAGAGCTTTGAGGGTTGATGTGAAGGGGGTTTTGCTCTATTCCCTTCAGACCTCACAGAGGAGAAGGCATCTCCAGACGGGTCATCTCTTTATCCTGCTCCATCCTTTCCTCAAGTAAGAATCTCTCAGTTTAAGAGGCAGAGAGAAGGATTGTTGAAGGCAATCTGTCTCTTCACATCTCTTTCATTCTCCTCCTGGGGCTGAGGAGATGGGTGAGGAGGGGTGCAGGAGGCCCTTGGCCTGAGCACCAGGCCTGGAGCCTTCCCTTCCAACCGCTGCTCTCCAGAGCTTGGGGTACACCAGCTTCGAGGCTTTAAAAGTTTCTCCAGCAAGAAAGGCCCTTTTGAGGGAACAGTTGTGTGTGTGACTGGCTGTCTCCATTCCTTTCTCCATATAGTGTTGAGCTTCAGAATTAGCTTATTTCTGATGTGTACCAGAATTTTCAGTTAATCATGTAAACCAAGGCTCAGGTGACTTGGCTGTGGGGCAGGTGGGCCCGGACCAGCCCCTGAGAAACTGCTCCCATCCTAGACTTTGTCATGCTTCACTTGGCCAGAGCCCACTCCCAGAAAGCAGGGAAATGTGCCTTTCTGGGTAGCCCAGGCCTGTGGAAAGAGGCGAGAGGTCAGGGGCAGCTGCACTCCCTGGGCAGGCTGCTTATCGTCCAGGAGCATCCAGCAGTCTCCCCAAGCCCCATGGCCATGGGGCTCCCGGATCAGGGCATTACTGTGCATATCCCCATCCTCAGGCCCCTCATGTTCAGGCCAGACCCTCACCCAGGTGCCCTCGCCCTCAGACTCCTCTCCCTCCAGCCTCTGTCTCTGTCTCCATCCCTGTCTCCGTCTCTCTTTCTCTGTCTTCCTCTCTCTCTGATTCCCTGGGGGCTACTTTGCAACCTCTGCTGAGTCAGAATTCTTCCCACTCGCCCTGACGTCCCAGGCTCCTCCTTGGCACCCTGTCTTATCTGTGGCAGGGAAAGACGCCCAACCAGAGCTCCCACGTCCTGCCCTGGGAACCCCACTGCTCTGGGAAACAAAAACAAGAAAATTCCTTCCCAGGGTACTTTTCCTGTGCTGTTCCTCTTTGTTCTTGGTCACAGGGTGATTCCCACCTCCTTCCCACACTATCCCTGCCCAGGTGAGGCTGCAGCTTTGTGTGCCTTCCACAACATTTGCTTGCCTAGGGAGCTGCCTGCCTTTAATTATCTTTGGAAAGCATAGCTGAGAAGAGCAAGACACCCTTCTTTTCTTTAGGGCTCTTGCCAGGAGCCCTGCCTATGCAGCACTTCCCTCCAGGGGGTGCCATTCACATCGAAGTCTTCGTGACTGGCACTCCTGGGAGTTGCACAGTACACAACCTATGCTGCTGAACAGTGCAGCCCTGGCTCTGTCTTACTGTCCTGGGAAGCATGGCTCATTATAACACAGATCCAGGATCAGATACCTGAGAAAGAGAGAATCCTCAGGAGTCTCTCCACTCATCTCCCCTCCCTTTTTAGGCCTCCACTTCCTCCAAGGTGTAACATGGTCAAAGACAGGGCTGTGGATGCAGGCAAGTCCAAGCACGCACTCGGGCCCTGCCACTCAATTGATGTTTTATTTTGTGCAAGTTTCCTAATCTAGTAATTAATCAAGTGATCCTCCTACCTCAACCTCCAGAGTAGCTGGGACTATAGGCACATACCACTGTGCCCTGCTAATTTTATTCATTTTTTGTAGAGACATCTCACTTGTTGCCCAGTCTGGTCTTGAACTCCTGGGCTCAAGGGATCCTTCTGTCTCAGCCTCCCAAAGTGCTTGGATTACAGGCATGAGCCATTGCACCTGGTCTAATTTTCCAACTCAATAAAATGGAAAGTGACAGTTATGAGTCTTATTTTTTGAGGATTACATTAAGTAATGCACATAAAGCTTTGGCCCACATGGCATGTGATTGGCACTTGAGAAATGATAGGGACTATTGTTATCTCTTCAAATAAGATGAGCATCGAGTCCTACCTACCTCACAGAGATAGCCCCAGAAATAAAATGAGTGAGAAGTAGATAATCTCTAAGATCTTTGAGGAAGTATTTTGCAAGAATCCCAACTACTGTTGTTCTCTCTGTATATAAAAAACGAAGAGCTGTGAAGCCCCTTTGCTTCCGAGTCATGCTCTGTGACTGATGGCAGATGTCGGGAAAGGCTCAACCAGGAGAGAGAAAGCTTGCAGGCACGGGCGGCAGACTGAGGGCCCCGGGCGGGTGGAGCTGAATGAAAACCACAGACAGACAGCAACTGTGAGAGAAAGCAGAGACCCAGTATGGCTTTAAACAGAAAGCAGAGGCCGGCAGCAGGGAGTGAGATGAGACCAGGTTTAAATGTCACTTTCCCCTAAGTTCTTATTCATTCACAGCTTCCTTCAGTAGCTCTGACCAGCTTTCTCAGCACCTGCTGACTGACAAACCAACTGACCAATGGAGGCTGGTGCTGGGGGTGGAGATGGCCAAGAGCCCATGGTGAGAAGTAAGGGAGAATGGGGAAAAAGGGGCTCCACGGAGGGCGCTTGATCCAGGACGGCTTTCTGGAGGAGGTGATTTCCTAGGCCTAAGGGGCCTCCAGGCAGAGGGGCCAGCATGAGCGAAGCTCAGAGGTGGGGGAGCATGGACTGCAGGAGAGAATAAGCAGTTGCTTGCCTGGGTGTCATAAGATGCCGCAGTGCACCCAAGGCTACAGGAGCAGGCAGGGGGCTTTTTCACCAGCCTAAAGATTTTGGAATGACTCCTCTATCAGCCAACAGTTTCCAACCTTATTTATGTACTTGTTTCTTTGTTTCCAGCGTCGCAGGAGAGATGGTATTCAGACACCCGACTTCTGCTGTGGGTGTGCCCCAGGTTATAAATCATTTTCATCAGGCTAGCTGGAGTCCCGGCCCTTCCTTTCCACTGAAGAAAGCAAATCAGAGTACAAGACAGTGAGAGTGGTATTATCACAGGATAGCCTTGAAACTACCATAACAAAAAAATAAATCGTTCACAAATGTCAATCCTTCAACTACTATTAGGCCCAGAGAGATTGTTTGTCTACCCCAGTGTGTCGCTGCGCAGAGGCTGAGAACGTCGTTTCTTCTCTTCCCACACCTAGGCCAGGGGGAGCCACTGGTAGATTGGGAGCAGGGGAGGGTCTGGAATTTCGGAAAGATTTCCCTGGCTGCAGTGTGGAAGGGTGATTTGAGGGCAAGACGGGACAGCAGTTGGGGAGACTGCTGTAGTAACAGAGCTGTGACAGGATGCTCTCCCCCCAACCCCCGGGACAGTGGTGGCTGGGATGGAGAGCAAGGGCAGTTTTGAGAGAGCTGGAGGAGCCAGCCCCCACTGGACTGATTCACTGGATGTGGAGTGATGGGGTGGAAGCTCAGGAACAGTGCCTGGTGTCCTAGTGTGGCTGGATGGATAGCTGGTGGGACTGCCCACAAATAGGAGGTGCAGGATGAAGAGGGCTGGGGTTGCAGGGGACCTGGGCAGCAGGGAGACTGCAGGTAATGAGCAAAGTTGGGGATCAGTTGAGCTTAGTTTACCTCCCTCCAGAGATCCCACGTTGGGGGGACCCATGCACCTACTCCAGATGTTACCCTCCCCACTTCACAGCACAGGATTCTGCCTGGCGACATTTGATGCCATCTGTATCTGGCCACCCAGTGGGTGCAAAATGCAAGTTTGCCGAATAAGCAAAATCAGACTGAAGCAAACAAAGACTGGTGTCCCCAAGGGATGGCCAGCTCCTTGGAGGCAGAGACACTTTCCCTCTAGGGCAGAGCTTCCTCTGTGGGTCCTCACAGGGGAGGGTGGGAGAGAGACTGAACGAGTGGAAGGGAAAACAAGAGGAGAGATGAGAAGGAGGTGGAGACAGTGCTTCAAAGGAGAAAAAAAGAAAAGCATGAGAGAGAAGAAGAAAGAACAGAGAGGGGCAAAGGCAGGAAAAATAGAGGAGGAGGATGAAGACGGAGGGGTTTGGGGTGAGGGTAATGGTGCAGGCCAGCTGTGCCCGTGAGTTCACGGGGTTCTGCTTATTAAACCCCAGCACTGGCAACTTTGAGAAGTTGCTCAGAGTTCCTTCCCCGCCCTGCTTCTCCCTCCAACTCACCTCAACCTTCTCCTGAGCCTGCCGCTCACCCGCAGCACTGTCATCCCAGCCCATACCTGCTCCTCTGAGATGGCTCTGTGTCCCCTGCGCAGTGGCCCCCCGCCTCAACTTGGCATCACTTGTCTCCATTGTAATGCGGCCCTTTTTTGCCTTGGTGTTCTTTGGTGTCTGCCTCCTTTCTAGAACTCTTAAGTTCCCAAGTAGGCACCAAGCCAGGCGCACAGTAGGGGGCTCCTTTCTATTGCCGACCAAATGAACTCATTGACTAAGTTCCAAAATTTGTGCCAGGCACTGTGCAGAGTTTTATATTCTTCATCCGTGTAATCATCCACGTGGTCCCGTACAAGGTTTTACTGCTTCATTTTATAGAAGTGAAGCCCAAGACACAGAGAGGTAAGCGCCTTCCCCAGGCCACACAGCTAACAGGTGGCAGGGCTGGGATCCAGACCCCCATCTGTTGGACTCTCTGCCCGTGCCCTCTCTGCCGCGCCACCTCCAAATACCGTGGAAGACGTGCTTCCCATGGGAGCAATGCTGCTTCCGAGCATATTGTTTTTCTCTATTTTCATGCATTTTATTAAACATTTCCAAATCAGGAAACATGGAAATATTTTTTAATAAGAAGAAAGGAAACATTGCAAATTGAGAAACTGACTCAGAAGGATTTGCCAGATGAGCCATCTGGTTTTTAATTTAATAACCATTCAAAGAGGTTGACAGTGCTTCCCTCTAAGAAGAAAATGGACTATGGAAGGAATGGCAGCTGGCTTCCCTCAAGTGGTGCATCCATTTGTAAGGTGGAGAAGTTGAGCAAGACCAAGAGACCCAAAAGAAGAGAAACACACTCCAAGAAAAGCTTGGCCGGTGCTGGTGTTGAAGCTTCCCCATCGAGGCCCGAGGAGGTTGCATCCAGCTGTGTGACACCAGCCAGCTGTCCCACCTCTTCCAGAGTTGCTCAGAAGCTTCTACAGAAAACCACTAATGGAGACAGAGATGCCACCACCTCAGTGAAAAAAAGCCACACCAACCAAACCCTCGTGTTCACAGAGCAAGAACAAGCTGTGGTTGTTTGGCGGCAAGTCACATTTGTTTGTTGGAGCTGTTGTGCTCTGGTGGTGCTGGTTTTCTCTCCTTTTAAAAATAACTGGAGGCCTTGCACCTTGCTGTTAGTTCTTAGCGCTGGAAATAAAAGACTAGATTTAGAGTTGCCTTGGAAAGATCCAGGGCTGTTAACTTGAATTACCTGGTAGAGGAAAATGTCGTTATTTTCCTAAATTCAAAGCCAATTCTTGAAAAATAGGACACAGAGGTGAAGTGGATGGAGGGGTGACTTTATATATGCATATGGTGTCCTGGGCACGTGGTTTGATAGTCTTGTGATCAGCCATGAGTCTTCAAAGCCATTCATTTTATATTTTAAGATGTTTATAAGGGAAATTGTTTTTGAGAAAAGAACGAACTGTTTTTTGTTTTTTGTTTTTTTGCCTTGATGTGAATTCACCCACTGGCACAAGCAGTAATAGCCCTGAAGTCACCCTAAGCCATTTATTCCTCAGCTGCTTTGAATTTCAATGGGATTCTTTTTTTTTTTTTTTTTTTTTTTTTTTTTTTTTTTTTTTTGAGGCGGAGTCTCGCTCTGTCGCCCAGGCTGGAGTGCAGTGGCCGGATCTCAGCTCACTGCAAGCTCCGCCTCCCGGGTTCACGCCATTCTCCTGCCTCAGCCTCCCAAGTAGCTGGGACTACAGGCGCTCGCCACCTCGCCCGGCTAGTTTTTGTATTTTTAGTAGAGACGGGGTTTCACCGTGTTAGCCAGGATGGTCTCGATCTCCTGACCTCGTGATCCGCCCGTCTCGGCCTCCCAAAGTGCTGGGATTACAGGCTTGAGCCACCGCGCCCGGCCTTCAATGGGATTCTTTCACACACCTCAAGCATTTCTGAAATGCTCCTAAAGGAGCTCATAATACCCTTAAGAAATGGTGATTTCACCCCATTTTCTCCATAAAGCTGGAATCACATGCCCTAGCATGCTGAGGGTACTTGATAATTAGAAGTTGATTATACTGGGGACCTGGACAAAGGCAGAGTTGGGAATGGGAATAAAACCCAGGACTCCATGAAAATCTCTTTCCTTTCATAATAGCTTCGAATTCAGGCTTCTAATAGCTTCGAATGCCAGTCACACACACAGCCTCCCGGCCATCACCTACTGGCAGTGGCTGAACGGGTACTTTGCCAAGCTGGAATGGTCCCTGCCCAGGCGCACAGGTGCTGCCTCCATGCCCCACCCTGTGCCCACCTCACTGCAACTGCCATTTTTAGCAGCTGAGAAAATACAGGTTTCAGTCCCAGTCTTTTCACTTAGTTGCTGTGAGAAGTTAGTTAGGTCAGTTACACACTGGAGCTTTGCATTGATTCACTGTAAAATCGGGTAACAGCTCTTATCCTACTGGTCTTGTCCCACTGGCTTGTGAGAAAGACGAAGTGGGGCCATTCATTCATTCATTCATTCACTGGACAAATATTTATTGAGCACTAGGGATACAGCAGTAAACAAAACAGAAAAAGTCCTTTCCTCCGTGAACCTGATATTTTAATAGGGGTTGACAGTCAATAAATACAAAAATAGGCCACATATCTATTATGTCAGGTGGTGATAAGTGCTGTGGAGAAGAATGACTCGGTGAAAGCTGGCCTGGTGGGTGTGGGGCAGTAGTGCACTTGGAGACAGGGTGGGCGGGGAACACCTTACTGAGAAGCTGAGATTTGTGCAAAGGCCTGAAATTATCTGGGATAAGAGCCTTCTAAGTACAGATGTCCCGTGACTTACTTCACAATAAACCCGCAGTAAGTTGAAAATATCGTTAAGTTGAAAATGCACTGAATGTACCTAACCTACTGATCATCATAGTTTAGCCCAGCCTACCTTAAACGTTCTGGGAAGGCTTAGTCAGCCTGCCGTTGAGCAAAGTCACCCGGCAGCACAGTGCCCTGTAGAGGACCTTGTAGAGTACCCGTGATCACCTGGTTAACTGCGAGCTGCCCAGCATTGGGAGGGAGAGTTGCATCACAGATCCCTGGGAAAAGATCAACATTCAGAATTTGAGGTACACTTTCCACCGACTGTGTATTGCTTTTGCACTGTTGTAAAGTGGCACCATTGTAAGTCAGGGCCATCTCTGGAAAGAACAGCAGGTGAGGGACTCTGAGGCAGGAGTAAAGCTGGCTGGGTGAAGGAGCTGCAGAAACCCCAGGTGGCAGGGCCAGTGGGCGAAGGTGAGATGGACTCAGAGAGGCCCCCAGGTTCGGGGCCCCAGGAAACTTCGGCTTTTTTTCTGAGGGATACAGGAACTTTTGTCTTACTTTTTTTAGAGGGCCTCTCTGGCTGCCGTAACGGGACTAGCTTGGGGCAAGGGTCGCCCAGGCAGAAGCAGGAAGGCCAGTGAGGCAACTACTGTAGTGGTCCAGGTGAGAGGGAGGGGCTGCTCCAGGTGAGATGGTGGGGCTGGAGCAGGTGAGAGGGCGGGGCTGGAGCAGGTGAGAGGGCGGGGCTGGAGCAGCTGAGAGGGTGGGGCTGGAGCAGGTGAGAGGGCGGGGCTGGAGCAGGTGAGAGGGTGGGGTTGGTCCAGGTGAGAGGGCGGGGTTGGACGAGGTGAGAGGGCGGGGCTGGTCCAGGTGAGAGGGCGGGGTTGGTCCAGGTGAGAGGGCGGGGTTGGACGAGGTGAGAGGGCGGGGCTGGTCCAGATGAGAGGGCGGGGTTGGTCCAGGTGAGAGGGCGGGGTTGGTCCAGGTGAGAGGGCGGGGTTGGACGAGGTGAGAGGGCGGGGTTGGACGAGGTGAGAGGGTGGGGCTGGTCCAGGGTGGCCACAGACCAGTGATGACAGGCGCTCCGATTCTGGAGATATTTTGAAAGCAGAGGTGACAGAATTTGATGGAGGTAAGGGGTTTAAGCTGCAAGTCACCGTATGAAGAGAAGGGGCTGCAGCCACCCAGAAGAACAGCGACGATTAAAAGGAGAAGCTGGGAGGAGTTTCTGTTTTCCTACACAGCAGCATCTGCTGCCTGTTCTTTCTCCACATCCGTGCGGCTGCCCTTGTCACTAGGACGAAGCCCCAGGTGGGAGGCTCCTGCAGAGGCCGTGACACGCCTCTGTCTGTATTACTCGCTGAAGGCTGATGGAGCCCGTGCACATTCACTCCTCACCGCAGCCTCGTGAGGCAGGCAGGACGGCATCATTACACCCTGCTTCCCCCAAGAAGCAGCAGGCCCTGAGTCCGTGGAGTGATCTGCTGAAGGTCACAGAGCCATTTGGCATGAAAGGCAGTCTCTGGGCTCCAGATCTTGTGTTCTTTCTGCTATGCCAAGGCTAACCATAGACACACGAGATGAAAATAGCACTTTTTTTTTAGTGCACCTATGTGCCCGGCACTGCTCTAATCATTTTAGACATATCAGCTCCTTTAACCCTCACAGTAACTCTCTGTGAGGTGGTACAAGTATTATTCTCTTTTACAGGTAGGAAGACTGAGGATAAGTTCATGTAGACATTAAGTTGCAAAGCCCGGAGTCAAACAGGTGTTCTGGCCCTGGAACCTGTGAGTTCAGCCATGACCCCAGCCAACCGGGCGACCTCTCCGCAAGCTGGTGTGCGGGCAGCAGGCAGATACTGCTGATGCCACGTGGTGTGTGAGACACAGGCAAAGAGCTCTGGTTGGCTGGGTGGGTCAGGATAGGATTTGAAGTGGGCCCTGAAGGGCCAGTTAGAAGACATCAGGGAGGACAGGGCAGGGGTGACAGGAGCAAGAGAGCCATGTGTGCAAGGCAAGCTTGGAGCACAGCAACGCTGAAGCAGCAGTCAGAGCAGGAAGCCAAGAAGGCATAGTCGAAGTGGGAGGAAAGCAGGCCAGTGAGCCGCTGCAGACGCCAGAGGAGGGCAGTGTTCCCAGGAGAGAGGCACCGGTGGGGGGGGTCAGAGGCCACCAGGGGGCCAAGCCAGGTATGTGTTGTTGGCTTCTTCATTGGAGAAATTCTCAAGCACAGGGTTCACAGCTCAGTGGGCAGGTCTGACTGTGTGGCTCTGAAGATTGACTGGAAGGCAAGGACAAAGCAGTCATTTGGCTGCTTTGGAGTTCTGCAGAGGGTCTGGTTCAATGCCTGCAAATTTCCAACAAACAAATCAGACCCAGGACAAATGGCTAGAGCCATCATATTGTGTAGATCCATGTGAAAAGAATCCTTTTTATTTTATTTTATTTTTTACAAAACTGGTTTTAAAAAGTATTCAAACTCTTTTGGAGAAGAAGGAAGAAGAGGCAGTCATTTCACTTTGGCTTCTTTTCTGTCACTCTAGTGCTGTAACAGATCACAGCTAGTGTCACGAAGCTGAGTTCTTATTAATAGTGAGAACTGACTCCAAGCTCAAGGAATTTGGCAGCCACTTTGACAAAGGTTTAGTCTGCCGAAGAGAACAGCTGAAGTCATTTTAACATGATTCGCTGAATTACTGAAGCAAGCCTCACTTGTGTAGGGGGACAGGAAAAGCAGCATGCAGGCCTTATTCAGCCCACAGGCATTTTAGTGAGTACCTATTATGTGCTAGACCCTGAGAAAGTACCAAGGAAAGGCTACAGAGAATACTGTAATATAACTTCAGGGTTAGACAAATAGACCAATGGAACAGAATAGAGAACCAAGAAATAGTACCACTTCCACATATAATTCATGAGACAGAGGAAGCATTGAAAGCTAGTGGGGGAAAGGGTGGTCTGCACATTAAGTGAAACTGAGAAAATTGCTTACCCATGTGAAAAAAATGAAGTTGTATCCCTGCTTCGCACCATATGCAAAATCAATTCCAGGCAAATTAAAGACTTAGAAAGGCAACATTTTAAAACATGTAAAAATGTTACAATCTCAGGGAGGGAACCATTATTGCAAAAACCAAATAACTGCTAATTATAAATTAAAGGATGATAAAGTCACCTACAGTAAAATTTAAAACTTCTATTCATCAAAAATACTGTAGAGAAAATAAAAAGGCAAGGCACACACTGGAAGAAGATATTTACAACACACAAACTGATGAAATTCTTGTTATCTAGAATATATAAATAACTTTTAGAATGAGAACAAGACACAAACAAGCCAATAGAAAAGTGGACAAAAGTCATGAATGACATGCCACAGAAGAGAAAGTATGAATGACAAAGAAATATATGAAAGGCTACTTAAGCTTTTATCATGGAAATGTAAAGTCAAGTCTCGATAAGATCCCGATTCACCTGAGGCCCTGAGTCCGTGGAGTGATCTGCTGAAGGTCACAGAGCCATTTGGCATGAAAGGCAGTCTCTGGGCTCCAGATCTTGTGTTCTTTCTGCTATGCCAAGGCTAACCATAGACACACGAGATGAAAATAGCGAAGACTAAAGTCAGATCATGGCAAGTGCTAATGAGGATATGGAGCAACAGGAATTCTTATCCACCACTGGTGAAAGCCTAATCGGCACTGGCATCTTAGAAAACAACTTGGCATTTTCTAATGAAGTAAAATATGTACATATCCTACAAACCAGCAAACCCAGTCTTAGGTATGTGTCCTAGAGAAATTCTTATGCAGTGTACCAGGAGCTATGATTAAGAATGTTTGGGCTGGGTGAGGTGGCTCATAGCTGTAATCCCAACATTTTGGGAAGTCAAGGCAGGAGAATCTCTTAAGCCCCAGAGTTCGAGGCTACAGTGAGCTATGATTGTGCCACTGCAGTCCAGCCTGGGCAACAGAGCAAGACCCTGTCTCTAAAAATATAATAATAATAAGTCAATAAAAAACAATGTTTGTAGCAGTTATTCTGATTAGAGGAAAAACCTGTAAGCTATCCCAATGTCCATCAATAGGTGAATGAATAAATAAATCATGGCATATTCATATGATGAAATACAATACAGGAATAAAAATACCCTATAGCCACATATGTCAGTATAATATATATATTGAACAGAAAGGAAGCAATTCATAGACGGGTTCACTGTATTAGTTATCTGTTGCTGCATAGCAACTTGCTCCAAAATTTAGCAGCTAAAAACAACAGACATTTACTGTCTCACAGTTGCTGTGGGTCAGGAATTCAGGTGCCGCTTAAATGGGTACCTCTGGCTCAAGGTCTCTCATGAGATTGTCAGGCTGTCAGCCAGGGCTATCATCTCACCTCAAGGCTTGACTTAAAGAGCACCTGCTTCTAAGCTACTCATGTGGTGGTTGGCAGGCTGTGTCCCTTGCCATGTGGCACTCCACGAGATTGCCTCCCGATATGGCCAGTGGCTTCTCCCAGGGAGAGCAATCCAAAAGAGAACTAGTGAGAGATCACCCAAGACAAAAGCCATGATCTTACCATAACCTAACTTCAGAAATGAAAGTCTATCACTTCTGCCACACTCTATGTATTAGAAACCAGTTACTGGGTCCAGCCCACACTCAAAAGGAAAGAATTGCAGAAGTGTGTGAAGACCTCAAGAGGAGGGGGGATATCGAGGCCATTTTAGAAGCTTCCTACCATACTCTTGTAGTATGATTTCATCTTTTTGAAGGTCAGAAATAGGACAAATGAAATTACATATTGCTTAGGCAATCCTACCTATGTGGAAGCACTATGAAGAAAAACGAGGAAATGATAAACATGACATTCAGGGTAATGATGATCCTGGGGTGGGGGGCGCTGAGAATGGAGAGAACACACAAGTAGATTCCACAGATTGCAGTTGGATGGTGAGTTCATGGTGCTTATTTTCTTTTTGTGTTTCTTGATGTTATTTAATGTTGCGTGTAGTTTTGTTTTTTTCTCTTTGGTTTGGTTTTCTGTTGATATGATCAAAGTTACATGTGTGTACACTGTAGAGTCAGTCCTTCTGTGGTATTTGCTGTCTTCCACCAGCTCTTCCCATTTACCCTTCTCCAGAGGCAGCTACTTTTACCTCCTTTTGCTAATTAGTTTTAGTATTTGCCTCCATGTCTGTGAGTAATATGTGTGTATTGCTATCCTTTGATGCTTTGGTTTGTTTAGGTATTACCTATTCCCTTCCCACTCTGAGAGATGAAAATTCAGCTCCCTTTCCTCCTCTCCAACTCTTCCTCACCCTTCATCCTCCTTTTATAATTATATCATAATTTTGGTTAAGGCAGTAATCAGTGTTTACATTAGTCAGTCAACACTAATTTGACTCTATTCATAGTTGGGCTGCCTTGTAGTAAAATATAACTTTTCCCTTCCTGCGGAATTTTCATTTTTCCTGGAGTTGTATCATGTTTGTGCGTTTGCTTAGTTTTCTATGTATTTGTCATGAAATCAAATGCAAACTCTGGCAGTTGTCTAAATCTCTCTTCAGGATGTTCAGGCACATTAGATTTTCTATCAATTTCATCTCCTTGGAAGTATCTCCCAGAGCCTCTTGTCCTGCTCCCGCCTGGACGGGTTGTCCTCCGCGCCTGGTGTGCACCTGTCCTACAAGGACCTCCCTGTACCATCACCCTGAGCTCATTGCCTTTATCCCTTGTCTTCCTCCTTGGTTTGCTGCTTTGTTTTGGTGAAGCATACCTCCTGTGGCTTCCTGAGAGAGGGTGCATGGGAGGCAAACCCATGACAACCTTGCATATCTGAAAATGTCTTCATTCCACCCTCAGACTGAACTAATACTTTGGCCGATTCAGATTTCTGGTCTCTGGTTTGGAATTTTGATTTGCAAATAATTTTCCTCCAGAATTTTGAAGGCTTTATTCCATGGCCTTCTAGCTTCCAGTGTTGCTGTCAAAAAGTCCAAAGCTGTTATAATTTCTGGTTCTTCGTATCTGGCCTCTCTTATACCTTCCCTCAAAACCCCTGAAGCTCTGTGGGATTGTCTCCTTTCCCCTGGTGTTCTGCAATTTCACAATAATGTACCTTGATGTGCATCTATTTTGATCCACTGTGCTGGGGACAGTGAGCCTTTGCTCTAGAAACTCATGCCCTTAAGCTCTGGGGATTTTTATTTTTGAATGATTTTTAAAATAATTACTTCTCTCCTTCTTTTCCCCCCAGTTGTTTCTTTCTGTAACTCCTACTATTTGAATTGGAAGACTGATTCACTGATTTTCTCATATTTTCTTTCCCTCTCTCTCCTTTTAACAGATGGTGGGGGGTCTCGCTCTGTCCCCAGGCTGGAGTGCAGGGGCACAATCATAGCTCACTGCAGCCTCAGCCTCCTGGGCACAAGCAATTCTCTGGCCTCAGCCTCCGAGCAGCTGGGGGATACAGGCACGCACCACAATGCCCAACTTCATATTTTCTTTCATTTTCATTCTTTGTCTTTTTCTGCTTTTTGGGAGACTTCCTCGATTTATCTTCTAGCCCCTCTAGGAAGACTTTTTTCATACAGCATTTCATTCTTGTCTCGTGGGTCTAGTATCTTATTTTATCTCTCTTACGTTAATTATAGGGTTTTTCTTTCAAGAGTTCTCTCTGTGAATGGTCTGTATTTGATCCAGAGTTCCTGCTTTTTGTTTGTTTAATTGACTGGTTTGATCTGTGTCTTTAATGTTAGAGACTCCTGGCTGTCTGGGGATTCCTGGTTGCCTGTTTATTTTTAAAAGTAGGGGACTAACAACTTTGAGCTGTAAGGGATTTCAGGGAGCAAAAGTAGACATACGTCTCTACCATCTTTGCCAAGTCATATAGTCATTTGTATCTCTCATTTATTTCATGTTAAGAAGTGAAAAAAAAATCCATAGTCCACACCCTGAAAGATAAATCAGTAACTGTAATAACTACCCTTGAGCTCAAAGAAAAATTATATCTTTTCCTCCTTAGCCTTTAAAGAAAAACATGGAGCTATCCCCCCCAATTTTTGATTGCAAAAAATAGCACGAGATTAGTATGTGAATTTGTGACATGTGTAAACCGCTCTAAAATTGTGAATAGGTTTAGAAACCTTTTCTCCCTCCTCTCTACTCCCACAGTCCTGAATCACCAGCCCAGCCTTCTGGCTCATCACTTCCTGCTTGGTGAGTTACATGCATGTCTTATCTCCATGACGATGCTCCAAGCCACTGGAGAGCAGGGTGCATGTCCAATTCATCTCAGCATCTTCTGTAGCCCCCACCAGAGAAGCGATCACTGAAGGCTGACAAACAACGAAGGACACTCTCAAGACCTTCATCTCCTCTGCTCAGCACACACAGTTAGCACCCACAGGAATTTATTATGGTGAATGAAAAAAGAAACCCACAAGAATATAATTTATATGTAATTCCACTTTGATCTCTAATCTCTTTACCTTGGCATCCTCCTACATATGAATAGGATGCTCCATGATCCTAAGGGCAGTCAAACAGCCAGGGAGCGCGAGTTTAATCCTCAGGGTTTGCAGGGAAAGGAGGACTGTGGAGACCCGTGTGCACAACAAAACCCATGATGTGACAGAGCATGGGCTACAGATTAAACCCTAACTTCATAGTTAGGTATTCAAGGCTCTCCATTGCTTCTCCCTGGACACCTGCAAAGCTTCTAGCAACGTTCCTTATCTGGGGCCTGACCTCTGTAGTCAGTCTTGCATGTAGAAGAATTTTCAGATACCAAGTGTCTCATGTCCTTTCTTTGTCCAAGAACTTACAGTTGATTTATTTTGTATCTGTATCAAATAGTTCTCCAGCCTAAACTTCAAGACATCTTCATGAATGCCTCACCACTCCACTGCACGTGTAAATCCATGCCCCTGTATTTTTCTGTCTATTGTTTCTCAGACTGATAACACCTGCGCCCTCTCAGCAACAATAATGGCCGACATTTAGTGAGCACTTACTTTGGGCCAGCCACTGTGCTGGTATTGCTTGTGGGTTATTTTACTTAATCCTCCCATCAGCAGATAAGGAAATTGAGTGACAGAGAGGGTACGTCACTTGCCCACAGCCATGGAGCTACTAAACATTGGAGCTGGAGCTCCAAGCCAGGCAAGCCCAGCCCAGCCCAAGATCACTGGCTCAGCTCAACTCCTCACTGCTAAACTGCCTCAACCACGTTTTCTCAGACCTTACCCAAGACTTATCTTCCAGAAAATGTTTTTTGGAAGAACTGAGGACCCTGGCTGTGACTCTACTACATTTATGTGTTGCTGGCTTGTGGCATGGAGCTGCCTTTACGTCTTCTCCCTTCTGTGTCCCCTCCCACAGCCACTGAGTCTTGCTTTAGAAAAGCTAAAGTCTGATTTTTTCACCACTGTCTCAGCACAGGGTCTGAGGGTCAGGGTCTGCCGCCATCCTTCCAGCCAGAGAGCAGCCCGCTGGGAGGGGAGGGGTTGCATTGACCTGAAGGCCTAGCAGGCAGAGCGAGCAGGCAGGGAGGCAGCTGCCTGTCGAAGGCCACAGCAGAACCGGGAGGGGCTGCCACGCTGGGCCACAGTCAGGGGTAGACGCAATCCCGGGAATCTGAGTTGGGAGCCACCAGCCTGTGCTACTCAAAGATAGCCAATGGAGCAAAGGCAGGCCCCGCATGCAGCCAGCCAGGGGCCCTCAGGGTGGTAACAGAGCATCCCTGGGGAGCAAGTGTAGCAGATGGAGAGGGCAGGCAAGGCCATCTCATCAGCAGAGCTTTGGGGAGGGGGTATCTTTTCTTCAGATGTCCCCAGAAGTACCAGACACCTATGTCCTTGTGCAGACAGCCACAAAAAGGCTAATGCCGTGCCACCCGCCGGGTCCCCAGTTGCTGGCCAAGGGCTCAAGTGGGCTGGAGAGCCCACCACTGATGTGCTCACAGGGATCTGCTGGGGCCAGGCTCCGGTGGGTGAGAAAGGCTGTGGCCCGCGTCTCTGTCCCAGCTTTGCACACCTGTTTCTTGCCTGGCCACCCCACCTCTGTGTCCTGTCTCTTCAAATACCCTGCTCGCCACCCGCAGACCACTCTTCCCAGCAAACTGTGTCATCTTGTCATTCCTGTGCTCAAGAACCCAGAATCTCTTCTAAGGCCTCTAAGGCAAAATCCAAGCTTCTTATCCCAGAATTCCAGGCCTTCCTAAATCTGATCCCTGGTCTCTGAAGCCCCCTGGTCCCCTGCCACTAGAGCCCAGGCGATCTCCTCTCACCGAAGCTTCCTCATTATCCCTAAGACACATGCCAGTCGCTTTTGCCTCTGATGTCGAGTGAAACAGTGAAAGGAGCATGGGCTTTGCTTCCTGTGTGTCCTTGGGCAAGTCACCCAGTGTCTCTGTGCCACCTGCTGCTTACCTGGGAAATACTTTAAAGGCTGTTGTGAGATTAGAATGTTCGCGTACAAAGTGCCAGCCACACAGCAGGTGCTCAATACATGCACAGTGTCCATCATACTGTGCTCTTGCTGCTCCGTGACTTGATGGCTCTGTCTCCTTTCTGACTGGTTGAACTCCTGCCTCCTTCCAGGCCCATCTCTCGATGCACCTATACATGCAGCCTGCCCTGCACGCCTCACTTAAGGTGGCAAGGGAAGGAAAAGCAGCGTTTGCCTATCACTCGCTGGGCACAGACCCTGTGGGGGCGTGGAGATCCCTGATGATGGCAGCGAATCCTTCCAGGGGCCTCCTTGTGCTAGGCCTGTCCCGGCACATTGTGTGCATTAACTCATGGAAGCCCCGATGGTAACTGACTTCCATAGATTCAGGTTCCTAAATGGCTTCCTGCTCTATCCAACCGAGTTGGTTTGGTCTCCCTGGCCCTTTGTTTTTAGCTTCCCTGTCCAGTGGCCTCCAAGTGGCTAAGAGGAGATTTTATCAAGAAGTGAAGCCCTACATTATAAAATGAAGAGTCTATTGTGTGCTGTTCAGGCTGATCCCATTAGAGAACGGTTTGGAAGAGGATCCACCTTCACCAGCCCTACCACCCAGCCTGCAACCAGCTCCCTTGCTGCACTTTGTATAAGCCCTGGGCTTTCATTAGGGTCTTCTGCCCAGAGCACCCATTCCTCTGGGCCGGCCTGGAAAATGCAAGCCTTGCTCTTCTGTGGCACCTCTGTGGACCCTCATGTGTTTGGGTCAAGGTCGTTGCCCTCTGCCTCCATCCCCAGGGTACCTTGTCCACCCGCTGATTGCACCCCTCTGCAGATGCCTGCCTCCTTGACAAACCCCTCTCCTGGGCTGAGTCTCTGAGGGCAGGGGCTGTGTGGTGTTCATTTCTGTATTTCAGTATTTGGCACAGAGCCTGGCATGCAGCAGGCCTTGGTGTTGGGGTTGAAGGGAGGGAGGAAGGGGATGGGATGGAACAGGCGTCCGGGCAGAGGAAATGGTGCTGATGTTTCCAGTTGGTTCGTCTCAGGGCAGGGCAAGTACAAGTCCCTGTGTGACTCAGAAAGGGAGGTCTCTATGGACACCCCAGAGCCTCCTTAGAGATAGCTCCACGAGAGCCCCAGCCACCACAGCTTCCCTCTAGACCCCCGGGAGACACCGGTCTTTGAAATGCTTCAACTTTCTTAGAGGAAATCGCTGAGTATGTTTGATAATTTTTTTTGACATTTTCCCTGTTCAGGAACTTGTGATTTCAGATTAATCACATCCACATACATTTAGACTGTCGGCTTGGAAGGGAAAATTTGAATTTTATTACTGCATGATTTCATCCAAAGCTATCTTACCAACACTAAAAGGGTGTCTACAATGAGGTGCAAATCATGACAAAACATTTTATCTCTGGGACCAAGCTCATGGCAGGAGGCCAACGGGATGGGGGGCTGCAGGTGGGACCTGGGTGGGCATAGTCGCAGCCCCTTCAGTAGCCTAAAGAGATCTGTGTGAGCCACTGTTACTGCTGCCTCTTCCTCAGCCAAATATCTCATTTCCTTCCCCCCTCTAGGTTTGCCCACAGCCCTTACTCCTGGGAATGGCTGTTCATCAACTAACTCCTGTCTTCCCCTTGGCAGGTACCATGACCAGCAGGACGTAACTAGTAACTTTCTGGGTGCCATGTGGCTCATCTCCATCACATTCCTTTCCATTGGTTATGGGGACATGGTGCCCCACACATACTGTGGGAAAGGTGTCTGTCTCCTCACTGGCATCATGGTGAGTACCCGCCTCTGCCCATTCCCTACCCTTAAAATGTGGCAAAGAGCAGAACTCTTTCTTGCAAGCACATAGGGGCCTTCCTAGCCACAGCGTGGGGGGCGGCTGTTAGTTGACCAACCTGCGTGTGTGTCCCCTATACATAAAAAGGCAGGTGGGAAATCTGCAATGGTTTCTCACTTTTCAGTTGACTTTTCTAAGGTAAGAATGAGACCTGGACTCCTGGCAGTTAATGGTCTATTCACAGCTCCCTCAAAATGGACTGGATGAAGCTGGTCCTGGCCTGATGCTCTGACGCCCACTGCACTGCTGTGCAGCCCCCCAGTTTGCTCACCTCCAGTGAGCATTGGGGCTTGCAGTTTATTGTCCTCCTTCCTGTTCCCTTGGTCCCACCGGCCTTGGCACCATTTCTGATCATGTTTAGCTGGAACGCACAGAAGCAGGGACTGGGGAAAGAGCACTGAGTTGGCTTTTGGGACCTGTGTCCTGGATGGGGCTGGCCATGTGGCTCTGGGCTGGCTCTTGCCTTTCCCAGGCTTCTGCTTCCACCTCTGCCTATGGAGGGGCTGGGCTTTAAGTGCCAAGTGCTTTGCAGCACTGGCATTCGGCAAGGCTGTGATCCCATCCCCAGGTGCCCAGCAGGTGTGCCGTGCCTTTTCAAGGTGTATCTCTCTTGCCCAGTGCCCTACGACCCACACTCGACACTCTCGCGGAGGCACACGCTCTCGCCTGTCACATGGCCACCACAGTGTGGCTTATGAGAGGGACGTGGGGTCTGAGTTTCTGCTCACTGTGGACCCTGGGCCAGGCACTCTGCCTATTGGGCCTGAGCGTCTTCCAGGGGAAAGTAGAGATGGAGGGCCTGCCCTGCCCTCCCCACTGGCTTGTGCAAGGACCAAATGCAATGATTTATGTTCAAGTGCTTTGAAAACGAGAAGCGGCCACACACGGGTCAGTGTTGGCGGTGTCCTCAGTGTCCTTCCGTTGCAAATGAGTGAAGTGTTCCCTTGGTCTTGTTGCACTTTGGGTCCAGGACAGGCAGCTGCTGCTCTTTGGCCTTCGTCCTGGAATCCTAGAACAGTGTCAGAGCAGGGTTGGACACTTTTTTCAGAGGTGGAAACTGAGGCTGAAAGAGGAAAGCACATCTAAGCCTGGGTAGTGTTGGGGGAGGTGGTGGGGTGAGAAGTGGACAGGCCATTTGTGGTGTGGCTTTGGGTCTCCATGGCTGGAGACTGCAGCCCTCCCAAGGACAACCCCCGCTCCACAGCCCCCCTCACACCTTTGTGAAAATCCTTCCTTGCAGTGATCCCTCAGATTCCATTCGTCACCCCCACTGCTCCCAGAGAGATGAAGACCCTCTTTCTGGAAGGGCAGTGACCGCTTTCTGCAGTGGAAAGGGAGGGCCGCAGGTCTGGGGGCTGTCCCCACTCCCCACCCCAGTCTGCCTCGTTGGCTTCCTGGGGCTGATATTGGTGGACCAGATAGTCAGACCAAGGCTTGGGGCAGTCGGCCTGCTGAGCAAGAGGGGCCAGGCTCTCTCCTCCTTTCTGACTCCAGTCCAGGGCAGGTCCCTATTAGCAAGCAGGTCCTACGACAGCAGCTAATGACAAAAAGCTTAGCGCTGGGGTTGTGATAAATCATGGGTAAGTGCAAGGCTTTAGAACAAATATCTTCCATCGGTTAGTAGGAGCCTATCTTGGCATAGCACCAACTGTCATGAGGAAACCAGGGAAAGATGCTTCTTACCAGAAAAGAATGAAATGCCACCAAAGGCCAAAGCTTTCCTTCTTAGAGCCACTCCTGGGGTGTGGGCTTTGTGCCTCAGAACCAGCTGTCAGCCAGGGCTGGCAAAGAACAGGGTTGCCAATAGATGGATGGGCCCTGCAGGGAGCCTCTGTTCTTTTAAAATAGCAGACTTTCTCCCTCTCAGCACATAGCTGTGCCCCCTCCAGGAAGCAGCACCCTGGGGACCCGGCTTCCTGGTTCCTGCACTTCGCATCTTCCGGCTCTACTCTGGCACAGCTGAGCGGAACAGGCGAGACCCTTGCCCGACCCCTGCCTCTCCTTGGGGTCTGGGGGCTGCTTGTCTTTCAGCACCCCCTTTTGCTGTCTGGCTCTGCAGCGCTCCCCCAGAGGGAGTGTTCTGTTCCCTGCGGATTGAGGTGTGATCACAGTGGAAAGAACAAATGGATGAGGAGGAGCCAATCCAATCCCCACCTTCCATATGAAAAATACAGCCCAGGCCTTTCATCTCTTTTTGTACAAAACCCTGTGCATAAATGTGTACCTTTCTATATACGGGAACAGGGAGGTTTCCTCTATTCGCTGTCAGTGTTTTTCACCCAAATTAAAGTCAGTCGCCTCACTCCGGGGTCAGCCACAGTGAGGAACCCTGGTGGCATTTTTCTAGCAAATGTGATTTTTCTAGCTGAGTCACTCCTAGCCAGGGTTTCACTTTGCTGAGGATCCTTTCCCCTCCTCCTCCCAACCTCCCAACACTATGTATAGCTCCCAATTATTATTGCAAGTGCCTTTACTAAAGGTAGGGCTTCCTGTTTGGTTACCATGGACACCATGAAGGCCAAGGCAAGGCCTGCTTGGGAAGGGAAAGGAAGGATTTGTGTGTGTGTGTGTGGCCTGTAAATAGTCTTAATCATTGTTTTCTCTTGGCAATCCCAGTAACGATGTAATTATCAGCCATTAAGCAGGGTATATAATTGTCTGAACAACTTGCCGTGGCTGGCACAGACCTGGTGTGTTTGAGAGATTTCACCCACAAAAGCAGCTACATTAAAGTCCAGCATCTTTCCATAAGGATTTTTCATGATCACAGTGACAACACAGTAGAGAGAAAGCTGTCAATATTTAGTATCCAGAATTGGAAATGACAATGCAACTTAAAATATGTGCAATGTTGACCTTCTGGTTCTGCAGGCATCTGGAAGACTCCAGAGCCCCTCAAGGCTGCTTGGCATAACTTTGTTTTAATCTAGCCTCTTTCTAAAGCTGGACTCACTCTGTAGACCCTTCATGAGTTATGGACAAACAGGCAAAAACTTCCGATGTCTGCAGGGACGCTGAGCTTTTCCCCAGTGGCCTCATGAGAGATGCCTCTGAACTGCCAAGGGAGAGTGATGATGAAGTAAAAGGTAGCACAAATTGAGTCATTTTGGGAGGAGGCAAAAAGAGGGCTCAGCAAGACATCTGCTTAATGTCAGTTTTAGAAGATGAGCTTCTCCCGAAACACCTTGGTTTCAAACCAATTGATGTTATTTTAGTTGTTGCATGGAATCTGTTGCAGAAACAGAATCCAACTGTAAATCCTCCAGGCTTCCCTCCTCCATTTGTCACTTTCATTTGTGTTTTATTTTATTTTATGCTTCTTTAGTTAAGAACACCTCATACTTTTCCCCTTGGGATACTTGTTTTTCCAGCTTCTAAGGTTTTCCAGCTGGAAAATGTTTCTTGAAAACAAGAGGTGGGAGGACTGGTGTGGAGGAGTCTCGGTCCAGATTTGGGTCTGAATCTCTAGAGTTAGGCGTGTTCACCCCGTCCCAGCCACCCTCCCTCCGTGCACTCGGTGCTCCCTGGTCGCCCACGTGCCTTGGGAAATTCCAGCTCATCAGAAGTAGACCCCATCTCCTCCCCTCGCCCCACAGAACTGGAAGTTGGACAGAGCAGATCCAGGGACTCTAGTTTTGTCCCTTGTGGTTCAGGACTTGGCATATCTGAAAGCAAAAGGCTGAGTCATGGCTCTTCCCCCCAGTCTGACCCCAGGGAAGTCATAGCAGCAGCTGTTTACCCTTTCCCGTCCTGCTTCCTCCCTCCTCACACACCCCCTCTGCCCACCAGCCATTTCCAAGATTCCACGGTTAGCCAGGCCCTCGGCGATTTGTCTCTTAAAACTAACCTGCATCACTGCCACGTGACACAGCACTGCCAGGCTGCCACTGTGGCCTGTCAGACTATTAACTCACCTAAGTGAAAAGGCCCAGCATCCCAAAGAGGACCCAGGGGACAGGCGAGTCTTATACCAATAGAAGATGGACACAGCAGGGTGGGATCCCTTGGCACTTCCTTCATGTCCTCTAAAGGGCCAAAATGGACTATTGACTTCTGGCTCAAGCCTGAGGCTCCTTGTTCTTCCCTCCTCTCTCAATCCCATCAGCCCATCATTTTTTCTTATTCCTCAGCCTCCTCCTTCTCTCTTTACCCCCTTGATCCTTGCTGTTTAGGATGCAACACAACTTGTTCCCCATCTCATTCTCTGCCCAGCTTGACCTTTCCCTGCAGCAACCTTCCTTCTCTTCTCCCCTCTCCTTCCCTTCCCTTCCCTTCCCTTCCCTTCCCTTCCCTTCCCTTCCCTCCCCTCCCCTCCCCTTCTCTTCTCTTCTCTCTCCTCTCTCCTTCTCTCCCCTCCCCTCCTCTTCTTTCATGTTCCCATTGTCTTCTCTCCCTTCTTCATTTTCTCTCCCCACACGCCGCACAGTCTGCAAAGGCTCAGCAGTCTAGGCTTCAGCATTCCTCCACGACTTTCTGAAGGCTGCTGATGTCTGGCCCCATCTTTATGAGGTTGTCTCTTAATCCAGGTTAGGTGTCATTACTGGTGACTGCCCTAATTACATCCAGTCAATGGAAAAATGAAGCTGAGAGCATCCATTTAGGTTGGAATTAAGGGTTAAGAATGCAGCATCCTCTACAGAGGTACTCACAAGGGAGTCATGACATCTTCATGTTGAAAGAAACTGGGAAGTGCCATCTAGTCCACTGTCCTGCCTCCAGAGAGAAATTTATCTTCCTCATGTGAGACAGATGGTTCCTTAGATAAAATACTGTAGTTTCTAATTAAAAGCCCCCCTGCATTCAGCCAGTTAAAGTGCGGGCCGTGGCAAGAGCTGTGAAACAACCTATCTAGACCCTGGAAATTTGGAATGGTGGATGATTGATTGTTGTGATTACATTCTCAAAGTAGCATGGTGCGGGGAAGCTCCCTCTTCAGGCCTATTGGATCTCAGCTTTCAGGGATGATTTAAGTAGAGTTTTGCTTGGGCCCAGCAAGAGGAGGGAGAATGGAGCCTGGGGAGAACCCTCTCCATCTGATGTTCCATTTTTAACGCTATGATATAGCCCTCTTTTTAGGCTTTCAGCCCAAAGTACTTTTGGAACTCCATATAAAGGAGAGGGATGACACTCTGTCCGGTCGAGGGGAAGGGAGCACACATCTTCCCTCTAGGATGGCTTCTTTTAAGCTATTTTTTGCTTTTGGAGGCCTGGCTAGATTGATTACAGCTACAGACCAGGCTGTGCAACTGCCCAGATCCTTTGAAAACTGGGCACAGAGTCTCCTGTAAGTCATAGAAGCTGAAAAAACACAGCCGTCCTTGAACAAAAGAGGAAAATGAGGTCAGAAAAGGAAAGTGCACACAGACTTGGTTCTTTTCACTTTGTGAAAAGGCCAACCAATGTACTGAGAAACACTAGATTGTTTTAATGGGGACCCTTGTGGGAAACGAGGAGAAAGCATTGTGAACTTCAGCCACATCGAAACTTCACACAGGCTAGCCTTTGTCAGCCTGTGGGATAAAGAGAGAAAGAGATTCTAAAAGAGAGAGTAGGGAATGGATCCACCCATATGCATTCCTTCCAAGTCGGTTATAGATTATAGTACCTTTGAAAAACATTCTTTTCTGCTTCTCACACATTTTGTAAGACCTGATGAGCCAAAAATGTTACTGACAGATTCCTTCCAGTCTGGGACCTCATCTGCTAGACTGATTTCTGTGGCAACTAGAATTACTGTTTGACATCTAAGATTCAGTTGTTGGCTTTAGTAAGTTCATCATCTCTTTCCATGAGTGATGGTCGGGGCAGTGCAGGGCACAGCGTGCAGGTAGAGGGCGATGGTCTCTGATGAGAGTCCGCTTGCAGAAGGATGGAGCTGACTCCCGCTGCCTGCCAAAGAGCCAGGGGAGTAGTGAGTCTTCGACGTCCCCCTGTGCTCACAAGCCAACCAAGAAGCCCAGCAAAGATGATTTTAAAATGCGTCGGGAGAATGTTGGAAAGTGCAGGGAATTCCTTGCTTATTTCCCAGACAGTCAAGCATGCACCCAGAGGATTAGGACAGAAAAAGTGAGTCTCACCATTCTTGGGGCTCAGCAGAGCCTGCTTCCTTGCCCACCCTTCTTCCCCGGGCTCCCCTGGCATGGACCTACCGAGCAGACTAGGATCGCTGTTCCGGAAAATCCTAAGGGTCTGCTGCGGGCTCACTTAAAATCCTGGTTTTGATCTAGCAGAAGTGGTGTTGTGTTTAAAATCTCTGCATGGCGGTGAATTCATGAGCCTCCTGGTGAAGGCAGGAAGGAACCGATTCCTTGTGCTGAGTCATAGCGTAAACCCTCAGGTGAAAAAACCCAATCGCAGAGCAAGCGCAGTCACTGAGTGCATGTGTTCGTGCCAACCTGGGTACCCTCTGTGAAACAAGCCCTGGGGAAATGTATTGGCTCTTCATTAGACTGTTTTCAGGAACACTCTCAGCCACTGGCAGGTGTTCCATCTGCATCCCAGCCGATGGCCTGCCTTCCTTCCTCCCGGGCCCGCTGGTCTAGAGCTGGCAGTGGGATGGAGACCTGCCTGAGGGAGAGAGGGCCCGTGTGTGCTGGCCCCTCTGTCTTCCGCTACACAGCTTGGCAGGTGGCCAGGTGCTTATCTGTTGGTTAAACCCCCCAAAGTCTCGGCGCCACCCAGCATCCTTCTGCATTGAAACTGGCTAGCTCAGCCTCCCAGAAGTCAGCTGCAGAGCACAACCCAAGGGGCACTGCAGACCCCTCTGTGGGTCAGGATATCAGAGTCCTGACAGATTTCGACAGATTTTGTGGCTTGGTCATGACCAGCTAGAGAGCTCGAGTTCCCACTCCAGTCCCAGGAAACTACCCCCGTGGGCGCCAGGCGTGTTGAGTCTCTCGTCTTGCCTCTTAATGATGTGTTCTTTCCCCTCTGGTCCTCTTGATGTCCCCCCACAGGGTGCAGGCTGCACTGCCCTTGTGGTGGCCGTGGTGGCCCGAAAGCTGGAACTCACCAAAGCAGAGAAGCACGTTCATAACTTCATGATGGACACTCAGCTCACCAAGCGGGTAAGATGCTACACAGCCATGTCTTATGGGGGACTTAACACCCCAGTGGAAGCCAATGAGAAAGCAAATGGTCCACCAGGTGCTCACGCCTGTAATACCAGCACTTTAGGAGGCCGAGGTGGGTCGATCACAAGGTCAGGAGATCAAGACCATCCTGGCTAACACGCTGAAACCCCATCTCTACTAAAACTACAAAAAATTAGCTGGACATGGTGGCGGGTGCCTGTAGTCCCAGCTACTCAGGAGGCTGAGGCAAGAGAATTGCTTGAACCCGGAAGGCGGAGGTTGCAGTGAGCCAAGATTGCACCACTGAACTCCAGCCTGGATAACAGAGTGAGATTCCATCTCAAAAAGAAAGGAAGAAAGACAGAAAGACAGAAAGGAAGTGAGAGAAAGAGAGAAGAGAAAGAAAGAGGGAAAGAAAATGGTCATGTCGTATGGGTTTGCACCAGGCTTTTAAAGGGCGTGTTTGAGGGAGCCCCAGACAAAAAATGGAAACAGCATCTTCACACGATGGGTTCCTGCCTTCTGTTCGATCGCTGTGCATGGTTCAGGCAGCCAAATAATTTTCCTGGTAATTTAATTAATAGCCTACAATGGTATAACCTGCCCCTTTGCCTGATGAAAATCACCCAGTATGAGGCAATGTTTTTTGTTTATGCTCAAATATTTTCAGGATTCTCATTAGGAAGGGCAAAACTATATTGAAAATGTACCTAAAACTATAAAAGTATATTGAAAATGTACCTAAGTCTAATCCTTTAAAAAAATCATTTAAAGAATCATTCTAGGCCAGGCGCGGCGGCTCACGCCTGTAATCCCAGCACTTTGGGAGGCTGAGGCAGGTAGATCACGAGGTCAAGAGATTGAGACCATCCTGGCCAACATGGTGAAATGCCGTCTCTACTAGAAATACAAACATTAGCTGGGCATGGTGGCGGGCGCCTGTAGTCCCAGCTACTCAGGAGGCTGAGGCAGGATAATCACTTGAATCCAGGAAGCAGAGGTTGCAGTGAGTCGAGATCACGCCACTGCACTCCAGCCTGGGCGACAGAGCAAGACTCCATCTCAAAAAAAAAAAAAAAAAAAAAAAAAAAAAGGAATCGTTCTAGTAGAGCTCACATTCCTAAATAAAATTGTTCATCAAAACGTCATCATCCAATTTTTCCCTTTTGGGTTTTCCGGGTAACGTTTCTCACTTAAACCATTATGAAAGTGGTTATGGAAGATGAAAATCTGAAAATATGCAGGAATGGGTAGACCATTTAGCTGTTGAAAGTTGGATACCCCACTGAATTGTCAGAGGTGAAAAGGCCCATTTAGAAGAGACAGATACAAGCCTTCCAGAATAACAGCAGGCCAAATGGGCAAGGCAGGAGTTGTTTATTCAAGGACAGCTTTTATGGAAAATTCTTTAGAACTATAGCCTGAAGGAAGGTGAGTAAGATGATTTCCTGCAAGACTGTCCTCTTTCTGAGACGAGGCAGAATTAAAACCCTGTGCCCGTGTCTTGGCCTCCATAGTCTTTTTCATTTAGGACTAAAGTAGGTTAAGGAACCCATGAGCAACCAAATGTTGCTTTGGGTTTTTGAAAGCTACAGAAAATATTCAGTGATTAATGTTGCACCGCAGCAACAGTGTGTTAGAAATAGAGACAAAGGCAGGAAGGAAGAACAAAAAGAGAGAGAGAGAGAGAATGACAGAGGGAGCTGCGAGTGAGCTCTCGGGGAAGGCAGTGGGAGAGTGTGCAGTGGCCAAGGCCTCTCCAGTTTCTCAGCAGAATTATTTACGGTGTTTGATTATTTGGTCTTTGATTACATTTATTGGATTTTGTAAAGAGCCTTCACAGATGTTAAAAGGAACTGGTACAGGCAAATATTCTTATGTTGTTGACATTCAAGTGTTTGTACTTGGTACATCACAGCCCTGAGCTATCAGCTGCACCAAAAAAAGCCATGATTTGTCGCATCACGATGGCAGTGATTGAAGGCTGTTACCACAGTAAGGCCTGCCGGGAGCCCTGCCACTTGGCCACTCTCTTTCAGCCCCCTCTAATAATGGGTGCAAAAGTCATGCTCAGTATTGAGGAAATTACTCAAGTTATTGAAACACCTAAATGCAAATCCACTTGCATCTATTTTCCTGAAGCAATTTTCTGAGGTTTCACTGAATTGAAACTACATGCTGGAGTGAGGGCAGGGAGATGTTTTGCCTCCAAAGCCTTCTCATAAGCTGTTTACCAAGAGTAGAGACATTAGCAGTTTCTCTGTTTATTCTGCTTTTCTTTTTGAAGCCAAGTATATTCTTTGTATTTGGTGTTATTCCTTTGTCCTCTCCATTTTTCACCAAGTAAATCAGACGCTAGAGGAAAATAAAGCTGAGGAAAGCCAGCTCCTTTGTATGCCAGGAAAATAAACAATTTTTCTGCAATATAATTGTAGAAGATGAGACTGTGGTTGCTAATTTTAATCTTTCAAAAATGATTCCCTAACATCCTCCTCAATTCCACTTACTTCTTGAAAAGTAGGACTGAAAATCAAATCAACAAATATTTATTGCTCATCCATGAATGTAAGGTAGCTTTTTAATTGAATAACATCTCATTTTTCTGAGAACACTTATATCTGTTGAAATGTCCCTTTAATATCTAATATCTTTTCTCAAGGAAATAAACAACACAGGAGGGATGGTTCTTACAGAGAGAAGATTTTCAAAGCTGGCAGGACTAGAACTTCTGAAGGTTCTTTTACATAACCTTAATTGAAACGAAACTGGATGTATGCATCCTTGGTCTGCTCTGATTTGAGCTGACTTTGAACTGCTCACAAGAGAACCCCACCTTTCTTCCCCTGGGGATGCCTGGCCTGCCCTCTGTCCTCTCCAAATGGCCCATTGTGTCCAGCTGGAGTGGCTCATTGGTCAAGAAGATGCTAAGCTGCTGGGTGCGGTGGCTTATGCCTGTAATTCCAGCACTTTGGGAGGCCGAGGCACGTGGATCACAAGGTCAGGAGTTCGAGACCAGCCTGACCAACATGGTGAAGCCCTGTCTCTACGAAAAATACAAAAATTAGCAGGGCGTGGTGGTGCGCACCTGTAATCCTAGCTACTCAGGAGGCTGAGACAGGAGAATCATTTGAATCTGGGAGGTGGAATTTATAGTGAGCTGAGATCCTGCCACTGCACTCCAGACTGGGCAACAGAGCAAGACTCTGTAAAAAAAAATAGAAATACTCACTCTCAGATCAGATATGATCCTTAGAAACTCTTGGCCGGGCACGGTGGCTCACACCTGTAATGCCAGCACTTTGGGAGGCTGAGGTGGATAGATCACGAGGTCAGGAGATGAGACCTTCCTAGCTAACACAGTGAAACCCCATCTCTACAAAAAAAAAAAAAAAAAAAAATTAGCCAGGCGTAGCGGCACGTGCCTGTAGTCCCAGGTACTTGGGAGGCTGAGGCAGGAGAATTGCTTCAACCTGGGAGGCAGAGGTTGCAGTGAGCCGAGATCGCGCCACTGCACTCCAGCCTGGGCAACTGAGCAAGACTCCATCTCAAAAAAAAAAAAAAAACAAAAAGAGATGCTAAGCTCAGTCTATTCATAACATCTCAGTGAATTCTCAGAGAAAGATCCAACGTGAAGGAGTTTACTGTGGCATAATTTCAACCTCTTCCGAGTGGACAATCGCAGATGTGAAAGATAAAAGCAGCCTCTTACTGGTATACGCAACCTTGATGCCTCAAACACCTAAGCAAAACGAAAAAGGAATTGTAGATATTAATCATAAAAATACCCAAATTGTTCTAGTGTTTATTCATCCTGTCTTGCTCTAAAGGCTGCAGCCTAGCCTTTGCCATGAGGGCCAGCACTATTTTTATTTATTTATTTATTTATTTGTGGGGAGGGAAGAGGGTCTGATAGCACTGGCTAAGAACTCAGTTTCTGGTTTTCTTGAATCCCGTGCTTATCTTCTTTCCTTGTATCAACTCTGGCAGCAACGTCATTTCTGTATTTAATTCAATCAGATCTTCCCACACTGACTTCGCAGTGTTGCTGCCATTGTTATTCTATAATTATAACTTATTGCTAACCTCTGGGCTACTAGATAAATATATTTAAGTACACGACTCACAGAGGGACTGGAAGAAAGATACTAGAGCCCCATCTTTTCTGCCACTCAGTGCTTCCATGTCCCCAACATTCTGTTTTATGTAACTAAACAAGTCCATCACAGAGGTCACTCCCTGGGTGCCACACTCTGTACTCTGGGGGCACCAAGATGGGTAAGAGGTGGTCCTTACCTCCATCCTTGGCCTTTGGTGGCTGACTGCCCTCAGAGAGCACTTCTTATAAGAGGTAGAGTGGGCTGGGTGCGGTGGCTCACGCCTGTAATCCCAGCACTTTGCAAGGCTGACGTGGGCAGATCACTTGAGGTCAGGAGTTCAAGACTAGCCTGGCGACCATGGTGAAACCCCGTCTCTACTAAAAATACAAAAAATTAGCCAAGTGTGGTGGGCGCCTGTAATCCCAGCTTCTCGGGAGGCTGAGGCAGGAGAATTGCTTGAACCCACGAGGCAGAGGTTATAGTGAGCTGAGATCGCGGCACTGCACTCCAGCCTGGGCAACAGAGCGAGACTCCATCTCAAAAAAAAAAAAAAAAAAAAAAAAAAAAAAGCAGAGTGGGCTGCTATGGACACCCTTGGCTTGAGAGGTACCATGGACCGGAGATATTTTCTTTGTGGTACCTCCTCTCCACATCAAGCCACAGTGAGCAGAACCTTCAGACAGCACAGTGTGCCGAGGATCATATCTCCTTCTTGTTGCAAGGGTTTCTTGCCCCAAGTAGCTCATCCAAGTACACTTCCCCATGAATTCTATGAGTAAGACCAAAACGAAACCCACAACTTCCCTAAACTAGTTCCTTCCCCTAACTTCCCTGGTGTGCTCCTGACATGGTGTTCTTCCAGACCCCAGGCCTAAAGACTTAGCCCCATTTCTGACTCCTCTGGGCCCTGAACCCCACAGGGATCTGAGCACTTTCTGTGTCTGATTTGACCTTGCTGTGGCTGTTCACGCATGCGCGCTTCTCCAGGGCCTCTGCCCCGTCACTCTTGAAGCCGCCATCTTCTGTCTTGCGCTATCACAGCAGCCTGCTACCTGTTCTCCTCACTTGGGCCTCCCTCTCTCCAGTCATCCTGCACTCTGCTTCCCCATGGATCTCCTTAGACTCTCAGGCTTACCTCTACATATTACTTCCTGCTCAAAAACCTTAAAGTAATTCCCCCACCTACAATCTCCTGAATGACACTAAAGACAACTTTTCTTTAATTACAAGCATATGCCAAAGTTTGATCATAATCTTGCTAGAAGAAAATTTTCTTCAGCAGCCTAATTCAAAGATTACTCTTAGTAGTGATATTTCATAGGAAAAACAATGGTAGCCATTGTTATGCCAGATATAGAAAGTTTAGCTAAAGGACTGCTAATGGACAGCTGGTTGGGCTCAAGAGTGGATTTCCAGAACAAGTCTTTATCTCTTTATAATTGATCGGATAATCAATAGGGCAGTTATCAGGAATGCTAATTCTCCCCAGAAGAGGATTATAAATTACATCACACACAAGAATCTGTCCCAAACAGAGTGGGTACAGGTTTTTTTTTTTTTAGCAACAGTCACAGAAATATTGTGTGTTTAAGCCAGAAGGACCCTCAGGGAAGAGCCACTCCAACACAGATGAGAAGACGAAGGCCCAGAAAGGGGTGAGGGGGCCCCCACCCTATGCAAGATCCAGTTGCTCTCAGACCATCAGGCAGGCAGCTTTAGGGTGGTCAGTTCCTTGGAACTCAGCGTGGGGTTAGGGTCCCAGGCCTGCTGAAGAGAAAAGCCAATTTAACTCTACCCTAACTGAGTATCACATAAATAGCATTATAGAATTATCCACCACCCATTACCATATTGCTACAGGGAGAACCTCAAGCTCCAACTTCGAACAACGGAAATATATCTCCTCTCTCTCCACCCAATTTCCTGCCAGCCAGACAGGTGGAGCTCCCAGTTCTAAGTGGTCAGTGAGGGCCTCCGGGTCAGGCAGGCAGAGAAGCCTGCAAAGGGAGTGTGGAATAGAACAGGGGGAGGAAAAAGAGGAGGTGCAAGCAGGGTGATGAAAGAGAGGGTAACCGGGGAAGCCAGAGCAAGTGTGCGGGGTGGTGATGAGGGGAGAGTGGGCTTGGCAAATGGGAAAGAGGAATCGGCCCCCTTCTCTAGTCCTATATGTAATGGACACCTTCAGTCAAGGGCCGGCTTGCAGGTTCTCCGATAGTGATCTGATCCTCACTCAGCCTAGTTTCAGCCTGTGTAACTCCTTCAAGTTACAGTCATGCACTGCATAACAACGTTTCAGTCAGTGATGGAGCACATATACCAAGGTGGTCTCAGAAGGCTCTAACAGAGCTGAAAAATTCCTCTCCCCTAGTTATTTGTGTTACCGTTGCCTACAGTGCAGAAATGTGCCATACAGGCTTGTAGCCTAGAAGCGATAGGCTACACCATACAGCCTAGGGGTGTAGTAGGCTGTACCATCTAGGTTTGTTTAAGTACAGTCTTAAACTGTACTTAACACTATGTTCACTGTGTGAACATAGTGAAGAAATTGTCCAAGATGCATGTATTTAAATCACACCCACCGGCCGGGCCTCCCTTTCCCTGTCTCCAACCTCCAAGTAGAATACTTCTCTGGCAAGGGTTCCTGGCAGCATAAAGGGCATGCCAGTAATTTCTTCTCTGGGGGACTCTGCTAATGGGACTCCTGTAATTTCCCAGGACTCCTGGGGCTGCTGGAGGCTTAGGGTGCCCAAGAAAGGTGCTCCTTTCAACCCCCTTGTACTCCTGCCCCAAGCATTCTTGCCGCAACCGACAGCCCCTCTGTAATAGCGAGTAGCAGATTACCTGGGCAGAGAGGTGGCCAGAGCAAGTCATTGACATGGGATGCTATGGCCAAGCGCTCAAGGAAGCGATGTGTGTTCTGTTGTATGTTTTCTTGCGGGCTGGGGAAATTGGAAGGAAGCTGATGTTTATCGGAAGAGGAGAATATTAACAAAGATACCATGTATTGAGGCATATTGCCAGGGTCTGTGCTAATGTTTTAAGTATATTCTCATTTAGTCAACACAGTAATCCCATTTCACAGATGCCGGTAGCACTTGCATCACTCTCTAGCCCCGGATCCTGCTTTGTTGTTGTATTTTTTTAAGTGCTTGTTACCTGATGGTATAATATAAACTGCATACCATCTTCTCCACAAGATTGTAAGTTCCATAAGGCCAAGAATGTTATTGATTTGTTCACTGTGGTACCCTTACTTGCTAGTACAATGTCTGGCCAATCATAGGTGCTCATTAATTGTTCCTCAAATGTATGAATAAAGAGAGTCTCATAGAGTTCAGTAGTGGGTCCAAGATAGAGCTCATGATCACATCTATTTGTCAAGTTTTTCTGAGGGTTAATGAAACAGTGCAGACATACATGCTTAGCACAGATCCTGGCACATAGTAAGCACTCAGTATATGTTAGCTGTCACAATAATTTTCAAGGTCTTCATTGGACCACTTTCTTGTTCAGGCCCATTAATTTTAGAGCCCTTCCTAAAGTGGGTCATAGAGCCCATTCTCTGGCCCCAATCAGAGTAAAAGCAATTTTTTTGGTGGAGAGTTTCTGGGCTTGCAGAAAACAATCAGCCCATTTTGGAGGCAGGACAGCTGGATTTCCATTCACTTCCCTCCTAACCATCCCCAAACCCACCCGATTGTGGCCAATGTTGAGCCACTCTTTCTGGCTTGCTGCTTTCATCTTAAGCCCTGCCCCCTCGCGCTGCTGCACCCTAAGAGCGTCTTTTGGCCCTGGTGCCTCTGCCCACCAGGAGAGGTCAGGAGGTACCCAAGCCTCCATCAAGGAAGGGTGCATGGAGCCCTTCGGAGGCTCGGCAAATCTGAGGAAGGGCATATGACCTCATCTGCTCCTGACCCCAGCAATGCTTAGATCAATCAGCCAGGTGAACTGGAGGGAGACCCTGGCCACAATAGCATTTACCATCCACCTGGGAAAGCCCAGTGCAGTTAAAAGCCTATTTCTTTTTCTCTCGCAGATATTGATCTACTTAGCTTTGTGCCAGACTGTTTGCTGGTAATTAATTTCAGAGTCAGTGCAAGGGCTGGCAGTTAACATCACTTTCCCGAATGCACAGCGGCCTCCCTCCAAACTCATAAAGATGATGTGACTGCCTCTGTCAGCTACCCGGGCTGTGCTGTGACTTCAGTATCTTACATTTGGGCTGACTTTAAGTGCAGGACCTGGACTCCATGTTCTGTCACATTGCTAAGTGAGGGCCATGATGATTAAAAAAAAAAAAAATCCAATGTTCTTTCCAATTCCTTGATCCCAGAAAACAGGAAATGATTTTGTTTGTCTTTCCTTCAGTCCACATGAAAACCTTCTGCTCTTCCTGGACCTGGCTCTTGTTTTGACTTTGCCATTAGCTAGCTGTGTGATTCTGGCTCTCACATCCCATCTCTGAAGTGGTTTCCTCATATGTTCAATGAGGGGTTTGAGCTAGATGATATTAACTCATATCTGTATGGTACTTTACATTTTATGCAGCATTCAAACCCACACTGACTCAGTTTGCCATTTATAATTGTCTAGTCTTGGTCTGTGTCTTGGTTTCTTTATCTGAAAAATGTGGATAATGTTAGCACCTCCCCGATGGCGTTGTGGTAAGGATTAAAGGAGCTTAGACATATGAAGTACTCAGACCTGCGGCTGCACCTGGTAGATGTTAGCTGTTGCCCCCAGCACCATCATCACTACCTCATAGCAGCCCTCTTTATTTTTCACATCTTACAGATAATGAAGCATTTACTCCTAAACTGCTTAATAATTGACAGAGCAGGGATTCACCTGCAGACTTTCCCGTTTCCTTGAGGCTTTCCTAAGAGGCTAAGTGCCTAGGGAAACTGAAGAAATGACACCTCCAATTGCCCCCTCTCCCTGCAAGAGGAGGGCAATAGTATTCAATGTGTGCTCTGCAGAGAGCGAGGCTTCCCTTGCGTGCTGCCTTTTTTGCCAGGAGGCTGCTGTTCACTCTAGTTCCCTGAGCAGAACCCCAGAGACCACAGTGTCCTCTCCTGGACATCCACTGTTTCCAACTTCTCACCACAACCTGCTTCCTTTCAAGCAAGAGAGTACTAGAGGCGGGCAATTAAGTCATTTAAAACTATTTTCATGGTGGATCTTTACTGCATTTTTAAAAAGCAATATTTATGTCCCTTAGACATTTCTGAGAAGACTTAGCTGTTCTTTTAAAAACATCACTTCAGCGCCAATGAAAAATATAATCCAGCCTTAGTAATAAATTTTTAAAACATACACACACAAAAGTTATCAGCCTGCAAAACAAGGTTTCCTAGCCTTCCCACACGTCTCAGTATTTTAACAACGTCCCATCTGTTGATGTCAGTCTGAAGAAGCAGGTCTATAGTCTCTAATTTTATTAAAATCCTTTCTGGCTAGTAACTTGATTTCTATTAGGCTGGCCTACTTATTTCCAGGCCCCAGGCCTGTGGACCTGTGCCAATCTGCATGACTGACAGAAATGGGGATGGTTAATCAAAAATCTGTTTAGCGTGTGCTTAATAAGGAATGTTTTCTCTTGCTCTTGTTACTAATTGCTGAGGATGTCTGTGTTTGGATTAAAACTTTGTCCCCTGCCATCTGGATGCCATTGATATGTCTCAGCTCAGTCGTGAGCCTGGTGATATCAGTGGTTTCCATGTCAACAGATGACAGCGTCATATGTTGAAACGTGTGATTGCAATGCACAGTGAAGAAGCCAGCCTTGGGAAAGAGGAAGCTCTGGTTTCACACCTAAATATCTTCACTGATTTTCAGACATTGCTTTGAAATTATTTCTGTTTTGTGCCAATTACATTTACATGTAAAATTGCAGTGCAAATGTTTTTGGCCATTTGGGAAAGGAGACAGTGGGCTTATTGGTACCTATAGTTCCAATTAGTGGGAAAGACATTTTCTCAAAGAAGTCTTTTAAAATCTCCAGCTGATAGGAAATCTGTTTACTCTCTGAATCCAAGCAACGTACCATATACACTAAGTGGCAATCTCAGGTGAAGCTCGGAAGTCTGCATGTAAGGGCAGCAGTGGTATATTGCTAGCTATTTTCCAGGGGGACCCCGGGACTCAAGGTCTTTCTCATGCAATCTGTCTAAATATAGCATCAGCAACAGCACTCAAGAGACAGTACTGAAATAATCAAGAAAAAAGAAGAAAGAAAGAAAGATAGAAAGAAAGAAAGAGAGAGAAAAGAGAAAGAAGAAAAGAAAAAAGAAAGGAAGGAAGGAAGAAAGGAAGAAAGAGAAAGAAAGAAAGAAAGAAAGAAAGAAAGAAAGAAAGAAAGAAAGAAAGAAAGAAACCCTTTAATTTAGCTCTAGTCTGCAGTGTCCAACACAAGATTAATAGCAGATGAATTTTAATCACCTTTTCTTTCTTTTCGTTTCTTTTCTTTTCTTTTTTTTCTTGAGACAGAGTTTCAGTCTTGTTGACCAGGCTGGAGTATGGCACGATCTCAGCTCATTGCAACCTCCGCCTTCCAGGTTCAAGCGAGTCTCCTGCCTCAGTCTCCCAAGTAGCTAGTATTATAGGCATGAGCCACCATACCTGGCGAATTTTGTATTTTTTGTAGAGACAGCTTTGACCGTGTTGTCCAGGCTGGTCTCGAACTCCTGACCTCAGGTGATCCACCTGCTTCGGCCGCCAAAGTTCTGAGATTACAGGCAGGAGCCACCATGCCTGGCCTTAATCATCTTTTCTAGGAGTTCCGTGATTTTGGTTAAGAAAATAGATCATTGCAAAATCGTTTCCTCGTGAGGTAGACTACAGTAGCAACCACACACACAAAAAATATTATGTGAACCTAAGAAAATGAACCTGATAGCAGCCTGCTTTATTTATTCTTCCTTAGATCAAGAATGCTGCAGCCAATGTCCTTCGGGAAACATGGTTAATCTATAAACACACAAAGCTGCTAAAGAAGATTGACCATGCCAAAGTCAGGAAACACCAGAGGAAGTTCCTCCAAGCTATCCACCAGTGAGTATGCCAGAGCGGTTCAGCCATCAGATAACCAGATTGGGAGCGGTGGGACTCCTACAACTCTGTCAGTAGCTTCTCATATACTTAGGAGGCACAGAAGAAATCCATTCTGTTCCACTCAACAAGTGGAGTGGTGAAGTGGGTCTGATCACTCACTGACTGCACCAGCCACATGCCAGAAATTGGGCAGGCTGTTATGGAAGGTAAAAACTAGAGTAAGAACCTCTGAGGGCGTCTACATTCTACACACACACACCCACACACATCACACACACCATACACACCACACACACCCTCCACACACCTCACACACACCATACACACCACACACACACCCCACACCACACACACACCCCACAGACGCCACACACCACACACACCACACACAAACACCACACACACACCCCACACACACCTCACACTACACACACCACACACCATACACACCACACACAAACACCACACACACACCCCTCACACACCTCACACACACCATACACACCACACACCACACACACCACACACCACACATCACACACACCATATACATCACACACAAACACCACACCACACACACACCACATACACCACACCCACACACACCACCACCCAAACCCACACACACCACCCCACACACCCTCACACACACATATACACCACACACCACCCAACACACCACACACCACACATCACACACACCAATACATCACACCCCCCCACACCCCCCCCCCCACCCCCCACCCCACGCCACACCACCCCCCCTGCCCACCCACACACACCACACATATGACACACACAAACACAACACACACACCACACACATACACACCACACACTACACACAACACACACCCACACCACACACACCACACACAGCACACAAACCACACAAACCACATACACAAACTACACACAAACCACACATCAAATGTACTACACACACCATACACACTACACACACCCTCTACACACCACACCCACAACACACATGCCCCCACACACACCACACACAGCACACACACGCCAAACACACCATGCACACACAAACCACACAAGCCACAAGCCACACACACACACCGCATACACACACCACACACTCCATACACACACCACACACAATACACACACCACACACACACGCCCCCACACACCACACAAACCACACACACCCACACACACCCAAACCACACGCCACACACATACAAACCACACACACCACATGCCCCAAACACACACCACACACATGCCCACACACACAACACACATAACACAGACTCACCACACACACCACACACACACCCCATACACACACCACACACATGCCCCCACACACAACACAAACACAACACACACAACACAGACTCACCACACACACCACACACACACCCCATAGACACACCAAACACACCACACACACACATGCCCCCACACATACCACATGAACCACCCACACACCCACACACACAAACCACACACCAAACACGCCACACACACACACCCCACACACACCACACACCCCACACACACCACACACATTACACGCACCACACACACACACCACACATATGACACACACCACAAACACACCCATACACACACCACACACACCACACACACCCCATGCACACAACACACAACACACATCACACACACGCCCCCACACACCACACACAACACATACAAACACCATACCACACAGACAAACCACACACTACATGCCCCCACACACACACCACACACACACAAACCACACACACACCACATGCCCCCAAACACACAGCACACACACACACCCACACACAGCACACACACAACACACATAACACACACCACACAAACCACACACAAAATCCACACACATGCCACACACACACAACACACACCACACACACAGTGCACACACACACACACACACCCCCCATGCATTGCAACTCAAATCAAAACAAACTGTGGCTGATGCTTTCTGTGATGGGGGAGTTTTTTTTTTTTTTAATTTTTTTTATTTTTTATTTTTTTTTGAGACAGAGTCTCACTCTGTCGCCCAGGCTGGAGTGCAGTGGCTGGATCTCAGCTCACTGTAAGCTCCGCCTCCCGGGTTTACCCCATTCTCCTGCCTCAGCCTCCCGAGTAGCTGGGACTACAGGCACCCGCCACCTTGCCCGGCTAGATTTTTGTATTTTTTAGTAGAGACGGGGTTTCACCGTGTTAGCCAGGATGGTCTTGATCTCCTGACCTCGTGATCCGCCCGTCTCGGCCTCCCAAAGTGCTGGGATTACAGGCTTGAGCCACCGTGCCCGGCAATGGGGGAGTTTTTAAAAGTGGAAAAGCAAAGGATGAAAACATTTATTCTGATGGAGAGGTTTGGGGAACCCCTGAAAAACTGAGAATAAGGCACTCAAGATGGAAGGCGCAGCCCAGGCATAGAGGCAGGGAAATGATCTGGGAATAGCAGGAAACCAGTGACTGAAGGTGAGCATGCGTTGGGACAAGAGTTTGCTTTCTGGGGGGATGTGACAAGCCCCTGGAAAGTAAAAGCCTGAGTTCTTCCCCAGGTTCACGGTCCCCATGCTGGGTTCCAAAATCAGAGGCAGCGGAAGGGCTGGAGGATCTGGTGGGGCTAAGCCTTTGCATGAACTTGAAGGGCTTGCCTGTTATCACTCTTCCCCACAGGTTGAGGAGCGTCAAGATGGAGCAGAGGAAGCTGAGTGACCAAGCCAACACCCTGGTGGACCTTTCCAAGGTGAGTGGCAGTGTCTGGAGACATCCCCTAGAATGTGCAGACACTGAGTCTTCTCAGGCTCACCTGTGAGTCCTGGCTGGGTTCGCACTGGACAGAGCAGGACCAGGCAAGCAAAGAAAAATTTCTGCCTGGTTCAAAAATACCTATGCTCCAGTTTGTTCCATTTGCAATCTACCAGTATGTCTTGTGGTCTTTTAAAACTTGGCATTTGTTTCTTAAGTGAAATCGCTCAGGTGTGTCTTTGCGTGGAATTAATGAGCTGACGGAACCTTTCCCGTGTCATTTTATGAGCTGCACAGAGGGGCTCCTGAGGTTGGGCTTGAGTTTGCACGGCTGTGAAGCATGCTAGCAAGGACCAGACGGCAGCGATAACCATGCTGACTGCCCAGGTCACACCGGTTTGCTGTAATACTTGGAACTTCATTTTTGTGCATCTTCCGATCCTTAACAACCAGTTTTTCTGGCCTCAAATTGGTGGCAGTGGTGTGTGTGGGGGGGTGCATTTCTTTACTTCTCCAGAGGCAGATAGCCTACAAGGAACATGAAGATACCCAAAAAGAGAACCCTCCTTTGAGAGCCCTAGGGCGTGAGGCTCACCATCACTCTGCCACTCTGTTTCTGGCCCTGAGCTGCCATAAATACTGTAAAGAAACTCTGTCCTCTTGCAAATCACCCAGGTGAGGGAGCTGAAGGCCACACTGCTGGCAGAGCTGAGAGTCGGTGCCACTGAAGAAAGGGCTTCCCCCACCTCAGCCCCCTCTCCTCATTGCCTCTTGATAGGAATTGTATATTAAGCATACAGCCCAGGGCCAGGCTGGCAGAACATTCCAGCAGATGTCAATTATCATAATGGAACACATTCCCTGGGTAAGCAAGAGAAACTCCCTCAGGCACATTAAGCACCCTTTGAAAAGAGTGCAATCAGAGAAATCACTAGTTCTCGGGCCACGTGCAGGCGCCTTGTTTAATAAAGGGATTGAACAAAAGAAAGGGCCTCCTAAACCTGTGAGGACTTCAGTCGGGGAGTAAGTGGCTTGGCACAGTTGGGGAGAAGCCTCCAGGCCTGCGTGCCTTTGGAGGAGGGCGTTCACGTGGAGTGCAGGGTGGTTCCTAGGAGCCTGGGGTGGGAGTGGAACGTGGGCATGCAGGAGAGAACTCCCTCAGGTTTTTGGGTGTGTTGGTTTTAATATCAGAAACCTGCTGGGACTAGGTTTAAAAATGGAGAAATCTATTCTAAGGATATAAGGAGTCTCATTCCAGGCAGAACCTCAAAGGAGACATGTGGCCAGACTGCAGGAAGGAACTGACTTGAACCAGACCTGGGAAGCCCCCACAACCAGGAGGTCTCTCACCATCGCTTCTGTCTCTTTCTGTACAAGTGACCGCTTCAGTTCTCTCTCCCTCTCCCTGTCTCTCTCTTCCTCTCCCTCTCTCTCTCCCTCTCTTTCTCTCCCTCTATGCCTCCCGTCCCCACAACACACTGTAACAGGCTCCAATTCAGAGAGTACATATGATAGTTTTAGCCACAGGTAAAGACTAATTGGCCCCCTACTAGTCTTAATTCTAAATTCTCAGAAGAGAAGAAATGATTGGCCAGTTTGGGCCATGTATCCACCCTGGGACCAATCAGCATTGACCAGGAAGAGGGTCATACGGAGCAAACAGGGCTAGAGACCCACCTGTGAGCTTCAGGAATAGCCCAACGAGATGCCCCAGGATGTTTCTTCTATGAGTAGCAGTGCTTCCTGTCTCTCCTCTCACCTTGCAGGACACACTGTGACTGATGTTCCCTGGGGACATCGGGCAAACCCAACTTTCAAACCTGCATTTCTGCAGTGCCACCCACGGCCTCTCGGAGAGATGGGGCCCACAGAGCAGACTGGGTGAAGCGAACCCCTCAGTGAACTGGAAGGACACTCCTGTGAATTGGGAGGGGGAACTAAGCTGTAAATAACCCAGGAGCAAGTTACCTGGAAAGAAAGAGTGTGCAGGAAAGGGTTAAGGGAAAAAATCTGCAGAACCCCCATGGGGAGATCTGGGGAGGAGGTGAACTCTGACATTCGCCCAGTCTTTGTCTTTTCCTCCCATGAGACTCACCCAAGGTCCTGGCGGCAGCTTAGCACACTTCACACTGGTCCATATTCCCCCGGCATCCTGTCACCAAGCAACGGAACAGGGGAGACGATAACGCCGTGTTCTCTCTCTTTTCTGTCTTTGTGCTGTAGCCTCCCAACTCACCGCCTTCCCACTCCTGCCCTTTGGTCCTCTCTAAATTAAGAATATGGCACGTGGCCTCCACATATTATGTCTGTATTGAATTGCTGTCCTATAGGCTGGCAGAGCTGGGAGGGCTTGGAGTCTTTCCCCGATTGCTTCAATTACTTCAGCTGAAATATAAAAATAATTCCTACCATCGGAGGCTCAGGTGATCGAATAAGATGATATCTGTGAAAATGCTTTGTAAACCATAAAGGTTTTGCAAATGGTAGTTCTGATTATCAATATAGATGAGGAAACCAAGATCCAAACAAACAAAGTAACCATCCCACAGACAGGCAGTTGGTGAGCACCAGTGCAGGGGCCACAACCCAGAGGCTTGGACTCTGAGTCCAGAGCTCATCAGGGTACCCCTGTGGTCAAATGAAAGGGGTGATTTTGCACATTCCGGGAAGAATGTGCGCCTCAAAGAGGTTCTGTCATGTTGATTAATAAAGGGAGTGCTTTCACTTCTAAAGTCACCCTGTCCTCCAAGGGCATCCACAACATGGTGTCCTGCTCTGGCCACAGCGGAGCTCATGGGGGCAGGGCCATCTCCATGCCACCTCGTGACCTTATGCTGCCCCAGTGAATTTCCCCATGGGGCCTGGAGTCTGCTGGGGAGGCCTCACTGCATTTTGCATCCCTGCTCCCCTTCATTCTTCTCTAGCTTCTCACATCTTCTTTTACTCCTCTTTTTTCCTCTCACCTTACTTGCTGCTGCTTTGGTCCCTGGGGCATAAATCGTTTCCACATCTTCCTAGAGTAACCTGAAATTTCAGGTGAAATAGGATTGGGGTGTCACCAGCAGATCACCAGAAACCCAAAGAGCCACAGTACTTCAGGGATGACCAAGCAACCACCGGCCTGGCCCTCTGCATTGCCGCCCTAGGAGCCTCACTCCCTGACACGTGGGAGGCTGAAGACGCCCATGAATCTTGTTCCCGAGTCTGATATACACAGCCAAGATGGCATTTGCTGATTTGCGGGGAGAAAAATATCTGTTGCATAGACTGAGACTCTGCAGACCAACAAGGGGGCCATAAGATGTTGGGGAAGGAACACTGGTAATCGGTCGGCACCCCTGGAACACGGAGAGTCAGTGCTGAGTGCAGGAGGGGTACTGGGGAGCTCTGCGGGGAGCACCCTCAGGACCCCCGCCAAGGAGTGAGGGAAGCAGGATCGGTCAGAGGGAGAGTTTGAACTGGGATACAGTCAACAAAGACCTCAGCCCTTCAGAGTGGCCCTTCAGGGATGTCCCACCCTGAGGCATTGTGGATCAGACAGGGGAAGGGCCACACCTTAGCAAGGCAGCCCCCTTTGGCTAAGCACTGTGCTTGAGAGTTAATTCACTATACTTCCTGGCTGCTGTGTTAAAATAGAGGTTGGGAGATGTGCAATAACTCCTAACTGTGTATAGTTATTATTAACTCCAATTGTATAAGGCAGTTGAGATTGAGAGAGGCCAGGCGCCTGTCAGAGGGCACACTGTTAGTGAGCTGCAGATGTGTACTTGAGCCCTGGCCTACTAATTATACACCCACTGCACTGTCCATTCCGCACCAGTGTCTTCTCTGGAATCATTAGATGCCAGCAGCCACGTGAGCTGAGAGGTTGTGGCCCTGTGAGAATAAGAGACAATTTAGAGACTCACTTTATTTAAGAAAAAAAAGGGGCCACTTTTTTCCCTCTCGGTGCATATTTTCTAATAAAATGCTGTCATTAATACTCATTATTTTTGTAATAAGAAAACACAGATGTGCACACTTCAGCCTCCCCATCCCCAGGAAAGAAGCCTGTATCCTTCCTTGACCAGATCAACTGGTGTGGAAGTGGCTCCTGTCATACTGTGGAGGGCATTTCATTTCTCCCACTGCAGATTCCTCTGTGATGACCTGTCATCTCCCTGTCTCTCGCCTGTCTCTCCACACAGATGCAGAATGTCATGTATGACTTAATCACGGAACTCAATGACCGGAGCGAAGACCTGGAGAAGCAGATTGGCAGCCTGGAGTCGAAGCTGGAGCATCTCACCGCCAGCTTCAACTCCCTGCCTCTGCTCATCGCCGACACCCTGCGCCAGCAGCAGCAGCAGCTCCTGTCTGCCATCATCGAGGCCCGGGGTGTCAGTGTGGCAGTGGGCACCACCCACACCCCAATCTCCGATAGCCCCATTGGGGTCAGCTCCACCTCCTTCCCGACCCCATACACAAGTTCAAGCAGTTGCTAAATAAATCTCCCCACTCCAGAAGCATTACCCATAGGTCTTAAGATGCAAACCAACTCTATCCTGGTCGCTTTGCCATCAAGGAACATTCAGACCAGGGAACGGAAAGAAGAGAGACCGAGCTAATTAACTAACTCATGTTCATTCAGCGTGCTTGGTCCGACATGCCTTGAAACCAGAAATCTAATCTCTGTTTAGGTGCCTCTACTTGGGAGCGGGAAGAGGAGATGACAGGAAGCGACGCCTCTGGCAGGGCCCTTGCTGCAGAGTTGGTGGAGAACAGAAATCCACGCTCAATCTCAGGTCTTCATGCGGGGGGTGGGGGTCAGATGCACTGAAGTAGCCAACAGTGAAGCCAGTCCAGAAGAGGGGTCCCCTGGGAGAGGGGGTCGTGTCAGGCTTGGGGGATGGGCTCTTCGCCATGGGGGTCTTTGAATACACCTCTCTCCTTTCCTTTTGTCTACGGAAGCCTCTGGGTGACAAAAGTAAAAGAGAGCTGCCCACAACTTGCCAAAACAGATATACCCAAATCAGACTGAAAAAAAAAAAAAAAAAAAGACACAAATAAAAAGCCAGATTTTCCACTCAATATTAATACCCACATAAACCTGTGTGTTTGCAAATGTGTACATGTACACACATACACATCCCACATTCGGTTCAGGTCCTTTCTTATTTGAGCTTAATCCAAATAAAAAAGGACTTGACACCTTACCCTACACACAATAGGCACCCCTTACATGTGTGTTGAGTTGGTTTGAATCTGAACATGGGGTGCTTTCAGTTCGGGTAGTTAGCTAGTTCTGGCCACATTCTGAGTTTCACTGAAGATGCGGGTCCCTTCAGACATAATGCACATTGCTTTGTCCTGGATATGCACCTTGCTTGATTTGAAATGGATGCCAAGCCAAAATTGTTGGCATTCAGGAGGGATAAGCAAGCTTCCAAAAATAACAGCATCTGCAGAGTTTTCTTCTTCCATCCAAACAAGCTGTGTTTTGATGGACCACAATGACTAGGTGTATGTCTGTATGTGTGGAGGGAGAGGACAAGAAATTGTGCGTGTGTGTGCAGACATGCACAAACAGGAGAAACCCCATAACACCTTAGTGAATAGAAGTATGGTTTGGGGATTTGCTGAGCTGTATTTATCCAGCAACAGGTTTCCAGCCCCAGATGTTAGAAGTGCCAAAGGGCCAAGTGCCTCACTTGTGAGCCTCTGAGCTAGGAGGAGAAGTGATGAAGAGTGGCCCATGTGGTCCCTTCTACCTGACCTTAAGTCATCTCAAAATGAAATATTGTGAGAATGAAGGGAACCCTTAGGGAACCTTATGGGTAAGGTAAGAGGACATGGATTTGTCAGTAGACTGTTCCGACTGTGCCATGTTAATCTTGGTGCGAAAAACTATTCCAATACATCTCAAACTCCAAGAGACTTCAGAAACATCAAGATTTAGTGTAGCGAGAGGCACTGAAAAATGTTTTCAATGCTCCATAATCTGACCACATGTAACATTTGTGACGTGAAAACCATCACTTTCTCATTCTGAGGTCTTTGGTTTCTGCCTATGGGAAATTGAATGGCACTGTATGGACTATTTCATCTGTTGAAGGTAAAACAAAAGAGTGTTTTTTTTTGCTTGTGGTTGTCATCTTGGGTTTACCTTTGTAAGAAGACATCATCACCATTCTGAATGCAGTGGTTTGGCATGGAGATTTTTCTTCTGTAGCACTGGGCCTGTTTTTTAAGGACAGCACAAGGTAGACAACTGTCGAGCCAAGGCCACTCTTTCAGGAAGATCTAGTCTGTTGCTCACCCTCTTCTTCCGTCTCTTGCTGTATTGCTGCTGCTCCTTTGATGGTTTATAGTCTTAATGGCTTGCCTTGATAATTCCTTTGAACACTTTCATTAGTTGTTTTGCATACCAGAGATGCCACACCTGCTGTTGGCTTATTTTTTTACTTGTTCTTTTAACTGTTGATTATCTGAACGTTTCCCCTCCTCGTTTTATGTCCCAAGAATGGTGCTCTTGTTTTCAGTGACAGTTCAGCTGAACATATAAGCAGATGTGTAAACAGATGAAATAACCATGCAGTTTCCTTGTGGCATTAGTTCCATTTCACAAAGTGAAGACCACTGGTGGGCTGATCTGAGCGTGCCAGTCCTGATTATTTAAACCTGCAGCCTTCAACTAGTGATTCCTATTCACTGTTTTCATTCTGCTGTAACCCTGTGATATGTTATGTGTGTGGGGGGGTGTGAGTGTGGGTGTGTGCACATATAGAGATTTAGTCTTAATTTCAACCAAATGACATGCAAGATTCCACTGCCATTCTTCCTGGCCAAAAGTGCGCATCGACTGTGATTTATTCATTGTGGTCTGCAAATAATTCTTCTTTAACCCATCATTGATGCTCTCACTTAGCTAAACCCTAAAGACCAAACTAGCAACACTAGTCAAGGGAGTGATTGGAGTTATTTCTGGTAGCGGTAGCCACTGGCATCCTAGAAACACATGGACATTTGTAGCATGAATTGACCTATTGGTAGTGCAATAGCTATACGTGATTTTTATTCTTGGCAAAAGTATACTTATGCTTCCAAAAAAAAGTGATCGAACCTGCACATTGATCCTGTAATAGCAAATGGAAGGCTATTTCTCTGCACTAGCATTTCAGCTTTATGTGGGAAAGTTACCTGTTCTCCTACAAGTACAATCAACCCTTGATGACTTAAGTATTAATTATTCTGGGTGTAGCTCACCCAAGTTTTCTTCCTACATCTTTTGGCTAATTCCACCACACCTCAGCATCACAGTCAGATGGGAAAAGGGGCAGGTGGATTCTCATGTCATGCCTTCTTGTACCTTATTTTCACATTTTGTGGTGGAGGAGATTTAATTATCTGCTCAAGAACTGGGTATACATAGCCAGGTGTGGTGGCTCATGCCTGTAATCCCAGGACTTTGGGCAAGGTGAGAGGATCACCTGAGGTCAGGAGTTGAAGACCAGCCTGGCCAACATAGCAAAAACCCATCTCTACTAAAAATACAAAAATTACCTGGGTGTGGTGGTGGGCACCTGTAGTCCCAGCTACTTGGGAGGCTGTGGCAGGAGAATCACTTGAACCCCGGAGAAGGAGGTTGCAGTGAGCCGAGATCGTGCCATTGCACTCCAGCCTGGGTGACTGAGCAAGACTCCATCTCAAAAAAAAAAATCAGCTACATGTAAGAACTATTAATTATGGTAACCTCACTCCAATACTGTACCGATCAAGATCTGCCCACTCCTAGAGGACTGACCCAATGGCAGATCCCCTACTATAATCTTTCTGACAACTCAGTGACAGGTAAAATCACTCTAATATTCCCTAAAATATCTAGACACTTGAATTAGAAATATGGAGCCACCCCCACCCCCGCCATTGCTTAAGCCATATTATAGCTTCATGTACTGTAAAGTCAGGGATGTACTGTGATACTTTAAGACCACTAATCTCAGTGGAATTTCAGGACATAGCATTAGCTGGTAAATTACACCAGACTAGGGGCTCACTCCTCCTTAGATTGAAGTCCAAATAAGTCTTCACCTTTGGATCAAAGGCCACATATATATGATCATCATAATAAATTGTCATAAAGTGTCTACAAACTGCTCTTGCCATCTTCCTAATACGTAACTTCATGATATCATGTCTCTAGAAGTGCTTAATACAATCCAAAAGAACAAGAGGGGGAAGGCCCCAAGTCACCACTGACCGACCTCAGCAGGGGCCAGTGGTAGAACAACAATCTTGTGAATTAGGAGACATAGAAAATGCACGCGAAAGTAAATTCCAAGCGCTGAGCATGTACAAGCTATTTTTATTATTAAAAGCCAAGAAGGAAGAGCATTGAAGAAGTAATGATTTTAATATATTGGGGGATTTCCCCCTTAAATTTTTATAATTTCCTTGTGAATAAACAATCATGGAAAAGAAGAAACCTAGTCATACAAAATCAGAATAAATAAAAATCTAAGACTGGATCCACATCTTTGGCCAGTTCATATAAGCACCTCATACATCAATTTCTCTGTACTTAAAACGAAGAGAATAGTTAATATTCTTAAGTACAAAGTATTCAATACAGAACAAATGAAATCACCTTTGTCATCAACAGCCGCCCAGACTGATTGTGTCTAGTTCACACCTCGATGTTGTGTTTGAATGCAATCAATTGTTACCAAAAAGTAATTAGTGCATATTAAATAGTGGTAAAATCAGCAGGGAGAAATATGGGATTAGCACGTAGTTCCAGAACCTTCCTCCTCCTCCAGAGTGCAACTTAACAAACAGTACACTCCAAATTAAGAATCAGTGTTTCATCCCAGGACAAATGGTGTTGCTCCCATCACAGTATCACAACTGAGATACTGTGAAGTCATTGCACTACCAGTAGGTTACTACTCTTTTTAAGTTACTGTTTTTAAATCCTAAAATATGTCCCCAGTTTTCTACATTCATTCTTCTTCCCCGAGAGTTGCTAGAAGCAGACGAAGGATCCCTATTGACTCTGCAGGGTTTGATTTCAGTACCTTAGACAGCTATCTGGTGACTTCCCGGTAGGCACGAACAGCCCCTTCTCTCCCCTTGCAGTTAGTGGGCTTGATTACGCCCCAGACAGTATCCTTTCCTTCTCTACTGCCGCCAAAATCAACATTAGGGAAATGGGATCATTAACACCACTGAGAAAGGAGTTTACAGGGATAGCAATAGTAACTGTCTGCTTGTGGTAGTAGAAAGCTTGTGTCAGGCTGCATGAATAGAAATTAACGTTAAACTCCTGTTAAACAAGTAATATGTAGATTTTTATTGAAACAGACCACAGCTTACTAAAAAGTACTCAGCGCAATGGTATATACATATATACAGATAGAAGAAATATAACTGTGATCTTTTTGTCTTACGCCATTACTGGAAACACCCAAACATGAACTGGAGTTCCCTCTGAACAAAACCATTGTCAAATCTTCAACATATGACCTCCAAATCTAGGTGCCAAGTGCCCTGTGACAGTTGTTTACACACCTGAAAAATGTATCCTGGAAGCTGTAATCTTGGGCCTGGGCTATGTGTTGAAACAAGCAAAAGAGACATCGTGACCAATCAAACTGGTGGAGGAAAAGCACAAAATTCAACACCAACCTGCAGTTAGGATCCCAAAGAGATGTTGACATTTATAGCCAAAAAGAAAAAGTACAAATATATATCTGAATCGGATCGAAGCAGCCAACGTCCAGCTTCACACAAGAAGGACAAGGAATAAACAACATTCTCTAGCTGTGTCATATTGTCTCAGTTTTTGAATCTGAACCAAGACTGATCCACCTTCATCAGATACGTTTTTTAATGGCGCAACAACTCAATTTTGGTCCCAGACTCTCCATTCTGCACTGGCCACGAGAACAACAAAAGAGAATGACAGGATGTTAATGGAGGAAACATTTTCATGGCAAGCTCAGAAACTGAAGTGTTTATATTCAGAATCAGATGAGCTTTAATATGAATTTGCATCTTGCCTCTGTACTGCTTGCTATTTTTTAATGATAGGAGAAAGCATAACAGTTTATTTTAAATATGAAATATATTGATATATTATAAAATATATTGTAACTTTCAATTAACATTTTGTATCAAACTAGTGTTTAGCAGGTCGACTGTCAGCCTGCTCTCCCAATGACTGTTTCTGAGTACACATCACTGTTAGTGATTGCCAGGCACCCAGACCAAGGGTCCTCCTACCACAGCCTACTGAACTGCCATATTCTAATTCTCCAAGGCCTGAGTATTAGAGACAAAAGAACATTATTCCAAGCGTAGAAGAATAATTCTACCCTAAATTCTATCAAGCCATTTCAGAAGAGATTTTAAAAGCCATCACTCCTTAGTAGCTGTGCAAAGCCAGTTTAATAAAAGTGCAGGCTCTTTCTATATAAATTCAAAGGCCTCATTACATAAATTATATAAGTCTCAAACTCAGCCAACCAGTTTTCCTTTGACAATGTCAGAATTGGGCATAAGGAAGAGTCCCGTTTTCCTGTAACTGAAAATACTCAAAATCCTAGGCATTCCAAGTTTCTCTATGTACGTAAAACCAGGGTTGGGTTTCCAAACTGCTTTACAAGGCACAACAAGAGTCTAGTGTGCAGATGTGCTTTTCTAAATTGGCAATACCCTTGAGGGAACAAGGTTCCCACACGTTTGTCAAGGACATGGAGCCCAGCTCCTAAGGGAATGATGGGAGGAGCCGGCAGGACATGAACAGCCAGAGCTAGCAAAGAGCTGGGCTGCCTTTTCTGCTAGCTTCCTCTAGCTGGGAGGAAATAAAGAGTTCCCGTTGAGATACTGTCCTTTATAGCAAAATTAAGAAACTCATGGAATCCACACCCCTCTTTAATAGAGCAGCTGAGACATATATGTAGAAGTTCTCAGTTCCCTCCTTCGTATGGCTAAGGCACTACTTCTAGATGAAAACAGGATGTGTTTGGTTACAGAATAAAGGTTTTCTAGAAACAGTGAGCCTCTTCTCACCTAGGACCCTCACTTGCTGTTGTTGCTTTGGTGCAATATTGTTCAGGTGCAAACCAGGTTGCATCGGGGCAGATTTAACTGAGTGTATGTGTCTTTTCCCTTCCCAAGTCCTGGAAATTCACAAAGATTTACAGATAGTGCAAAACAACAAGTTTTCTCCTGGGAAAAGGCTGGAATCCCTCAAATTTCAATTTATGTGAGCTTAAAGGTATATAAGTCTTGGGGCTCAATGACATTAGGTATTCATGCTGTATGAAAGAGAAATGTCTAAATGCCCATTTTCAATCTGTTTATGTAGCTGAGCCCTAACTTGTACACAAGTTTTCTTTTTATGGAGCTAAATTTTCTCAGTGCCTGTATTACTCCTCAGTTATATGTTAGGCCGAGCTCCACTAAAGCCATCTGAACTCCAGGGCACCTGTTTTTATTAGGTTACTTACTCACAGGATAATGGAAATTGGCTTATTTTCAATTTCACAATTGACTGATTAATGTATTGGTGGTAATTGATTTATTTCTTAACTTTTTTGCTACTAAATGATTTTTTTCTTTTTTAAATTTTTAAAAATTATTACTATTATTATTTTGAGATGGAGTCTCACTCTGTCGCCCAAGCTGGAGTGCAGTGGTGCAATCTCAGCTCACTGCAAGCTCCGCCTTCCAGGTTCACGCCATTCTCCTGCCTCAGCCTCCCGAGTAGCTGGGACTACAGGTGCCCGCCACCTCGCCCGGCTAGTTTTTAGTATTTTTTTTAGTAGAGACGGGGTTTCACCGTGTTAGCCAGGATGGTCTCGATCTCCTGACCTTGTGATCCACCTGCCTAGGCCTCCCAAAGTGAGCCACCGCGCCGGGCCCACTAAGTGCTTTTTTTCTTTTGGTTTTTCCTTCTAACACTGCTCAGACTAAGACTTACATTTATAAAGAGCAAATATATTCTGACCTTTCCCCTCAAAGTTGTATTCCATCTAGAAACAAGGAAACAAATGCAAATTCATCATTTGGGGAAAGCAGACCTCTTGACAGCAATTCAAGTCCATGGCTATGTGCTAACCCTTGCTACTCAAAGCGTGGTCCACAGACTGGCAGCGTTAGCATCATCTGTAAGCTTGTTAGAAATGCAGAATCTCAGGCCCCACACCAAACCTTCTTCATCAGAATTGGCCTTTTAACAAATCCCCAGGTGACCTGTATGCACTGGAAATATTGATAAGCACTGGCCTCACCTCCCCGTAGTGATAACCGACCTTATTAATAATTAGATAATGAAACTATTTCTTCCTTGAGTCTCATTTACAGAATTATTTGATCATGTGAAGGTCCTGAATGATCATAAGGATAAAAAAATGCATCTTAAAATTCCACTTGAGGTTATATAACTTGGATGGTCTACATCAAACATAATAAAGTCAGTAAGAGATAGTCTTTTTCCGGTCTTCATATCCTTGAGCCACCTCAAAGCCCCCATTTTTAAGTTTTAGCCTTTTTTTTTTTTTTTTTTTTTGCCTAGGCTAGCAGGGACATCAGAATATCAGGTGGAACCTCAGGGCAGGTCCTCTGGAAGGTTACAGGGGTCTCTGCTTAGCGTAGTACAGAAATTGTTGTGTTTCTTGATGCTTGTGTTCTTCCCTTGAGGGACTCAGCATCTCGCCAGTGAGAACTCTCCTCCCCTAGAGGAAACTAGCAAGATAAGTTAGTTTAACCATCTAGAAACATTGCTAATCTCCTTTAAAGCCAATTCTCTTATTCATTGCACCAACAAGAAACACTCCAAGGTGGGCAAGGAAAGATGTGAATTCCGATATTGGCGCCATAACTCGATATGTACCCAGAAACAGTTATGTTCTAAATTAATGGCTTTAACCTGTTCATTGTAAAAAGTGCCTTGGACTTCAATCTAAAGAGGTCAGTATAAATATGTATGTGTGTGTGTGACGTGTATGTAGGCAAATATTTACAGATTTATACATACATAGGTACACACACATATACCCGCACATTCATATATAATATATACATACATATATAAATGCTTCATAATATTATCATATTGCTATTCACAGCTCCATTTCTTTTGTCTGGTCCTATGTTTATTTGTTCAGTGAGACCTTTACATAGAGAGGTTCTATTCGGAACATTGATGTATTTTTTGTTTGTTTTTTACTTTTTATTAACAAGGTAAAGGATATTAAAAAAAAAAAAAAAAAGTCAAGTGCCTGAAGGTTTTGAATGGAGTTATGGTAAACTTTCTCAGGTCACCAAAGAGGAAACTGATTTTTCCTTTGGAAAACATTTTTCTGTTTCAGTGACTTCGTTTTCCCTTGGTGGTAATGCATAAATAAGAGTGGTTACAGTGATTTTGTAAGTTTTATTTCAATCCATCTCTGTGGTTCCCATAAGTCAACAGCTAAAAATTTGTTCAGTCTAGTATCCAGTTTTCTCCACACATCAGCATCAGAAGGGCCCGGTCTTCACATGCTCTGCGTGGTTTTGTTCACATTGTTACTGTGTTCCTTACTAAGGAAAGGCAAATGAAATTGCAGGGGCTGGAGCTTAGACCAGCTCCAAATATGGCTTCCTTTTAGTAACACACACAGAAGGTGGACTAGTGGGAAGTCTCTCTCCCTGAATCAGGTGGGAACCTGTGTCTTAGAAGGTAGAGGAGTTCAGTGAACTCTCCACAGCTCCATGGGCCCTGCCTGTCTACAGTTATACAACTGCCTGTATGAGTCAGCCTTTCTCTACCTTAGCCAAAGGTCTTCTCTTTCTATGGTATAACAGCTTGTAATGAACCAACTTGCTCTGGTTAGAAGTCCCTAGAGCTCCAGGAAGAGTCGCCAGGTTTCCACTGCCGTGCTCAAAGCTCAAGGACACATTATACTTCTTTAAACCAACTAAAGCTCTCTAGCTCCCTGCCCCCATGGTGACACTTTCATAATAGGCAGGGCCAAGTCAGAGAGGTTATGCCCTGTATACAGTGTCAATCAGAAGAGACACTGCAAAATGTCAGAGGTGACCAGAAAGACGACAGATCTCTCCAGCTGTCCTCACAGCTGCAGGCACATTTGTGGAATTGTGAGTAGGAAGGCTTGGCAGCCAGGGGATGGGAAATGAATTTCTCCAAGTTGAAAACCCTGTACCCTTACTTTCCTTCCCGTAAATTTTTCTGTAGTTCTAGGCAAATAATAATAATAATAAAAATGCAAATTAGGTGCTTTAGAAGGGGTATGTAATATGTGGGACTTTTTCTAAGTTGGTAGACCTAAAAAATGTTTTCAAAAATATATCTAGCTGCATTTCTACTGCTCTCATTCCTTAAAACTCTCCTCCAAAAACTCCATATGAATGAATACATTGACCAACTCAGTGATTATTAAATAATAATACTTTATACTTATATACAGTAATACTTTTCATCTAAGGACCTCAAATGCCAATATATTAGTCATCGCCCTGTAAGGTGGATGACATATTATTCCCATTATTCCAGTGGGAAAATTGGGCCATAGAAAACTGAGGAGCAAATGACTCATCTACAGGAACTAAGTGGAAAAAACAGCCTAGGATTTCTCAGCACACTTTGGGAGTGAATGAAAACTTAGAGGCTTCAGTTCTACCGCTGGCCACCATTGGATTTGTCAGATCCAGGATGTATGTTGACCACATGTGTCCAGACCCAGGCTTAGAGCATCTGGAATGAGAGTGGTGGACTGGTGTGTGGGTCTGAGGATCTGGATGGGAGACTGTGTTTTCTTCTCTGTGCAAAGTATGGGAGTGTGACCTTGAAGGTGGGCTTAGTCGATGGCCTTCCCCACTCCCTTTTGAACTGAAGCTGGAGAGAATGGGCATTTTTAAATGTTATGGCATATGCTAATATAATATGATGGCATTAAATAAAAACAAGAAGAGAACTGACTAAAACCAAAAAACCAAAACCGTAAGCGACTGATTTCCTTTAATTTTATCTTCTTCCTTCCCTACGTGTATAGTTGTGAAAGCAAGATTTTTTAAAAGAGGAAATCTTAATTTAGATCGGAAACAGTGTCCCCTGGAAAAGGTTGCTTCTTTCAGCAAGGCCAGAACTGCTGTGGCTTTCATGGTAGTGTTGACTCAGGAGACTGGCCCCCCCAACATGGAGACACATGGAAGGCCTTAATACCAAACCCAGTTTTAACCACCTAGAGAGAGTGAGAGCCGCTCCTAAGGTGAATGGCTGTTCATCAATGAGAATATCTAGACACACTGATGTGTGATAAGGCAAACTTGTAACTATGTTGAAGTAAAGTATCAGGCAGTTCAACACAGTGCTTCCATTTAGCTGAGCAGAGGGTCTCAGTAGACTCATCTTAGAAGCTTTTGAAAACCCCAAGTCAGGTTTCTCAATCCATGGAGACTCAGAAGCAGGGTCTGGGTGACACCTGGGCATGTCCCTGAAGCACCACAGGTGGTTCTAATGGGTGCCCTGAGTTGCGCACCACTGATCCAGAGCTTGCTGAGGTGAGGCCACCAGTGCCTAGCCTGGCACAGCCCTCTCCTGGATCTCTCCCCTCCCCCTAGTTGGCGAGGAGAGGGGAGGAGAGGAGAGTGGGAGGGGGGCAAGGTTTTTCTAAAGATGGTGATTTACCCGAAGCTTGACTCCTTTTCATCTTGCCCTCATGTCTCTTCAGTCCTGGCCCCATGGGACTGTGCTGATCTGCAGTCTGGCTCTACGTGCACTGACAAACGATGCTGCCAGGTTACTCTTCCCTCACACGGTATTTCTCTGGCTGGCTGCTGCTTTCTCCTGGCACACAGTCTGTCTGGGTATAATGTCTTCCTTTGGCCTTAGCTCTGGATGAGGATTGAGGGAGGGCTATTCTGACATTTTTCACTAGATGAAAAAAGTTAAAATTAAACATAACACATTGTCCTTGCTAGCAGGTAACTCACTAAACCTAATGCACAAAAATGGGGTAACCTGCTATGTTATACACATTGATCTCTTCCAAACTATATTTAACCATTAAATAAAATGCTGTCTCCTATTATAAAGAAAATTCAATCCATTATTACATCATGCATAACTGTGGAAGCTGGAAAAACAGGACATTAGAACTCAAAAAAACTGGGCCCAGTTTTCCAAAATGGACAATTATGCTAATTCAGAATTCAGGAGACTCTGAGTAAGAGCACCCCCTGCAGGCGGACGGGAATACAGCAATCTGAGGGAAAAGGAAAGGCCCCTTAGCATCCAGGAAAAGGCTCATGTGTATGGCTGTCAAAAACAAGGTGCTGGCACTGTATGTGCATGCAGATGAGAAGGCAGGCCATGCCTGTTAGAGCCATTCATCTAGGTCATGGCCCTTGCCTTACACGTAGGAGACAGAGATTCAAGAGAAGTGATTTGCCCAGACTCAAATGGAGAATTATGGGCAGGAAGTGAACTGGAACCTTTTCATGCCACATTGAGAATGCCTTCTGGGCTGATGTGGTAAATTGAGGCCTGCCCTTAGCCTCTCCATGCTGTTTCTTGATTCATCCTCATAAAATGGTTGGTTATCCATTCTGCAAATGTTTTTAAGAAGAAAAGACCCCTGCTTCTCAACACATGCATACACCGCTAATGCATATACCTCATTAGCAATCTCTCAAAGAAAACAAAGATATGCATATTGTGACTGGTTAAAATAATTCATAGTGCATTTTGCATTCCAGAGGCATTGATCATTTTCAAAGTTATCTGCCTTTAGTTTAAAGAATTCACAGCTAATACTTGCAAAACTACAAGAGCCCCCACTGGTTAGGAAACATTAAATTCGATTATTAAAATGATGTGATTTTACATCCAGCATTACAGTGGATTATGCTAATGATGGTCAAGGTTATTAATCTTCATTGCAGTCACCACTGCAAATAATACATGAAGATTAGCCAAAATTAACTTAATCTGCTTGTAGCATGAATTTGAAATTTATACTTTATTTTTTCTGAGAATAAGTCACACTTAATAGCATCTCTTAAAATGCACTCCTACCCCCCCTGGAAAACCAAAGGTGGAAAACATGCATGCAATACATTACCACTACCTGAGGGCGATTTCCTATTCACTTAGGTACAACGCCTTTCCAAACCTCTTCTGCTTCCTACTTTCAAACACTGAGGTATCACTTAAAAGCAATCAAGTACTTCTCAAGAAAGAATGCATACAGTAATGGGGCACCCACATCCCAGTCACTCATAAAGGGAAATGTCAGGTCTTCTGTAAGTGCCTGTAAGCTGTGATTCAATTGCCCTTTCTTAGAACACCCTCCTCACCTCCCACCTCTTGGAATGAGAAGGTAGATACATAACTCATCCTAAACTTCAGAATTTGGGAATCTTAACAAATTTAGTCTTAGGATTTCCTAGAGACCTTTTCCCAAGAATAACAATGCAATGTTTACTTGATTCGCAAATTTGGGAACATAGGACCCTGTTTGGATGCAATTTAGTTGAGAAAATACTCGACGAGTATGGTCAGATCATCAGTAAGAGGAACTGACACTCTCAGTTCTGTACTTGGAAATAAGATGTGAGAAAACTGTAGAGGACATTTATTCACTATCTCCAGAGCTCCCATTCCCCCATTCTCTGCCGACAGCATGCAGAGCTTTCTTTAGTGAATTTGCCCTTCCCCCATCCCAACTATGCACTTGGGTGGGGTTAATACAGCTTCCAGACCTCTGATGGGCCATGGCAGGCTTAAGACAATCAGAGTACCTCATCACCCTAGCCAAGGGATGGGCACATGGCCCAAATCAGGCCAATGGGAGCAAGTGAACCCCAGAGCCCAGGGCTTGAGCCACAGTGACCAGAAAAGACCCTCTGCCCCAGGAAGGTGAGGTGCTGCTTGGTCAGGAGCTGCTGCAACCCTTTTGTTTGACAGAGGGCCACCATGTGGAACATGAGGATGAAGACCACCAAAGGCAGAGGGGAGAGGAGAGAAATGGGGAACATGTGCGGCATAATAACAAATATATTTTGGGTCTTTGTCGCTTGTTCCTGGCACAGAGCTCCTAAATCCCATGGGATTCCCTGGGTGATAGGACCCACTTCTTGTTATAATGAGGTGACTCTTGCTGGGCTCCTGGATAACTCCAAAATTGGAGCTGGTCACCAGAAAGACCAAGCTCTGATTAGAAACCTGGAACCTTCAGCTTAGCTAACATGGTGAAACCCCATCTCCACTAAAACTACAAAAATTAGCCAGGCATGGTGGTGTACACCTGTAATCCCAGCTACTCAGGAGGCCGAGGCAGAAGAATTGCTTGAACTTGGGAGGAAGAGGATGCAGTGAGCTAAGATTGCACCACTGCACTCTAGCCTGGGCAACAGAGCGAGGCTCTGTCTCAAAAAAAAAAAAAAAAAAAAAAAAAAATTGATCATGCCTATGGGATGAAACCTCCACAAAAACCCTTAAACAAAAGAGTCTAGAGAAATTCCAGGTTGGTGAACACATCCATGTGCCAAGAAGGTGGCATACCCCAGTTCCATGGGATAGAAGCTTTTGTGCCTGGGACCCTTCTGGGTCTTGCCCTATATGCCTCTTCTCCTGGCTCTTCATTTATATCCTTCAAAATAAATCCACAAACGTAAGTAAAACATGCTCCTGAGCTCTGTGAGCCATTCTAGAAAATTGTTGAGCATGAGGAGGGAGTTGTGGGAACCCCTAATTTATAGCCAGTCAGTCAGAAGTATGAGAGGTCAGGACTTGTGACTGGCATCTGAAGTGGAAGGCGGACTTGTGGGACTGAGTCCTTCACCTGTGGGGTCCACGCTAACTCCAGATAGTTAGTGTCACAATTGAATTGAATTGTTGAATGCCTGTTCTTGTCTGGAGACTCAGAGAACTGGTTGTTGATGTTGGAGAACAACCCCCTTGGTAATATCCTTGGAGCCACTGAATCTCCTAATTACGTGAACCAGTAACTTTACTTTATATTGCAACCATTTGGAGATGAATTTTCTGTCATATCCAACATAAAGAGTCCTGGTGGAGAAGAACCAACCTCCTGGGCACACATCAAGTCTCCCAGAGGAGTAACCAGAATGAGAATTAAAGAGAAATGCCATCTCAATAGTTCTGACATTTAAAAAGTTTAAAACACAAAAATCAAGTAGGATAACAAGAAAATTTGGAATGTCAAAATTGACTTTAGAGTGTACTTTGACCACTAAGTTAGCAGAGTGATGGAGGAAGAAAAGAACCACAGAAAGAGATTCTGTTAAATGAACCAACGTGGTTTGGGGGGGAAAAAAAAAAGATTAAAGCAGAAAACTATCTGTCAGTCAGGAAGGGGTGATGAGTGGAATAAAAGTGACCTAAGATCTTAGTATTTGTCTTTATCTATTTTTCGCTGCTATGACAGAATACCTGGGTAATTTATAATGAACAGAAATTTATTGGCTCACAGTTCTGGAGACTGGGAAGTCCAAGATTGGGGGGTCAGCATCTTTTGAGGGCCTTCTTGCTCCATCATCCCATAGATGGAAGATGGAAGAGCAAGAGAGGGCACAAGAGTGAACTTGCAGCTTCAAGCTCTTTTAAGAGTTGGCATTAATCCATTCATGAGAGCTTTACCATAATAACCTAAAATATCCCCCATAGACCCACCTCCCGACACCATTGCATTGGGGGTTAGGTTTCTACACATGCTTTTGGGGAGACACATTCAAACCATAGTAGTATTGTTTGGAAGGAAGGTAAATATTGATAACTTCATAGTTCGATCATTTAAATTAAAATAATATAAATAAAACAGAGCCTACAACTTTCAAACTAGTAGAGTTTGAAAAATAGAGAAAAAAATCAATTCAAAAGAAGGTAGGAAAGGATGGGAAAACACATAAAAGAACAAATTGGAAGGATGAAACAAAATGGTATAAATAGAGCCAAATATTTCCATTTTCACAACGAAAGTTATGGACTCCAGGCAAAAGAAAAAGATCGTCAGACCAAATGTTTTAAATTTTTCAAATAAATGCTATTTACAAGGAACACATTTAAAACATAGCATAAAGAAAAATTGAAAGTGTGAATTTGTAAAAGATTCAAGTATATTTTAATTTTAAAAATGTGGGTATAGCTAATAAATACCAGACGGTAGGGGGGGAGGCTTTGATGTAAAAAGCACTGAGTTCTCCAAGAAAAGATAACAATTTAAAGTATATAGAATACACTTAATAATACGGCCTTAAAATATGTAAAGCAAACATTTACAGAACTACAACAAAACAGACAAACCTACAACCATAACAGGAAAATTTAATACATCTTTCTGAGGAAGTAGTTGATCAAGTAGATAAAATAAAAATCTAAAGGATATAGAAAAATTGAATGACATAGTAAAATCTATAGGATACACTTTTTCCTTATACATTGAATATTAATGAAAATTGACCACATAATGGACACTAAAGCAAGTTCAACAGATTTTTTTTTTTTTTTTTTTTTGAGACAGAGTCTCGCTCTGTCGCTCAGGCTAGAGTGCAGTGGCACGATCTCGGCTCACTGGAAGCTCCGCCTCCCCGGTTCATGCCATTCTCCTGCCTCAGCCTCCCAAGTAGCTGGGACTACAGGCACCTGCCACCACGCCCAGCTAATTTTTTGTATTTTTTAGTAGAGACGGGGTTTCACCGTGTTAGCCAGGATGGTCTTGATCTCCTGACCTAGTGATCTGCCTGCCTCAGCCTCCCAAAGTGCTGGAATTACAGGTGTGAGCCACTGTGCCCAGCCAAGTTCAACACATTTTAAAGGAATGGTACCATACAAACAAAATTATCTGACTTCAGTGTGATATATACCAAAGTTCAGGCCAGGCACAATGGCTCACACCTGTAATCCCAGCACTTTGGGAGGTCTAGACAGGTGGATCACTTAAGGTCAGGAGTTTGAGACCAGCCTGGCCAACATGGTGAAACCCTGTGTCTACTAAAAATACAAAAATTAGCTGGGAGTGGTGGTGCCCACCTGTAATCCCAGCTACTAGGGAGGCTGAGGCAGGAGAATCGTTTGAACCTGGGAGGCAGAGGCTGCAATGAACCAAGACCATGCCACTGTGCTCCAGCCTGAGCAACAGAGCAAGACTTCATTTCAAAAAAAAAAAAAAAGCAAAATAACTACCATACCTGGTGGAAGCTGAACCTGAAAAACATAAATACATAAATAAAATTCAGTAAGCAAAAAATCGTAACTAAAATAATACCTTTGGAAGTTGACAAACATAAATAATTTATGAATCAAAGAATAAATCATAATAAAAATTTAAATATGTAAAACAGAACATTAATGAAAATGCTGTGTTTCAAAATGAGTTGAATGAAATTTTAAGAAATTAGAAAGATTAGGCCGGGTGCAGTGGCTCACGCCCGTAATCCCAGCACTTTCGGAGGCCAAGGCTGGCAGATCACAAGGTCAGGAGATGGAGACCAGCCTGGTTAACACGGTGAAATCCCGTCTCTACTAAAAATACAAAAAAATTAGCCGGGCATGGTGGCAGGTGCCTGTAGTTCCAGCTACTCAGGAGGCTGAGGCAGGAGAATGGCGTGAACCTGGGAGGCAGAGCTTGCAGTGAGCTGAGATCATGCCGCTGCACTCCAGCCTGAGCGACAGTGTGAGACTCTGTCTAAAAAAAAAAAAAAAAAAAAAGGAAAAAAGAAATTAGATTAACGTGAGATTTCCATATAAAGTGGAATATACAAATAGAGACAAGAGCAGAAACAAATAGAAAGTGAACTCACACTAGATGAGGTTTTTCAAAAGTCAAAAGTTGTTCCTTTGAATTTATTAGTAAAATTGATAATTCTCTGGCAGGATTAAACAAGAGACAGAAAAACAGAGAAAGGGAGAAAAGGGAGAGAGAGAGAACACAAAACATATTAGGAATGATGCTACAAATGCTAAAAAGATAAAAAGATATTTGGAAATGAAAAATATTACTTACCAAAACTGACTCAAGAAGAAATAGAAAAATGGAATAATCATAGTACCATTTTTTAAACTATAAATGAAAGAATGATTCAAAATTTTGTCATAAAGAAAACTGGCCTGGATGATTTTGGCAAATTCTACCAAACGTTTAAATAGCAAAGTAAATCCAATTCACATATTTTTTTCCTAGAGCATAAGAACAAAAGAAAAGAAAAAGACCACTTCCAAAGTCATTTTATGAGGCTAGCAAAGGATTGATATCAGAACCTGATGAGGACAGTACAAGAAAGGAAAATTATAGACAAGTTTTACTTAAGACTGTTGATTCAAACATCTTAAACATGCTATGATCAAACCAAATCTAGAAACAGGTGTGGGAGGTGGGGGAGTATACCAGAATTAAATTTGACCCAAAGAATACAAGTTATTTTTTAATCTTACAAAAGTAAAATAAAATTTACCAATGAACCAAAGAAGAGAAATAATCTAACAATAATGGATTTTTTAAAAAATGAATTAAACATTGGTAAATTCAAATTAAAAAACAAACTCTGGGCATTGCTTCTGGCCAATGGAATATGGCAAAGGTGATGGGATGTCACTCCCAAGATTATGCTTTTTTATTTTTTATTTTTTAAAATAAGATTCCATGTTAATGGACTAGTGAGATTTTCCTACTGGCCTTGATGCAACAGATCTGTTGTGAACTGCCGAGGCCCACAGCAGGGGACTGTGGGCAGCCACTAGGAGCCGAGAGTGACCAACAGCCAGTAATAAGCTAGGGCCACCAGTCATGTAGCCACCAGGAAATGAATTCTGCCAGCAATTTGAATGAACTTAGAGAAAAGAATCTTCTCTAGTTGAACCTCCAGACAAGACTGCAGCCTGGCCAAATGTTGACTAATCCTTGTGAGACTCTGACCAAATAACCCAGCTAAGCTGTACCCAGGCTCCTGAACCATGGAAACTGAGGTAATAAATGTGTATTGCTCTGAGTCATTAAACTTGTGGTGATTTGTTATGCAGCAATAGAAAGTTAATACAAAAGGGAACTTAATACAATCAATGACATCTGCAAAATGATATCTTCCTAAAGCACACATCATACTTACCGGTAAAATCAAGACGCCTGTTGTTACCCCCTCCACAGTGAAGGGTCTAGTGGTGTAATAAGGCCGGAAAAATAAATAAGAGGAAAAGGATTAGAAAGGTAGAAAATTTTGTCATTATTGACGGCTGCTATGTTTATCTACCCATCTACTTAAAAGCATCTAAAGATAGATTATTAAAATTAATAAGACAGTATGATTGCTGGTACAAATTCAACATATACAAATTAATTACATTTCTATACCCTATCAATAAGAAGCTGGAAAATGAATTTTTTAAAAAAAGAAACCATTTAAAATAGCATCCAAAAATATTAAAAACTTAGCAATAAACTAACAAAAGTCTTGTTAAAGCTTTACAGAGAAAATTATGAAATACTGTTAAAGAACAATTAAGAAAACCTAAATAAATGAAAAAATATCCATGTTCAGGATTATAAAGAGTTTATTCTTCACCAAATGAATCTATAACTTTAATGCAATGCCAGTCAAAATCCAAACATATTTTTTAATGGAAAATGGCAAACTGATTGTAAAATTTACATAAAAACAAAAGAGGCTTTGACATTTCTTTATTTTATTTATTTATTTTTTTTGAGATGGAGTCTTGCTCTGTCACCCAGGCTGGAGTGCAGTGGCACTATCTCGACTCACTGCAACCTCCGTCTCCCATGTTCAAGTGATTCTCCTGCCTCAGCAACCCCCTAGTAGCTGGGATTACAGGCGCCCACAACCACACCTGGCTAATCTTTGTATTTTTAGTAAAGACGGGGGTTTCACCATGTTGGCCAGGCTCGTCTCAAACTCCTGACCTCAGGTGATCCACCCGCCTCGGCCTCCCAAAGTGCTGGGATTACAGGCGTGAGCCACCGCGCCCAGCCGAGGCTTTGACATTTCTGAAGGAGAACAAGGTGGAAGGATTTGCCTTACTATATATCACAGGTGTTTGTCATAAAGCTTTAATAATTAAGGTAATGAGATCTTTGTGTAGGGAGAGAAAGGCAAATTGAACAATGGAACACAACAGAGAGCTGATAAACAGACTCATACATTGATGGAAACTTGATTTATTATTGAGCTGGCCTTGCAAATCAGGTGGGGAAGAAAAGTGGGATATTCAATAAATGATGTTGGAACAGTAGTTATCTAATTTTACATACAAAATTTAACTCTGGTTGAATTAAAAGCATAAATGTAAAGAAAAATTGTGATATTTTTCAGAAGGCAATGGAAAACATTTCTTAAAGAAGACTCCAAAAGCTCAGATCCTAAGGGGAATGATTGACAAATCTGAGTAGATTACATTAAGCCCTTCTGTTCCATAATTTTTTTTAAAGTGAGCAGACAAGCCACAAATTTGGAGATGTTTGCAATTCATATAACTTACAAAGTCAAGCAGTTCCCCCTCCGAGGGAAAAATAAAACAGGCAAAAGCAAGGAACAGGGACTTCACAGTAAAAGAATCACAAATGACCGTAAACATGAAAAGATGGTCAGCTTCATTAGCAATCAAGGAAATGCAGACGAAATCACAAAGTATCATTTCCCAACCACTACAGTGACCAAAAAAAAAAACCCGTGAAAATCAGACAATACCAAACATCATATATGGAGCAATGGGACTTCTCACCCACTACTAGTTGATGTGTAATTGGCATAAGCACTTTGGAAAACCATTTGGCATTATTAAGACAAGTTAAATATGTGCATATCTAAAGACACAGTATTATTTGCAAAACTAAACCCCAAAACCAATAGAATCAACCTAAATCAAGAATAGGATGGATAATAATCCATTGGATGAAGAGTCATCCAAAAGAATATGATGCAACAACAAAAATGAAATAGATGAACTACAGGTGTGTGCATCAGCAGCCATGACTCTCAGTCTCACAATGTTGAGGGAGGAAGCAAGCCAGGGAAGATGGCTTGTTCTGCATACAATCTGCATGTTCCAGTGGTATGATCTTCAAACACAGGCAAAAGTAAATAGTAGCCTTAAAGATACACACATTGAACCTCATGGGGGAGGCAGAGGGATGAGGCTGGGGAGGGGTGCCAGGGGAATTTTAAGCTCCTGACACTGTTCTAGTTCTCAATGGGGGTAGCAAATACACAGGTGTTCACTTTGTTCTCCTTTAACTTGGATAAGGATGTGTTTATACACTCTTTTGTATGCCTGCTATCCTTTATGGTTTTAAAATTTCTTAATAAAGCAGCTTCCTAAAAATGCAGTTTTCCCTCTGGTCCAGTGTGGCTGACTGGCATAGAGAGTGTATTCGCATCTGAGGTCACTGGGAGGAATGACCTGACACCCAGCGAAGCTGGCAGAGCTGCAGGGCACACTGGAGCCTCTGGCTATCTGGAGTTCAGATGACAAGACGTCCACACTTCAGTTAGGAGCAGAGCTTTTATCTCCAGAGGACTTTGACATTGAGCGTATGACAGAAGCTTCTAAAAACTGAGAAGAAGGGACAAAAGAGAAAACAGTCCTTGCAAGTTTCCATGAGGAAAAAGAGCCCTGCTTAGCCTGGGATTGGAGTCAGCTAGACCAGAATTCTTATCTTGACTTAGGTACTTACCAGCTAGTAACCTTCTATGAGAAAGTTGCTTCAACTTTGAGCCTCAGCGTCCCCAACTGCAAAAGGGGAATAATGATGGGACCTTTGCCAGAGGATTGCTGTGACGATTAAATGTATGTGAGGTCACCTCCTACAGGCACACCCAGCCGAGCCTCGTGTTGCTTGTGTAGAGCTGCTTATTATTTCCAAGCTTTGTGTTTTACCCAGAGGGAGCTGACTTACTTAACCATTGTTTCTTTTCATCTAATGATGGCGATTTCTCTGCCATATCTAGCTCCAACTGACTCTCAGCATAAAATAAGGAGGGCTGGAAATCTCAACATAGTGTCCCAAGGGCTGCAAATCAAGAATGTGGCTGACATGGCTCATATTATACCCAGGGAATCTAAGTACATCAGGCACTGTGATTAAAAAGAGGCTTTACTGCTTCAATCTTGATCATCCTCCCAACCATCAATAAATTGTTAGAACTGACAAATATCCCAATCTAATTTTACAGAAATCTGAATTTTTAAAAGAAGACCATTAAAAAATTGAGCCCAGGCAAGGCACGGTGGCTCATGCCTGTAATCACAGCACTTTGGGAGCCCGAGGCGGGCGGATCACGAGGTCAGGAGTTTGAGACCAGCCTGGCGGACATGGTGAAACCCTGTCTCTACTAAAAATACAAAAATTAGCTGGGTGTGGTGGCGGGCGCCTGTAATCCCAGCTACTCAGGAGGCTGAGGCAGGAGGATTGCTTGAACCCAGGAGGCAGAGGTTGCAGTGAGCCGAGATCGCACCACTGTACTCTAGCCTGGGCGACAGAGCAAGAATCTGTCTCGGGAAAAAAAAAAAAAAAAAAAGTCAAGCCCAGAACATTAAGTAAAACTCTGCGGCCCTGGGGAGGTGGCAGCCCCTTGTTGCTGCAGAGGAGGCTCTCAGAGGCCTGTGTCTGCTGCGTTGCCTCCCCACCTCACCCCTACAGAGCTCCCCGACACTGGTAACCTTTGCAGGCCTGCAGCTCCTCCCCACAGCTCTCAGCCCTTCTGCCCACCTAACTTGCTAGTTAGTTAGGCCCCTCTGCCATCTTCCATCAGGTGGGGACCGGCACAGAAATGGATTCTCCCCAATCGTGCCTCCCGATATCCTACACTGTGAAAATACTCACTTTTCTTTCTTTTCCCCCCAAATGAGGTAAGTCTGTGAAATAACACCCACTGTGCATTCAACCCAACAGTCTACTCTCTTCTCTCACCAAAATTGCTGTGATGCTTCTGGCTAAATTAATTACAAATTGTGATCTCTCTTTTCTTGCTTATGTTCATTTTCCTTCAATATGTCAAAATTCTTGGAGCCAGAAAGATGAGCTTTTAAATAAGAACCATCTAGAGCTCAAATTATACTCTCCTCTGCCTGAAAATTCTTCAGGGGCTCTCCCGGCCTGTGGCATAAAGTCTAGATTCCTTGGCATAATTTCTTTTTTTATTTGTTTGGGGTTTTTTTTGTTTTTTTCTGTTTTTGAGACGGAGTCTCGCTCTGTCACCCAGGCTGGAGTGCGGTGGCGTGATCTCGGCTGGCTGCAAGCTCCGCCTCCCGGGTTCACACCATTCTCCTGCCTCAGCCCCTGGAGTAGCTGGGACCACAGGTGCCCGCCACCACGCCCGGCTAATTTTTTGTACTTTTAGTAGAGATAGGATTTCACTGTGTTAGTCAGGATGGTCTCCATCTCCTGACCTCATGATCCGCCCGCCTCGGCCTCCCAAAGTGCTGGGATTACAGGTGTGAGCCACCGTGCCTGGCCTAAATGATTAGTTTGTTTGTTTGAGACAGAGTCTCTCTCTGAAGCTCAGGCTGGAGTGCAGTGGCATGATCTTGGCTCACTCCAAGCCCCGCCTCCCGGGTTCACGCCATTCTCCTGCCTCAGCTTCCCGAGTAACTGGGACTACAGGCGCCCACCACCACGCCTTGGCATGATTTCTAAGTCTGTCACATGGTAGCCCCAACCTGCCTTTCCAGCCTCTCCTCTCTGCCTTTTGCCCTCCTTTCTCATCCCCCTCTCCCTCAGTTACCCTGTCTCACACTTACACACACAATGAGGTTTCAGAAACCTGTTTCATAGACGTTTATTCCCTGTGGCTTTGCACCCGTTGTTCTCCCTGCTTGAATGGCTCTTATCTACATTTTGTTTAGGAAACTACCACATCCTTCAAGATTCACTCTATAAAGCCCTCCCTGTCTCCCTCACTCTGATGATAACAGCTCCCATTTATTTAAACACCCATTGATTCTCAACCTGAACATCAGGATCACCTGAACTACCAAGGATCATCCCAGAACTACCAGTCAGAATTTCCCAATAAAGCACTGTTCTTTTCCCAAAGCTTCCCAAGTGATCCTAATGCATGGCCATTGCTAAGAAGCTGTGCTGTGTGGGGCAGCAACTGAGATCCTGGGCTCTGGAGCCAAACACTGTGGGTCTAAAGGCCAGCTGTGCTGCTAACCAGTTGCCTAACCTTGGGCCAGACTCAACTTCTCCATGCTCTGTAAAGTAGGGATAATGGGTTGGGCACAGTGACTCACACCTGTAATCCCAGCACTTTGGGAGGCCGAGGTGGGTGGATCATAGGTCAGGAGATCGAGACCATCCTGGCTAACACGGTGAAACCCCGTCTCTACTAAAAATACAAAAAATTAGCCGGGCATGGTGGCAGGCGCCTGTAGTCCCAGCTACTCCAGGGGCTGAGGCAGGAGAATCACTGGAACACGGGAGGTGGAGGTTGCAGTGAGCCGAAATCACGCCACTGCAATCCAGCCTGGGCAACAGAGCAAGACTCTGTCTCAAAAAATAATAATAAATAAATAAATAGAAATAAATTAAATGGAGGCACAGAATGGCTACAGTTTGTGAATTGCTTGATTTTTTCTTATCTTTATTTTATATATTCTATGTATTAAACGTGATACACGTATATATACTTCTAGTCTATATGTCTTTTAATATAGTAAGACACTTCCAAATCGTCTATGAAAATAGTGTGTTAGTTTGAGCTGCTGTAACAAAAATAGCATAGATTGGGTAGCTCAAACAACATAAATTGATTTCTCACGGTCCTGGAGGTTGGGAAGTCCAAGATTTGATTTCTGGTGAAGGACCTCTTCCTGGTTTGCAGACAGCCACTTTCTTGCTTTACCCTGATGTCGGGGAGGGAGAGAGAGAAAGAGAAGGAGTGTGTGAGCATCTCTCTTATGTCTCTTCTTTTAAGGGCAGTACTCCTGTTCATGAGGGCTTCACACTCATGACCTAATAACCTCCCAAAGACTCCACCTCCCAATACTATCACATTGCAGATTAGGGCTTCAACATATGGATTTGGGGAGACACAAACATTCAGTCCATATGAGATAGTATATAGATCCATTAACAATGTTTGTCAGTGATGTTGTTTTTACTCAAATTTAACTCCTTGAGAGAAGGGGTGGAGGGCTGAAATTCCTATTTGCTGCTGCTCTCTAATTAACAGAAATGCAAACATTTGTAATATGTGTTTGTTGAAGAATATGTTTGTTTTAAAGCATATGTGTCAAATGGAGGAGGCACAGGGTTGAGTTGCGGTGGAGCCAAGTAGCTGGCAAAGGTAGCAGCAACAACAGCAGCAGAAACCAACTCCAATGAAGACAAATCATTCTCTAGAGGGTAGATGTCATGTGATGGCAGCTCCTGCTGGCTGGAAGAGCAGCAACGGCCTCCATCTGGGCGGGAAGCAGCCGGAGATACCCGTCCTAACCCAGCCCGGTGGATGCTCTGTGCTGCAGGGACCTGTGTTAGGCTCAGTTGCTAGTAACAAGTGAGGGACCAGGGGTCAAGATCACACCCCATCATCAGAGCCGGGTAAAGTCGTGGTTCCCACCCCCCAGACCCCCAGTCGTATTTTTAAGTATTATTTTGGCTTTGCCTGTATAAGCGTTTTGGTCTATGGTCTTTCTTTCGTGTCATTCTGTTTCTCAAAAGCCTCTATTTTTCCTGTGAGCTCACATTTCCTGGGAAGTGCAATGTGCACATCACAAGGGTGAGCGGCTGAAGCCCAGCCATTGACCTATGATCTTCCTGGTGAGCTGGGGCAGCAGCAGGTGAGCTGGAAGGGTAGGTGATACTCACTGGAGTCACAGGCCTCTCTGGTACCCAGTCTGACTCCCCACTCCTTATTCCTAGCATCCTGGCAGGTAACAGATAGAGGCACATCTCTTTTATAAGTGGTTGGTTACAGTAATCCCTTTTGAGGAAGAAGATGGGAGAAAACATTCAGAAACTCTTGGACCCTTGGGTCTGGGGCAGGCTCTGGAAGTTCAGATCAATTAGGTTATAATAACCAAGTTTCTCTTTATTATTTATTTTTATCTTTTTGAGACAGGGCCTTGCTCAGTCACCCAGGCTGGAGTGCAGTGGCACAATCAGGGCTCACTGCAGCCTAGACTTCCCGGGCTCAAGAGATCCTCCCACCTCCGCCCCCCAAGTAGCTGGGACTACAGGCATGCCCCACTACGCCCAGCTAATTTTTTTGAATTTTAGTAGACACAAGGTCTTACTATGTTGCCCAGGTGGTGTGGAACTCCCAAGCTCAAGTGATCCTCCAGCCCCAGCCTTCCAAAGGGCTGGGATTATGGGTATGAGCCAACATGCCCAGTCCAAGTTTCTCTTTACAGATGGCTACTCCAGGTAGCAGGTGAGACTTGCCTGGGACTGGAAGTGGCCAGCACAGCTGGTCTCCTCTGTAAATGTGAAGGCCTCCTGCCTACCCACCTCTCTCCCTCCATGAAGGCCTCTTTGGGTGCATTTGAAAGCCCAGCATGAGCAAGCCTATTCAGTTTGGACCAACCAGGTAAGAGCTGAGTGCAGAGGCTGAGTGTAGAGGAGAAAGAGGAGCTGAGCAGGAGCCTGGTCAAAGGGAGGCGACCACTGTGTTCAGCTAGACTGGAAGCCATAGCTCTAACCAGGCTGGCTCTCTTAATTCTCTTCTTCCGTGTCCTCCCCCTTCTCCACAAATGTTTAGAAAAAAATCCATCCCTGTCTCTGAGAGATCAGGCTTTAATATTTGATATAAAGTTGGGGGGCAGGTGTTGGAGGAAAGTTTTGCCGAGTAATAAATACAGAACAGATTTTCTCAAGTCATCGCAGGCTGATGCATTGACGGCTCAACAATCGCTGGGCCCTGCAGATGAGTCATTAATTTGCTGATTCACTTCTAGAGAAAACCCACCAGCTTTAATTTCCTCATTTATTTCCATAGATAAATGGTGCCCTCTCTCCATGGGCAAGCTAATGGATTTTATAATTACTCACGTCTGCTTTCTTTTCACCTTATATTCCAGTTTCAAAATTGGAGTTTAGTGATTGAAATACCTATAATATCAATATTTCATTTCCAAAGACATTTTAATCTTTTTTAAAATTTTAATTTAATTTAATTTTTTTTTTTTTTTTAAAGACGGAGTCTCTCTCTGTCCCCCAGGCTGGAGTGCAGTGGTGCAATCTCGGCTCACTGCAAGCTCTGCCTCCTGGGTTCACGCCATTCTCCTGCCTCAGCCTCCTCAGTAGCTGGGACTACAGGCGACTGCCACCATGCCCAACTAATTTTTGTATTTTTAGTAGAGACGGGGTTTCACCGTGTTAGCCAGGATAGTCTTGATCTCCTGACCTCGTGATCCGCCCGCCTCAGCCTCCCAAAGTGCTGGGATTACAGGTGTGAGCCACCGCGCCCAGCCAAGACATTTTAATCTTAAGTGAATAGTCCAAAGAATCATGTCCCCTGACACACAAGTCCAGCTGTTTATTTCAGGTTGGCAGTTTGCTTCATTACTTTCATACCAGATGAATTGAAAAGATTAATTATTATTGCTAACCTCTTAAAGATTAAAAGCACTACACTGGTGTTGGGCATTGTTTCATGTTTTCTGGAGCCATATGATTCAGAGAAACCCCCAAAGTATGATTTATTCCCTTTTTCTTACAGAACAGTGCAGTGGACAGAGCAAGAGTTTGGCATCAGACCTACCAGGGTCCACATTCCAGCCCTCCACTGACTAGGGTGTGTCATTAGGCAAGTTATTTAAGCTTCTGAATCTCAGTTTTCTCATCTGCAGAATGGGGACAAAAATATCCATTAAAAGGACTGCTAAGAATGAAATGTGATTGTTTAAAGCAGTGATTCTCTGGACCAGCGGCATCAGCATCATCTGAGAACTTCTTAAAATGCAAAATCTCAGGCTCCAACCCAGACCTACGAAATCAGAAGTTCTGGGGGTGGGGGCCAGCAATCTGTGGTTTTTTGTTTGTTTTTTGAGACAGGGTCTCGCTCTGTCACCAGGCTGGAGTGCAGTGGTGCAATCATCTCTTACTATAGCCTTGACCTCCTAGGCTCAAGCAATCCTCTTACCCATGCCTCTTGAGTATCTGGGACTACAGGCATATGCCACCATGCTTGGCTAATTTCTTAAGTTTTTCTTAAGAAGTTGGCTGATCTCCAACTTCTGGCCTTGAGTGATCTTCCTGCCTCAGCTTCCTGAGTATCTGGGATTACAGGTGTGAGCTACCATGCGAAGCCAGTCTGTTTTAGCCAATCCTTCTAGGTGATTCTGATGCCCACTCAATTTGAGAACCCCTGGTTTAAAACATACAGCATACAGCAAGTGCTCAATAGTTCCTTTTTCCTCCATTATCTTTAAATAACACTAATAATTCTCTACATTAAATTACTTGTACACAGAATGAGCTGCTGAGTTCAGCCTGCTTGCTCAGTTTTAGCTAACGCCAACTCTGGACCTAGATAGCCCTTTGAGGATGGATGCCTATAGTCCAAAAACATTGTGTCATTCACCTCAAAGATGTCATTTTCCACGAAGTACATTGAAGAGGGGGTGGGCAAATAACACTGTCTATTAGTTTATGGAGGGTTCCTTCATAGGAAGAGACCTAAAGCACTGTTTTCATTTCAGGAAGAAACCAGGTCTTATGAATTCCCAGAGTCAAGCCCCTAGTGGGGCCGGAGCCCTGAGTAAATGCTGCCATCCTGTGGGCAGAAGCGAGACACAGTGCATGGCCACCCAGTCTGTCCAACTAGCACTTACCAGGTATCTGGAGCATACCAGGCCCAAAGAGGGGTCCGAGCAGATATAAAAGCCGTACCCCGAGGTGCTCGCTACAGAATAGTGGAGATGAACTTGCATGCAGATAAGTACGTACCCAGTGCAGAGGCCAGAGCAGGGAGGTGCTCAATCTCAAGAGCCTGAAAGGACTTTTTTTTTTTTTTTTTTTTCTGTAGAGACAGAGTCTCACTATATTGCCCAGGCTGGTCTCAAACTCCTGGGCTCAAGTGATCCTCCCATCTTGGCCTCCCAAAGTGCTGGGTTTACAGGTATGAGCCACTACACCCAGCCAAGACTATTTAAATATACAATATTTTTCCTATGGGCAGTGGAGCATTTGCAGAGCTATTAATAAATTTTTCACAGAACAACAAATACATGGATTTTTTAAATGAGAAACTGAAAATTAAGGGTGATAAAAATGCTATTCAAAGGCTTAGTTTCTAATTATAGTCTTCTAATGGAGAAAACATGGAACAAATTCATTTCTCTTGCTGTAACAGACGCTCTGTGAGAGCTCCCATTGAGAAATAGGTGCTCTCATTAAATATCTGTTCATGCCGCATGATGTAAAATTCTGGGAGGATATTTCATTTTAACACAAAATACCATCTTTTGAGCAAATGCAATTAACTTAAATTCTAGATATACCTTATTCAGCCTTTCATATAAGTAAAAATTCTTTATCCACCTACCAAAACAAGAAATTGCTTAAAACAGTGATGGAGTGGCCAGGCATGGTGGCTCACACCTATAATCCCAGCACTTTGGGAGGCCGAGGTAGGCAGATCACCTGAGGTCAGCAGTTCCAGACCAGCCTGGCCAACATGGCGAAAGCCTGTCTCTACTAAAAGTACAAAAATCAGCCAGGCGTGGTGGCAGGCGCCTGTAATCCCCGCTACTCAGGAGGCTGAGGCAGGAGAATCACTTGAACCCAGGAGGTTGCAGTGAGCCGTGATCTCACCACTGCACTCCAGCCTGAGCGACAAGAGCAAGACAGTCTAAAAAAAAAAAAAGAAAATGATGGAGCATGTCAAAATCATATGGAAGCCAGTTTGCAGGCACACTCAGTGACCAAATCTAGAACAATTTAGGTATCAAAATAAGTAATCAAGTAGGCCGGGCGTAGTGGCTCACGCTTGTAATCCCAGCACTTTAGGAGGCCAACGTGGGCAGATTGCTTAAGCTCAGGAGTTGGAGACCAGCCTGGGCAACATGGTAAAACTCCCTCTCTACCAAAAATACAAAAAATTAGCTGGACCTGGTGGCACGTTCCTGTAATCCCAGTTACTTGGGAGGCTGAGGTGGGAGGATCACTTGAACCTGGGAGGCGGAAGTTGTGGTGTGCCGAGATGATGCCACTGCACTCCAGCCTGGGCAACAGAGCAAACAAAATAAATAAATAAATAAAATAAAACAAAAATAAGTAATGAAGTAATAGCAGATAGATTGCAACCCATTGAATGAATAGGAAACGTGAGTCTAAAGTGATGCAAATCAATTAAATAAATAAATAGAAAGTTTGATGAAGAATAGGATATTTACATAGTTTTGGAATACTGCTCTGCAAAATATTAATTACAAAGGGAGTAAGAGTAACTTTACAGTGAAAAGCCCTGGCAGACACCACTTAAATCAAGTGATCAGAGCACACATTATCAATAATGGAACAAATTAGAATTTTGTTGCACCCACTGGAATGTGATGGGGACACAGTATCACTTCTGTGATGCTCCTCTCAAAGGTGTATAAGCTGAATCTAGTCATGGAGAGACAGCTGACAAACTCAAAGTGAGGGACACTTTACTAAATAAGCCGTAATCCTCAAAAGTGTCAAAGTCATGAAAGTTAAGGAAAACCTGAGGAACTGTTCCAGACTGAAAGAAAGTAAAGACACTTAGGACCTAAATACAACATGTGATTCTGCACTGGATTCTTCTGCTGTAAAGACCATTATTGGAACAACTGGCAACACTTGAATAGGATCTGAGGGCTAGAGAATAGTTACATATCAATATCAAGTTTCTCATGGCGATGGCTGGAGTATGGTAACATAGGAGAATGACCTTGTTTGTAGGAATCACACATTGAAGTATTTGGGGGTAAAGGGACATCAGGTTGACAGCTTACTCTCCAGTAATTTTGGTAGTGGAGTTCTTTTTTTTTTTTTTTTTTTTTTTTTTTTTTTTGAGGCAGAGTCTCGTTCTGTTGCCCAGGCTGGAGTGTGCAGTGGCTTGATCTTGGCTCACTGCAAACTCTGCCTCCTGGGTTCAAGCAGTCCAAGTAGCCTCCCAAGTAGCTGGGATTACAGGCATGCGCCACCATGCCCAGCTAATTTTTGTATTTTTAGCAGAGACAGGGTTTCACCATGTTGTCCAGGCTAGTCTCAAACTCCTGACCTCAGGTGATCCACCCGCCTAGGCCTCCCAAAGTGCTGGGATTATAGGCGTGAGCCACCGTGCCTGGCCTGTGGTGGAGTTCTTCGTACAATCCTTGAAACTTTTCTGTAAATTTGTGATTTTAAGATTAACAATAAAACTATTTTTTTAAAAAAAGTGTCAACTCTGGAGTCAGATTATTTGGATTGTAATCCAACCTCTTCCCCTTAGTAGTTACATGCTCTTGGGTAAGTTACTTAAATTCTCTGTGCCTTAATTTTCAATCTGTACCATGCTAGCCTAATAATACCTAGCTCCTAGGATTACTGCGAGGATTAAATGAGAACAGTAAATGTTACATATTAATATGGTAACATATAATTTACAACAATAGGAATCATTTAATTTGTCATCCAAACTGGATACTTTTGAGAGTATAATGTGTGTCAACTGCTCCTTCCCCAAAGAGATCATAAAAGCAACTTGTTTATCAGCAAAGCTAAATGTATTGTTTAATGGGGCAAGGAAGACTACTCCCTTGACAGTCTTAGTAGTATCTAAGGAGGAGATCATGGGTGGGATAGTCACATGGGTTACAGGGTCTGGCTTAAAGTGGTTCTTTCGAGGCAGGGGCCTGGGGCACGGGGATGACTGCAATTGAGCAAAATTCATGATATTAATATAATGGTTTAGGATTGGTGGATACAGGGAGGAGAGGGTTTTGAAGCCAGCCTTGAGGAGTAAACAGCCATTTGATGAGCCAGTTGAGTGACCTCCTGCTCTGAGAAGCAGGCTATTAACCTGATGAAGGCCAGCTGAGTTGTCTATATTGCGATAAATGAATTTTCTGTAAGTTCCTGAAACAAACGACAAAGCTATTTGCCACTTCATCTTCTTGGGCAAGAATTTCCTGGAATTGAGGACATATTAACTCCATCTTAGCTCTTAATCCTATTAAACGGTGTGGCTAAAGATGGTTTCCATTCTCAGAGGACACTAACCAGACATGACTTAGGGAAAACAGACATAAGCATGTATGGTCACCCTACCTACCACTAGGCAGACACCAAAGCCATAGAGTATACATGGTATTATCTCTACCTTGCAGATAAGGAAATTGAGGCTTGTGGCCATTAGGAAGAGCAACTAATTGAGCTTTGGCAGATCAGCAGAGATTAAAGCCAAGTGTAGTTCTGAATAATTAGCAAGACGTAATTAATCAGGTGACAAAGGGAAGAGGTGAACAGATGGGTTAGAGCAGGGCAGTGTTCTGTGGTGAATGAATCTGCTGCCAAAGGACAAGGGAGGTGACAGCCTCTGAAGAAAGAGGCTGACAAATTCAGTTTCTCTGAAAGAAATATTTAATAGGAGCTTATGAACCGAAGCCATGTCTCAGGTGGCTGCAAGATGGTGAATCCCTGGCCTGGCACAATGGCTCATGGCTATAATCCCAGCACTTTGGGAGGTCAAGGCAGGCGGATCACCTGAGGTCAGGAATTCGAGACCAGCCTGCCCAACATGGCAAAACCCCGGGGGTCTCTACTATAAATACAAAAAATTAGCCAGGCCTGGTAGTGGGCGCCTGTAATCCCAGCTACTTGGGAGGCTGAGGCAGGAGAATCGCTTGAACCCGAGAGGCAGAGGTTACAGTGAACCAAGATCATGCCACCGCACTCCAGCCTGGGCAACAAGAGTGAAACCCCGTCTCAAAAAAAAAAAAAAAAGAAAAATAGATGGTGGATCCCCACACTGGCCCTCCAGAAAGTATCTTTTGCAAAGGAAGCTTTTAGGGTAAAGACATGTTGAGGTGGTCACATCTCAGATTTTCTTGCTGAAACTCATAACCACTGGGGAGCTCAGGTAAGCAATTTTTTGTTTGTTTGTTTTTTGTTTTTTGTTTTTTTGAGATGGAGTCTCGCTCTGTTGCCAGGCTGGAGTACAGTGGCACGATCTTGGCTCACTGCAACCTCCGCCTCCCGGGTTCAAGCAATTCTCCTGCCTCAGCCTCCCGAGTAGCTGGGACTACAGGCACGCACCACCATGCCTGGCTAATTTTTGTTCTTTTAGTAGAGATGGGATTTCACCATGTTGGCCAGGATGGTCTTGATCTCCTGACCTCATGATTTGCCTGCCTCGGCCTCCCAAAGTGCTGGGATTACAGGCGTGAGCCACCGTACCTGGCCCAGGTAAGCTATGAGGGGTTATCTACGCTACAGGCATCACTTAAAAACGCTGCTGCAGAACACGTTGGTATGTGGGAGTCAAGCAGCCATCAGAGCAGTTTTGCTTCAAGATGGTATTGATGCAGGACAGAAGAGCCCCAAAACTGGGGCTTAGCCCTGGAGAGTTCTTGGCTTTACCCAGGAAAGAATTCAAGGATGAGCCCGTGGTGTTAAACAGCAGCTTTTATTGAAGTGGCCGTGTGCAGCAGTAGCACAGGTACTGCTCCTTGCAGAGCAGGGACACCCTATAGGCAGTGGGCTCAAACTAGCAGCTAAGAGGCAGCTCAGCAGTGGCCTTTATACCCACTTTTAATTACATGCAAATTAAGGGTGGTTTATGCACAAATTTCTAAGAAAAGGTAACTTCCAGGTCACTGAGTCATTGCCATGGAAATGGGCAGTAACTTCTAGGTGCTGCCATGGCATTGGTAAACTGACTGGCACAATGATGGGTGTGTCTTGTGGGAAGCTGCTTTTGTCCCACCCTGTTTTAGCATCCTCAATTTGGTCTGGTGTCTGAGCCCCACCTCCCGAGTCAAGTCCCACCTCTTATTTCACTGTTGCTCTTGCCATGCAACAGGTTGTTTTCCTACAGGCGGGAAGAAGTGTTTCTAGCAAAAGGAGCAGGGTCCTCCTGGGGAAGTAAAGTACTTCATTCTGGGGAGAGCTGCAGTGGAAGCGGAGAGGGCCCTGAGAAGAGGCCTGGGATCTCTTGCTGTGGAATTTGGGCTCTATTCCAAGGGTGATGCCAAGTCACTGAAGGGTGGTGGACAGGAAGTGACTTGTGCTCAGATGAGCATTTCAAAAATTAAAGCTGGCTGCAGTGGTGGAACAATGAGTTGGAAAGAACAGTTAGGGGCTGATTCAGTAATTCAAAAAGAAATAAACATGAATCTAAAGAAATTAGACTCAGTAATTCAAAAAGAAATAAACCTGACTCAAAATAAATTAGAATGGGAGAGAAGTGGGCTGATGGAAAAAAATGAAGCAGAACCAACAGGACTTCAGCGTTTTGAGTAGAAGTAGGGGGCCAAGAAGAGGGAGAAAGGAATTTTATTGGGATTGCCACTGACATGAGAGTGAATCCTCCTATCCATGATCATAATTCATCTTTTTCAAAAGTGTTTTAAAAATTGTCATTGAATAGTTCTATAATTTTCTTCACAGAGAGCTGAGATTTCTTTATTCCCATATATAATGAATATTGATTCGCTATTGTAAATAGTATCTTAAAGCCTTGATTCTCCTTCCCAAGCTGATGGGCTGAAACACAGCTATTAACAAAATGGCCTGTTTTATCTTTGGGCCAAATGCCCAGCCACTTTGGGACTCTAGCACATAATAAAAGAACTGTACCATCCAGGGCGGCAGCCAAGTGGCTGAACAACAAATTGAGCTGGTTCCCTGGCTCCTTTCCTCAAAGACAGCAGGACCGCAACTCCAGCCCCTAGTGGATGCCAAAGCTGTAATCCGTGCCCAGGGAAGCACTGTTCTCAAACTCCAAGGTGGGTTGTGAAGAAAATGCCAACACCCAGGAAAAAGAGCAGATCACTAAAAGATTTCTGTCCAGGAAGTGGTGTGCTATTTGTTAACATGTAGCTTATCGTGAACAGCAGGCAACAAGGAAGGCCTTTGGCTTAAAACAGAGTTCCAACCGCATAAGGGAAACACATTACCCTTAGATATCTAAAACTGTACATTTGTTGCTCTTGTTGTTTACTTAGAAGGGAAGTAAGGAAGCTGTTCTACTGAATTTGCACAGAAATAACTGAGCCTTATACAAATGGTATTAGGTGTATAAATTCTAAAGAATAAAGGAAATTTTCAGAAACAGTTCAGATGCTATGTGGGTAATAAGTAACATTTTTATCTCACCCTTTTCCATTTCCAAAGCCCTTTTCTAGATTTATTTAATCCTCATAAAAACCCTATGAAGTGAGCAGGAAAGATATTACTAGCGCAGTTTTGTAGATGGGGCAACTGAAGCTCAGGTGGTTTCAGGACATGACCTAGGCGGGTCATAAAGATGTCACCCAGGAGAGTCAAGACTCAAAGGCCTGATTTTAGGCCACCAGGCCTGGCAATTCCACACTGCCCTTTTAGTTTTGAGTGTCATTTAGAAATCTACTTTCAGCTACTCAAGGTCTCTTGCCAGCTTGAAAATTGGACATAAATATTAGCAGGGGGTGGGGGACAAGAAAGAAACCGAAAGATAGATTGAAATATACCCACAATTTTTATGCTAATGTAATTCAGTGTTTTACCCATTTCTTATGAAGTCATGGGAAAGCATGACGAAGAGGATTCTCAGGATAGCAAACCAGCCAAGAGATGTGAGCACACGGGAATTTTTCCTCACCTGGCATTTCTGATCACCAATAGCATTCACTGAGCAGGGACTTGGCTGGCCTCCCTAAAGCCATGTACAACTGCTCAGATTGGGGTTGATCTTTAAGAAGTTTATGAAACTGTGAATAGGTTAAACTTCCATTGCGAACATCCTTGATTCTTGAGATGGGAAGGCAGTTATATAAAGTAGGCTTCACTTTTATTAAATATGCCATTAGGTAAAATAGGTTCTTTCCTGTGATAACTACATTACTTCTAGTAGAATATAGACTAAATGGTTCTTCCTGGAATAAAAATGCACTGGAGAATATCTGCTGCCAGCAACCAAATTAGCTTAAATCTTTTTCCAAATACTCTAAGAAAAGTTGTGTTTTTTACCTTTGGGACATTAAGAAAAACTGGAAACCAAGAACACAATAACAACTGGCTTTAATCTACTCCGGCTAAATACAAGAGTAATAAGGAAATACTTTGAATAATGCATTAGAACCATTTGCATTAAGTAAGTTCAAATCTATGATAGGCAATAGCTATCATTATTTCTCTTGCATTAGGTGTTTTTATTTTTCCTAAAAAGTGCATTTTTTCATATAAAAGGACATTTTGCTTACAGATCAGGGTTCATTATTAATTTCTTCCCTGAATGATTTAAAGAATGGTCCTAAATGTAGGCTTAGGGTTTACTTTTTAAACAATGTTTGTTCTCCTGTTTATTTTTATTTATTTATTTTATTTACTTATTTATTTTATTTTTTATTTTTGAGACAGACTCTTGCTCTGTCACCCAGGCTGGAGTGTAAAGGTGCGATCTCAGCTCACTTCAACCTCCGCCTCCCAGGCTGAAGCAATTCTCCTGCCTCAGCCTCCAGAGTAGCTGGGATTACAGGTGCCCACCACCACGCCCAGCTAATTTTTGTATTTTTAGTAGAGCTGGTGTCGATCTCTTGACCTCGTAATCCACCTGCCTCGGACTCCCTAAGTGCTGGGATTACAGGCGTGAGCCACCGTGCCTGACTGAGGCACAATTTTTTAATGCTTTTCTGTATATGTCAAATTTTCAACTAAGACCATGTATCGTTTTCATAAGCAGAAAAAAGCAATGAATATAATTTGTATTTCAAAAAGTGTTATAGATCTGTATGGAAAGACAAAGTGTTAAGTGAAATAAATTGTAGGACAGTATGTATAGTGTGATCCTACTTGTGTTGGAACACTTCTGAAGGATATCTATGAAATGATTGATAATGCCTAGTCTAGAGGGTGAGCAGGAGGAAGTTGAGGGAAGACTTTTACTGTTCACTTTATACCATTTGTACTGTTTGAGTTTTTCACCATGCATGTGTGTATCTTTTATAATAATAACAAACAGGATAATCAGTTCTTAGAGTCTGAAGGAAGGGATACTCAATATACATTGGTGTTCTCATTATCTATTGCTGTGTAGTGGCTAAAAATAATGTATACTTGTTACCTCACAGTTCAGGCATGGCTTAACTGGGTGCTCTGCTTCAGAGTCTTTCACAAGGCTGCAATCAACGTGCTGACTGAGGCAGTGATCTCATTGGAAGACCCAACTGGAAAGGATCTGCATTCATGCTCATTTGCATTGTTATTGGCAGGATTCAGTTCCCCATGAGTTGTTGTACTGAGGCCTCCTTCAGGTCATAGCCAGGTAAGCCTGTCTGTGAAGCATCTTACAATATCAGAGTGAGCAAAAGGGGTGAGAGAGTGCCAGCAAGAAAGAGAGTACTAGCAAGATAGGAGTCGTGGAAGTGACATCTCATTACTTCTGTTGTATTTTATTTGCTTATAGAAGCAAGTCACTAGGTCCAGCCCACACTCAGAGGGAGAGGATTATACAAGAGCACTAATACCAGAGGTGGGGACCATTAGGAGCTAGGTCAGGAGTTTCCTATGATTATTAAAATGGCCTGGAAGGTTTCCTGAAAGTGGAGGAATTTAATAGGTACAATTTGAAAGAATGGAAATTTGGGCAGAATTAGAGAAAAGTGGAGGAGAACATGGAAGGGAAGCACATAAATGAAGATGCATAGGTAGAAAAGTAAATTAGCAGGCCAGGCATGGTGTCTCACTCTTGTAATCCCAGTGCTTTGGCAGACTGAGGCAGGAGACTTGCTTGAGCTCAGGAGTTCAAGGCTACAGTGAGCTATAATTGTGCCACTGCACTCTACTGACCTCAGGTGATCTTCCCTTTGGGTGACATAGTGAGCCCCTGTCTCTATAAATAACTTTTTAAAAGCAGATAAGCATATTCAGAGTAGAACTAGACCACATTGTTGGGAAAGGTAAACTTTTCTTGGGAGTAATAAGGCTGGAGGAATAAGTTAAGACCTGAATGCCAACCTAAGGAATTTTAAGTTTATTATCTGCAGTGGCTAGCTGTGCTTATTAATTGATATCCTTACCAAAAACTTACCCTTTTCTAGTTATGACATATTAATGACTTACTGATGGTTCAGGGTGATTATTACTATAAGGAGAGGTATCACATCATAATAGTATTACATAATAGGTATTACATCATAATATTCTGTGAATATTCTATTCACAGAATAGATACGTTCATAATAAACTGAATGTTAGTTATATATTTATTCTAACCTCAGTATATTGCTTTGATCTCATTTTGTATGAGTAAATGTCAGATGTCACATAAGGAACCTAAAGATTTTGAAAATACTTTTACCATGAATTATATTGATTCCAATGTTATTAAATACTTAATATACATATGTATTCAGTACCAATGTTGATGTATCATGATGCAGTGAAATAAACAATATGTTTTGAAGCCATAAAGAGAATTTTAATGTCATTTGTAACTACTTTTTGAATGTTTCAAGAAAAAGGATGTGATAAAATGTGCTAAATACTACTAGTAGGTTAAATAAGGCAAAGGCACTGAAAGGTTCACTGAATATGGCAACATGGAGATGGTTGATAGCTTCAACAAGAGCAGTTTTAATGAAGTGGTAGAGATAGAAACTAGACTGGAGTGGGTTGAAGAATAAATGGGACTTCCATTCTGGCAACATAGAAGACAAGTTATCATTAAAAACATAACAAAACAAAAAACCCTCCTACTAAAAAAACTCCTTAAAGTACTGAATAAAATCTTTTTAAAAATCTCTTTTTATGCATAGCTGAGCTGGCAAGAGAGTAAGGGAATTCCTCAGAGTCCAAAATAAATCAACAGCACAAATCCAGTGGGTGAATGAGCACTGAATTCAGCAGCTTTCCAATGGGCATCTTATGAGCCCCAGTAACCTATCACTATCAACTCTGCTATAAAACCAAAGGCAAAGCTTAGTGCCCTTGCAAGCTGGAGAACTGGTTGTAAAATCTTCCATAAAGTCAGGACCCCCAAAGGGCTATCCTCTCAGTGAAAGAATGAACTAGAAAGAAAAGCCTGTCTCATAAAGGAGAAGGACACAGCTCTGACTAAAATGAAATAAAATCTCCCCCAAAATAACTCATAAGCATTAAGTTGTCCTTCACAAAGCATTGGTGCCAAAATTCATGCTACCCGCCTGGTCAAAACAATTCCAAGCCAAGAATGTAAAGTGGTCCCAAGTTTGGTGTGTCCCTAATGCACTCAGCAGAGGAAAAACAAATCCTTTCTAATGGAATACACCTTTAATGTAAATTTCAAAGATTATTCACAGGTGCAGTTCCAACAAACATGAGATCACAATGAAAATTATAGGATACACATGAGGAAAAGACACCATATGAGAAAGTCAGCAAAGAGGCCGGGCGCGGTGGCTCACACCTGTAATCGCAGCACTTTGGGAGGCCGAGGGGGCGGATCACAAGGTCAGGAGATTGAGACCATCCTGGCTAACACGGTGAAACCCCGTCTCTACTAAAAATACAAAAACAAAATTAGCCGGGCATGGGGGCGGGCGCCTGTAGTCCCAGCTACTCGGGAGGCTGAGGCAGGAGAACGGCATGAACCTGGGAGGCAGAGCTTGCAGTGAGCTGAGATAGCGCCACTGCACTCCAGCCTGGGTGACAGAGCGAGACTCCGTCTCAAAAAAAAAAGAAAGTCAGCAGAGAAATTAACAACAAAATCAGACTCGCAAAGACTTCAGCATTGACATGACCATATGAAGTAAAACAAATGAGGAATTGACAGGTTTTTAAGAAAGATTTTAAAATATGATAAAGGAACAAAAGACTATAAAAATGGCCTTGATATGAAAAAATGTCAAACATAAATTCTAGAAATAAAAAATAAAATTGCTGAAATTAAGACTTCAACACCGAAAAGGTTGGAAACTAATTACCTTTTTTTTTGTTGTTTGTTTGAAATGGAGTTTCACTCTTGTTGCACAGGCTGGAGTACAATGGCGCCATCTCAGCTCACTGCAACCTCTGCCCCCAGGATTGAAGCAATTCTCCTGCCTCAGCCTCCCAAGTAGCTGGGATTATAGATGCCTGCCACGACACCCGGCTAATTTTTTGTATTTTTAGTAGATATGGGGTTTTACCATATTGGCCAGGCTGGTCTCAAACTCCAGACCTCGGGTGACCCACCCGCCGTGGCCTCCCAAAGGGCTGGGATTACAGGCAGGAGCCACCGTGCCCGGCCGGAAACTAATCACTTTAAATGCTTATAACTTAAAAAGTAGAGAGGATAAAAATAATGAGCTAAATCTCCAACTTGGAAAATCAGAAAAAAAAAAAAAAAAAAAAAAAAACCCAGCAGAATAAACATGAGGAAAGTAGTAGGAACAAAAAAATAACAATAAGTAGAGAAAGTAATGAAACTGAAAACAGAGGATCAACAGAGCCAAAACTGATTCTTCGTAAGTTGAAAGACTTCTGGAAAAATTTAAGAGACAGAGAGAGAGAGAGTGAGTGAGAGCGAGAGAGAGCAAGCATGTACAGATAAGCAATACTGAAAATGGAAAAGGAGATAAAATGTGTAACTATGGTTATAGTGAACATTTAAACATAAAAGTATAAACAAATCAATGCCAATAATTCAAAACATAGATGATATGGAAAACTTCCTAGAAAATATAATTTACCAAAACAGATTCAAGACTAGAAAGGCAGAATGAATAGCTCTATAATAATTAAAGAAATTCAACCAGTATTTAAAGTGTTTCCTCAAAGAAAATACCAAGCCCAGATATTTTCCAGGTGAGTTACATGAAATTTTCAAGGAGAAGATCATTTCAATCTTACAGGAGTTTTTATGGATGATAGAAAAAGAAAGAACACTTGCTAGCTCAGTTTTGGAGGTATCTCTCGCTATCTCTGTGAGGTCTTTACATATGATCTCTCTAGCATGGTGGCTTCAGGGTAGCTAGACTTCTTATATGCTGACTCAGGGCTCCCAAGATGCTCGGAGAGGGTGTGTGTATGTGTGGAGAGAGACAGAGACAGAAACAGACACACACACACACACACACACACACACACACACACACAGAGAGAGAGAGAGAGAGAGAGAGAGAGAAAGAGACATGATATGACAAGTGTCAGCCTTAGACTTGCTTTAGCCAATGCAGAGTGAGCAGAAGTGACAGACTCCCAGCCAGAAGCCCAAGAGCCAGTGTATGCTTCTCCAAGTTCCCTTTTTCCTCCACAACTGGCAATGTTCTATAGTAGCTTCCCTTTTAGGCTGAGCCCCAAAGTAAGAATGATAAAAATGTGGAACATTCTAAGGGTTTTAGAAGGTGAAAAAATATATACAAAAAAAGTAGAATGTGGAATAGAGCCCCCTGACTCATGATGAACATGTAGCATGAGGAAGAAATACACTTTTTTGGTTGTTTTATTGCCGTAGCACAACCAGTCTTTCCTGACTGATACAGGCACCTGGGAATAATTGCAGTACTGATACAAAGAAGATCATAATGTTTTATTGAAATACATCAAGAAGAATTAAGTAAAAAGAGAGAAATATTATCAATGGCTAGAAAGTCTCAATATCCTAAATTCTCACCCAAATGACTCATAGATTCAATGCCATTTCTATCAAAACTCTAAAATGTTTTTCATAATTTTGAGAAGACAATTCTAAAATATATGCGAAAGAGTAAAGAGCCCAGATGATCCAAGATACTCTCTAAAAAAGAATAAAATCAGCAATTACATTCTTGGGCATTTATCCCAGAGATATGAAAAGTTATAGTCACACAAAACCTATGCTCAAATGTTTATAGCCACTTTATTCATAATATCGCAAAACTGAAAATAGCCCCAGTATCCTTCAGTGGGCAAGTGGTTAAGCAAACTGGTATATTCATACCATGGACTAGGATTCAGTCATAAAAAGGAGTGGGCTATTAATACGTGTAACAGCCTAGATGAATCTCATGGGAATTATGCTGAGTTGAAAGAAACAAAGCCTATCTCAAAAGGCTACATACAGTATTATTTCTTTTATATAACACTACTTAAGTAGCAAAATTATAGAGATGGAGAACACATTAATGGCTGTCAAGAATTAGGAATGAGGGGAAGGGGCAGTGGGTGTGGCTATAAAGGGGTGGCACAAGGGAGCCTTGCAATGATGAAGCTGTTCTTTACCTTGATTTTGGTGGTGGTTACACAAATATATACACATGATAAATTTGGTACAAGACGTGAATATAGACACCCAAGAAGTAAAATAAACTAAAGAGACCCACACTGAGACATGTTATAATCAAACTTTTGAAAGACAAAGAGAGAATCTTCAAAGCAGAAAGAGAAAAGCAACTTGTCACACACAAGGGATTCTAATTAAGATTATCAGCAAATTTATCATGAGAAACTTTGGAGTCCAGGAAGCAGCTGGGCAATATATTTGAAGTGCTAAAAGAAAGAAAAAGAAAAACTGTTAACCACGAATCCTACATCCAGCAAATTCATCCTTCAAAAACAAAGGAGAAATTAAGACATCTCAAGATAACCAAAGCTAAGAAAGTTTATTACCAGTAGATCCACCCTACAAGAAATGCTCAAGGGGGTTCTGCAAGGTAAAATGAAAGAACACTAGACAGTAACTCAAAGCTGTATGAACAAATAAAGATTCCAATAAAAGCAAACACATAAGAAATAATAAAAGCCAATATTATTGTAAAAATGGTTTATAACTCCACTTTTTTTTTTTTTTTTTTTTTTTGAGACGGAGTCTTGCTCTGCCGCCCAGGCTGGAGTGCAGTGGCCGGCTCTCAGCTCACTGCAAGCTCCGCCTCCCGGGTTCACGCCATTCTCCTGTCTCAGCCTCCCAAGTAGCTGGGACTACAGGCGCCCGCCTCGTCGCCCGGCTAGTTTTTTGTATTTTTTAGTAGAGACAGGGTTTCACCGTATTAGCCAGGATGGTCTCAATCTCCTGACCTCGTGATCCGCCCGTCTCGGCCTCCCAAAGTGCTGGGATTACAGGCTTGAGCCACCGCGCCCGGCCCTATAACTCCACTTTTTGTTTTCTACATGATTTAAGAAATGAATAGTTTTTAAAGAAATTATTAGTCTAAATGGTTATTATAACTTTGGTTTGTACTCCACATTCTGTTTTCTACATAATGTAAGAGACTAATAAATTTAAAATAATTATAACTTTATGTTTTGGGACACACAATGTGTAAAGACACAATTCTGTGATATCAACAACCAAAAGGGGTGGGGAGAGAATGGTAAAGAAGCAGAGGTTTTGTATGTTACTAAAGTTAAGCTGTATAAATTCAAATTAGAGCATTATAACGTTGGGATGTTACATGTAATCCCCATGGTAGCCACAAAAACAAACAAACAAACAAACAAAACCAGATATAGAATACATGCAGAAGGAAATTAGAAAGAAATTTAAATATTTCACTACAAAAAATTAAATACAAAAGAAGATAGTAAGGCAGGGAATGAGGAACAAAAAAGCTATACAGCATATGGAAAAAAATAACAAAATGATAGAACTGAGTCCCTCCAAATCAGTAATTACTTTATTTATTTATTTATTTATTTATTTATTTATTTATTTATTTTCTGAGATGGAGTCTTGCTCTGTCACCCAGGCTGGAGTTCAGTGGCACAATCTCAGCTCACTGCAAGCTCTGCCTCCTGGGTTCATGCCATTCTCCTGCCTCAGCCTCCTGAGTAGCTAGGACTACAGGTGCCCCCCACCACACACGGCTAATTTTTTGTGTGTGTTTTTAGTAGAGATGGGGTTTCACCATGTTAGCCAGGATAATCTCAATCTCCTGACCTCGTGATCCGCCCGCCTCGGCCTCCCAAAGTGCTGGGATTACAGGCGTGAGCCACCGCACCCAGCCAGTAAGTGTAAGTTGGACTAAACTCTCCAATCAAAAGACAGAGATTGACAGAATGAATAAAAACAGATGGTCCAACTATATGCTGTCTACAAGAGACTTACTTTAGATTCAAAGACACAAGTAGAATGAAAGTGAAAGAATGGAAAAAGATATTTCACACAAATAGTAACCAAAAGGGAGCAAGTGTAGTTATACTAATATCAGGTAAAAACAGATTTCAGATTATAAAAAGGTTACAAGAGACAGAGAAGGATATTAATATAACATATTAATAAAACATTCAAAACAGCAAGAAAACATAACACTTATACACATTTATGTACCTGATGACAGACCATCAAAATATATAAAGCAAAAACTGAAGGAAGAAATAGACAGTTCTACAATAGTAGTTGGACTTCAATACCCCACTCTCAATAATGGCTAGACCAACCAGACAGAAGATAAGTAAGACATCAGAGCACTTAAACAACATAACAAACCAACTAGATCTAACAGACATATAAAGAACACTTTACCCAACAAGAACATACACATATGTTTGGAAGCACACATGGGACATTTGCCAGGATAGACCATATGTTTGGGCAAAAATTAAGTCTCAATAGATTTTTAAAAGATCTATGTCACACAAAGTATCTTCTCCAACTATGACAGGATAAAGTCAGAAATCAGTAACAGATGTAAAACCAGAAAATTTACAAATTTGTGGAAATTAAACAGACACTAAACAACCATTAGATGGAAGAAAAAATTAAAGGAATATTAGAAAATCCCCAGAGACAAACAAAAACAAAATCACAACATACCAAAACATGGAATGCAGCAAAAGCAGTGCTAAGGGAGAAATGTATAGCTGTAAATACTTACATTACAAAAACAAGAAAGATACCAAGTCAACAACCTTAAGGAACCAGATGCACTTATGGAACTAGAAAACTTACAACTTAAGGACCTAGAAAAAGAAGAACAAACGAGACCCAAAACTGCCAGGAGGAAGGAAATAATAAAGATTAGACCAATATACAGAACAGAGAATAGAAAAAAAAATAGAGAAAAATCAGTGAAACCAAAAATTGTTTCTTTGAAAAGATCAACAAAGTTGGTAAGCCTTTAGTGAGATGGACTAAGGAAAAACATAGAAAAGACAAAATACTAAAATCAGAAATGAAAGTTGGGACATTACTACTGATTCCATAGAAATAAAAAGGATTATAAGAACAATTGTATGCCAACAAATTGGATAATCTATATGAAATGGAAAAATTCCTAGGAACACAACACCAACCAAGACTAAATCATGAAGGAATAAAAACCTGAATAGACCTATAACAAGTAAGGAAATTGAAGCAGTAATTTAAAAAATCTCCCAACAAAGAAGAACACTGGACTTCATGACTTCACTGATAAATTCTACCAAGCATTTAAAGAAGAACTAATGCCAATCCTTATTATACTTTTCCAAATAATGAAAGAGAAGGGAAAACTTCCTAATTTGATACATGAGACCAGCATTACCCTGATATCAAAGGCAAAGACACTACAAAAAAGAAAAACTACCATTATAATATCCCTCATGAACATTGATGCAAAAATCCTCAGGAAAATACTAGCAAACTAAATACAGCAGTATTTTAAAAGGATTACACACCATGGCAAAGTGGGATTTATTCCTGGGTTGCAAAGCTGGTTTAAGATACAACGATTGAGGCAATACACCACATTAACAGAATAAAGGAAACAAAAATCACATGATCATCTCAATTGATGCAGAAAAGGCATTGATGAAATTCAACACCCTTTCATGATTAAAAAAATACAAAAAAACAAACAAAAAAAACCCAGCCAGATGCGGTGGCTCACACACTTGGGGAGGCTGAGGCTGGTGGATCACCTGATGTTCACCAGCCTGGCCAACATGGTGAACCCCCGTCTCTACTAAAAATACAAAAATTAGCTGGGTGGTGGCGTGCGCCTATAATCCCAACTACTGGGAGGCTGAGGCAGGAGAATCACTTGAATTCGGGAGGCGGAGCTTGCAGTGAGCCAAGATCATGCCACTGCACTCCAGCTTGGGAGACAGAGCGAGGACTCCATCTCAAAAAACAAATGAACAAACAAACAAAAACTCATCGAACTAGGATTAGACGGAAACTACCTCAACATAATAAATGTTCAATTGTTCTAGCTGAGGCCATCTTAGATCAGTCTATAGGCAGCTGAACCTCAGACATGTGAGCAAGCCTAGTTAAGATCATCTGAGCCTTCAGACAACCCACAGCTAACAGCTAATTGCAGACACATAAGGAAGCCCAACCCAGATTAGCCGAACCCCACAGACTTGTGAGCTAAATGTGGATTGTTGTATGACAACTGAGGTTTGCGGTGGCTTTTTAAGGTAGCATTAGAGTGCCAAAAATTATCTGAATCAACCAGGCAGACAATCAACAAAGGTATAAAAGATTTGAACAGCCGGGCGCGGTGGCTCAAGCCTGTAATCCCAGCACTTTGGGAGGCCGAGACGGGCGGATCACGAGGTCAGGAGATCGAGACCATCCTGGCTAACAAGGTGAAATCTCGTCTCTACTAAAAATACAAAAAAACTAGCTGGGCGAGGTGGCGGGCGCCTGTAGCCCCAGCTACTCGGGAGGCTGAGGCAGGAGAATGGCGTAAACCCGGGAGGCGGAGCTTGCAGTGAGCTGAGATCCGGTCACTGCACTCCAGCCCGGGCGACAGAGCAAGACTCCGTCTCAAAAAAAAAAAAAAAAAAAAAAGATTTGAACAATACTATAAACCAACTAGACCTAACATCTACAGAACATTCCGCTCAACAATAGCAGAATATGCATTCTATTTAAATGTGAATGGAACATTCACCAGGATGGACCATATGCTACGCCATAACACAACCCACAATTTAAAAGAACTGAGATATACAAAATACTTCTTCTGCGCACAGTGTAATTAAATTACAAATCAATAACAAAAAAATTCGGAAATTCAAAACTATGTGAAATTTAAATAATACACTCATAAATAACCAATCAATTAATCACAATGGAAATTAGAAAATATTTTGAGACAAATCAAAACAAATACACAACATACTGAAACTTGTGGAATGCAGTGAAAGCAGTGCTTAAGAAAAATGTGGCCGGGCGCGGTGGCTCAAGCCTGTAATCCCAGCACTTTGGGAGGCCGAGACGGGTGGATCGCGAGGTCAGGAGATCGAGACCATCCTGGCTAACACGGCGAAACCCCGTCTCTACTAAAAAATACAAAAAACTAGCCGGGCGAGTTGGCGGGTGCCTGTAGTCCCAGCTACTTGGGAGGCTGAGGCAGGAGAATGGCGTAAACCCGGGAGGCGGAGCTTGCAGTGAGCTGAGATCCGGCCACTGCACTCCAGCCTGGGCGACAGAGCGAGACTCCGTCTCAAAAAAAAAAAAAAAAAAAAAAAAAGAAAAATGTATAGCTGTAAACACCCGTATTAAAATAGAAGAAAGGCCGAGTGCAGTGGCTCACACCTATAATCTCAGTACTTTGAGATGCTGAGGCAGGTGGATCACCTGAGGTGAGGAGTTCAAGACCAGCCTGGCCAACATGGTGAAACCCCGTCTCTACTAAAAATACAAAAAATTAGCCAGGCGTGATGGCTGGTGCCTGTAATCCCAGCTACTTGGGAGGCTGAGGCAGGAGAATCGCTTGAACCCAGAGGTGGAAGTTGCAGTGAGCTGAGATTGCGCCATTGCACTCCAGCCTGGGTGACAAGAGTGCAACTCTGTCTCAAAATAAATATATAAATTAAATTAAATTAAAATAGAAGAAAGATTTCAAATAAATAACCTAAACTTCCATTTTAAGAAATTAAAATGAAAAAAGCAAACTAAACTGAAAACAAGCAGAAGGACATAATAAAGACTAAAGCAGAAATAAATGAAACGGGGTATACAAAGAAAAAAACTAATAAAATCAATAAAACCAAAGTAAATTCTCTGAGATCAACAAAAATGACAAACCGTTAACTAGACTAAGAAAGAGACTCAAATGACTAAAATCAAAAGTGCAAAAGCAAATTGTCTTAGTCTATTCTTGTTGCTGTAACAAAATATCTGAGACCAGTTAACTTATAAAGAACAGACATTTATGAAGAACAGTTCTGAAGGTTTGAGAGTCCAAGATTGAGGCACCAACAGATTTGGCATCTGGTGAGGGCTGCTTTCTCCAAGATAGCACCTTCTTGCTGTGTCCTCACATGGTGCAAGGGGACAACAAGAGATCAACGCTGTGTTCTTACAGGGTAGAAGTGGAAGGACAGGCTCATGCCTGTAATCCCAGCAGTTCCGAGGTGGGCGTAGCACCTGAGGTCAGGAGTCCAAGACCAGCCTGGCCAACATGGTGAAACCCCGTCTCTACAAAAATACAAAAATTAGCTGGGCATGATGGTGGGTGCCTGTAATCCCAGATACTTGGGAGGCTGAGGCAGGAGAATGGCTTGAACCTGGGAGGCAGAGGTTGCAGTGAGCCGAGATCGCACCATGGCACTCCAGCCTGGGGGACAGAGCAAGACTCCATCTCAAAAAAAAAAAAAAAGAAAAAAAAAGAAAAGAAAAAGAAATGGAAGGGCAAAAGGCACTCAGGCATTCCCTTTACCCTTTCTTAAAAGAGCACTAATCCATTCATGAGGATACAACCCTCATGAATTAATTACTTCGCAAAGGCCTCCTCTCTTATTACCGTCACCTTGGGGTTTCAGTTCCAAAATATGAATTTGGGAGGGATACATACATTCAAACCATAATGGGAACATATCTACCAACCTTATGGAAATTGGAAAGAGTGCAAAAAAATACTATAAACAGCTGTATGCCAACAAATTAGGTCACTTAGATGAAATGGAAAAATTCCTAGAAAGCCACAAATTACTGAAACTAACTCAGTAAGAAACAGAAAATCTAAAAGAACCTAAAATGAGTAGAGATTGAATTGGTAATTTAAAAACTTCCCACAGGCCGGGCATGGTGGCTCACGCCTGTAATCCCAGCACTTTGGGAGGCCGAGGCGGATCACGAGGTCAGGAGATGGAGACCATGCTGGCAAACACGGTGAAACCCCGTCTCTACTAAAAAAAATACAAAAAACTAGCCGGGCAAGGTGGCGGGCGTCTGTAGTCCCAGCTGCTCGGGAGGCTGAGGCAGGAGAATGGCGTGAACCCGGGAGGCGGAGTTTGCAGTGAGTGGAGATCGCGCCACTGCACTCCAGCCTGGGCAACAGAGCAAGACTCCGTCTCAAAAAAAAAAAAAAAAAAAAAAAAAAAAAAAAAAAAAAAAAAAAAAAACTTCCCACAAGGAAAAGTCCAAAAGAGCAAGCCCCCATCTCTACTAAAAAGAAAAGAAAAGAAAAGAAAAGAGAAGCCCAGGTTCACATTTCGTCACAGGTGAATTCTGCCAAACATTTAAAAAAGAACTAACAGGCGGGGGGCAGTGGCTCACTCCTGTAATCCCAGCACTTTTGGAGGTTGGGAGGTTGGGAGGTTGAGGCAGGTGGATCACTTGAGGCCAGGAGTTCAAGATCAGCCTGGGCAACATAACAAAACCCCATCTCTACTAAAAATACAAAAATTAGGCTGGGCGTGGTGGTGCATGCCTATAGTCCCAGCTACTCAGGAGGCTGAGACATGAGAATTGCTTGAATCAGGGAGGCAGAAGTTGCAGTGAGCTGAGATCATGCCACGGCACTCCAGCCTGGGTGACAGAGTGAGACTCTGTCTCAAAAGAAAAAAAAAAAAGAAAAGAAAAGAAAAAAGAAAGAACAGTAATCCTTCACAAACTCTTCCAGAATAGAAGAGGAGAGAACACTTCCCAACTCATTCTAGAAGTCCAGAATTACCCTGATACCAAAACCATTCAATGACATCACAAGAAAACTGTAGAACACTATCCCTTGTGAGGATAGATGCAAAACCCTCAACAAAATACTAGCAAACCAAATCCAGCAACTTATAAAAAAGGATGATCTATAATGACCAAGTGAGATTTATCCCAGGATTACAACGTTGGTTTAATATTCAAAAATAAATTAATGTAATATGCATATTGATAGAATAAAAAAGACCACATGATCATCTCAATGGATACAAAAAAAAGCATTTTATAAAATCCAAAACTTTTTTATAACAACACTCAACAAACTAGCAATAGTAATGAATTTCCTCAACTTGATAAAGGGCATGTATGCAAATCTTGCAACAACATCCTATTCAATGGGAAAAGACTGAATGCCTTTCTACTAAGATTGAGAATAAGACAAAGATATTTGCTCTTGCCACTGTTCAACATTGTACTGGAAGTTCCAGGCAGTACAGTTAGTCAAGAAAAAGAAATAAAAGGCAACCAGCCTGGAAAGGAAGAAGTGAAACTATCTCTTTCACCGGTAAAATGGTCTTGTTTCTAGAAAATCCTAAGGAATTGGCCGGGCACGGTGGTTCACGCCTGTAATCCCAGCACTTTGGGAGGCCAAGGCGGGGGGATCACGAGGTCAGGAAATCGAGACCATCCTGGCTAACAGTGTGAAACCCCGTCTCTACTAAAAACACAAAAAAATTAGCCGGGCGCAGTGGCGGGCGCCTGTAGTCCCAGCTGTTGGGGAGGCTGAGGCAGGAGAATGGCGGGAACCCAGGAGGCAGAGCTTGCAGTGAGCTGAGATGGCGCCACTGCTCTCTAGCCTGAGCAAAAGAGCAAGACTCCGTCTAAAAAACAACAACAAAAAACAACAACAACAACAACAAAAGAAAATGCTAAGGAATCTACTAAAAGCTATTAGAATGAATAAATTCAGCAAGATTGCAGTTTATACGATAAATATACAGATCTATTATATGTCCACATACTAACAATGAGCGTGTGGGCCTGGTATGATAGACAGTGGAATAAAATTAACGGTCCAGAAATAAACCCTTACATTTATGGTTAACTGATTTTTGACAAAAGCACCAATACAATTCAGTGGAGAAAAATAGTCTTTTCAACAAATAGCACTGGGATAATTGAATATCTATATCCGAACAGATGAAGCTGGATCCTCTATCTCATACCATACACTAAACTAACTCAAAATGGATCACAGACCTAAATGTAGGAGTTAAATCTATGAAACTCTTAGAAGAAATCATAGGACGAAAAAGCAATATTTTTTTTTCTTTTTACACGTGACACCAAAAGTGACAAAAGAAAAAAAAATTTGAGATAGGGTTTCACTCTGTCACCCAGGCTGGCATGTAGTAGCATGATCACAGCTCACTGCAGCCTCAACCTCCTGGGCTCAAGGGATCCTCCCACCTCAGCCTCCCAAGTAGCTGGGACTACAGACATGTGCCACCACAACTAGCTAATTTTTAAATTTTTTTGTACAGACTGGTCTCACTATGTTGCCAAGTCTTGAACTCCTGGACTCAAGTGATCTTCCCACTTCAGCTTTGCAAAGTGCTGGGATTATAAGCATAAGCCACCATATCAAGCCAGAAAAAAATGTTTTGATAACTCAGACTTTATCAAAATATCAATTTTTGAACTTCAAAGAACATCATGAGGGAAGTGAAAAGACAACCTGCAAGCTGGAAGGAAATATTTGCAAATAACATATATGATTTAAAATCAGACTATTAAATAACTCCTATAATTCAATAAGAAGACAAATAGCTCAATTAAAACAATAGGTAACAATTTTGAATAAACATTTCTCCAAAGAAATATACAAATATCCAACACCAGTAGTATCAGTTAGAGAAATGCAAATCAAAACCACAATGAGATACCACTTCACTGTCTAGAATGGCTATAATTAAAAAGACAGACAAAAATATGGAAAAAGTGGTACCCTTGTACATTGATAGTAGGCATGTAAAATGGTGCCAACATTTTGAAAAATACTTTGGCAGTTTCTCAAAATGTTATCTTTTTTTTTTGGAGACAGAGTCTCACTCTGTTGCCTAGGCTGGAGTGCAGTGGCGTGATCTCAGCTCACTGCAACCTCCACCTCCCGGGTTCAAGTGATTCTTGAATCTCAGCCTCCCGAGTAGCTGGGATTATAGGCACACACCACCATGCCCAGCTAATTTTTGTATTTTTTTTTTTTTTTTTTTTTTTGGAGACAGAATTTCCCACTGTCACCAGGCTGGTGTGCAGTGGCGCGACCTCTGCACACTGCAACCTCCAACTCCCAGGTTCAAGTGATTCTCCTGCCTCAGGCTCCCAAGTAGCTGGGACTACAGGCACGCACCACCACGCCTGGCTAATTTTTGTATTTTTAGTAGAGACGGGGCTTCACTATGTTGGCGAGGCTGGTCTTGAACTCCTCACCTCGTGATCTGCTTGCCTTGGCCTCCCAAAGTGCTGGCATTACAGGTGTGAGTGACAGTGCCTGGCCTAATTTTTATATTTTCAGTAGAGATGGGGTTTCATCGTGTTGGCCAGGCTGGCCTTGAACTCCTGACCTCAAGTGATCCACCCACCTCAGCCTCCCAAAGTGCTGGGATTACAGGTGTGAGCCACCGCACCCGGCCTCAAAATGCTAAACATAGAAGTATCATATGACTGTAAAATTCTACTCCTAGCTATCTACTCCAAGAGAAATAAAAACATGTCTATGCAAAAAGTCGTACACAAATATTCATAGCAGCATTATTCATAATAGCCAAAAAGTAGAAACGACCCAAAGTTCCATGAACAGATGAAAGACTAAACAAAATTTGGAGTATCTACACGATGGAATACTACTAAGTATTACAAAGGAGTGAAATACTAACATAGAGCCAGGTGTAGTGGCTCACACCTGTAATCCCAACACTTTGGGATTACAAATCCACCAAGGCAGGTGGATCACTTGGGTCTGGGAGTTCAAGACCAACCTGGGCAACATGGCGAAACACTGTCCCTACAAAAAATACAAAGATTAGCCAGGTGTGGTGGCCTGCACCTGTAGTTTCAACTACTTGGGAGGCTGAGGTGGGAGGAGTGCTTGAGCTGGGGGAAGCTGAGATTGCAATGAGCTGATATTGCACCACTGCCCTCCAGTCTGGGTGACAGAGCAAGACCCTGTGTCAAAAACAAGCAAACAGGCAGGGCACAGTGGTTCGCGCCTGTAATGCCAGCACTTTGGGGGGCTGAGGCGAGTGGATCACCTGAGGTCAAGTGTTTAAGACCAGCCTGGCCAACATGGTGAAACCCTGTCTCTACTAAAAATACAAAAATTAGTCAAGTGTGGTGGCACACACCTGTGGTGCCAGCTACTCAGGAGGCTGACATGGGAAGATTGCTTGAACCAGGGAGGTAGAGGTTTCAGTGAGCCAAGATTGCGCCACTGCACTCCAGCCTCGTCAACAAAACAAGACTCTGTCTCAAAAAACAAACAATAAACAAACAAACAAAAACCTCACCTTGTGTAATTTTATTTATACAAAACATTCAGAATAGGCAAATCTATAGTGACACAAACTATATTAGTGGTTGCTGAGGACTGGGGAAAGGTTGGTTTGATGGGAACAGAGAATGATCTCTAAGGGTATGGGGTTTCTTTGGGGGTTGATGAAAATATTCTGAGTCTAGATTATGAGTGATGGTTGCACAACTATGTTAATATTGAATTGTGTACTTTGATAAATTTTATGGAGTGTAAATCATATCTCCATAAAGCTATTTTTTAAGGAAGAAAATGGATATAATGTTGACATAGTTTGGATATTTGTCCCCTTCAAATCTCATGTTAAAATTGGATCCCCAAAGTTGAAGTCAGGGCCTGGCAGGAAGTGTTTGGGTCGTAGGGGCAGATCCTTCATGAATGGCTGGGGTCCATCCCCTCAGTGATGACCGAGTTCTCACTCTCTTAGTTCTCATGAAAGCTGGATGTTTAAAAGAGCGTGGCACCTCTTCCTCTTACTCTTGCTCCCTGTCTCACCATGTGACAGGCCTGCCCCCTCTTCACCTTCTGCTGTGAGTGGAAGCTTCCTGAAGCCTTCACCAGAATCTGATGCTGATGGCATGCTTCTTATATAGCCTGCAGAACCATGAGCCAAATAAACCTCTTTTCTTGATAAATTACTCAACCTCAGGTTAAAGTTCCTTTATAGCAACACAAAATGAATGAATACAACTGTCTTTCTCCTTCTTCTGCTTGATTTTTCTTCGTTATACTACCTGAAATTACACGCTCATTTTTTTTTCTGTCTTTTCCTTCTCCAAACCAAAGTACAATTTTCATCAGGGCAGGTACTTTGACTATTTTTTCATAGCTGTATCCTCAGCAGGTAAAACTATGCCTAATACATAATGGGAGTTCAATAAATTCTGCTAAATAAATGGAGTGAACAAGACAAGGAAATCACTGCTAAGTTTTACTGTTGATCACAGACAATGCCATAAGACTGAAAGACAGCGAAAGTGAAATTGGAAGAGACAAAATAATCACTACTTCTGGACAATATTGTCTACACAGAAACACCAAAAGAATTCATTAAAAATTATTATGACTAATAAGATAATTAAATTAGGTATCTGAGACCAGGTGTGGTGACTCACGCCCATAATCGTGGTACTTTGGGAGGCCAAGGCAGGAGGATCACTTGAGCTCAGGCGTTTGAGACATGCCTGGGCAACATGGTGAAACCCTGTCTCTACCAAAAATGCAAAAAATAAAAAATAGCCAGGTGTGGTGGTATATGCCTGTAGTTCCAGCTATTTGGAGGGCTGAAGTGGGAGAATCGCTTGAGCCCAGGAGGTGGAGGCCCCCAGAGATTGTGCCATGGCACTCCAGCCTGAGTGACAAAGTGAGACCCTGTCTCAAAAAAAAAAAAAAAAAAAAAAAAAAAAAAAGCCCAACATTCAAAAATGAAAGCAACCTTTATCTATAGAGTCAATGAAATGTCAATTAAAATCTCAACAAGTTATTTTGTGGATATTGGCAAACTGATTCTAAAATTTTACAGAGAGGCAAAAGAACCAGAACATCTAACACAATATTGAAGGAGAAGTAAAAAGTTGGGTAACTGGTGTTACCAGACTTCAAGACTTCCCATAATACTTTTTTTTTTTTTGAAATGGAGTCTTGCTCTGTCCCCCAGGCTGGAGTGTAGTGGCGTGATCTCAGCTCATTGCAACCTCCGCCTCCCCAGTTCAAGTGATTCTCCTGCCTCGGCCTCCCAAGTAGGTGGGATTACAGGTGCGCACCACCAGGCCCAGCTAATTTTTGTATTTTTAGTACAAATGAGGTTTCACCAATGTTGGGCAGGCTGTTCTCAAACTCCTGACCTCGGGTGATCCACCTGCCTCAGTATCCCAAAGTGCTGGGATTATAGGTATGGGCCACCATGCCCATAATACTTTAATTAAGAGGTGTGATATCAGAAAAAAAAAAAAAAAAAAGGCAAATACATCAGTGGAACAGAGTAGAAAACCCAGAAATAGGCCCATATAAATATATTCAATTGATCTTTGACAAAGAAGCAAAGGCAATACAATGGGAAAAATATAGCCTTTTCAACAAATGATACTGGAGTAAACGGACGACAACACACACACACAAAGAAAAGAATCTAGACAGAGACTTAACAAAACTTAACTCAAAATGGACCATAAAACTAAACACAAAATGCAAAGCTATAAAAACTTTTAAAACTGTCATACTCCTAGATGATAATATAGGAGAACATCTAGATGACCTAGGGTTTGGCAATGGCTTTTAAGATACATCAGGCCAGGCCTGTAATTATATCTGTAATCCCAATCCCAGCACTTTGGGAGGCTGAGGTGGGTGGATCACGAGGTCAGCAGTTTGAGACCAGCCTGGCCAATAGGGTGAAACCCCATCTCTACTAAAAACACAAAAATTAGCTGGGTGTGGTGGCGCGTGCCTGCAGTCCCAGCTGCTCAGGATGCTGAGGCAGTAGAATCACTTGAACCCAGAAGGCAGAGGTTGCAGTGAGCCGAGATTATGCCGTTTCCCTCTGGTCTGGGCAACAGAGCAAGAATCTGTCTCAAAAAAAAAAAAAAAAAAAAAAAAAAAAAGACCGGGCACAGTGGCTCACGCCTGTAATCCCAGCACTTTGGGAGGCCAAGAGAGGCAGATCACGAGGTCAGGAGCTCCAGACCATCCTGGCTAACACGGTGAAACCCCGTCTCTACTAAAAATACAAAAAATTAGCCAGGCGCAGTGGCAGGCACCTGTAGTCCCAGGTACTCAGGAGGCTGAGGCAGGAGAATGGAGTGAACCCGGGAAGCGGAGCTTGCAGTGAGCTGAGATCTGGCCACTGCACTCCAGCCTGGGCGACAGAGCAAGACTCCATCTCAAAAAAAAAAAAAAAAAAAAAATCAAAGGCACAATCCTTGAAAGAAAAAATTAATAAGCTGGACTTTTGTTGAAATTAAAAACTTCTACTCTGTGAAAGACACTGTCAAGAGAGTAAAGACAGAAACCACACTAGGAGAAAATATTTACAGAAGACATATCTGATGAAGGACTGTTATCCAAAGTATACAAAGAACTATTAAAATTAAGTAATAAAAAAGTAAACAACCCAGCTAAAAACTAGACCCTCATTTGATCATTACACATTGTAAACATGTATTGAAATATCACATGTACCTCATTAATATGTACTTTTTTTTTTTTTTTTTTTCAGATGAAGTCTCACTCTGTGGTCAGGCTGGGGTGCATGGCGCTATCTCGGCTCACTGCAAGCTCCGCCTCCCGGGTTCACGCGATTCTCCTGCCTCAGCCTCCGGAGCAGCTGGGACTACAGACGCCCGCCACCTCGCCTGGCTAATTTTTTTAATTTTTAATAGAAACGGGGTTTCACCATGTTAACCAGGATGGTCTCTATCTCCTGACCTCGTTATCCGCCTGTCTCGGCCTCCCAAAGTGCTGGGATTACAGGTGTGAGCCACCGCGCCCGGCCAATATGTACAATTATTACATGTCCATTGAAAATAAAGAAATATAAAAGGGGCCAACGACCTCAACAGGCATCTTACCAAAGAAGATACACAAATGGCAAATAAGAATATGAAAAGATGCTGCTGGTCACATCATCAGGGAAATGCAAATTAAAACAAGATACCAGTCTACCTCTATTAGAATGGCCAAAATCAAGAACACTGACAATACCAAATACTGACAAGGATGTGGAGCAACAGGAACTGGCATCCATTGCAGGCAGGAATGCAAAATAGTGTAGTCACTTTGGAAACAGTGTGGTGGTTTCCTGAAAAACCAAACATATTTTTAACACACAATCCAGCACTCACACTCTTTGGTGTCTACCCAAATGAACTGAAAACTTACGTCCACACAAAAATCTGTTCTATGGTATAAATATGTCCCAAAAGTTCATGTGTTGGAAATTTTCTCGCCAATGCACCAGTGTTGAGAGGTGAGAGCTTTAAGAGGTGATTCTTATGAATGGATGCCATTATCTCAGGAATGGGTTAGTTATCATGGGAGTGGGTTCCTGATAAAAGAATGATTTTGGCCAGATGCAGTGGCGCATGGCTGTAAACTCAGCACTTTGGGCGGCCAAAAAGTGAGGAATTGCTAGAGGCTAGGAGCTCAAGACCAGCCTGGGCAATATAACCCTGTCTCTACAAAAAAAAGAAAAAAAAAATTGGCAAAAGTGGTGGCATGTGCCTTTAGTCCCAGCTACTCAGGAAGCTGAGGCAGGAGGATCACCTAAGCCCAGGCATTAAGGTTACAGTGAGCTATGATTATGCCACTACACCCCAGCCTAGGTGACAGAGCAAAACCCTGTCTCTAAAAAAATGAAAATAGGCCGGGCGCAGTGGCTCAAGCCTGTAATCCCAGGACTTTGGGAGGCCGAGACGGGCGGATCACGAGGTCAGGAGATTGAGACCATCCTGGCTAACATGGTGAAACCCCGTCTCTACTAAAAAATACAAAAAAACTAGCCAGGTGAGGTGGCGGGCGCCTGTAGTCCCAGCTACTCGGGAGGCTGAGGCAGGAGAATGGCGTAAACCCGGCAGGCAGAGATTGCAGTGAGCTGAGATCCGGCCACTGCACTCCAGCCTGGGCGACAGAGTGAGACTCCATCTCAAAAAAATAAAATAAAATAAAAAATAAAATAAAAAGAATGAGTTTGGCCACCATTCTCTCTCACTCTTGTGTGTGCCTTCCTGCCCTTTCACCTTCCACCATGAGATGATACAGCCCTGAGACCCTCACCAGATGCCAATGCCATGTTCTTGAACTTTTCAGCTTCCAGGATCATGAGCCAAATAAACTTCTATTGTTTGTAAGTTACCCAGTCTGTAGTAGTCTGTTGTAGCAGCAGAAAACAGACTAAGACACCTGCACACAGATGTTTATAGCAGCTTTATTCATAATTGCCAATATTTGGAAGCAACCAATATATCTGTCAGTAGATAAATAAGTGGATATGTCTATCAGTAGATAAATAAATGGATAAATAAGCTGTGATACATCCAGACAAGGCAATATTATTCAACACTAAAAACGAAATAAGCTATTAAGCCATGAAAAGACATGAAATCAACTTAAATGCATATTACTAAGTGAAAGAAGCCAATCTGAAAAGTCTACATTCTGTATAATTCCAAATCTATAGCATTCTGGAAAAGGCAAAACTATGGAGACAGTAAAAAGGTCAGTGGTTGCTGGAGGTTGTTAGGAGGGAGAGATAAATCCATGGAGCACAAAGGATTTTTAGGGCAGTGAAATTACTTTGTTTGATAATGTAATGGTAAAATATGTAATTACACATCTGTCCAAACCCACAGAATGTACAACACCAAAGTGATCCCTGATGTAAACTATGGACTTTGGGTGATAATGATGTGTCAGTGTAGGTTCATTAATTATAATCAATGTGTTACTCTGGTGGGGGATGTTAATAGGGGTATGCTATGCATGTAGGGGGGAATGGGGTTTCCCCACAGGAAATCTCTGTGCCTTTTGCTCAGTTTTGCTGTGAATCAAAAACTGCTCTAAAAAATAAAGTCTATGAAGAACAAAAAAGGAAGATGAAGAGGGCGAGGGGGAGGAGGAGGCCTGACTAAACTGAAGAGTGTGCTATAATAATAATTGCAAACAATAGCAAAGTCATGGAATCAACCTAGGTGCCCATCAACAGGGTACTAAATAACAAAAATGTGGTATATATACACCATGGAATACTATGCAGCAATAAAAAAGAACAAAATCATGTCCTTGCAGCAACATGAATGCAACGGTAAGCTATTATCCTAAGTGAATTAACACAAAAACAGAAAACCAAATATTGAATGTTCTCACTTACAAGTGAAAGCTAAACATTGGGTACACATGGATATAAAGACAGGAACAATAGTCATTGGGAACTCCAAAAGTGGGGAGGTAGGCAGGAGGGGCAAGGGCTGAAAAACTTCCTATTGGGTACTATGCTTGCTATCCATAGACAGATCAATAGAAGCCCAAACCTTGCATAGTGCAATATGTCCATGTAACAAACCTGACATGTACCCACCCCTTGAATCAAACATAATTTTTTTTTTTTTTTTTTTTTTTTTTGATACGGAGTCTTGCTCTGCCGCCCAGGCTGGAGTGCAGTGGCCGGCTCTCAGCTCACTGCAAGCTCCGCCTCCCGGGTTCACGCCTTTCTCCTGTCTCAGCCTCCCGAGTAGCTGGGACTACAGGCGCCCGCCTCGTCGCCCGGCTAGTTTTTTGTATTTTTTAGTAGAGACGGGGTTTCACCGTATTAGCCAGGATGGTCTCGATCTCCTGACCTCGTGATCCGCCCGTCTCGGCCTCCCAAAGTGCTGGGATTACAGGCTTGAGCCACCGCGCCCGGCCCAAACATAATTTTTTTAAACAAAAAAGAAATAGCGAAAGTATCTATCCCCTTTCTCCATAGTGTGAGGCCTTGTGTTAGCCCCTCTCCTGCTCCAGTGAAAGACTTAGGCCTATTCTATGAAGAAAGTAAAACAGGGCCTCTAGTTTGGGATCAGATACAGTTAAGATTAAAGGTTATTGTTCTGAAAACAGGATAAAGGGAATACTTATTTGTTAAATGGTAAGACCCCTCAGTCCTCCTCCTCTCCTCAGATATCAGAAAGTTATTAACCAGGGTTATATCCTCTAGGCAGGAAAATGGAAGGTTTTTCACAGGGGAATTTGAACAGCTTAAGAGAAAAGAAAAAACAACAAATATACCAACATCAGGGATTTTCCAACAATGGCCCAACCAGATCACCCTACAGCTGATGTTCTCAAAATCAGCTGCACATTAGATTTCCAAGGACCTCTTGAAAATCTCTATGCCCAGGCTGTATCCCACGCCAATTCAATATGTAACTCTGGGAATAGAACCCAAACATCTATAATTCTTACTACTCTTAAATAGCATCTATAGCTCTGTCCCCTTTCTGGTTCTGACTTTATTTGTGCCTCCTCTCTTTTATTCTAGATCAGTTTTATCAGTTTTTCTGTTTTATCAGTCTTTTCAAAACACCAATTTGTGCCTTTATTGAGTCTCTATTATAAACCTGTTTTATATTTTATTTGTTTCTACTCTTATCTTTATTTTTTATTTTCATTTTTTATTTAACTCACAAGACAGATATCTACTCCTATCTTTATCATTTCCTTTCTTTCTACTTTACGTGTTTAATTTACTGTGTATGTGTATGTATTTTTTTCTTCTAATTTATTGAAATGGATACTTACATCACTATTTTCAGGCTTTCTTTTTTCTATGTCGTTATTTCTATACATATTCTGTGGTTCAATTGATACATTTTTCAATTTAAACCTATAAATTTTCCTCTAATGGCAGCTTTTGTTGCATCTTGTAAGCTTAGCTATTCTTAACATTATTTAGTCCAAAATATCTTTTCATGTATATTGTGATTTCTTTAATCCATTAGGTATTTAGAAGTATGTTGCTAATTTCCAAATGTTCAGGGATATTCTACTTACCTTTTTTATTACTGATTTCTAAATTAATTTAAGTGTGGCCAGAGAACACACTCTGTTTGATTTTAATCATTTTAAATTTGTTGAGTTGCTTTATGATCCAACATATAGTCAGTTTTAGTAAATGTTCCATGTGTACTTGAAAAGAATGTACATTCAACAATTGTTGCAGTGTTCTATATGTAACATTTCAGTAACATTTATTGCACCATTCAAATCATTTATATCCCTACTGATTTTTTTGTCTGATAGTTTTCTAGTTAACAAGAGAGGTATGTTGAAATCTACTCTACTACTCTAATTAAGGATCTCTCTATTTCTTATTTTAGTTATGTCTTTTTTTTTTTTTTTTTTTGCTTTCTATATGCTGATGTCTTGTTATTAGGTACATACAAATTTTATATTGTTGTATTTTCTTGGTGAGCTGACCCCATTATTATTATGAAACATTTCTGTTTATTCCATTTTATTTTATTTTATTTTACTTTATTGTATTTTTTTGAGACAGGCTCTCAGTCTGTTGCCTAGGCTGGAGTACAGCCGTGTGATCTCAGCTCATTGCAACTTCCACCTCCTGGGCTCAAGTGATCCTCCCACCTCAGCCTCCCTCGTAGCTGAGACTACAGGCATGTGCCACCACACCCAGCTAATTTTTTTATTTTTTTCATAGAGAAGGGGTTCTACTATGTTGCCCAGGCTGGCTATTCACTTCTTATCTTGCTTTATACATTAAAGTATTTATGCTACATCTGCTTTCTTTTGTTTTGAATTTGTGTTGTATCTATATATTTTTTTCATTCTTTTGCTTTCAACCTTTCTGTGTCCTTTTATTTAAGCTGTGTTTATTATAATCAACATATAGTTGTGTGTGTGTTCTTTAAATCCAGTGTGACAATCTTCCTCTTTAACTGGACTTTTTAGTCCATCTATGTTTAATGTAATTACTGATATACTCAGGCTTAAAATCTATCTTACTTATTGTTTCTATATTCTGTATTTCTTTTTCTCTCCTTCTTGCCTTCTTTTGAATTTTTCAAATCCTGTTTTCTTTATCTATTAGCTTACAAGTTATATCTTCTCTTACTGTTCTTTCAATGGCTACTCTAGATTACAGCATGCATCTTAACTTTTTAAAGTATAATAAAAATTAGTAGTTTTACCACATTTGGACATAGCAAAGACCTTAGAACTTTATATCTATTGACCACACTCTTTTTTTTGGTAAAATTATTGTCATATATATTTAAATTTTCTATAAATTTTAATCCACAAAATATTGTTGGAGTTTTACCCTTTCCATTGCTCTTTATTTCTTCCTTAATTATTATGCTTCCATCTGAAATCATTTCCTTCTCCATAACTCTCTTCAGTATTTTCTTTACTGTGATTCTTCTAGGGATAAATTCTCTCAGGTTTTTTTTCTCTGAAACTGTATTTTTGTTTCATTCCTGAAGGATAGTGTCACTGGGTGTAGAATTCTTGGTTGTTACTTACTGTCTTTAAGTGCTTTTAAGTTAAAATTCACTGTCTTTTAGCTTTCATAGTTTTTATTGAAAATTTTGGCCGGGCGGGGTGGCTCAAGCCTGTAATCCCAGCACTTTGGGAGGCGAGACGGGTGGATCACGAGGTCAGGAGATCGAGACCATCCCGGCTAACACCGTGAAACCCCGTCTCTACTAAAAGATACAAAAACCTAGCCGGGCGTGGTGGCGGGCGTCTGTAGTCCCAGCTACTCAGGAGGCTGAGGCAGGAGAATGGCGTGAACCCGGGAGGCGGGGCTTGCAGTGAGCTGAGATCGCGCCACTGCACTCCAGCCTCGGGCACAGAGCAAGACTCCGTCTCAAAAAAAAAAAAAAAAGAAAAGAAAATTTAACTCAGTCAGGCCAGGCACAGTGGCTCATGCCTGTAATCCCAGCATTTTGAGAGGCCCAGACGGGTGGATTGCCTGAGGTCAGGAGTTCGAGATCAGTCTGGCCAACATGGTGAAACTCCATCTCTACTAATATACAAAAAAATACAAAATACAATACAGTCTCTACTAAAATACAAAAAAATTAGCCAGGCATGGTGGCACATGCCTGTAATTCCAGCTACTCAGGAGGCTGAGGCAAGGGAATTGCTTGAACCAGGGAGGTGGAGGTTGCAGTGAGCCGAGATCGCGCCATTGTACTCCAGCCTGGGCAACACAGCAAGACTCTGTCTCAAAAAAAAAAAAGAAAGAAAGAAAATTTAACTCAGTCTAATTGTTGCTTTTGTTTTCAGCAGCTTTACCGTAATCTGCCTAGGAGTAGATTCCTTTGTATTTATCCCCGCTGAGGTTGAACTAGCACTTCTTGAATCTATGGATCAACATTTCTTGACAGTATGGGGAAATTCTTAGCTGTTATTTCTCTAAATATTTCTTCAGCCTGTGCTCCATTCTCGCTCTTCTCATTCTGAAACTCCAGTTACACATGTTAGATGTTTTCACCTTGTTTCAAACATCTTTTTTTTCTAGGTAGAAGATACTAGACTTTTTTTTTTTTTTTTTTTTTTTTTTTTTTTTTGGGACAGGGTCTCACTCTGTCACCCGGGCTGGAGTACAGTGGCATGATCTCAGCTCACTGCAACCTTCACTCCGGCTCAAGTGATCCTCCCACCTCAGCCTCCCAAGTAGCTGGGACTACAGGTGTGTGTCACCATGGCTGGCTGATTTTTGTATTTTTTAGAGATAGGGTTATGTTGCCCAGGCTGGTCTCAAACTCCTAGATTCAAGTGATTCACCTGACTAAGCTTCCCAAAGTGCTGGGATTTACAGGCATGAGCCACAAATATCTCTTATGCTCTTATATGTACTTTATATTCCTTGTCTCACCATATTTCAGCCTAGATATTTTCTTCTAATATTTTATTTCTTTTATTCTCTCTTCAACTGCTTCTCATCAACTGTTAAACCCATCTATTGAATTATTAATTTCATTTATTGCATTTTTCAGTTCTAGAGTCTTCATTTGATTCTTTTTTTTATAGTCTCTAGTTCTCTCCTGAAATTCTGCATCTTGTAATTTAATTTCTGGAACACATTAATCAAAGTTATCTTAAATTATGTGTATGATTTCTCCAATATCTGGATCTTCCATAGGTCTTTTTCTACTGTCTGTCTTGTAACTGAATTTTTGGCAGTCTTGTCTTTTTTTGCATGCCTATTTTTCATTATCTGGATCTTCCATAGGTCTGTTTCTATTGTCTGTCTTGTAACTGAATTTTTGGCAGTCTTGTCTTTTTTTGCGTGCTTATTTTTCATTACATGCTGGACATTGTGTATGAAAAATTATAGCAATAATTTAAGGTACTGGACAATATTATCGTCACCCAGAGAGGACTTATTCTTATTTATAGGAAAGGTTAAGGTAGGGGCATGGCACCAGAATAAATTTAAAATCGAGTTGCTTCAAACCAAATTTCAGTCTTTGAGAGTTAGTCAGTTTTGGCTCATCCTTACTCCTAGGATATAGCCCTTTAGGAATCCCAATTGTAAGTCTGGGATGTTTACCAGCTACTCAGGAGGCTGAAGTAGGAGAATCACTTGAACCTGAGAGGCAGAGGTTGCAGTGAGCTGAGATCATACCATTGCATTCCAGCCTGGGTGACAGAGCAAGACACGGTCTCAAAAAAAAAAAAAAAAAGAAAGAAAGAAAGTCTGGGATGTTTACTAGAACTCCTTCTCATTGATGAGCCCTGAACCCACAGTTATTGTTTCCTCTGCCCGGAGAGACTTCCAAAAGTTCTGCTCAACTTCTCATTTTCTCAGGTTTGACTTTGAAACTAGGAACACCTCAGTGGTGCCAAATGTTTGTCTCACCTCTATGGAATTCTCCCTTCTCCAGAATCTTGACCCCTAAGTTCTTTTCTATCTTGGTAGTTCTCCAATGCTTCCAAACAGATATTTTAAAAATATTTTGAACAGCTTTCCTAACTGTTCTTGATGGGAGGCTTGATCTGGTTTTCAATGTCTTTGGGTGATTTATATTTATTCTGCCCAGCTCAGTGAACTTGAAAAATGAAGCCATTAACAGTACCTGGGGTATTTCTCAAACTTCTCAAATGTAAAATTCTGCCAGTAATAACTTTGAGAACCCATTGGAACAAAACAAGACATTGTGACACATAATTCAGCACCGCTCCTGGCAGCGATGCTGAGATGGACCATTCTAAAGCCTTTTCTTTGCCTTGTGTTTATCTCTTCCTAACTATCAAGCAAAAAACATCTACACGTACAAACCTCTTTTACGCTCTCCCAGTAGCCTGTTCCTGTATTTCTAATTATTCCCAATGTTAGGAATTCAAATTCATGTGTTTCTAATCCTAAATTCTAGAGATTGCAAAAAAGGCTCACAGAAGTAAAAATACATTTACAAGAGTTCATATAGTAGGACTCCTTCGTTAGAAATGAATTGCTATTCTTGCATCTCACTAAAATAATAGTGCTTTCTCCATATTTGTATCTCTAAAATGCTGCTCCTTGTTTTGAGAACATTCTCTTTCTTTATTTCTCATCATATGCCCCACTTCAGATTCTCTTGGCCTCACCTGTCTCTAGGACATTTGAATCCAGCTCCAGTCACTGCTGTTGGGAAAATAAATCTTGGGATCCCACATCACTAAGCCAAAGGGGAAAATCAAGCTAAGAACTCCTGAGGGCAAACCTGCCTCCCATTCTATTCCTAAAAAAGATAACTACTAAGATAAAAAAGCTATACACCTCCCTCACAATTTGCCCAAAAGGAAATTCCTTGGGGACAAAGGACAGACAGAACTTAGTCATCCCTCTGCTCACTGAGATAAATGTATATCTGATTGCTTCCTTTGGAAAGGCTAATCAGAAACTCAAAAACATTGTCTCTTACCTACCTATGACCTGGAAGCCTGCTTCAAGTTGTCCCGCCTTCCTGGACCAAACCAAAGTACATCTTACATATGTTGATTGATGTCTCATGTCTCACTAGAATGCATTATAAAATTTAATATAGAATGTAACATAAAACCAAGCTGTACCCCACCCACCTTGGGCACGTGTTGTCAGGACCTCCTGAGGTGATGTCGGACACACATCCTTGATTTGGCAAAATAAACTTCCTAAATTGACTGAGACCTGTCCGATTTTTAGAGTTCACAGAACTAAGTCTGCATGGATTGCATTCACCTTCACGCAGGCACACAATGACAAGACCTTATTCCATACCAATACCACATGCTTCTTTCCACCCTTCTGTTGATGCTGAGCCATCAAACACCAGGGGACACATATGTATGAGACAGAAGGGCAGGGGAGTTAACCCTCATAACAGGAAAAACAAAAGGCAGTAGAGAAATTCCTCTCTTCTTTTCTCCAAGCAGTTTGTTGAGGGATTGAAGATTATCTTTATTCCCTCAAGCATAGCTTGCTGAGTGAGACACACTTGATACAACTTCTTGGAGGAGAGCCCCATAGATTGAGCTATCACAGTTGTATTTAGTGGCAGCTACTTTGCAAACACATCCTCATATTGGCTTTGTTTGTTTCTCTGTATATAAATCCTAACATTGCCTATGTAAAATAAAATGACAATTACAAATTTGTGGAGTTACAAAGAAAAGAAAGAACCAAAAAAATAGACAACAGTACCATATAAGTCAGAAAAGGTAAGAAAAGAATTAAAATATTCTAAATATTTTATGCTATCTAGAAGAGAATGGTAAACATATTTAAAATTTATGCCTTGTTAAATTAAAATACATGACATATTTCTGAAGTAACCTCTAAAAAAATAAAGTATAATTCCAAATCTTTAGTGAAAACCTGGAAGAGGGAGAAAGGTGCAAAAAGAACTCAGTTAATCAAAAAAAAAAAAAAAAAAAAAAAAAAAAAAAAGGCCCAGAGACCTAGAAAATGTAGAACAAATATAAATATAAAAGGAAGAATCAAAGTCTAAATATATAAAGAATCATAATAGGCTGGGGGTGTTGGCTCAAGCCTGTAATCCCAGCACTTTGGGAGGCTGAGGTGGGCAGATCACCTGAGGTCAGGAGTTCAAGACCAGCCTGATCAACATGAAGAAATCCCATCTCTACCAAAAATACAAAAATTAGCCGGGTGTGGTTCCGTATGCCTGTAATCCCAGTTACTTGGGAGGCTGAGTCAGGAGAATCACTTGAACCTGGGAAGCAGAGGTTGTGGTGAACTGAGATTGCACCATTGCACTCCAGCTTGGGCAACAAGAGCGAAACTCTGTCTCAAAAAAAAAAGAAAAAGAAATCATAATAAATATACATGGAACAAAATTAACAGTAACAAGACAGATGATCAGTTAGGACTCTTTTTTTGTTTTGAGATGGAGTCTTGCTCTGTCGCTCAGACTGGAGTACAGTGACGCGATCTCGGCTCACTATAAGCTCCGCCTCCCGGGTTCACGCCATTCTCCTGCCTCAGCCTCCCCAGCAGCTGGGACTACAGGCACACACCGCCACGCCTATCTAATTTTTTGTATTTTTGGTAGAGACGGGGTTTCACCGTGTTAGCCAGGATGGTCTCGATCTCCTGACCTTGTGATCCGCCTGCCTCAGCCTCCCAAAGTGCTGGGATTATAGGCTTGATCAGTTAGGACTTTTTAATACAGCTGTATGCATTAATACATCTAAAGCAAAGGAACTTAGAAAGGTTGAAAGTAAAAGGATTGCAAATATTACAAGTAAACACTCACTAAAAGAAAGCTGATTTGTCTATGATAATATCAGACAAAACAGACTTTAAGACAAAGAGCAATGTAGGGATGGAAAGGGATAACTGTGTCATAATATAAAATTTAATTCACCAAAATGATAACACAATTCTAAACACACAAGCACCTAATCAAATGTGTTCCAAGTACAGGGAGCATAAATTGATAAAAACCGGAGAGGCTGACAAATCTACCATCATTGTGGGAGATTTTTCAACATGCCTTTATCTGTGACTGGTAATTCAAGCAGAAAGCAAGAAGCAAAGATACGGGATATTTGAACAAAACTAACAATCTCGTAATAATGGACATATATCAATTTTGTACCTAACAATGAGAGAATACAAATTCTTATCAACCTTGTATTTCTCAGACTAGATTATAAATTAACCAATTAGGCAAATATCAGCACATTTTAAATACAAGTATAATAAAAATTATTATTATTATTATTATTATTATTATTTTGAGACTGAGTTTCGCACTTGTTGCCCAGGCTGGAGTGCAATGGCGCCATCTCAGCTCACTGCAAACTCCACCGCTTGGGTTCAAGCGATTCTCCTGCCTCAGCCTCCTGAGTAGCTGGGATTACGGGCGGGCACCACCATGCCTGGTGAATTTTTGTATTTTTAGTAGAGATGGGGTTTCACCATGTTGGTCTGGCTGGTCTCAAACTCTTGACCTCAGGTGATCTTCTCGCCTCAACCTCCCAAAGTGCAGGGATTACAGGCATGAGCCACCATGCCCGGCCTAAAAGTATAATAAAAATTAAGATAACAATGCAAATATGTCAGAAGAGACAGGGTCTCTGTTACCCACGCTGCAGCATCAAACTCCTGGGCTCAAGTGATCCTCCCACCTCAGCCTCCTCAGTAGCTGGGACTACCATGCCTGGCTAATTTTTAATTTTTATTATTTTAGTAGAGATGGGGTCTCACTATTTTGCCCAGGCTGGTCTCAAACTTCTGGGCTTAAATGTTCCTCCAGCCTCACCCTCCAAAAGTGTTGGGATTACAAGGTGTGAGCCACCATGCCTGGCAAAAACATACTTTTTAAATAATGAGTCAAAGAAGAAACTACAATAAAAAATTTAAGTATTTTTGAACTGAATAATAATGAAAATGTTATATATAAAAACTTGTGGGATATAGAAAGCAGTGCTTTGAAGGAAATTTATTGCTTTAAATGTTTTTAAAGAGGAGAAAAACATGGCTGAAAATTAATGAACTAAACACACAACTTAAGCAATAAACAACAGAATAAACTCAAAGAAAATGGAAGGAAGGGGATAATTATAAGAGCAGAACTAGAGATAGAAATGAAATAGAAAACAGGGAGAATCAACAAGGACCAAAGTTGGTTCTTTGAAAAATACTAACAAAATAAATAAACCTCTGCAATGAATAGAAAACAGGGAGAATCAACAAGGACCAAAGTTGGTTCTTTGAAAAATACTAACAAAATAAATAAACCTCTGCAATGATTTATTTAAGAAAAAAATGATAAGAAATCACAGGCAAATAACTTATCAGTCAGTTTTCACTATAATATGCTTTGGTAACTACAAAATCCCAAGTCTCTGTGTTTATTTCTTATTTGCTATATATGTTGACTCTGCTGGGCTCTCCTCCACATGTATTCTTCATTCTGGGGTCCCCAATCAAGCACATGCCATTCTCATGGAAGAGAGAAAAGAGCAAGAAAGCTGGTAGAAACAGGTATGATACCTTTTAAAGTTTCTGTTCATATATGATGATCAAGCCCATTCACAGCTGGTTGGGTATTAATTCTCCTGTCACAAGAGTCACCTCAAGTCACATAGCATTAGGTAGACATGCATAGTCCTCTTACAAGAAAAGAAGCAAATATTTGGAGAGCAATAACACAGTCTACCACAAGTAATATTATAAGTGAAAAAAGAGTTATAAATACAGCAGAGATTAAGAAGATAATACAATCAATAACTATGCCAATAAGCTTAAACCCTTAGATGACATGGAAAAAATTCTAGAACCTATTATTTTATTAAACTGACTCAAAGAGAAAGAAAATACTTGAATAGTTTCATAACTATTAAACAAATCAAAGTCGTATTTTACAATCTTCACACAAGGAAAATACCTAGCCCAGATGGTTTTGCTGTTCTGTTCTGTTTTGTTTTGTTTGGTTTTTGTTTTTTGGAGATGGAGTCTTGTTATGTTGCTCAGGCTGGTCTTGAATTCCTTGCTTCAAGTGATCCTCCTGCTTGAGCCTGTCAAGTAGTTGAGATTATAGGTGTGAGCCACTAAACCCAGTTCCAGACAGTTTTATTGGTGAATTCTACTGATGCTTGAAAGGAGAATCACTCCAATCTTATTAAAATTCTTCCAGAGGATACAAAAAGAGGGAATACTCCTTATATCACTTTATGAGCCTTGAAACCCAAACAGATCAACACAGAATGAGAAAAGAAAATCGCAAGTCCATGTTTTTCATAAACACAAATACAAAAATCCTACATAGAATATAACATAGACACAGAATACAGAATTGACAATAGCATATAAAATTGAGACTTTATGGTCCAGTTATTTATCCTAGGAATGCAAGGATAAGTAGTTTAATATAAACTCTATAAATATCATCTATCATATTAACATATTAAAGGGAGAAAGAAATTGTGTGATGATTTCAATAGATGTAGAAATAAATTAAATTCAAATTCATTCAAGATTTTAAAATTTTATTCAACTAGGAATAAAAGGTACCTTCCTTACCCTGATAAAGGAGATTTACAAAATGCCTACAAAAATATCATTCTGTTTTATCATATACTATAATTCTAAGTTCCCTTTCTGAATATCAGGAGCATCAAGAATGCCTACTATCACCATTTCCAACAACACTGTACTGGAACAATGCATTGCCTTCTCCCCCAAACCAGTGTAACTTTTTTTTTTTTTTGAGACAGGGTCTGGCTCTGTCATCCAGGCTGGAGTGCAGTGGTGTGATCTAAGCTCACTGCAAGCTACACCTCCTGGGTTCACACCATTCTCCTGCCTCAGCCTCCCAAGTAGCTGCGACTACAGGCACCCACCACCATGCCCAGCTAATTTTTTGTATTTTTAGTAGAGATGGGGTTTCACCATGTTAGCCAGGATGGTCTCAATCTCCTGACCTCGTGATCTGACCACCTTGGCCTCCCAAAGTGCTGGGATTACAGGCATGAGCCACCGCACCTGGCCAAACCAGTGTAACACTTTAAGATAGATAAAAAGCAAAAAGGGTTGGGTGTAGGAAAGGGGAAAACTGGCATTATTTTCAGACAATGATTGTTTACATACAAAATCCAAAAGAATCAATAAATAAATTACTACAAACAAGAGTTTAGCATTGTGGTTGGATACAATATCAATGTACAAAAATCAAATTTATTTCTATACCATCATCAAAAAATTAGAAAGCATATTTTTAAAGGACATCACTTATAATAGCAACAAAAACTACAAAGTATCTAGGAATAAACTCCCCAAAAGATGTGCAAGATCTGAACAAAGAGAATAATGAACCCAAATTAAAGCATTAATGAAGACCTGATAAAAAGAGAGTTATCCCTTGCTTATGGAATGGAAGACTCAGAATCATAAAATGTCAATTCTCTCAAAATTTATATATTATTTATTATTCAATGCAATCCCAACAGGTTTTTGTTGTTGTTACTGCTGCGTGTGTGTGTGTGCAACTTGTTTGTGTGTGCAACTTGAGATGCTTGCCTTAAAATATGGTAAAACTAAAGACCAAGCATAGCCAAAAAAAAAAGATGGATGAAGAATAAAAGGGAGATTTTGCAGTACTAAATATCAAGACTTTTTATAAAGCTATGGTAATTAACTATTGTGGTATTGACATCAAGATACACAAATTTTCCAGTGGAATAGAATAGATAGATCAGAAATAGACCCATAAGTGACTGGAATGTTGATATATAACAAAGTTGGAAAAGGTGGGGCTAGTCAATAAACAAAGCTGGGGGAAAATAAAGGTCATTTGTATGTAAAAAGTAAAATGGGATCCCTACCTCACACTATATACAAAAGTAAATTCCAGAGGGAATAAGGATTTATAGATTTTTAGGAGTAAGAGTAAGTAAACATATATTAGGGTAGAGGGAAAATAAAAACAGGATAAATATTAATATATTCAAAGTTAAGAATGTCTATCAAAATAGAAAGTGAAAAGACACCAATGGAAGGATAAATTTGCAACACATATAACTGACAAAGAATCAGTGCCCTAAGTTTATGAATAATGTAACAAACAATCCACCAAAACAACAGTAAAAGACTCAAACTGACTGTTATATAAAGAACCAAAAATGGCCTCTGTATCTGGGTCCCCGGGTTGTTTATTTCTTCACAGAAAGCTGGTATCTATCATCTCAAAAGTCTTTCAGCATCTAATTCAAATGTTTGTACATCCAGGCATTTTAGATATAACCCAACTAAGCAAATTTTTAGGCATTTAGAGCTGCTTGCCTGCTTTGTATACCTCATGAAACTGTGCTCAACATCTGTTAGTCATAGATAAGATAAATCCATGGTTCATGAAGACTCCAATTTACTGCTGCCCTTGGGAGCTTTCTGAAACAGAGACTTCCCACAGGCCGCTGAACAACATCACCTGGACATGGTAAGGCCACTCCCTTCTGGAAGTTTCCTTCTCTCCTCCCTTTTTGGATGGTTTCTCTCCACCTCCAATCTCTGGATCTTCTCATGCTGCGAGGGACTTCCCTTAAATGCAAACCTGTCAAAGCTCACACAAATAAAGCTTGAGTGTGCTAATGCCACCTCCTGGTCAGATATTTTTTTCTTGCTCAGTCCTAAAATCCCTCAAATGCCCTACACTGACATTTCACAGAAGAGAAACTACAGATGGACCACACATATCTAAAAGAGATGCTTAACCTCAATAAGGCCAGTTTGAGACCATGCATTAGCAAACACCAAGAAATCTGAGGTGTTAGAGAAGATGTACATGCTGGTAGGAGTATAAACTGGTACAACCACTTTGGATAAAAATTTGGTACTATCATATAAAGTGGAATACTGGCATTCCAAAATCCTATCAATTTTATTCCTAGGCAAATATACCCAAGAGACATTTTTGCACGGGGCACCAGAAAGCAATGCTGATTTCCAACACTGTTGGAAATAGCAAAAGACTGGAAATTGCACAAAGATTTGGCAGCTGGAGAATGGATAAATTATGGTACATAATGGATTTTTATGTAGCAGTGAAAATGAACAAAATGTAAATTCAGTCAACAAAGATGAATCTTAATAACATGTTTGTAAAGAAAAATGTACCAGGCCCAGGCCTCTAGATGAAAGTTTGGAAACACACACAAAACTAAAAAAGTAAAAATACATTGCTTAGTAATATATATAAATGCGAAAAGAAATTAAAGCAATATAATAGTTGTGTAAACACAAATTCAGGATGGGGGTTACTTCTGATGGAGAGGCAGTGGCAGAAGATGGGGACCACTTAAAAGCTGATGAAAGTTAATTGATAATATTTTAGTTCTTGGTTAGCATGTCAAGTTAAAGAAGGTGTTCATTATATTATTTAAAAAATGAAGTCGTTTAATTTAATTTAAACGGTCCATTCAAGGTCTACTGGTTATAACGTATTATTGGCTAATTCTGTAGTCTATTTTTAAAAAGAGGATTGTACCTACGTATTTTCTCAGGCCTTCCGGCCCAACCACGTTATGAATGACTAAGAAAGAGTTCAATCAAGGCCATGGGCAAAAATGCAGCATCCTAAACCCATGTACCTACTCCCCACCGTACCCAAAACAGCAGCATTAACACAACGTAAAAAACCAAGGAAGACTTAGCAGCAAAAACCCTGATTTCCTAGAGCGCAAACAAAAGAGGGTAGAATCACGTGGTTCTTCCTCCCACGCCCGGCGCGCCAATGATGTCACCAATCTGCGACCACACCATTGATTCCCGACTGAAGGTAGAGAGGGCTACGTGGTGGGGGAGGGCGGGGGGAGGGTATCGGCCGCACTGGCAGCCTCCGGGTGTTCTGCCCTGTCCCAAGGAAGTACAAGACCCGGTAAGAGGCTCTGTCCTTCTCGGCCACACCTTCCTGGGCTGGAACGCCCGGCGCGTGCGGCCTCTCCAGTCTCTGGCGTTGATGTTAGAGGAAGCGCGGGGGCGCCCCGGCGGGGCACTGAGAGTGGCCTCAGGGCTGGGTGGGGACGCGGCGGGTAGGGGCACTGTGACCGGTCTCGGCAACCTTCCAGCAGGCGGACGCCCAGGGCCGGTGTACTTTTGTGCGTGTGTGTGCGCCCGTGTGTTCGCCTATGTGTGCGCGGGTGTGGGCGGCAGAGGCTGCGCACGGATGCTCCGGCGCTCGTGCCAGCCGGAGCCCAACAGCTGGGTACCAAAGGCCCTTGTTTCCCTCTCGCCGACTCCCCCGCCTCGGAGAGTGACTGGAGAGCGAGGCTCCTGGGACTCGCCCTGGTAGGCGCTTTGCTGCGCCTTCTTCCACAAACTGCATTAGGACCGGCCCTTTATCCCAGAGATAACATCGCCGCCCTGGCGTGCCTTCCACAGGGAAGGCGTAGGAGGCCACTGTGGAGAGCCCACTGCGGGGTCACGGCCGCCGCGCTCAGCCTGTTTGGCGCAGGAGGCCTAGTTGCGTCACCTCCCCTTCCTTCTCTGTTTAGCTTGATTTGGGGGCCCCACTAGAGGGTAATGCGGCCCCAGGTGTTTCGTGTTGGTGTCAGAGTTTGGGAAACTTGCCTTCCAAAAAGGGATACCTGTCATTGGATTTTGAATGTTGTGTGGAGGAGCCCAAGCATGCAGTTAGCAGAGGGAGCAGAGTCTAGGCTGCTATGGGAGGAGACTTACAAACAGGCCTACATAGTGTCTTGTTGCTAGCGAGGGAAGCAGGATTGCTAGAGCGGGTCATTGGGAGCAGAGAAGGCAAGGGCATCAAACTGTCAGCAGTTGTGATGCCAACTTCTTTCTCTACCAGAGAAGCCTTGTTTCCCATCTTTTTAAAGATCTTGAAATATTTTGTTCGTTATTTACAAACGGTTAGTGCTTGCTATATGGGAAGCAGGGAAGTAGAGTGGAAAGCGGACATGAACTTTGGAGTCAGGTCTGCCACTTAGCAGCTGTTTGACATTGAATGAGTTATTTAACCTCTCCATTCCTACTTGGGCTTATCTACAAAATGAGGATAATTATATCTACCTTGCCCTGGGTGTCAGAATTCGAAGTGTCTAGCTATTATTAGTAAGGGCCCAGTACTCAGGCGCTTGGACTTGCTCCCTTGCTGAAGGTTTCCTGTTGGTACAGCTGCTTGAGAAGCAGGAGAACTTTTTGCTATTTTAGATGTTTGCTATATTGCCAGATATGATACGTAGACTTGGGGGTGGTGGTGGGGGGGAAAATCTCAAAATCTATAATCTCTCTGCTGTAAAATCTCTCTGCATTAAATTCTAGAACTGCAAAGGGGTGAAAAATCTCACTTTAGGCTGGGAGCAGTGGCTCATGCCTGTAATCCCAGCACTTTGGGAGGCTGAGGCAGGCGAATCACGTGAGGTCAGGAGTTCAAGACCAGCCTAGCCAACATGGTGAAACCCCGTCTCTACTAAAAATACAAAAATTAACCCGGCATGGTGGTGCACATCTGTGATCCCAGTACTTGGGAGACTGAGGCAGGAGAATCGCTCGAACCCGGGAGGTGGAGGTTGCAGTGAGCCGAGATCCCGCCATTGCACTCCAGCCTGGATAATGAGAGCGAAACTCTGTCATAAAATAAAAACAAAACTCACTGTATTAATTATAGCTTCTCATTTTTTTTTTTTTTTTTTTTTTTTTTTTGAGACGGAGTCTCGCTCTGCCACCCAGGCTGGAGTGCAGTGGCCGGATCTCAGCTCACTGCAAGCTCCGCCTCCCGGGTTCCCGCCATTCTCCTGCCTCAGCCTCCCGAGTAGCTGGGACTACAGGCGCCCGCCAGGTCGCCCGGCTAGTTTTTTGTATTTTTAGTAGAGACGGGGTTTCACCATGTTAGCCAGGATGGTCTCGATCTCCTGACCTCGTGATCCGCCCGTCTCGGCCTCCCAAAGTGCTGGGATTACAGGCTTGAGCCACCGCGCCCGGCAGCTTCTCATTTTATTTTATTTTATTTCTCATTTTATCCCAAGTAGTTGGCATCACAGATGTGCACCACCATGCCTGGCTAATTTTTTTTTCTTTTTTTGAGAAGGAGTCTCACTCCATCCCGCAGGCTGGAGTGCAGTGGCGTGATCTCAGCTCACCCCAAAGTCTACCTCCCGGGTTCAAGTGATTCTCCCTCCTCAGCCTCCCGAGTAGCTGGGATTACAGGAGCATGCCACCACGCCTGGCTAATTTTTGTATTTTTAGTAGAGACGGTGTTTCACCATGTTGGCTGGGCTGGTCTCGAACTCCTGACCTCAAGTGATCTGCCCATCTCGGCCTCCCAGAGTGCTGGGATTACAGGCATGAGCCACCGCACCTGGCCTTTCGCTTCTCTTTATATAGCACTTGCTGTGCACCTGACACTGTGTCAAGCACTTTACATATGCTAACTTATTTCATCCCTCCAGCAACATAAGTGCACTAAATATTATCCCCATTTTACAGATGCAGAAGTGAATCTTGGCTAAGGTCCTGACACTAGTTAACGGCAGAGCTGGAACTGGAAGCCAGCTGTGTGGTTTGAGTCTTGCTCTTTCTAAGTGACTAGTATCCCAGCAATGTAAACCTGGTGTGGTGGGGGAAAGGAGGCCCAGAGTTTAGTGGGCCAGCACTGGCTGCAAGAGTAACATCTCAAATTGTCCAATGATACATTACCTTTTATTTTACATTTTTTACTCAGCATTGTCCAGATATGAACCAAGGTTTGGCCTTTTCACCCAGAGAAAAAGGAAAGGCTCATGGGCACACAGTGCTAGGATCATGGGCACGAAGTAGGTATTTGGAAAATGCTTGTGGAAAAAAGAAATCCTGAGGCATTGTTATTTCTGCCAGAAGGAGGCCCAGTGCTTATTACACAAAGGCTCCTTAAGCCAGCTAATTTTATACTATAACACACTGTAATATGAGCTTTTTTCTGATTCTTGGATTTAAAGATTTGAAGCTCTGTTTCAGACCAAGATTGGTAGTATTATCTGTGACCAACTGATTAGAGTTCTCAGACATGTGAACAACGGAATCTGAGCTTTTGGGCTTCTGTAGTAATCTCTTGAGATAGAGCAATTTGTTTTGCTATAACATCTGTTAGACTTGGACCTTAATGGGTACAACTGCTTGAGTTTTCTGGAGAGCACTGGATGGTTGTTTCACATCAGGGATAAAGAGTTCAAAATGTTATATTTGTCTCAAAATTAAGTATTTGGGAAAGACCTGTGATTGATGTGCATTCATTGTAGGAATAGTACACTAGTTTCAAACAGATGATATTCCTGGTATTTTTGATGAGCTAGTCTGTGTCTTAAAGATATTTAAAGATGACTTATGGTTGCATAGTGAACTATTAGGAACATGCAAAATTTATATAACCCATCCATATAGACTGCGACTTACACACACACTTCTCACTTTCTCCATCCAAGGAGGTCTAGTTGCTGCTTCTATACCCTCTGGTTACCTTGAAGCTACCTATTTCACCATATTTATCAGACTTAATAGGTGAGACCCTCTGACATCAGCCTCCCTTTCCTTCTGTACCACCCCTTGCCACATGCACACAGAATGAAGCTCTTCTCCAAAAGGACTGTATATTAATCTACTTGCAAGTGGCACAAACCCAGTGTAAATTAACTTAAGCAAAAACAGTTTTTTCCCTCCCTTTGATTATTTAACTAGAAAGTCCAAAGGCAATCTTTAGGCATGGCTGGATCCTGGGTTTAAAATGATGTCATGAGGGCTTTCTTGGTCCTTCCTTTTTCCGTTCCGTTTTGTTTATTGACCTCATCCTCTTTTGCTGCTTTCTTTTCTTTTCTTTTCTTTTCTTTCTTTCTTTCTTTTTTTTTTTTTTTTTTTGAGATGGAGTCTTGCTTGTCTTGCTCTGTCGCCCAGGCTGGAGTGCAGTGGCACGATCTTGGCTCACGGCAATCTCCACCTCCCAGGTTCAAGTGATTCTCCTGCCTCAGCCTCTTGGGTAGCTAGGATTACAGGCACCCATCACTACCCCCAGCTAATTTTTGTATTTTTAGTAGAAACACCGTTTCACTATGTTGGCCAGGCTGGTCTTGAACTTCTGACCTCAGTGCTGGGATTACAGGCATGAGCCACCACGCCCGGCCTTCTTGCTGCTTTCTCTATGCATACTGAAAAAGTTCCCAGTCAGCAGCCCCAAGCCTATGACCTGATGGCTGTCTTTTAGCATTGCAAGCTAACCATTGCTGACAAGGAAACAGGGAGACCACAATTGGAGAGGTCTGCATCATAGACTCACTCCTGGGATGAGAAAGTAAACTGCCCCTCCATAACCTTATGGGATGGGAAGTTCAGAGGTCCTAGGCAGGCAGAAACAGCACATGACTACTGCAGGGGTGTGTGTATGCACACATGTGTGCTTACATGTGTGCTCTTATCTCACTTCTTTGGGGTCCTTCTAGAACCTTCCAACTGGAATGAATCCAGTGGGTTGTGTTTGTCCATCAAACTTAGACTCCCACTGTGGTATCCATTATGTGCTCTCCGTCCTTTCTGTACCTTTGCATCTGCTGTTTGGGTTGCCCTTCCCCATTGCTTCATCTAGGTGATCCTTATAGATTCAGGTCATGCTTCTCCCAGAAGCCTTCATTGACATCTTCCTTAATGAGCGAGGCATCCCTTCTCTCTGCTCCCATAAACACCTGAGCACAACCCCCTTTTAGATTTTATTTCTGTTTGATAATTGTCTGTTTATTGGTCATTTCTCCACTAGACTGAGAGCCCCTTGAGGACAGAGTGCCCTTTGCTTTGTATTCCTTATCTCCTACTCTTAGCTAGCATTATTTGTCTTCATAGCACTCATAACTGACATTGTATATTTATTTCTTTATTGCCTGTCTCTCCTCATTGACTGTCTCTCATTAGCTCCATGAGAACAATGTGGAAAGGAATTTTCTTTGTTATCAAAGCAAAACAAAACTACCTTGAGGCCTAGGACAGTGCCTCATACTGGCATATAGTATATGTTCAGTAAATGTTTATTAAATGAATGAATGGAAATCTTCCCACAGGAAGAAAATGCTGGCATTATGTTGATGAACATTCCAGTCTGCATGATAGACACACTTCTCACTGTAAAGATCTGAAACTTGAGTACCATGGCATCCCAGGAAGGCAGCACACCTCTACCCATATGTGTTTGAACCTGCAGAGGTCAGGCCCAAGGAGTCTCCAGCTGGAAATTCTACCCTGTGTGATGTTTCACTCCTCTCAAACCTTTCTGAACTTTGATGGGTTGTATATTAAGGCTTTCTCCATATTTTCAGGCCCTTTCCTTGGAGTATTTATTTTTAAAAATTTATTTAAGAACTTACAAGGTGACAGGCACTGTTCTTAGTCCCTTATAAATAGCAACTCACTCTTGGACTGGAGTTTGGGGACCAAGAGTTATCAACTTTAAAACTTTTTTCTTTTTAAATACCAAAACACTCAAGAACAGAAATAAGACTACTCTGCATCTAGTCCATCTCGCCCTCCATTAGAGCTATCTAACAGCCTGATATAGGTCTTGTGCCTGCCCTTTCCTCGAGTTTTTACAGCCATAGCTAGTAATTATACTGCATCTCATCACCTTTGTTTGGTCTTCACTCAAATGCAGCCATGCTCTGCCACAGGATATGTAGCAGAGCCAGGTGGGGAACCAGTGGCTCAGAGCCCACTCTGCTCTTCAGGACATGGGCTGCTCAAGTGTCTGTCTTCAGCCCTCTCCCAGGGAGGGCCTAAACCCACATCCTCAGGCCCCTGCAGAGCACATCCATCTTTCTGGTTACATGTTATGCCTTATCTGCGGGAACCCTAGCCACGCCACACCCACCCCTCAACACATGAAGAAAGGGAAAAAATACCTCTTTCTTTCTTTTGACAACAACAAAAAGTACTTTTCATACAAATAGACACTTGAAATGACAGGGTTATTATTTAACCCTGCTCTTACTCCAAATATCCAAGCGGCAGTTTCAGTCTAGCTGCAGTACTCTGTTGTAGTGCTTAGTCCTGATTTGCTTCCTAAAAAGTGAATACCAGTTTCCACTGCCGTCAGCAATGCCTGAGTATTTACTGTGCCTCTCCCTCACCTTACCCTCCTCTCCAGAACTGAATATTTTACTAAAAAAGGAAAATCTTAGCTAAATTTGAAATAGCATCTCATTTAATTTGCATTTTTATTATAATTGCGTTTGAGCCCTCTTTACCCATACTTAGCCTTTTTTATTTTTACTTTTTAAATTTTTGGTGGATGTTTTGTCTATTCACTTACTGCGTTTAAGTGATTTTTAAAATATGCAAATATTCTAAAAAACATGAGTTTGCCCTCATAAAAAGCAAACAATTTTGTTTGCAGTGAATTTTTTTTTAGTTTATTGTTTGTCATCTAATTTTGGCTTTATCATTAAAAATACAAATCTAATTTTCATTCTTTTGTAGACAGATTTTATCCTTTTTGATTTCTTTTGCTTGTGAGCATAAAACGGTTTTTTTCTTATTCTGTGTTCTAGTTTTTTTTTTTATGGCTTGCATTTTTACATATGACTTTTAAAAAGCTAGCATTCAGTTTTATTTCAGATTTTAACAAGATATTTGATGAAAATAGTATAATATTTTAAATAAAATCAGTTTTAATTAAAGGTCTATGTTTTGTTTTAAAGATGTTTATATTACTGTACTTATAGTTTTTCTTTTTAAATAATTTATTAGAATAGTAAAAAGCTTGCTTGACAAAACTAAGATTCACATATATAGATAATCATAATTTTAGTATTCTTAGTGTTTCCATAAATTGCCGCATGAAAAGATATTTATGTATGGCTGTCTGGTTTAAAGAGGCACTCATGCCTGACAACAGCTTTTCAGCATGTAGCCAAGATGAGGAATTTAGCCTCTTCCAGTTCCCCTTCCTCACTATTTCCCTAAGAATTTTTTCATGGGGGTATATCTATGTGTACCTCTGTGCACAGATTTTATGTGTGCCTTTCAATGTATTTTAACAAAAATATATACCATTTAACTATCCAAATCAAGAAGTAAAACATTTTTCATTACCTCAGAAAGCTCCCCTATGGCCCTTTCTAGTCACCACTACCCACAAAGGCCAACACTATTGATGTCTGATATCTATCACTATAGATTAGATTAGTTTTGCTTGTTCTAAAATTTCACGTCAGTATGTGCTTTTGTGTGTGGCTTCTTTCAGTGAGGATCAACCGTGTTGCATGTGTCAGTATCCATTGTGTGAATATGCATCAAGTTATTTATTCATTTAGTTGATTGACATTTGGGTTGTTCCGATTTGGGGCTATTAAGAATAAAGCTCTATGAACGGTTTTTTTCGGTTTTTTTGTTTGTTTGTTTGTTTTTGAGGAGGAGTCTCACTCTGTCACCCAGGCTGGAGTACAGTGGTGCAGTCTCAGCTCACTGCAAGCTGCGCCTCCCGGGTTCACGCCATTCTCCTGCCTCAGCCTCTGCAGTAGCTGGGACTACCGGTGCCCGCCACCACGCCCGGCTAACTTTTTGTATTTTTAGTAGAGATGGCGTTTCACTGTGATAGCCAGGATGGTCTCGATCTCCTGACCTCATGATCTGCCCGCCTCGTCCTCCCAAAGTCCTGGGATTACAGGCGTGAGCCACCGTGGCTGGCCTCTATGAACAGTTTTTTTCCTGTCTTTTATTGTGGTAAAATATACAACATAAAATTTACCATCTTAAACCATATATATATATATATATATATATATATATATATATATTTTTTTTTTTTTTTTTTTTTGAGACAGAGTCTCGCTCTGTTACCCAGGCTGGAGCACAGTGGCACGATCTTGGCTCACTGCAACCTCCACCTCCCAGATTCAATTATCTGCCTTAGCCTCCCAAGTAGCTGGGATTACAGGCACCCACCACCATGCCTGGCTAATGTTTGTATTTTTAGTAGAGATGGGGTTTCACCACCTTGACCAGGCTGGTCTTGAACTCCTGACCTCGTGATCCACCCGCCTCGGCCTCCCAAAGTGCTGGGATTACAGGCATGAGCCACTGCGCCCAGCCCTTAAACCATTTTTAAGTGTACAGTTCAGTAGTGTTAGGTATAGTCACATTGTAGGTATAGTCACATTGTTGTACAACAAATCTCCAGAACTTTCTCATCTTGCAGATCTAAAACTATATGCATTAACAGCTCCTCTTTCCCTCCATCCTCCAGTTCCTGGTTCTATGAACATTCTTGTACAAATCATTTTGTGGCCATTTTTCTTGGGTAAGTACCCAGGAATATAAATGCTGGGTTTAGCCTTAGAAGAAACTGCCTTACAGTTTTCTCAAATGGTTGTACCATTTTATGTTCCCACGGTATACAAAAATGCTAGTTTGCTCCATATCCTCACCAACATTAGGTATTGTGAGTCTTTTTTATTTTAGCCATTCTGTAGCCGTGAAGTGGCATCCCATTGTGGTTTTATCACATATTCTAGTCAGTTATTTACATGACTGTTCCCATTACTAGACTGTGAGCTTCATAAGGGCAAGATTCATGCAGTAAGTAGTTGGTTTTGTTGTTGTTGTTGTTGTTGTTGTTGTTCTTATTAACCTTCCTCTTCTTATTTTGAGGGTGATACATGCTTTATTATTAAAAAGAACTTGAAAATTATAGAAAGCTATTAAAAAGTCAATAAAATCACAGGTTAGCCCACCTCTCAGACATCATCAGGAGTATTTTGGTCTTTCAGGCAGTGTTGTGTTGGTTCGTACAGATAGAGCAGTTCCCATGATGGTTGATTCAGCAACCCAGCAGTGTTCCAGCCTGCTGCCTTGCCATCCTCTGGACATCACTTATTCCCAGCGAGGAGCCCTTTCTCTCAGACAGCCCCAGACAGATTGTTTTTGTGGTTTGCTGGTCACAAATGTTTCACATGTATCACTGGCAAAAGAAGTGGAACCCTCAATACTGGATTAGATTAGATTAATTAACATCCTTCCTCTGGGGCTGGGGAGGGAACCTGGCCTTCTTAGGAAAGTGGACAGAATCACGGTACTCTCAGAAAGGGAGGCATGGTTCTAGCATAGGCCACTAGCACTATCTGCCTCTTTTTTTTTTTTTTTTTTTGAGATGGAATTTCACTCTGTCGCCCAGGCTGGAGTGCAGTGGCACGAACTTGGCTCACTGCAACCTCTGCCTCCCGGGTTCAAGCGATCCTCCTGCCTCTGCCCCCCTAGTAGCTGGGATTACAGGTACCCACCACCATGCCCGGCTAATGTTTGTATTTTTAGTAGAAATGGGGTTTCACCATGTTGGCCAGGCTGGTCTCAAAACTCCAGACCTCAGGTGATCCACCTGCCTCAGCCTCCCAAAGTGCTGAGATTACAAGCATAAGCCACCACGCCCAGCCTGTTTCTTGGTGTTTTTATTTAATTTTTTTACACTTAGTCTTTCAATACATTTGCGATTTGTTTTGGCTTATTAATATAAGGCTAGACCCTAGACTCTTTTTTTTTCAAATAGCCATCCAGTTAGCCCACTTCTCACTGCTCTTTTTGGTTCCTCCTCATGCATTGGATGTCTGTACACACTAGGCTCTGTTTGGAGGGAGGTGGTTCTTTTCTGTTAGTCTGAAGCTCTACCCTTGCTTTATACCAGTGCTGCCTTGGTTTAATTAGCATAGCTGTCTTCTTTTTAAAAAAAACTGTTTTGTTTGTTCTTGCACTTGAACCTTACTTATTTATTCCCATCCAATGACCTATCAATTGCATCTGAACTTTAGAGTAATCATTTTGTCAGGTATCCACTCCTTCCTGCTCCAACCTCATAGTATTTGCAGTAAATCGTTATTTAATTTGGTACTAATTAGCATTCATAAAGTATTCTGCCATCACATTTGAGACTGGTATGTCCTTCTATTTAAGACATATTCCTCAGCAGAGTTTGTAATTTTCCACGTGTAAGCGTTTCACATTTCTTAGGGTTATTCCTAGATATTTCTTTTTTTTAATGTTTTATTTGCTATTGAGAATATGGTAATTTTCCCTGCATATAAAGAAGCTATTGTGTTTTATATATTTCTCTTATATTCAACCATATTCTTTGACTGTTATTGGTTCTAAGAGTTTTTCAGTTGATCCTCTTGGATCAACTAGGGTTATGATGATATCATCTGCAAATAATCTGTTTTTCTTTTTAATAGTTTATCTCTTATTTTTGTTTTGTAATGTAGAATATGTAAGAATTTCCATATGTATAAAATATATTAAATATATATAGTAAACATGTGTTAAATACCATATTTCTTTTATTTTAAGACCATTGAGCATAAGGACATGCTATTGATTTAATAACAGATTTGGGGGGCACTGTATTAAATGTATACTTATACTATAATTCATATTCCAATATCAGAAATGTTAGGATGTAAAAAGCAGTGCATCTTAGAATTAAGGAAAATAGCAATGGAAATGGTAGCCCGCCTATTTGTTTCTCATTTGAGTGGTAGTGTCTAACTGTTCCATTCTACATATGTTATTGGCTGTTGATTTATGATAGATGGCCTTTATTATATTAAGTATCCTCTCACATCTTCCTGTTTGGAAGAGGTTTCATGTTGGTTTAATCAGCTTAGGAGGGAAAGGTGATCATTAGCGTCAATCACTTTCATGCAGAATCCCACCTCTGCCCACAATGCCTGCCTTCTTTGAACTTTGTTACAGTAAGAATCTAGACTCTGGCATCAAAGATTGATATGCTAAGCAGAAGTTTTACTGCCCAGCAGAGAACCAGTTCAGTGCAAAAGTTAGGCTCTGAGATGTAAGCTTTGGGGGTGGCAATGAGGGATGAGGTAGGTTTTTAAAACTCACAGTCTCTGTCCCATATTAGGGAATCAAAGTCTCCAAATGCTACTTATTGGCCAGTGTTATCTGGACTAGGCACTGTCTAAGCAACAAGCAGGACAGGATGCTTGCAGGGGCTTTTGGTAAGTTATCTCTCACTGTGTCTATGAGTCAGGATAATAGTGCCCCAGTCATTGTTTTGGTAGACCTCCAGTCCATTGGCTAGGCAGCCGTGTTGGGATTCATCACTTTGTAGTTTTTAACTTTTTACTGTACTCCATATTGGGAACTTTAGCCTTCCTCTGAGATACCCATTATCCACTAGAACTCCAGACAGAAGTGCTGGAGAGGGCAGTAGGCCAGGTCAGGAAAACATAAGCCAGAGTTGAAGTACAACAGTGGAAAGAACAAAGTCTTTAGAGCCGTGCCTCTTAACCTTCGATTTGGGTACACAGATCTATCTGGGAGTCTGAAAGCTATGGACTGTCTCTTGAGGGAAATGCGCATGTTGAGTTTTTCAGTAAATATTTTTGAGCACGCTGAAAGCAAAACACTAGTATAACCCTAGCTTCTTGGAACTTGTAGTAAGAGAGACGGATATTTACCAAAAAAACCACATGAAGAAATGTAAAATTACAAATGTAAATATGTTCCAAAAGAGAGGAGGGGGTTTTGAAAGCATGTAATGTGAGGGGGTAGGGGTTAGAGCTCAAGCTCGTCCTCCAGAAGTGTGGACTATGCAGAGATCTGAAGGGCAAATCACAGTATAGTGAAAAGGATGGGAAATAATCCAGAGAGAGGGGCAAGTATGTGGCAGGAGGGAGCATGGCAATCTAGAGGGAGGGAAAGAAGGCTCAGGGAGGCTGGGGGACAGAGAGATGGGGCATAGTCCAACAGAAGGGAGAAAGGTGGCAGGGCTAGGCCATGTAAGGCCTTGGAGCCGTTGTGTAAAGATATTTGCCTTTATCTTAAGAGCATTGGGAAGCCATCAAAGTATTTTTTTGTTAATAATGTAAATATTTGATTTGCATAAAAGATTCCTGCAGCATATACGTATCACTGAAATATAATAATGAAATGAATGTGCGTGAACCTAACACCTTCCCCTGAACGAGAACCTTATCTGTATTGCTGAAGCCTCCCTTGTCCCCTCTTGGAACCCCTCTCCCTGTGTTCCCCCTCCCCCTTTAATTGCTAGTTTAGAATTTTCTTGAATTCAGATTTTGATCAGATTTTGGTTTTCAGAGATCACACAGCTGTGTCGAGAAGACTGGATAGAAAAGAGGCCAAAGTACATGCGGGGAAACCGGTTAGGAGGTTGTAATCACAAAACACAATCTTACTAAAAGTTTGTCTGCATTTTATTTTATTGCCTTGGAAATTTATTTATTTCACAGATGATTTATTTTCATCATTTAAAAAATATAAATTAATGGTATCTTCCTAGAAAAAAAAATGAAATCAGACAAAACTAAAAGCTCTAATTCTGTTGGACAATAATGAGAAGGGTGTACTGTTTGGTTTAACTAAAAAATGTGGCCAGGCATGGTGGCTCACGCCTGTAATTCCAGCACTCTGGGAGGCCAAGGCAGGCAAATCGCTTGAGCCCAGGAGTTCGAGACCAGCCTGGGCAACATAGTACGGCCCTATTTCTACGAAAAAAAATTTTTTTAATTAGCCAGGCATGGTGGTATGTACCTGTAGTCCCAGCCACTCAGGAAGCTGAGGCAGGAGGATTGTTTGAGCCCAGGAGTTTGAGATTGCAGTGAGACATGACTGCATCACTGCACTCTGGCCTGGGTGACAGAGACCTTGTCTGATTGAAAAAAAAAAAAGGACATCATGGCTGTGTATAAGTACATCTATGACATCTAGTCTGTTTTGGCCTTTTCCCTTTGATGTACCCAAATGCAGAAATTCCTGTCTGGCCTAGCAAAGCCTCTGGCAGCCCTGCCTGGACTTGGAGCTCCCTGGTTTGTACTGCCCAGCAAAGATGCTGTAGTAGTTTCCCATGGCTGTCTGCTGTAAAAAATAACCACAAACTAGGTGTTCTAAAACAACAGAAATTTATTATCTGACAGTGCTGGAGGCCAAAAATCTGAAATCACTATCACTGGGCCATGTTGGCAGGGCTGTGCTCCCTCCAGAGGCTGTAGGGGAGAATCCATTCCTTGCCTCTCCCAGCCTCTGGTGGGTGCTGACATTGATTGTCTTGCGGCCACGTTGCTCTAGTCTTCAAGGCCAGCATCTTCAAATCATTCTCTACTCTGTCTTCACATGGCCCTCTCCTCTGTGTGTGTAGATGGAAATTTTTTTGAACTTGCCAACACTAAAAGAAACGCTTTTAAAGACAAGTGGTCACTTGGAAATGGCTCTCTGTCAAATTCCAAGAAAACCAGTTCACTGAAAGTTCTACAAAAGCCCCTCCATCCTACCCCTTTGCCTCCTCAGTTTTCTCCTCAATCTTCTGCTCTGCAGCAGCAGGGAGACAGCAGAGCACATTCCCTCTAAATTCTATTAAGAAGACAGAATAAAAACTGGTCAATTAAGACTAGGGAGATTTAAGAAAAAAGTAAATGCAACATATTGGTTGTTTCGTAAATTGGTTATTCAAGGAATTGACCATTTGGCAAATTGACTTTCCGCAAATTGGCTGTTGGTGAAATCAGCCTATTTCCCTGAGAAACACTGCAGAACTCAGGGCAGTGGCTGCCTTGAGCCTGCCCAGGACAGGACTGTGATTGTCCCCTCCTGTTTTCTACAAGCCATGGAGATGGGGGCATTGCTCTTGCATGAGGCTGGGACTGAGAGCAGCCCCCACAGGCTGGATCTGAATCCTAGGGAAGAAGAAGATGGGAGATCTCCCACTTTCGGTCCCCACTCAGTAGAACCCAAATGTAGGCCAGTAGCTGAACGCCTGTGTTGGCCAGAGCCCGGCCAGAAGTCAGTCAGGTGCTGCATCCAAGACCAATCTAGCATCGGAGAGGCGGCTTAAGGGTGTCAGGATATAATGTATAAAACCACAAGTTGTATAGGGTCACCCTGTGGGGTAATTATCAGACTGAATGTACATTTATTGGTTATACATACTTGCAAAAGATTGTACACAGGCCTGTTAGTCATTATTATTAGTATTATTTTACATATGTAATATTATTACAAATGTTATATCTTTATTATATAATACTTAAGCCTGGCACATATAGTTGATAAATACGACTTTTTTTCTTTGTTACTAGATAACTTACTGGATTGGATAAAGGCACTTAATAGCTCTTAGATACCTCTTTTTCTTCTGGGAGTACCTGAAGTATTTCTTTCTTTTCTTTTTCTTTTTTTTTTGAGATGGAGTTTTGCTCTTGTTGCCCAGGCTGGAATGCAATGGCACGATCTTGGCTCACCGCAACTTCCGCCTCCCAGGTTCAAGTGATTCTCCTGCCTCAGCCTCCCTAGTAGTTGAGATTACAGGCATGTGCCACCACGCCTGGCTAATTTTGTACTTTTAGTAGAGATGGAGTTTCTGCATGTTGGTCAGGCTGGTCTCGAACTCCTGACTTCAGTTGATCTGCCCGCCTCAGCCTCCCAAAGCACTGGGATTACAGGCATGAGCCACTGCACCCGGCCACACTTCTTGCTTTCTTGTAACTTCAAAAGCCAGTTGTAGCCGGGAGCAGTGGTTCACGCCTGTAATCCTAGCATTTTGAGAGGCTGAGGCAGGCGGATTTCCTGAGGTCAGGAGTTCACAACCAGCCTGGCCAACATGGCAAGACCCCACTTCTACTAAAAACACAAAAATTAGCTAGGCATGATGGCGCATGCCTGTAGTCCCAGCTACTTGGGAGGCTGAGGCAGGAGAATCAGTTAAAGCTGGGAGGTGGAGGTTGTGGTGAGCTGAGATCACGCCACTGCACTCCAACCTGGGCAACAGAGCAAGACTCTGTCTCAAAAAAAAAAAAAGAAATTTAATGTTGATTGTTAGGAGCTGTTTTAGTGAAATAAAAAACTCAATGATAAAGAATTGAGGAGAAACAACAGTAACAAAAAAGGAGGGCAATAAATTTGTGCCTAGCAACTCTGAATTGCTTGCTATGCGTTTCCTAAAAGTTATTCTAAAATGATGCCCTGGTACTTAAAAATAACTGAGTAATTTATTACTTTCTTTGATAATATGTTGCAGATTGTTTAGGATACATTCACATGCAGTATATTTCTGTCCCAGTATCACTGTATGAGCAAATACTGAAGGAGTTTGCAGACATCTGCTTTACAGTAGACAGGGAGATAGACGTTCCAATTGGATATAGCCCATATGTGTAGTAAAGTCTGGTTATAGGAAATTATAGACTAAAAAAGACTGTTGTAAATATGTATCCCTGCACGCAGTAAGGTTAAACAGAAGATCCACAACAAACCAAATTAACAATTACTGGCCGGGCGCGGTGGCTCAAGCCTGTAATCCCAGCACTTTGGGAGGCCGAGATGGGCGGATCACGAGGTCGGGAGATCGAGACCATCCTGGCTAACACGGTGAAACCCTGTCTCTACTAAAAAAATACAAAAAACTAGCCGGGCGAGGTGGCGGGCGCCTGTAGTCCTAGCTACTCGGGAGGCTGAGGCAGGAGAATGGTGCAAACCCGGGAGGCGGAGCTTGCAGTGAGCTGAGATCCGGCCACTGCACTCCAGCCCGGGCAACAGAGTGAGACTCTGTCTCAAAAAAAAAAAAAAAAAAAAAAAAAAAATTACTAAGCCAGACTAACAGTTACTTATAGTTAAAAAGCAAAAATGGCAGGGATTGGAAAACAAAACCAACTCAGGAACCCTGATAATAGCATGTCCTTTCCTGTAAGTGGGGAAGTCTCACCCCCTGAATGCAGTTATGGAGCTAGAGCTTGGCACAGCTATGTGGAAGCCAGACTTCTGAGAATACTGAGTTTCTGAGTGCTTCATTTTTAGAGAGTAACTCTTAATCATTTAGGTGGTTTTTAATAAGTAACCCTAGGTGGTATAGACACATCTGGGGTCATTTCACAGGCCCCTGGGGAGGTGAGCCTTTCTTTATAGGAAGAGCTCCTCCCTTGGGAGAGGACTGACCACCCATGTGTTGGCGGTGCCTTTACAAACGCTGAAAGGGTAGGCACGGATGAATGATGAATTAACAATGGGTGATTTTTATTGTGTTTGCTGGTCTGTATTTTCTGAAATAAACCTATTACTTTTGTTTACTTTTTAAAGACCTTCATCCAACTTGTCAGGTTTCTACAATAGAACAGTTTAAAAAAAAAAAAGACATCACCACCTCTCAACCTTGGGGGAGTTAAAACAATTACTGAGGAGGAGGAGAAAAAACGTTTATGAATAAGACTGCAGTTACTTGAGCTGCTAAGATTAAATGACAATAGGAGTTGTTCTTTCAAGGCATAAACTGACCTTCTGTTAAGGAAAGGTCACTGCTTCACCACTGAGTCCTATGTTAGATTAAAAGGGATGGGGGGAGCAGCGGTCCAGTTTCCCTCACACAGTAGTTGTGATTAAAGCTTTTCTGGATCATTTCTGAAGAAGGGTTAAAGGCTTTCCGATTGTCTTGCCTGAAGACAAAGCAGAGGTAAGATATAACTCCTGTTACTTAAACGAAGGGAAAAAAACATGGGAAGTGGACTGGAATTGCAACAGCAAGAGTTTGTTGTGGTTCTTGTTTGTTTTTAGCTTTTAAATTTGTGAAATACAGCATATATATACAGAAACGTGAATAAAACATAAATGTATAATTAAATTATTGGAAAGCAAACATATGTAGCTGCTACCCAAGTCAAGAGCTAGAACATCACCAGTACCCAAAATATTTCTTCCCAGTCAAAACTCCCACCTTTCTACCTCGAAGTAATTAACCACAATTTTGTCTTTTTTTTTTTTTTGGAGACAGATGTCTTGCTCTGTCCCCAGGCTGGAGTGCAGTGGCACGATCTTGGCTCACTGCAACCTCCGACTCCCTGGTTCAAGCGATTCTCCCACCTCAGCCTCTGCAGTAGCTGGGATTACAGGCGCCTGCCACCATGCCCAGCTAATTTTTTGTATTTTTAGTAGAGACGGGGTTTCACCATGTTGGCCAGGATGGTCTTGATCTCCTGACCTCGTGATCGGCCCACCTCGGCCTCCCAAAGTAGCTGGGATTACAGGTGTGAGCCACCATGCCTGGTCTCATTTTGTCTTTTATGCAGAGCATACTATAGTTCGGTTTTGCCTGGCTTGGGACTTTCTGTAAGTGGGACCATATAGTATACATATGGCTTTTCCCACTCAGTATCATATTTAGATAATTAGCTACCTTGTTGCATGCATAGATCTTTCATTTTTGTTGCTGTATCGTATTCCATCATAGGCATATGCCACTATTGATCCATTTTACTTTTGATGGACATTTGGGTTGTTTCCAGTTTGGGGGCTATTACAGACATTATAAATAATGCAACTATGAACTTCTTGGGGTGTGTATAGTCAGACCTTTCTAGATAATGGTAAACTGGTTTCCTGTAGTGACTAGGAGCTGCTCTGCATCCTTGCTGCCACTGGTCTGATCAGTTGGCTAATGCTGTCTGTTGGTGAATGGACAGTAGCTTTCTGTAGCTATACTGTGCATTTCTCTGATGTGATGGGGTTGAGGACCTTTTCATATGTTTGATATTTTGTTACCTCCTGTGAAGTTGTCTTTGGATTGTTTTGCCCTTGTTATACCTACTGAGTGGTCTGTTATTCTTTCAATTAACCAGCCCTCTGAAGGCGAAATAGGGATATAAAATATGCTGCCTGCCCCCGAGGAGATGACTTGACAATTCTAGAGGCAGATATATGAACAAGAAATGATAATTGTGATTACTGAGGCATCCATCTTCCCCACCAGACTAGCTAAAGGATGGCACTCTTATTTGTGTCATATCCTGGGTGCTTAACACAGTATCTGCCACATAATTAGGTGCTTAGTAAAGTTTTGTTAAATGATCGAATGGGGCGTTTTTAGCGGAATGTACAAGTGCCCTTTTAGGGATAGGTGCCCAGTAACTCGAGAAGCATGGAGTAAGAAACCACAAACAGCACCTGCTCCCCCTCCCCTCCCTCTACCTGCTGTGGGTAAGGCCTCCCTTGTAGATTTGAAAGGTTGCTTCACTGGAAGCAGTTGAGGAGGCATGCTAGGCCAACGAATAGAATGTGCAAAGGCCCAGAAGGAAGACAGAGCCCAGCCTGCAAGGGAATGTTAATTTGGCGTGACTAACACCATAAAAGGGCATCAGCTGGAAATACTGGTATAAAGGGATTGCCTTGTAATCTCAGAAGCAGGGGGGTAAAGTTAAGATTAAACACAGGGGGCTGGGCGCGGTGGCTCAAGCCTTTAATCCCAGCAGTTTGGGAGGCCGAGACGGGCGGATCACGAGGTCAGGAGATCGAGACCATCCTGGCTAACACGGTGAAACCCCCGTCTCTATTAAAAAATACAAAAAAAATAGCGGGGGCATGGCAGCGGGCGCCTGTGGTCCCAGCTACTCAGGAGGCTGAGGCAGGAGAATGGCGTGAACCTGGGAAGCGGAGCTTGCAGTGAGCGGTGATTGCGCCACTGCACTCCAGCCTGGGCGACGGAGCGAAACTCCGAATTAAAAAAAAAAAAAGAAAGAAGAATCCTGACCATGAAGCAAATCTGACTTTTGTCCCTCCAGATAACAAAAGTTATCTTTTTGAAAGTAATGGTGTAATTTGAATGAATGTAGAGAAGCCCCGAAGACTGAGCTTTCCGCCTTCAGACCTGAATTTAGCAGCAGCGTGGCCTTAGTCAAGCCTCGGTTTCTACACCTGCAAAGTGAGAATAATGCCTACCTTGGAGGGCTGTTGTGAAGATTAAGGGAGATGTAAAGTACTTAACCATTGCCTGGTGGGATAATTTTTATGACCTAGATCCTAAATTGTTCACTGCTGCTGTTGCTACTCCTGGTACTTTTTACTGGCTGGCATCTGCTTAAGTTTGTAACATAGTAGGAGCATTAACAAGGTCCCACGGTGGGGACCTTCGTCGTTTGAAGAGATCTGCGCTCCCGCCCCCCACTCCTACCCCGCCACATTGGCGACGCGGCCACCACCGCACTGGCGCAGAGGGAGGGAGGACAGGGCCTCATGCTGTTTCTGGCCTGAAGTTTTGCGTGCCTTTTTCTGTTGCTCTGCCTAAGGCCTGTGCGGGGAATTAGGAGCTCAGTACTGGAATGGCGGTTTTCCTAAAGAAGAGTACCAGCCGGGCGGGGGGCTGACGCCTGTAATCCCAACACTTTGGGAGGCAGAGGTGGGCGGATCACTTGAAGCCAGGAGTTCGAGACCACCCTGGCCAATGTGGTGAAACCCTGTTCCTACTGGGAAAAAAAAAAAAAAAAAATCCGGGAGTGATGGCGCGCGCCTGTAATCCCAGCTACTCAGGAGGCTGAGGCAGGAGACTCGCTTGAATCCGGGAGGCAGAGGTTGCAGTGAGCTGATACTGCGCCACTGCACTCCAGCCTGGGCAACAAGAGCGAGACTTCGTCTCAAAAAAAAAAAAAAAAAAAAAAAAGTTCCTGCCGTAGTTCTCATGCAAGGGAGGGGTTCGACTTGCAACCGACCTGAAACCAAGCACTGGCGCAAGATTTGCTCAAGCCCCTCCTCTTGGCCAAACTTTCCGGAGGGGAAGGCTTTCCGAGGAAACGAAAGCGAAATTGAACCGGAGCCATCTTGGGCCCGGCTCGCAGACCCGCAGTTTCCCGTGCCGACGCCTCGGGCCACTTGCAGTGCGGAGCAGCAGGGGTGTGGGGGCCTCGAGGGGCTGGCGCGGCCCAGCGGTCGCGCCAGGGTCGTGCCGCCGGCGGGTCGGGTCGGGCAATGCCTCGCGGGCGCCATGAACCCGCGGCAGGTAAGCCGGGCCGGCCAGGCAGGCCCTGGACCTTCGCCGCCGTCTGGGCTTGTCTTACAACCTCACGGGCTTTGTGTTGGAGTGCGTAGCGTGTGCTGTCTTGTGTGTGTGTGTGTGTGTGTGTGTGTGTGTGTGTGTGTGTGTGTGTGTCGTCTTGCCAAGCAGCATTGCTGGTTTAGGAATTCGTGCGTCTTGTGAGTGTTAGAGCGTGTGTGGGGTGTGTGTGTGTGTGTGTGTGTGTCTGTGTGTGGGTGTGTGTGTGGTCTTGCCAAGCAGCATTGCTGATTTAGGATTTTGTGAATTTGTGTCCTGCTTATTAATTCTGCAGAATGGAGCAGTGAGTGAAGAGGGCTTGAGGGAAAATGCGCCCCCATCTGAGTAGGAAGGCCTGAGCCCATGTCAAGGCAGACACCCCGTCTCCCTTTCTTCTAGGGCCCCTTGGGAACCCTCTACCCCCGCTTTAGCCCCATTTGAACAACTTTCGGACTCTGAGCAGCGCACACTATCCTCAGCGTACCCTATCCACCTCCCGAAGGCCGTCTGGGAGTTAAAAATGGCCCTTCTTAAGCTGTAGGAGAAAGCTTGTTAACCGCTTTGTAAATTATAGTTAAAAACTGGAAAAACACAAATGTCCTTCAGCAGGTTAACAGATAAACTGTTGAGCAGTGAGAACGAACCACTGTTACAGATAACAACACGGGTGACTCACAAGTGCGTTATGCTAAGCACGAGAGGCCAGACTCAAAAGACTGCATACTCTATGAGTCCATTTATATGACATTCTGGAAAAAAAACACAGTTATAGGGATGGAAAGTGGATCCGTGGGTGCCAGGGACTGGGTATCAAGAAAGAAGTTGATTGTTGAGTGGCATGAAAAAACTTTTTAGCGAAACAGAAATGTTTTGTATCTTGATTGTGGTGGCGATTGTCAAAACTCATAGATTTATACACTTAAAAGGATAAATTTTACTGTGTCTAAATTATATACCTCAATTTCGTTAAGATATACATACATACCACTCCTTTGAAAGGATTAGGGACGCCTGCCTTGAAGGAAAAGCATTTCTGCACAGGTATCAGTGTATGACACTGTGGAACCTGTGTGGTAAAGGCAAAGGGGTGTAGTGCTTATCTCTTGATCTGGTAGTGAGACCAGATCAAAGTGAAATTTGGAGAGAGATGAATGTTAAACGGCTTGTTATGTAATTTGCATAGAGGCGATGCTGAGAGATTTAGAAATGATCACTTTGGGTTGCTTGCTCACTTTCTTGCTCTCCTATTCAGTAGCTTTCCAAATGGCTGTTCTCAGTGGTGGCTTGGTTTTTAGGGGATTTAAGGGGGCAAAAAGAAAAATTAATCTCCCCCTCTCCCTCTAACCCTACTGCCCTAAGATATCCTATAGCAAATTTGTATATCCTTTCTTTTCTCTGTGTTCATTCCTGTGTGCACACACATACACATTCATGGATTTTCTCTTTTCGTTTAGGGAAAAAAATTATGTACATATTCTACAACTTTTTGTTGTTTTATTTAACATATGGTTCCTAAATTATCCCCAGGTGAATACAAATAGATGTGACACATTTTGAAAAAATAACTGACCGGGTGCGGTAGCTCATGCCTGTAATGCCAGCACTTTGGGAGGCCAAGGAGGGCGGATCATGAGATCAGGAGATCGAGACCATCCTGGCTAGCATAGTGAAACCTAGTCTCTACTAAAAATACAAAAATTAGCTGGGTGTGGTGGCACGTGCCTGTAATCCCAGCTAAGGCAGGAGAATCACTTGAACCCGTGAGGTGGAGATTGCAGTGAGCTGAGATCATACTGTACTCCAGCCTGATTGCAGTGAGCCAAGATCACACCACTGCACTCCAGCCTGGCAACACAGCGAGACTCCGTCTCAAAAAAAAAAAATAAAATAAAAATAACTGTGTAAGTACTATTCCATAGAATGAATGTATCATAATTTAATTCTTCTACAGACAGACATTAAAATATTTTCCAGATTTGAGTCAAGAGTAGCAGTTTAAAAAACATTTAGCTTTTAACTGACTTTAGCCACTTTGAAACACAGTTTTTTTTGCCAAGGTCATTCAAAGAGCTAATAGGAGAACACCTAAGTCCCATAATTCAGCTCTGGGAGCCAGCACTCACTCTGTACACACATTTGCCTCTGTTCCTAGCAATATGGTGGGCGCGAGGGTGCAGCAGGAGGAACAAGGAAGAAGATATGATTGCTTGCATAGCGCATAGCGGCATCTTGTTCATGCAGTCATTAATTCAACAAATGTTTGTTGAGAATCAGTGCCAAGTGCTAGGGAGGCAGAGATGATTGAAGCATAGTCCTTGATCCCCAGGAGCTCACCGTGGAATCAACTGAAGCCCTTCATCAATACTGTGTTGGGAATGTTGAGAATAGAGAGTTGAGTATAACTTGTAGGACACCTAATGTTAATTACCTTTCAGGCACTGCAATCTGTGTGTGCCATAAAAAAAAAAAAAAAAAAAAAAAAAAAAAAAAATCCAGTAACTCTGATACAAGGTAAAGTAAATGGTTTAACAGGTACTGAGTGGGAGAAGCTCAAGGAGAGGAAACCCCAAGGGCTGAAGAAAGTGGGAATCAAGGAGTTTCTTGAAGCAAGTGGCATTTAAGGAGCTCTATAAGGAAAGGGTCAGAGTTGTGATAGGTGGCAGTGGAGGGAGATGTGCCACCTGGATTGGCATGTAGAGGGATAGGAAGATTAGAGGCCGTTGCAGTGGCCCAATAAGAGGTAATGAGGGGCTGGAACTGAAAGAAGACATGTAAGAGACAGTACAGAGGTGGCAGACAAGGCGGGACTTGGCAACTACCTCATTAGATCCAGGAGATGAGGCCAGGAGGCGGGCAGCAAAGATGACTCAGGTTTCTAGCCTTAGTAGGCTAGGAGGAGAGTGATGCCATTAGCAATAAGAACTACAGGAGAAGGAGCTGAGTTTGAGGGGATCTATTAATTTGGTTCAGAATATGTGCTGCTTGAATTATGGCAGGATATTTAAGTGGACAGGTTGTCGACATAGTTGGAAATTCGGATCTTAAGCTCCCACACAAGGTAGTGGCTGGACATAGTAGATTTGAGTGTTTTTGATTCAGAGGGCTAGTTTAGGTTCGGGCAGTGATTAAAGCAACCTAGGAAATAAATTATAAAGGAAGAAGAGGTCCTTAAAACCTTGGAGACTGATTATATAAAGGGTGGATCTGTTAATACAGTAGCTATTAAAAAATTATAAGGGGTAGGAAAAAGGGACAAAGAAGAAAAAAAAGGTGAAAGACCTTTGGTGCTGTGTCACCAAACCCTGGGAGGAGAATTTTTTAAAAGAAGAGCGCTCAATCCACAGTGAACTAACGCATGTTTGTTAAACAGAATTGACCACCACACAGCGAAGACCCAACTGAAATTGAAGAGAAGGAATTTTTATGGGACCTGTTAGCATAAGTCAGGGTCCTTCTCCAGTACCATTGGGAAGCTTTGGAGAAGAAAAAGGAGACAGTGGGCCTTGGGTGGAGAAGGGAACTGACATGAGATCCAGGTGGGGTAAGGAGGTATGTGAAGTCAGAGTGGGGAAGAATCAGGGTGACTGAATGGCGGCTTCACCAGGGTCAGGCGAGGAGCAGGTTTCACCAGAGTAAGGAGCGGAAGTTGTAGAAACACAGGGAAGTCACCATCAGAAAAGAGCAGGAGTCAAGAAACTGTGGCCCACAGGTACAAACTACCTGTTTTTATAAATAAAACTTCATGGTAAATGAATTGTAAATAAAGGTTTGGATATCGTGTGAGGCTGTTTTTGCGCTACAGTGGCAGAGCTATCTGGCCCTTTATAGAAAAAGTTTGTCAGCCGCTGTAAAAGAGTTGCAGGATTTGAGGTCTTGGTGTGATGGCCTAGGTTACAGTCATAGTGAGATTGAAGGAGTAGCTAGACAAGCCAATTGTGTGGCAGAAAGGTAGAGATGGAGATCACTGGGTTAAGGATCCCTGTAGCCAGGGCACCGTGAGAGTGATTGACAAGAATGCTAAAATCCCCTAAATGTGTCAGGATGTGGAAGAGTAGAAGGCTAGAGTTATGCAAGAAAGGGTCCCAGCTCTACCTGTGCAGGCTTCAGGAGAGTCTGAGGAGGGGGTGGTGAGTGTGAGCAAATGTTGCCAGAATCCCTTCTCCCAGTCTGCAAGCCTCAGGGAAAGGAAGCAAGGTATTTACTGACACCCCCAGGCTTATAAGTACTTCTTGGCTCCATCACCCTCCAATGAACAGCCCTGGGAAGACAGTACTGGTTTGCAGGTGGGTGGGTGGGGAAAGGGGTCACAGGTGCTCGGTGTTCTGGTAAATGTGCAGATGAGAACATGGGGTTGCTTATGCCCTGTCTGTCAGGGTTCAGAAGAACATGCGGTGGAAGCAGCTATGGGGAGGTAGCTAGGGAAGGAGGGCTGGTCTGAGGAGCAGATGCTGCCAGCTCCACACATCCAGGAGAGCCTGGGTGGTTTGGGCAAAAGTCTCTGGCATCCCTTCTGAGCCTGGGTACCACACTGAAGAGTGAGGACAGGGTGCCATTTTTATCAGGAAACCCTCCAGCTCCCTGAAAACCAAATTCTGATCCTCCCGGGATGGCAGTGGAGAGCCACAGAGATGACTCTGAGGTCCCGTGGCCTTTTCCCAGCTGGAGGTTGTTTTTGTTACTGCACTGTTAACAGCCTTGGAGGACTGGGGTTCAGTTTGATCCAATCAGATTTATTCTTTTATCGTAGTCATCCAAACGATATATCTTAGAGACAGGTGGGCAGAGGTGCATTAGCTGTGCGCCAGTGAGCCTGACTCAAGGAGAGGTCATCTCGTCCCTTCCCTAGTCCCGTCTCCCTTGGTTATTTCATGTGATTGTACTGGTTATTTCAGGTTTCTGTTTTTGTTTTCAAAACAAAATAACATTTATTTGTTGTTCTAATTTTAAAAGGGTAATTGTTTTGACTAGAAAATTTCCTTCTCAGCTCCCTTAAATTCCGTCAAAGGGAAAAGTAAGTTAGGTTGCTGGAGAGGCTATGCTGAGGCCTTAAAACCTCTGTGCTCCTGGAAGCTCTGCGTGCTTTGCCTCCTGCCCCCCTCCCTCTCCGTGTTCCTGTTGGCAGGCCCCTAGACAGGTTTTAGGAGGTAGGCGAGTCACCCTAGCTGAGTCATAAGCCCATGGCTCAATTGCCTTCTCAGCCCATCAAGGGCTGTTCCACAGGCAGCAAAGGGAGGGGCCTCCACAGGTTCACCACTGCAGCCCTAATTCATTTTCTTTTCCGCTGTCTTATTCTGCAGGGGTATTCCCTCAACGGATACTACCCCCATCCATTTCAAGGCTATGAGCACAGAAAGCTCAGATACCAGCAGCCTGGGCCAGGATCTTCCCCCAATAGTTTCCTGCTTAAGCAAATAGAGTTTCTCAAGGGACAGATCCCAGAAGCGCCGGTGATTAGAAAGCAGACACTGTCACTGCCACCTTCCCTCCCAGGACTCCAGCCAAGGTTTCCAGTACTACCTGCCTCTAGTACCAGAGGCAGGCAAGTGGATATCAGGGGTGTCCCCAGGTGCGTGCATCTCGGAAGTCAGGGGCTCCAGAGAGGGTTCCAGCATCCTTCACCACGTGGCAGGATTCTGCCACGGAGAAGTGTTGATTGCCTTTCCTCACATTTCCAGGAACTAAGTATCAACCAAGATCAGGAACAAAGGATCTTAAAGTTCTTGGAAGAGCTTGGGGAAGGGAAGGCCATCACAGCACATGATCTGTCTTGGAAACTCGGGGCTCCAAAGAAAGAAATCAATCGAGTTTTATACTCCCTGGCAAAGAAGGGCAAGCTACAGAAAGAGGCAGGAACACCCCCTTTGTGGAAAATCGCGGTCTCCACCCAGGCTTGGAACCAGCACAGCGGAGCGGTAAGACCAGACGGTCATAGCCAAGGAGCCCCAAACTCAGACCCGAATTTGGAACCTGAAGACAGAAACTCCACATCTGTCTCAGAAGATCTTGAGCCTTTTATCGCAGTGTCAGCTCAGGCTTGGAACCAGCACAGTGGAGTGGTAAGACCAGACGGTCATAGCCAAGGAGCCCCAAACTCAGAGCCGAGTTTGGAACCTGAAGACAGAAACTCCACATCTGCCTTGGAAGATCCTCTTGAGTTTTTTGACATGGCTGAGATCAAGGAGAAAATCTGCGACTATCTCTTCAATGTGTCTGACTCCTCTGCCCTGAATTTAGCTAAAAATATTGGCCTCACCAAGGCCCGAGATATAAATGCTGTGCTAATTGACATGGAAAGGCAGGGGGATGTCTATAGACAAGGGACAACCCCTCCCATATGGCATTTGACAGACAAGAAGCGAGAGAGGATGCAAATCAAGAGAAATACGAACAGTGTTCCTGAAATCGCTCCAGCTGCAATCCCTGAGACCAAAAGAAACACAGAGTTCCTCACCTGTAATATACCCACATCAAATGCCTCCAATAACATGGTAACCACCGAAAAAGTGGAGAATGGGCAGGAACCTGTCATAAAGTTAGAAAACAGGCAGGAGGCAAGACCAGAACCAGTAAGACTGAAACCACCTGTTCATAACAATGGCCCCTCAAAAGCAGGGTATGTTGACTTTGAAAATGGCCAGTGGGCCACAGATGACATCCCAGATGACTTGAATAGTATCCGCGCAGCACCAGGTGAGTTTCGAGCGATCATGGAGATGCCCTCCTTCTACAGTCATGGCTTGCCACGGTGTTCACCCTACAAGAAACTGACAGAGTGCCAGCTGAAGAACCCCATCAGTGGGCTGTTAGAATATGCCCAGTTCGCTAGTCAAACCTGTGAGTTCAACATGATAGAGCAGAGTGGACCACCCCATGAACCTCGGTAAGAGACCACCCAGGACTGTACCTAGGGTTGGGGTCAGGTGCTCTTGCTCCTGACGCAGTCTTGGCTGGTTTGTGAGCAGTGCCATTTGGTGGCGCCTATCTTTTCCTCCTTCCCTTCTGCCTTTTAGCTAAATCCCCCTTGATTGGCCCTTTCTGCAGATATTGAACAGGGAATATAGACCTTGGACCAGCCAGAATCTTGGCTGAACAAGGGGGAGGTTGACTCTGTTGACTGTAATGAAGCTTCTTCAGAAATGATTGGTTTTGGCCATACGCGGTGGCTCATGCCTGTAATCCCAGCACTTTGGGAGGCCGAGGCAGGCATATCACGACGTCAGGAGTTTGAGACCAACCTGGCCAACATGGTAATACCCTGCCTCTACTAAGAATACAAAAATTAGCCAGGCATGGTGGCACGTGCCTGTAGTCCTAGCTACTCAGGAGGCTGAGATAGGAGAATCACTTGAACCCAGGAGGCAGAGGTAGCAGTGAGCTGAGATCGCTCCACTGCACTCCAGCCTAGGCCACAGAGCGAGACTCCGTCTCAAAAAAAGAGAAATGATTGGTCTTGAGGGTCAGGGGCAGTGGCTCACGCCTGTAATTCTGGTACTTTGGGAGGACAAGGCAGGTAGATCACGAGGTCAGGAGTTTGAGACTAGCCTGGCCAACATGGTGAAACCCCATCTCTACTAAAAATACAAAAATTAGTTGGTGGTGGTGGTGCTTGCCTGTAATCTCAGCTACTTGGGAGGCTGAGGCAGGAGAATGCTTGAACCTAGGAGGTGGAGGTTGCAGTCAGCCGAGATGGTGCCACTGCACTCCAGCCTGGGTGACAGAGCGAGACTCCATCTCAGAAAAAAAAAAAAAAAAAGATTGGTCTCCATGCATCAACGTCATGCCTGCCTCCTAAGGCCAGAGGTAATAAAGACTTAACTCCCTTCTGTAGGCCTTCCCCTCCTCCCTAAGCTGTTTCTGAGAGAGGTGCAGGAGCAGGTGGGGTGGGGCAGGCTGTATACACAGAGTGGGGAGTGGGTTGTGCTGCTAAGCATCTGCAGGTCCACAGTCCCCCCTCTGCATAGCTGCTGGGGCGAAAGGATGGAGGAGCGCATGCACGGCTGCCTGCCTGCCTATTGAAGGTGGTGGTTCTAATTTTATACACCACCTCTGCACAGATGGGTGGGCTAGCACTTGCTGCCACTCCTGAGCTGTGAAGTCAGCAATTACCTCACTCAGATAGCTGGTCAGGCCCTACACTGTAGGTCCTAATAGGCCAGTGGACAGATTGAGGAAAACAGAAGCTGCTGAAGGGCATAACAGAGAGCAAAACCACTGAAGCTGAGTGGCTGCAGCTGTAGCCAAAGAAAGAGCCAGTAGGATGGGGGAGAATTCCACTGACCTTTATGTTTACATAGCCTGATTTCTAGGGGTGTAGATTCCTGGCTAGGGCCCTTATTCCTTGTCTTGACTGTCTTCATGATAACAATTTGGCATTTCAGAAGAGCTGTTAAGAAAAGGGGATGTGTCTGTTCAAAAGCTGGCAAGGCCAGAGCTGGATTGTTTGGGGTAGAGACTGGATGGCCATCATTCTCTTTTGTCTCCATCCCTCCTCCCTAGAGTTGGAGGAAAGCAGTGGATTTTGTGGTTAATCATTCTTTGGACTCACACTATAAGAAACATTGGTGCCATGTTCAAATATATAAGAAGACCTAGGAAATAAGAAAGACCTACTTTTCTAAATGAAATCGCAGACTGAGCAAAGAGCTCACCACATTTGAACGCTTGAACAAAGGGGAACCTAGGCTAAGTCCAGAAGCCTAGAACAAATGCTTTTTTATTTTCTACATAACAAGGGGAAATTCCTTGTTATGTAGAAAATAGCTTGAGACAAATGGAGCTGTAGAGTGATTCTTAACAAACTACAGTGATTTAGGTCTAGGGACAAAAGCCAGCCACTAATAAGTGGCAGATGCCTGACCCCCTAGGTAGTGGGGAATGTGAGGCTGGATTATAAGAAGCCTTCACTATCTTTTAGGACCCTCCCTTGAGGAAGCCAGTCTATCACAGTTGCTTTAGAATGAAGGTCTTTTGGTTGCTCACAAGACTGTACTGGCGTTTTTTGGCTCATCAATTTTGTGTGTGGGGGATTTATGTTAATTCATTGTTAAGAGATAGTGGGTTTCGGCTGGGCGCGGTGGCTCAAGCCTGTAATCCCAGCACTTTGGGAGGCCGAGACGGGCGGATCACGAGGTCAGGAGTTCGAGACCATCCTGGCTAACACGGTGAAACCCCCGTCTCTACTAAAAAATACAAAAAGCTAGCCGGGCGAGGTGGCGGCGCCTGTAGTCCCAGCTACTCGGGAGGCTGAGGCAGGAGAATGGCGTAAACCCGGAAGGCGGAGCTTGCAGTGAGCTGAGATCCGGCCACTGTACTCCAGCCTAAGCGACAGAGCGAGACTCCGTCTCAAAAAAAAAAAAAAAAAAAAAAAGAGATAGTGGGTTTCCCGTGAGCTAGTTTCCTATCATCTGTGCCTATGTTTGCTTCACTGAGCTATGGGGAAAGAGTCATTGGCTGCTTTGTTTACAAAAAGAAAGGACAGGCTGAGCCTTAAGTAGTAGGAAGGAGTTCCTTGGCCTGTTCTTCATCTCGCCCACAAGTCAGAAGTCCCTTAGCGTAGCAGAAAATTCCAGGTTGAAGGTCTCTTTGGAGAAGGCAGAAGGAATGACTTAGACTCCTGTTCACACATCTAATCACTTTCCGTCAAGATTTAAATTCCAGGTTGTCATCAATGGCCGAGAGTTTCCCCCAGCTGAAGCTGGAAGCAAGAAAGTGGCCAAGCAGGATGCAGCTATGAAAGCCATGACAATTCTGCTAGAGGAAGCCAAAGCCAAGGACAGTGGAAAATCAGAAGAATCATCCCACTATTCCACAGAAAAAGAATCAGAGAAGGTAGGTGTCCTCCTGCCATCTGGGAGGCTATCAGTTCCCTGTCAGTGTCTGGATTGTAACTGACTCCCCTGAAGTAATGCCAGCCTAAAGAACTGACACTATCTCGGAGTCAGCTTCCCACTGTTCCCTCTACCCTACCTCGCCAGCCCATCTTTCCTCCTCTCATACCCAGCTCCTCTCTCTGCTCCTGTCCCAACATAATAGGATTTACAGAATTTCAGAGTTGAAAGAGACCTGAAAGGTTATTGAGGCCAATCTCCTCTCTTGGAAGATACAGAATGAGAGCCCCAGCAGCTCCTTTAACTTTGGAAAGCCAACCCATTGACAGTTAGTTGGTGGGAAGAAAGTCTCCCATCCCCATCCCCTCTTCTGTGATGGACTAACCAGTGTTTTCTTAGTTTTGTTTTCTTGTCTCTCATTTTCTGTAGACCACAGAGTCCCAGACCCCTACCCCTTCAGCCACATCTTTCTTTTCTGGGAAGAGCCCCGTCACCACACTGCTCGAGTGTATGCACAAATTGGGGAACTCCTGCGAATTCCGTCTCCTGTCCAAAGAAGGCCCTGCCCATGAGCCCAAGTATGTCCCACGTGTCCTCTATCCAGCTGAGGTTTTCTCAGAAAGAAAAAGAGACACATTTTCCTCCTTGCCTCCTCAGGGATGGCAGATTGACCAATTTCTCCTGTTTCAAAATGGGGTAAGGAGGGCTCTGAGGGCCTGGTTGCTGCTTGTGAGGCAGAGAATTAGGGATTAGGAATTCAAAGGGAATTCCTGGCCCACTCTATCTTCTCTACAAGCACTGGGGAGGTTCATGGCTTGGAGGTCACTCACTGTTGGGGGGACAGAAAGGTACAGGACCTGAGAAGCTCTCTGCCTGTGGGTCTGTAGACTCACATGTTCAAGAGAGGTGTTCCTGGAAGAGGTGAAACTACGTTGATGCTTAAATGTTGAAAGGGCTCAGCCAGGCTAAGAGACACTGGCTGTTCAAGGCAGAAGTGACTGCATGAGATGTGACTGCACAGAGGTGATGTGTTCAAGGAAATTACCAGTAGTGGAAGATGGCAGCCTGGCAAAGGCTAGATCAGGCTCCTCAATCAAAATCATTTTAATCCTTCTACATGCTTCATCTCCTGTCAGGTTCCAGTACTGTGTTGCAGTGGGAGCCCAAACTTTCCCCAGTGTGAGTGCCCCCAGCAAGAAAGTGGCAAAGCAGATGGCCGCAGAGGAAGCCATGAAGGCCCTGCATGGGGAGGCAACCAACTCCATGGCTTCTGATGACCAGGTAGGGCATTTTCCTACTCAAAAGATACAGGCCATTTTTAGCAACTGAGTGGTTTGAGATTGCCAGTGACTCCCTTGACATTTCCTGAAGTGTTTACGGCTCCTCTGTTTGACGGATTCTCCTTTAGCCCGAAGGTATGATCTCAGAGTCACTTGATAACTTGGAATCCATGATGCCCAACAAGGTCAGGAAGATTGGTGAGCTCGTGAGATACCTGAACACCAATCCTGTGGGTGGCCTTTTGGAGTACGCCCGCTCCCATGGCTTTGCTGCTGAATTCAAGTTGGTCGACCAGTCTGGACCTCCTCACGAGCCCAAGTGAGTGTCCTAGTCCTGGCTAATGCATGTGTCACCAGTTGGGGGCGGTAACCCAGGGAAAACAAAGGTGTGCTTTAGCTGTGTAGGACAGAAGGGACGAGTTGAGGGAAACAAGTCCAGCCCTGTCTCCATGGCCTCTTAGAAGACAACACACTTGCCAAGAGTGAATGTGTTCACTCTTCCAGTAAGCATGATCCTTTTTAATTTTTTGACTAGTTTTAATTTTTAAAGGAATGTATATGTACATTAAAAAATCAGTCAGGCCAGACATGGTGTCACACGCCTGTAATCCCAGCACTTTGGGAGGTTGAGGCAGGCAGATTACCTGAGGTCAGGAGTTTGAGACCAGCCTGACCAATATGGTGAAACCCTGTGTCTACTAAAAATATAAAAATTAGCTGGGCGTGATGGCAGGCGCCTGTAATTCCAGCTACTCAGGAGGCTGAGACAGGAGAATTGCTTGAACCTGGGAGGTGGAGGTTGCAGTGAACTGAGATCGTGCCACTGCACTCCAGCCTAGGCAACAGAGTGAGACTCTTACCTTGAAAAAAATCATTTAAGCTGATTGAAAAAGTAGTCATTTCAATGAAAAGTCTCATTTCTGTCTCAGACTTCCAGTTTCTCTCCCCAGACCCATATACTACTATAGTCATGCATTAGCAACTGGGATGCAGTCTGAGAAACACGATTTTGTTGTTGTGAAAACATCAGAGTGTATTTACATAAACCTAGATGGTATGGGCTCCTACACAGGTACAGGCTGTATGGTACGGCCTGTTGCTCCTAGGCTGCAAACCTGTACAGCATGTAACTATAGTGAATACTGTGGGCAGCTGCAACCCACTGGTAAGTATTGGTGTCTCTATCTAAACAGAGAAAAGACAGTAAAAAGACAGCATAAAGGATAAAAAATACCACACCTGTATAGGGCACCTGCCATGAATGGAGCTGGCGGGACTAGAAGTTGCTGTGGGTGAGTCAGCCAGCGAGTGGAGAGTGAATGTGAGGGTCTAGGACGTGACTGTACACTGGTGTGGGCTTTATAAACACTGTTCACTTAGGCTAACTACATTTATTTAAAATAGTTTTCTTTAATAATAAATTAACCTTAGCTTACTGTAATTTTTTTACTTTATAAACTTTTTTATTTTTTGTTTCTTTTGTAATAATACTTAGCTTAAAACACAAACATGTACTGCTATTCAAAACTATTTCCTTTGTTTATATCCTTATTCTATAGTCTTCTTTCTGTTTTTAATTTTTTTTTTTTTTAACTTTTTAAACTTTTTTCTTTAAAGCTAAGATGAAAATACATTAGCCATTAGCCTAGGCCGACACAGGGTCAGGATCCTCAGTATCACTATCTTCCACCTCCACGTTTGTCCCACTGGAAGGTGTTCAGGGGCAATAACATGCATAGGAGCCATCATCTCCTATGGTAACAGTGCTTTCTGGAGTACCTGCCTGAGACTTTTTTTCGTTACTTATTTTTCTAGAAGTAGAAGAAGTATACTCTGAAATAATGATAAAAATATAGTAAATACATAAGGAGCTTGCAACCTAGATCCCTTGCATGCACAGTTCACAGTAGAGTTCGTACTCCCTATGAGAATCTCATGCTGCTGCTGATCCGACAGGAGGCAGATCTCGGACTGGAATGCTTGCTTGCCCGCCACTCACCTCTTGCTGTGTGCCCAGGTTCCTAACGGGTTACAGACCCCTGCACTTGGTGATAAGAATTTTTCAGCTCCATCATAATCTTATGGGACCCCTGTCATATGTGTGATTTGTCATTGAACAAAACATTGTTACGCAGTACGTGACTATACCAGTTTCTTGAGTCCTTCTAGAAATTGCTATGCATAACTAGCACATTTTCCCTTTTGTCTTTTTAAACAGATATATCTTCTGTTTTACATGTTGACTCCTTTACTTACCAGACTCCTTGCATAGCTGCATAATATTTCATTGAATAGAAGCTGACAAATTCAGTTTCTCAGAAAGAAATATTTAATAGGGACTTAGGAACAGAAATGATGTATTGGGTGGCTGCAAATGGTGGATCCCTGCACTTAACCTCCAGAAAGTATGCTTCCTGGAGGAAGTATGAGACTTTTGGTTAAACACGCAGCTGATCACACCTTATACTTTCTTGTGAAAATTATGAGCACTAGCTGGCGGGGAGGCTTGGTAGAAATCTTTGTGTGGAGTTACTTATGCTACCAAACACCTTGGGATGCGGGAGTCAAATATTGGTGGTCATGGTGGTTTTGCATCAAGATGGCATCATTCTTGCCATGCAATAGGCATGTTTTCTTAATCTCTAAGGTCTATCACAAAGTGGAAAAGCAAGGTGTAAAGTGAGGGGAGAGGTGAAGATTGTATATAGCTAGAATATTTTCTTGTAGGATCGAAAAAACTGGCAACTGGGTTTGCTTCTGGGGAAGGAGGGGCACTTTAAAACTTATAAAATGCTATCTTGTTACTTTAAATTTGTCTCTCCTTAATAGGAGTAATGTCAGCCGGGCGCGGTGGCTTACGCCTATAATCCCAGCACTTCGGGAGGCTGAGGTTGGTGGATCATTTGAGGTCAGGAGTTTGAGACCAGCCTGGCCAACATGGTAAAACCCCATCTCTACTAAAAATACAAAAATAGCTGAGCATGGTGGTACACACCTGTAGTGCCAGCTACTCCAGAGGCTGAGGCAGGAGAATTACTTGAACCTGGGAGTTGGAAGTTGCAGTGAGCTGAGATTGTGCCACTGCACTCCAGCCTGGGTGACGGAGTGAGACTTCGTCTCAAAAAAAAAAAAAAAAGAAGTAATGTCATTTCATGTATTCATATTTATGTGTTATTTGCATTTCCTTTTCTGTGAACCACCTGCTCTTGTCCTTTTCCAGTTTTCTTTCAGATTGTTACTCTTTATTGATATGTAAGAACTTTTAACATAATTTTTTAAAGTAGCCCTTTGCCCAACATGACCCAATTTAGAACACACATCTGCCCACTGTTTAAGCCGTCTGGAAAAGGAGAGGCCCAGTCTCTCTCCAGCTGCTCTTCTACTACTTCATCCTTCGCTTTCAGTGAGCACCTCCTTATCTTTAAGCACAGGCCTTCACATGATAGGTTCAGTTCATTTCCTCCTCCTCTTCTGTGAAATCTTCCATGAAATCCTTTCCAGGACTTCAAGTCAGCCATTCATTGAGAATGTAAGAACTCACCATGAACTAGATTGAAGATGTGAAAAAAAGTTGCCCGAGTGTGTAGCAGACATACAGCCATAGCAGTATGGAAATGTGCCATCGGGCCGGGCGCGGTGGCTCACGCCTATAATCCCAGCACTTTGGGAGGCCGAGGCGGGTGAATCACAAGGTGAGGAGATCGAGACCATCCTAGCTAACACGGTGAAACCCCGTCTGTACTAAAAAATACAAAACGTTAGCCAGGCGTGGCCTGTAGTCTCAGCTACTCGGGAGGCTGAGGCAGGAGAATGGTGTGAACCCGGAAAGTGGAGGTTACAGTGAGCTGAGATTGCGCCACTGCACTCCAGCCTGGGTGACAGAGCGAGACTCCATCTCCAAAAAAAAAAAAGAAAAAAAAGAAATGTGCCATCAGAGGTGAATGCAGAGTGCTGTGGGGACACAGAGGGCACTGCCGCCAGTGTCTGCCAGGGAGTTGAGGAAGGTTGCATAGAGAGGGGAAATGCTAATTGAGTAACTACGTTTCTTAATAACATACTTTCGTTCCTTCTTAATGTGAATTATGCTGGGTCTTCTTTTTTTCTTTCTCTCTACTCTTGTTGGTGACATTAACTAATTTTTTTACTTTTTTTCTTTCTTTTTTTTTGGAGGTGGAGTCCCACTCTGTCACCCAGGCTGGAGTGCAATGGCACAATCTCTGCTCACTGCAACCTCCACCTCCCGGGTTCAAACAATTCTCTTGCCTCAGCCTCCCGAGTAGCTGGGATTACAGGCATCTGCCACCACATCTGACTCACTTTTGTGTTTTTCGTAGAGACAGGGTTTTGGCCAGGCTGGTCTTGAACTCCTGACCTCAGATGATCCGCCCGCCTCGGCCTCCCAGAATGCTGAGATTAAAGGCATGAACCACCACGCCGGCCATGGCTTTTAATGTCTAAATGCTGGAGACCACTCGGAGCTCCAGATTCCTCCATCTAGTTGCTTACTTGTCACTTCTCTTTGGATAAACATCCCTAATCTGACATGTCCAAAGCAGAACTCTTGGGTTTTGCCCCCTTCACTTCATTTCCCTCCAGTCTTTCCCAGCTCAGTAAGTGATACCACTGTCTGCCCAGTGGCTCCAGTCAGAAACCTGAGGATCATCTTTTCCTCTATCTCCTTTACCTCCTTCGTCAACTCATCCTTAAGTCCTATTAGTTATACTTAGAATTTCTATCCCAAATCCCTTCCTGTTCATTCCACCTCCAGTGTCAGCACTCTAATCCAAGCCACTGTCTCATCTAGACTATCAAAATAGCCTCCTAACTGATCTTTCTACTTTATTTACTCAACGCTTATTTATGGAGTATCTTCTTTTTTTTTCTTTTTTTAGAACAGGAGCCAAACATTAACCAATAGTCACCTAAAAAAATGTAAGATCTCATATTTGATAAGTATTCCAAAGGACTCGAGTTGCAGTGAGAATCAGTTATAGCACGATTTGACTTAGTAAGCAGAGGGGGAAGGGCTTCTCCAAGAAGTACTGCCTGAGCTGGGACTTTAAGGATGATGAAGAGAGAAAGACCAAGGGTTCTAGGTGAAGGACACTGTTAAATCCTGTGGTGGAAGAAGAGCAGAGCTGGCAAAGGGCCTGAGAGGAGGCCCTTACGGGTGAAGCAGAGAGCACAAGGGAAGGCTGGCACTAGAGGAGATTAGAGAGGTAATCAGGGTGGCCCACCAGGGCCTGCCTTGTTTAGTCACGTTAGTGCTTTGACCACAAAAGCACTGGAGAGCTGTTGAAGGTTTTTAATAAAGGACTGTGACTTGCCCTCTCCCCACACTCTTGTCCCTTTCCCAGCATTTTTCTTCTTAATTTTCTTTCCTCTGCCGAGAGAACCATTTCAGACCTTTGCCTCTTTCTTCAGATTTCCACCCATACCCCGTTCCTCACTTTCAACTACCTTACCTCACACTTAATTGAAAAAATAGCAGTAAGCATACAAGAAATACCTTATCTTCCCATTACCAAACTACCCCGCTACCTCCATCTGTACCAGCAAGAGTGAAGGACGTATCCCTCATCCTATCCCTGTGTCCTGGATCCCCCATCCCTCTCATCTGCTCTAAGACTTTACCGCTTTGGTTGTCTCCTCTCCCCTCATCTGCAGCATCTCCGTCTCAGATCATTCCCACCAGCCTTGAAACATGCCCATGACTGTCTTTTAAAAACCTTCCCTCTACCCCATATCTTCCTGCAGCTACCATCTCATTTCTTTGCTTCTCTTACAGCCAAACTTCCCAAAAGAGTTACCCATACTCATTGTCTTCACTTTAACTCATTTCACTAAAAAGGCCAACCACTAGCCACATGTGGTTATTGAGCACTCGAACTGTGGCTAGTGTGCTGAGGCACTGAATTATTAATTGCATTGTAATTAATGTAAATTCAGTAGCCCCATGTGGCTAGTGGCTACCATATTGGATAGCACAGCTCTAAAGGATTCTAGTTGCATAATTAACAAATTTTATCATGTATGTAAATATATCATACTATTATAAAACTTTGCACATAAGAGTTCATATTCTTTTCAAACACATAGGGCAGTCATGAAATTCTCCTGGATCCCTGAGGTAAAGATCGTATACAATCTGTCCCTGACCCCCTTCACTGTCCTCTTTTCACGCCACTGTCCCTCTCATTCTGAACTTAAGCCCACTGGCCTGCACGAGCCTGCCAGCATGGGCAAAGAAAGGAGTGAAGGCATTCAGTTGCTTCGGATCATCAAGGAACAGTGAGAAACTCCATGTGGTTGAACATAGACGTTGATTCCTTTTACTGTCCGAGCTGCTAAGTCTTGAAACTGAAGCCTCTGCTGTATGCAGTTGGAGTATCCAAAGCTGGGTTCTCAGCCAATAGATTAGGATCTGGTTGAAAGCTAGGATTCTTGATGCCTTGTCTGATACATTTCCAAGCTGTTTTGCTCCACCATGCCCTTCCCTATGTGTTTGTGGAAATTCCCGGCCGGAGCAGTAGAAGCCACCTCCCTGCTCCACTTGGGCACTTTATTATCAGCACAGCTCATGGGCCCAGGATCCATTCCTTAACCCAGAGTTAGCTCAAGCCTGTCAGGAGCTGCAAAACAACTTCCAGAAAAGCCTGGGTCCCTGGCCTAAGGCCGACCTTGACCTAATGACCTTTCCAGGAAGGTCTTGAGCTAATAGGAAGTAAATGAGGGAATGGAGTTGGGTGCTTTAAAAATCAGACAGTGTATGAAGTAAGAGTCCAAGTTGGTAATGGTATCTGCTCAGAATTTTATAACATGATTTTATCATACCGTGTTTTACAGCCACTTTCAATATGTGGCAGGTGATACTGGTTTTCCATTTACAATAGTGATATGAAGTTTCCTATTTCAGTGTGTTTACATTTTTATCTCTTTTTTCATACCTAGTATTACAGATATTTACATTTTTAAAGGGTCTGTTTATTTATTTTAGAGATGGGGATTTTGCTCTCTCGCCCAGGCTGGAGTGCAGTGATAACGGTCATAGCTCACTGCAGCCTTGACCTCCAGGGCTCAAGTGATCCTCTCACCCCAGCCTCCCGAGTAGCTGAGACTACAGTCACACACCACCATGTCCAGCTAAAAAATTTTTTTTTTCTTTTTTAAAGAAACAGGAGTCTTGCTATGTTGCCTGGGGGATTACTACGTTGCCCAGGCTGGTTTTGAACTCTTGGCCTCAAGTGATCTCCCACCTTAGCTCCTCGAGTTGCTGGGATTACAGGTGTGAGCCACAGTGGCTGACTCTAAGAAGTCAATTTAGAGAAAAAAGTAATAGTCCAAGTGATACCTGGATTTGGCACAAATCACGTGGCGATTCATGAATGACCAAAATCTAGGACATGCTGCCTTAGAAACAGCTTTTTTTTTTTTTTTTTTTTTTTGGAGACGGAGTCTCGCTCTGTCGCCCAGGCTGGAGTGCAGTGGCCGGATCTCAGCTCACTGCAAGCTCCGCCTTCCGGGTTTACGCCATTCTCCTGCCTCAGCCTCCCGAGTAGCTGAGACTACAGGCGCCCGCCACCTCGCCCGGCTAGTTTTTTGTATTTTTTAGTAGAGACGGGGTTTCACCGTGTTAGCCAGGATGGTCTCGATCTCCTGACCTCGTGATCCGCCCGTCTCGGCCTCCCAAAGTGCTGGGATTACAGGCTTGAGCCACCGCGCCCGGCCAGAAACAGCTTCTGTTTGACAGGTCCAGATGTTTGCAAGACCAGCCACATCTTCAGCAAAACTAACCCTTCCTTGGAACAACTGTCAGGATCTGGCACTTGTCTTCATTCTCTGCTTCTCATCCCAAAGGTTCGTTTACCAAGCAAAAGTTGGGGGTCGCTGGTTCCCAGCCGTCTGCGCACACAGCAAGAAGCAAGGCAAGCAGGAAGCAGCAGATGCGGCTCTCCGTGTCTTGATTGGGGAGAACGAGAAGGCAGAACGCATGGGTTTCACAGAGGTAACCCCAGTGACAGGGGCCAGTCTCAGAAGAACTATGCTCCTCCTCTCAAGGTCCCCAGAAGCACAGCCAAAGACAGTTAAGACGTCTACTTTTGGTGCCTTTTTTGGGGCGGGGGGGTCCTCCTAACTTCTCTCTTAAGTGGAGGTGGCTCTTGCTGTCATGCGAGTTATTCCTAGGCTTTACTCTTAGTCTTAAGAGAGCATATAACTGGGACACTAGATGTAAGAAGGAAAAGATGACTCACACGACAAGTAGAGCTTGATCTTCCTGCCATGGTGAATATGGTGGACGCAGCCTCAGCTTTGTGGTGCTAACACAGCCTCCTTTCCCCACAGCTCCCTCTCACTGGCAGCACCTTCCATGACCAGATAGCCATGCTGAGCCACCGGTGCTTCAACACTCTGACTAACAGCTTCCAGCCTTCCTTGCTCGGCCGCAAGATTCTGGCCGCCATCGTTATGAAAAAAGACTCTGAGGACATGGGTGTCGTTGTCAGCTTGGGAACAGGTGAGTGAGGCTCTGAGACATGCCGCCTCCTGTGGTGCCTGAAAGCAGGTCCCTCTCATCCTCCCCTGGAGTCCATGCAAGTCCAAGGCAGGGAGAAGAGACTTCATTTTAGCTACAGTCAATTCAGAGTGAGGAATGAGTTAGTTCCTAGAGGAGAGAATATGGGAGTCTAGGATCTGAGAAATTGAGGCTGTTTCTGCCTTGAAGCTTTCAGAACAAATAGCCATCATCCTGTTTGTCATCAGTTTCCTTCCATTATTCTATTTCTGTTTTAAACACCTTCCTAGGGAATCGCTGTGTGAAAGGAGATTCTCTCAGCCTAAAGGGAGAAACGGTCAATGACTGCCATGCAGAAATCATCTCCCGGAGAGGCTTCATCAGGTGAGCGAGATCAGAGCTGTGGCCTGGTTGCCCGGCCGTGGAGAGCTCCAGTTCCCTGTCCCACGTGGCTCTGACATGGCCTCTCTGAATCCCCCTCAGACAGACGGGTCATGATGTGGCAGTGGCAGCCTTTGCTTTTCACCCGTCCATTTGAACCTGTCTGATGGAATCCATCCCCTCTGTGACCTGAGCTGCCTCCCACTACTCAGCGTGTTTTTAAATGCTGTCTCTTTTTCTGCTAACTCTGCTGCTTCATGTCCTTTTCTGAAAACACAAAATGACCTTTTAGTCCTCAGGGCCTTGGGGATGAGGCAGCTTTCCATTTCTATTTGAGGACCTACACAACCTTGATGCCCCTGCCAGCTTTCTCCTCTAACTCACCTTTTCTTTAATTTATGAAGGGAGAGACTTGGAAAGGAGCAACAGCTTCCTGTAGTCCTTGAGTCAGTTTGCCCTGCCCTAGAATCCCTGTAGCTGCCATAGCGAGGAGCCCTCAGCAGAAATGAAGGAGACCCAAAAGGCTAACTATGCTTTATGAAATGCTGGGGTCTCCCCTGGAGAATCTCCACCTGAGAAACTGTGAAAGGTCTGCAACATTGAGGCTTTTCCTTACTTGCTCATTTGGAGGTCAGATTATAGAAGCAACTGTTTTTCCCAGAATTGAACCTGCCTTCCTAACCAGACTTTGTTTTTGTAGGTTTCTCTACAGTGAGTTAATGAAATACAACCCCCAGACTGCAAAGGATAGTATATTTGAACCTGCTAAGGGAGGAGAAAAGCTCCAAATAAAAAAGACTGTGTCATTCCATCTCTATATCAGGTCTGTACAGTTCCTGTTGCTGCCAGGGTGGGCCCTGCCAGGCTGTTAGAATTGGGTATCCAAATGCTCTCTTGGCCTATAAATCGGACCTCATACAATAAGCCACACTCCACCGTGGGTTTGAGGTCCATATTCAGGTGTAGAATGACTCAACGTATACTGCTGTCCACCTCCAGTCTCCCATGGTAGGCCTTAGAAAACGTCCATTGCTTCTGTCACATCTAACTGTTTTGGAGCCCCATGAAACTGCAGATTTCCCACAGGTGAGTTTCAACAGCCACCCCTGTTTTTCAGCACCGCTCCATGTGGAGATGGTGCCCTCTTTGACAAGTCCTGCAGCGACCGTGCTATGGAAAGCACAGACTCCCGCCATTACCCTGTCTTTGAGAATCCCAAACAAGGCAAGCTCCGCACCAAGGTGGAAAACGGTGAGTGATACATGCCACCGCCTCCTTTTTGCAAAAGGCTCTGCAAGACCCCGGGCCCCCAAGTCTCTGCAAGGCTGCTAGGATTTTACCATTAGTCACTGGGCACAGAGGTGCTGTTTACAGGAAAGGGAAGACCTGGGTAGGGAGCTGTGTGGTAAGATCAAGGTTCTATTTTGAATGTGTTAGTTTGGGAGACCTTGGAGATCCCCAAGTCAAATAGGAAGTGGAGGTTCCCATGTGAAGCTCAGAGGAGGGAGCTTGGCTGGAAATAGAAATATGGGAGTCATCCCGCTATAGGGTCTTCACGGCCACAGGAATGCATAGGATCACCTCGAGAAAGGGGGGAGGAAATGAAGAGTGTGGCACAACCAAGCCCTAAGGAGGTGACAGATGAGGCTGCCAAGTGCCCGGGTCCCCTCCTGTCTAGCTGGCAATTGACTCTGCCTTGTCCACTGGCTCCTTCTCTCCTATCCTCTCCTGTCTCCTTACTGTCTCCTCACATCCACGCCGTTGCATTCAAGCCACGTCAGCAGTCATCACGGTGGTCCTGAAACCCTGCTAAATATCCTAAAGTATAGATACAGTTACCATGGAGCCAGTGCTCCACTTCTAGGTATATGCTCCAGAGAGATGGAGACCTGTGTCCACACGGAAACTAATATGTGAATGTTCATGGCAGCGTTACTCACAAGAGCCAAAAAAGTGGAAACAACCCAGATGTCCATCAGCTAATGGATTCATAAATAAAACATCAAGTATATCCATAAATTGAGTATTGTTTGGCCATAAAAAGAAGTGAAGTGCTGATACATGCTTACGATATGGATGCACTTGAAAACTTGATGCCAAATGAAAAAAGCCAGTCACAAAAGATCCCATATTGTATGATTCCATTTATATGAAATGTCCAGAATAGACAAATCCATAGAGACAGAAAGTAGATTAGTGGTTGCCAGGGCCAGGAGTGGGAGGGTTGGAGAGATGAGGAGTGACTGCTCCAATGGGTAGAAGGTTTCTTTTTGGAGCGATGAAATGTTCTAAAATTGACTGTGGTGACAGTTGCAGAACTCTGTGAATATACTAAAAACGACTGAATTGTATGCTTTAAATGGGTAAACTGTATGGCATGTGAACTATATCTCAGTAAAGCTGTTTTTTTTTTTTAAAACCCTATGGTGGTTTCCCACTGCACTGCATATACAAGCAAAACCTGCTGTGATCACCCGGCCTCCTCTCATGCCACTTTCCCCATTCCTCGCATATGCTGTGTCCACACTGGCTCTCTGTCTGCCCCCTGAACAGCCAATCCGCTGGCTGCCTTGGGGCCTTTGCTTTTGTCCTGTGTGCCTGAAACACTCTTACTCCAGCTGTCCTTCTTCTCCATGTCTGGGCTCCCCTGCTGCTGCTGTCCCAGGAGTTTCCCCTGTGGTCCTCCGTCATAGCTCCCTCAAAGCCTTCAGAGCACTCTCAGCATCTGGAATTCTTCTGTATGCACTGGCTACTGGTTTAGTGTCTGTTCTCTCCCCTTTCAGTCCCCTCACCGCCGCAGATGTTTTAGGAGGGCGAGCATCTTACTTTCAGTCCCCTCACCGCCGAAGATGTTTTAGGAGGGCGAGCATCTTACTTTCAGTCCCCTCACCGCCGCAGATGTTTTAGGAGGGCGAGCATCTTACTTTCAGTCCCTCACCGCCGCAGATGTTTAGGAGGGCGAGCATCTTACTTTCAGTCCCCTCACCGCCGCAGATGTTTTAGGAGGGCGAGCATCTTACTTTCAGTCCCCTCACCGCCGCAGATGTTTAGGAGGGCGAGCATCTTACTTTCAGTCCCCTCACCGCCGCAGATGTTTTAGGAGGGCGAGCATCTTACTTTCAGTCCCCTCACCGCCGCAGATGTTTTAGGAGGGCGAGCATCTTACTTTCAGTCCCTCACCGCCGCAGATGTTTTAGGAGGGCGAGCATCTTACTTTCAGTCCCCTCACCGCCGCAGATGTTTTAGGAGGGCGAGCATCTTACTTTCAGTCCCCTCACCGCCGCAGATGTTTTAGGAGGGCGAGCATCTTACTTTCAGTCCCCTCACCGCCGCAGATGTTTTAGGAGGGCGAGCATCTTACTTTCAGTCCCCTCACCGCCGCAGATGTTTTAGGAGGGCGAGCATCTTACTTTCAGTCCCCTCACCGCCGCAGATGTTTTAGGAGGGCGAGCATCTTACTTTCAGTCCCCTCACCGCCGCAGATGTTTTAGGAGGGCGAGCATCTTACTTTCAGTCCCCTCACCGCCGCAGATGTTTTAGGAGGGCGAGCATCTTACTTTCAGTCCCCTCACCGCCGCAGATGTTTTAGGAGGGCGAGCATCTTACTTTCAGTCCCCTCACCGCCGCAGATGTTTTAGGAGGGCGAGCATCTTACTTTCAGTCCCCTCACCGCCGCAGATGTTTTAGGAGGGCGAGCATCTTACTTTCAGTCCCCTCACCGCCGCAGATGTTTTAGGAGGGCGAGCATCTTACTTTCAGTCCCCTCACCGCCGCAGATGTTTTAGGAGGGCGAGCATCTTACTTTCAGTCCCCTCACCGCCGCAGATGTTTTAGGAGGGCGAGCATCTTACTTTCAGTCCCCTCACCGCCGCAGATGTTTTAGGAGGGCGAGCATCTTACTTTCAGTCCCCTCACCGCCGCAGATGTTTTAGGAGGGCGAGCATCTTACTTTCAGTCCCCTCACCGCCGCAGATGTTTTAGGAGGGCGAGCATCTTACTTTCAGTCCCCTCACCGCCGCAGATGTTTTAGGAGGGCGAGCATCTTACTTTCAGTCCCCTCACCGCCGCAGATGTTTTAGGAGGGCGAGCATCTTACTTTCAGTCCCCTCACCGCCGCAGATGTTTTAGGAGGGCGAGCATCTTACTTTCAGTCCCCTCACCGCCGCAGATGTTTTAGGAGGGCGAGCATCTTACTTTCAGTCCCCTCACCGCCGCAGATGTTTTAGGAGGGCGAGCATCTTACTTTCAGTCCCCTCACCGCCGCAGATGTTTTAGGAGGGCGAGCATCTTACTTTCAGTCCCCTCACCGCCGCAGATGTTTTAGGAGGGCGAGCATCTTACTTTCAGTCCCCTCACCGCCGCAGATGTTTTAGGAGGGCGAGCATCTTACTTTCAGTCCCCTCACCGCCGCAGATGTTTTAGGAGGGCGAGCATCTTACTTTCAGTCCCCTCACCGCCGCAGATGTTTTAGGAGGGCGAGCATCTTACTTTCAGTCCCCTCACCGCCGCAGATGTTTTAGGAGGGCGAGCATCTTACTTTCAGTCCCCTCACCGCCGCAGATGTTTTAGGAGGGCGAGCATCTTACTTTCAGTCCCCTCACCGCCGCAGATGTTTTAGGAGGGCGAGCATCTTACTTTCAGTCCCCTCACCGCCGCAGATGTTTTAGGAGGGCGAGCATCTTACTTGGCGTTGCTAGCCGCTCTTTCCCAGCACCAAGCATAGTGCGCGGCGCACAGCAGGTGCTGTGGAATATGTGAAGAATGAACGAATGTAGCCTGTGGCTCAAGCTTAAGGAGGATAACCACGCCAGGGAGTGGTTTGGTCCATTGGCCCCTGTAAGTCTGACCCAAGTCTCTCACATAGGAGAAGGCACAATCCCTGTGGAATCCAGTGACATTGTACCTACGTGGGATGGCATTCGGCTCGGGGAGAGACTCCGTACCATGTCCTGTAGTGACAAAATCCTACGCTGGAACGTGCTGGGCCTGCAAGGGGCACTGTTGACCCACTTCCTGCAGCCCATTTATCTCAAATCTGTTACACTGGGTAAGAGGCCTGCCTTGGGATCTGGAAGTGGTCTGTCGTCCTTGTTCCCAAATCCCAAACGGCATGTTTTGTTGCCAGGTGTTTTGTCTCCCCTGTCAAAGTGAGCATGAGTCATCCCTTGGTTGTTGATTGTCCAGTCTGCTGTGGTAGGGAGATTCTGGGTAGCCGCGATCAGAAGGTGCTTCCTAACAAGGCAGCTGTTTCTCTTTCTTGACAACTGTATTTTGTACCTCCAAAATCCCCACATGCCTCTGCCTCTTAACAGCATTTGGTGCAAACACAAGTATATATGTTTCTCTTTTTTGTACACAGGTTACCTTTTCAGCCAGGGGCATCTGACCCGGGCTATTTGCTGTCGTGTGACAAGAGATGGGAGTGCATTTGAGGATGGACTACGACATCCCTTTATTGTCAACCACCCCAAGGTGCTATAACCCCCTTCTATTTTCCCTGACATTTTTCTCCTTTTCAAGCAGTCATGTAAACAGAGGAAAAATGTACAATGTGAGCAAGGGGAACACTGCCCGTAGTGGTAGCCCACAAGGGAACACTGCCCACAGTGGCCCACCACCACCACCATTGGTTGGTGTCCCAAGAACTTTAACTTTCTTCCTTTTGGATGCCAAGGGCTTTCCTTCTCTTAGTCTGGAATTAATCTGAATCGAGGTGGAGTTAGTATGTCTAGAGTGTGCTCTGTCTTAACCAAACAGAACCCTAAATACAGGAGAAAGATCATGACTCTGCATTTCCTCTTTGCTATAAGTCTCGAGTCCCTGCTTCAGAATCTTATTCCTGAAAGGTTTCTATCTTTCTCCCATTGCTTCTGGGATTCCTAGGTTGGCAGAGTCAGCGTATATGATTCCAAAAGGCAATCTGGGAAGACTAAGGAGACAAGCGTCAACTGGTGTCTGGCTGATGGCTATGACCTGGAGATCCTGGACGGTACCAGAGGCACCGTGGATGGGTAAGGAGACAGGAGAGCGCAGTGAGGACCAAGCCTCTGCCCTGACTTGCAAGGGTGCATCATACCTCTGCAGTCTGAGGGCTTGAGAGCCACCTTCCCTGCCACGGTTTCTCCAGTGTGAGCTCCTCATCTTACAGGTCCCAGGTGAATAATGAGTGCTTTTGTTTCTCTAGGCCACGGAATGAATTGTCCCGGGTCTCCAAAAAGAACATTTTTCTTCTATTTAAGAAGCTCTGCTCCTTCCGTTACCGCAGGGATCTACTGAGACTCTCCTATGGTGAGGCCAAGAAAGCTGCCCGTGACTACGAGATGGCCAAGAACTACTTCAAAAAAAGCTTGAAGGACATGGGCTATGGGAACTGGATTAGCAAACCCCAGGAGGAAAAGAACTTTTATCTCTGCCCAGTATAGTATGCTCTGGTGACAGATGGATTAGGGTGTGTCATACTAGAGTGAGAGAGAGGTAGGTCGTAGCATTCCTCATCACATGGTCAGGGGATTTTTTTTTTCCTCCTTTTTTTTCTTTTTAAGCCATAATTGGTGATACTGAAAACTTTGGGTTCCCATTTATCCTGCCTTCTTTGGGATTGCTAGGCAAGGTCTGGCCAGGCCCCCTTTTTTTTCCCCCAAGTGAAGAGGTAGAAACCTAAGAAGTTATCTTTTCTTTCTATACTCAAAGCATACATAGTCACTGAGCACCTGCAGTCCATTTCCTCTTAAAAGTTGATTTTTTTTCCATTTCCTTTCCCTTTGTGTTTGCTACACTGACCTCTTGTGGTCTTGATTAGGTTTCAGTCAATTCTGGATCATGTCTGAGACTGATGATGTCATTGGTGGGTTACGCAGACCCCTCGACTTCGCCTCTTCCCCTTCTGAGATTCTTTCCTTGTGATCAGAATTTCTCCTTTTCCCCCTCAGAGGGTAAAGAGGCGAACTTAAAGGATTTGGTGAAACATTTGTAAGGGTAGGAGTTGAAAACTGCAGTTCCCAGTGCCACGGAAGTGTGATTGGAGCCTACAGATAATGCCCCGCCATCCTCCCATCCTGCACTTTAGCCAGCTGCAGGGCGGGCAAGGCAACGAAAGCTGCTTCCCTGGAAGTGTACCCCTTTCCCTGGCAGCAGGGAAGTCTAGAACCAGCCAGACTGGGTTAAGAGAGTTGCCCAAGCAATAGCAGAGGTTTCACCCAGCAAGGTGACACAGACCACTTCCCAGGGAGCATGGGCATGCTTCGGAATATTACCAAGCTTCCAGCTGCCTCTTCTTCTAAAGCACTCCTAGGAATTTGCCCTGCCAATGCTGGGCGTACGCCCTAGCCAACTGGTAGGAAAAAATCCAGGACAAATCCTAGAGGGTATAAAATCATTTCTGCTCAGATAATCATGACTTAGCAAGAATAAGGGCAAAAAATCCTGTTGGCTCACGTCACTGTTCTACCCTGCATAATATCTCTCATGACAGTGACACCAAGGGAAGTTGACTAAGTCATATGTAAATTAGGAGTGTTTAAAAGAATGCCATAGATGTTGATTCTTAACTGCTACAGATAACCTATAATTGAGCAGATTTAAAATTCAGGCATACTTTTCCATTTATCCAAGTGCTTTCATTTTTCCAGATGGCTTCAGAAGCAGACTCGTGGGCAGGGCGCAGACCTGATCTTTATAGTGTTGACATAGAAAGCAGTAGTAGTGGGTGAAAGGACAGGTTGTCTTCAAACTCTGTGAGGTGGAATCCTTTGTCTACACCTCCATGAACATTGACTCGTGTGTTCAGAGCCTTTGGCCTCCCTTGGAGTCTGGCTCTGGCTCCTGTGCATTCTTTGAATAGTCACTCGTAAAAATTATCAATGCTTGAAACTATTTCTTTTACTCACGTTGGAGGGACTTTGTTGACTTTTAGAGTGTTGGTCATGACTCCAGGAGCAGAGCAGGGAAGAGCCCAAGCATAGACTTGAGTGCCGTGATGGCTGGCGTCCCGTTTTGTGATTCTGCTTTTACGTGTCCCTTGATAACAGTCAGCTAGACACACTCAGGAGGACTACTGAGACTCTGCGACCTTCAGGACCTGAGCCTGCCTCTCTCCTTTAGATGACAGACCTTCATCTGAGAATGTGCTGAGCCAGCACCCTCAGATGATTTCCCTCCAAACTGCTGACTAGGTCACCCTCTGTCTGGTGGAGACATTCACATCTTTGCTTTTATTCTATACCCTCGGTACTTTTGACCAAAAATTGACCAAAATAAGAAAATGCAACTTTAAAAAATAGACTAAGGATGCCTTTGCAGAACACCTAAGCATCCCAAGGAACCGGTAGGGAAATGGCGCCTGTCTCCTGGGGTAGAGGAGGCCTGCTCCCTGGCTCTGGGTCTGCTGGGGGCACAGTAAATCAGTCTTGGCACCCACATCCAGGTCAGAGAGGTCTGTGGTTCTCAGCATCAGAAGGCAGCGCAGCCCCTCTCCAGGCTACAGGGTTGTCACCTGCTGAGTCCTCAAGTTGTTTGGCCTCTCTGGTCCGTCTTGGGCATTAGATTCTCCAGCAGAGCTCTGGCCAGCTGCCTCCTCTTTAACTGGGAACACGGGCTCTCACAAGATCAGAGATCTTATCTAGCAAGCCTGTAGTATTCAGTTTCTGTTGTAGGAAGAGCGCGAGGCATCCCTGAATTCCATGCATCTGCTGGAAATGAGCCGTGTCAGATCGCACACCCCCGCGCCCCCCGCGCCCCTCTGAGCCACACAGGACAGAGGAGGCAGAGCTTCCGCCCACTGTTAGCTTCACTTTCTTTGTCCAGTCTTTTGTTTTTAATAAGCAGTGCCCCTCCCCACTCTTCTTTTTAATGATTTTTGTAGTTGATTTGTCTGAACTGTGGCTACTGTGCATTCCTTGAATAATCACTTGTAAAAATTGTCAGTGCTTGAAGCTGTTTCCTTTACTCACATTGAAGGGACTTTGTTGGTTTTTTGGAGTCTTGGTTTTGACTCCAGGAGCAGAGTCAGGAAGACCCCAAGCATAGACTTGGGTACTGTGATGATGGCTGCAGTCCAGTTTTATGATTCCGCTTTTATGTGTCCCTTGATAACAGTGACTTAACAATATACATTCCTCATAAATAAAAAAAAAAAAAACCAAGAATCTGAATTCTTAGAAAGTTTTAAGTCCTGGTTTCTTGGGGGAGGTGAAAATGGGAACAGTGGGACCTGTGGCCCTGGGGTTTCTGATAACAGCACCAGTGGCATCTGACATGAACCTGTTGGGGACAGGGCTGTCCCTCAACCTTTGGAAAGGAGCAGTTTCAAAGAACCTCCCTTTGTGGATAAGTTTGCGTCTGGGTGGGATGGGGTTCATCAGGCACCTTTTGATTAACTTCCCCAGCAGGGCCCTTCCCCAGCAGAGCCCACTATTTATTTAGTTATTTAGAGATGGAGTATTGCTCTGTCGTCCAGACTGGAGTGCGGTGGCAGGATCTTGGCTCGCTGCAAGCTCCGCCTCCTGGGTTCACGCCATACTCCTGCCTCAGCCTCCCGAGTAGCTGGGACTACAGGCACCCGCCCCCATGCCCAGCTAAAAAATTTTTTATATTTTTAGTAGAGACAGGGTTTCGCTATTAGCCAGGATGGTCTCGATCTCCTGACCTCGTGATCTGCCCAGCTCGGCCTCCCAAAGTGCTGAGATTACAAGCGTGAGCCACCGCGCCCAGTCAGAGCCCACTATTAAATATCGTGTCCCATGGGACTTGAGATGCAAGATTTCAAGGCCCAGAGCAGGAAAACATCCCTTGAGAGAGAATCACCTGTTCACATAATTCCAGCTCTCCTTCAGGGGTGTTTCTACCTCCTCCAAACCCCACCACTCCCAGCTGTTTGACTTCCAGGAATGTCCATATTTGGAGTAAAGTTGCAGCCAGGACCAGGACAGGCTTGGCTGTAGTTTTAGGAGATGGACCATTTTCTTTTTACATCATAGATGACATCCAAATTATCTCTCCATCTTGAATTTCAGAGAGAATGTACCTTTTTTCACATGTAACTTACATCAGAATTTCTAGAAGACTCATCCTGGATCTTTTAAAAATACCATACCAGAGGATCTAAAGTACCTAACAGGCTAAATCCCAATGAAACCTGCCTCATCCATTACACAGAAGGAACAACTGAGGCTAGAAGGGCCAGTGACATGTTGTTTGTGGGCATATTTCTTGAGGACCAGAACGTCACACCACCACAGGTGTCCTTCATCGTCTACTGAGATTACATTGCTGGGTGAGCTGAACAGTTGGTTTTTTGTTTTGTTTAAGACAAAGTTTCGCTTTCATTGCCCAGGCTGGAGTGCAATGGTGTGATCTTGGCTCACTGCAACCTCTCCCTGGGTTAAAGCAATTCTGCCTCAGCCTCCCAAGTAGCTGGGATTACAGGCATGTGCCACCACCACACCCAGCTAATGTTTTGTACACCATGTTGGCCAGACCAGTCTCAAATTCCTGGCCTCAGGTAATCCACCTGCCTCAGCCTCCCAAAGTGCTGTGATTACAGGCGTGAGCCACCCCACCTGGCCAACAGTTTTAAATTGAAGGACAGTGAAGGCTGTTGTCTCCGCCTGCTATGATGTACCAGGAACCTCGAGTGCCTCTGTCCTCTCTGTTCTCAGACTGCTCCTGGTCCACATGGAGGGAAATGTAGTGCCAGGTCTTTTAGAAAGTGGACAGTTTCCTTAAAGCCTGAGGCAAGTGCCCAGCCACTTTGTCTCCAGAGGGAACAGCACTGTCCTCCCACAACGCTCCCTGAGTGGGCTGGGAAGTAGGGCTGCCCTGTGGGAGCGCAAGAGGGAGTTTCTTCAGCTCATTTCAGTTGCTGTCCACCCTGCATTTCGTTTAGGGAACTCACAATTTAATACTGTTTCCAGGATGTAGGCCCAGGTCTGCAGGTCTGGCCTTATGCAACCTGCAGCCTTAACTTCCCAGAGCACAGGGACTGTGAGAGGAAACCCCAGCCATCCCCACCTCCAGGAGAGTGGTCCTCACCTCCGTCCAGTCCTTCACAAAGGACTCCCGGAGGCCTTTTCTGGACTCTGCCTACTCCAGGCCCAGTCGTTTGGCCATTTCTTTTACATCTGATGAGTGAATTTATAAAGCAACAAATCACAGTGATTCAGCACTGTCACCACTCACCTTTTCTTTGGATTCTTGTGATGTATTTAACCTCTCATGAGTCCAGTTTCTCCAGCATTCTCCCTTTTTCCTGTATTGGCCAACACTGGCTCCCGCGGGCTCTCTCCCAACCCCCAAATAGAGTGACAAGACAAATTTGGAAACAACTTTCTTTACGAGAATCTTGAGTTTCTAATGAGTCTGACCTGGAGTGGGCTAGACCAGTGCAAATACTCCAGGAGTGCAGGTGGGGGAGGTGAATGGCAGTGTGGGGAAGATGGGGGCATCGAGGGTGGCTGAGTGAGTGTCCTAATAATTCCTAGACCTATGGTCCCTTAGGAACCGTGTGGCCATCACACTGACCGTCTCGACCTATTGGGATGAATACTAAAAGGTGGCTGTTCTCTGTGTAGTCAAGGTCGGTGAATGGGAGTCTGGCCAGCACTGGTTGGGCCGGGAGGGATGCTATGACACCTGCCTGACTCTGCCCAGAAACAGAGGAGGACAACTGGAACCGGGGGTCTACTCTGGCTTGGAGAGTGATTCAGAGAAGGCCCTGAATGTCCCTCACTTTCCTCCCGAGGAGCTCTTCTGCCTGCCTCAGTGGCTACAGCAAGAGTATGAACTTTGGGGTTCAGGCCTGGCACTTGGGGTTCAGGCCCAGCACTACTCACTAGCTGTCACTTGGTCTCTCTGAGCCGCATTTCTGTTATGTAGGTGGAGGCCCCTTCCCACAGGATTGTGAGGAATAAAGACAGCACATGCTGAGGACCTGGCGCAGAGCAGACCCTTAGTAACGGGAGCTAATACTGGGATACAAACAGCCCAAGGTCTCCAAACCACCCAAAGAGCCCTCCCTGAGGGGAAAACAGTCTTGCTCCTCCTCTGCCATAGCCTTCCTCAGCAGAACACACCACCTGGGGGCTGCTGTGTCTTGTTTGCTTTTAAATTTTCAATAATTTGGTACCAGCTGTTACAGTATTTCTACCTCACTGCCAGGAAGCTGCCTTCCTCCCACTGCAACGCCACCTGTCAAAAGCAGAGAGCCTGTGCATGCCTTCTTTTTAGACAAAAATAGTTCTTAGATCACCTGTGGCCTTGCCAGCTCTGATGGAGATAATCTCAACCTGTTTCCTCACTTCCCCCTCCCAATCCCTTGCTCCAGGTTTCCATCCAGTATCTCTGCCTCCTCCAGATCTGGAGCTTCTTCCAGTTCTTGCCCAGCTTGGGCACCTGCTTCTCTGCAGAGATAGCCCCACCACGGGAAGGAGGCATAGGGGCTTCCCTGACATCAAGAGAAGAAGACACAGGATCCAAGAGTGGAAGAGACTGTGGTTCCCCAAAGCTTCCCAGTGCACTTGAGGGTTCACACTCTGTCCCACCACATGGTAACACCCTGCCTGGGCAGTGGAGCCTTCACCTCTGCCTTCACCTCTTCCTTATTGTGATGGTCCCCAAAGGGCTGCATACAGAGATGGAGAGAATGACACTGCCCAGGTAACCCTCTCATATACACTGACCCCTTTCTTCCTTGCTGAAGACCTCAGCTAGCTCTGCCTTCTTCATTTTGTAGATGCAGCACAGCTGGTTCTTATAAGAGGTCAAACAGTAGACAACCTCTAGGCCTCTGTCTCCTTGTGTGTTAACCGGGTCATGGAGAGGAGCTGGATAAGCTGCTCTCTGCCATCCCCTCTAGCACCGTTTGGTGACTTAACTTGGACAACAGCCACATATGGGAAATATTAAAAGTAAGCACAGCCACAGCAGCAGCTGCTGGGGCCTCTGGCTAGCCCAGGCCCTGGGAGAGCCAAGAGGGGGTCTCAGGCTGGCATCCTACCCTTCAGAGGGAGGCTCCTTTCCTGTTGCTGTTTCTGGTTCCAAGACACCTTCCCCAGGACCGTGAGTTTGAGGAGGGTTCAGGCATAATACAGGCAGCTCCCAATCTGCTCTAGAAGAGGGGAAGTTTCCATAGTGCAGAGACACTCCTTGCTACCAAGAAAAGGTGTCCGTGAGCCCTTCCTGACAGACGAGGAGATGTGCTGAGGCCTGTCTCCTGCAGCCACTGGCTTCCTGTCCCAGTGATGTGCTTCCACAGCTAGTAGAAGACTGGAGCCTGAGGGCCCTGAGCACACACCTATGTCAGGAGGCGCTGCACAGCCAGTCCAGGACCAGAGCCCGGGGTCCCTGAGCACACACCTACCCCAGAAGGGAGGTAGGGGCAGAGCAAGGGTTCAGCCCAGGAATGGAATGAAACTGCTGAGGGGGCTCCAGAGAGAAGCCCGCCCACCTGCTAGACTCCCTCTGGTGTTCCTGTAATGTTCCAGCTCCCCAGCTCTTCCTGATAAGGGAGACTTGGTTTCCTCAGGGAAGAGATGGGGGAAGAGTGGGCCTGGGAGGGAGGCTGGCATGACAGTCGGGACCCCATTCTCACCAGCTCCAGTTGCCTCTCGGACTCAACATTCATGAAGCATCTACTCTGTGCCAGGTACAGCACTAGGCTTTTTCACAAGCACTGCCTCATCCTCACAGCAACCCCAGGAAGAGGGCATTACCACCCACATTTTATAGGCCAGGAAGCTGAGCTCTAGCAAGGTGAAGGGACTTGCTTGAGCTGGCTCACATGAGTTATTAGCAGGGCTGGGACTTGAATCCAGACTCTGGGGTCACTGCCCCATGCTCTATGCCTGTGCTGTGTCTCCTCCCACCTCTGCCCTGCCTAGAGAAGCAGGAGTCCCAGCTGGGCTCTAGGGACAAAATGACTTAGGTCAGGTCCCTCCAGTGCATTTGGTAGGCTGACCCCTCTGTAACGCACCATCTGCTGGCCCAGCATTAAGAGGTCTGTTCCCTGGGCTACCCAGTCAGGTGGCCTCCAGCTGGCCTCTGGGAGCAGAGTCAGGGTATAGCTTCCAGGGACAGGAAGCCAAGGCTATGCTTTCTGAGGTGTCGCTGGCAGCAGCAGCCCTGTCCTTCCCAAGTCCTGCTTCAAAGCTGCTCAGGTTTGGTTGGGAGGGGAAAGAGGAAGAGTAACAGCCAGAAGGATGGAGCCACGAGCAGAACAGACTGGAGCAGCACGGATGTAGCAGAGTTCCAGCTATTCACCTCAGTTCTGCTGTGGGCAGAGAGGCTGGGCTGGCTTAAAGCTAACATCCTTAGTTCACTTCCTTCGAGTAACCAGTCAGTTCAAAGTGGAGGAAAAAACAGGGCACTCAGATGGATCTCAGGGCAGGGAGGAAGAGTCAGAGACCCACCTGGGCTTGAATCACCATGTGGGTCAGTTTCTTCATCTGCAGCATGGCTCATGTTGGAATCCATGGCTATACAAAGTTCTTCCAGTTCCAAAAGCCCATGAACTTGGACTTCTCACAGAGTTCAAGTATTTGGACCTGAGACTCCAAGCAGGTCACCCAAAGATTCAGAACTTAGAAGCTCCCCTAATACTCAGCCTTGCCCACCACACCTTGAGCCTGAAAAAGTAAGGAAGGAGAGGAAAGTCCAGAGGGTGCAGATTTCTTCAGTGGGGAAAGAGGATCTGGGGCAGGTATCTGGACCCCTTAGAAGCAAGGGGCTGTGGGACTGATCTGGAAGCCTCCCCCAGGGGTCTGTGACAATGGGGCCAGGCTAAACCTACTGGGCAGGAACAGCTGACCACTATGGGGCCCACCCAGTCCAGCTGCTGTCCACTCAAGTAGTGGCAGGTGGCAGGTCACACCCAGGCCTCTCTCCTCTTCCCCTCCCTTCAGAGCTACCATTGTGTCAGGCCAGCCTGGTGCGGTCTGAGCTCCTGCCCTTCCACCCCTTGTCCTATACTCCTCTTCTCCCATGACTTGGAGGCAGCAGACGATCCTGTCCCCTTCCTGGCCCCTTGCCCATCACTCTCTCCTCAAGGTAGATGGCTCTGCCATCCCTGTCTTCCACTTCTCAGCAGCCTTGCTCCCCCATCAACACTATTGTCTGGGCTGGTACAAGAGGAGGAGAGCAGCCAAAACAGAAAGCAGCTGGTCCAGCCTCCAGGTTGGAGCTGCTGTGTGTGGATGGAGGTGTGAGGGAGGAGGGGCTCCAGATGAAGCAAAAGGATGGATCTGTGGGGGCGGCACCCCTCTTCTTGATAGCTCACTCGTCCATCCTCCACCCAACACTACTGTGCAGCAGAGGGTGGCGGGGTGAAGGAGCATCGAGAAGAGGAAGGGCCTCACTTGGAGCTGGGGGCTGAGTGGTCTGAGTGGAGGAAGGTGGTGGTGGTGTAGTTCTGGAAGAGAGGCTGCAGGAACATGCCAATGGTGCCAAAGACACAAACAAAGACAAAGATCCAGAGGAAGAGGCGGTCGATCACCATGGCGACGTACTTCCAGTCCTCCCTTACCTGGATGAAGGAGACGGAGGAGGCCCAGGTCACATGATGCAGGATGGGAGGCAAACATGTATAAACAGGTCCCACCACGCAGACACACACAGCACTCCTCTCCTGCCGTGATCCCAGAATGACCTTGCTGAAGCATGGCTCTGATCTTAGTAAAAGCCTCCCGTGGCCCCACTGCCTTCAGGGCCCATGCAAACTCCCAAGTCTGGAATCAAGACCCACCCATGACAAATACGAGCCTATCTCCTCCTTCTCCCACCCCATAACATAGCCCTACCAAACCCCAGTGTGTCTTCCCAGGTCTCTGTGTCTTTGGGTTTCTTTTATGTCTGGAAATCCCGAGCTCCCTTTCTCTACCTGGTATACTCCTACATATCCTTCAAAGCCCAAATCAAACATCACCTCTGAAGGCTGCCTTGACCCCCAGATCATCATGAACTATTGGCTACTCTGGGTTCCCTCTGCACTGTGTACATGTCTCCATCACAGTATATTTACTGTACTGTATTGTTTCAATTTGCATGCCTGTCTCCCTACTAAGCTACAAGTCCCCAAACAACAAGGACCCCGATTCATCTTTGTCATCTCAGCATCTGGAACACAGAGTGTTGAGTAAATGGCTGATGCTTTAGTGAGTAAATGGCTGTCTCAGCCGGCCTGGCTCCTTTTATGATCACACAATGAGCCCCATCCAACCACACCACAGTCCCCAGAGGGTGAGGACCAGGTCCCAGATGTGAACAAATCAGTCAAAAAGGTAATCCTGTCTGTGGGTTTGAGAGCCAGTCACAAGGCTTGCACAAAGGGCCAGCGTCTCCTCAGAGCTGCTCCATTCCTGCCTGAGTCTGGGCCTTTGTGCACGTGTTCATCTGGAGCCCGGCCAGCTCAGGGTGGGGAGACAGCCACTGAACATCTTTATTTAGTCAGCAGCTGAAGAACTCATTCGCGTAGCAACTGTGCCTGTTATATACCTGGCACCATGCTACACACTGGGGATGCAAACGAACAACAGAAACACATCCAGTGGTTTCCAGTCTACTGAGGGAGGCGGAGCAAAAATAAGCACAAATTTAAAAATTCCACACTGGCAAACAAAGGACTGAGATAAAGAAGAGGAGAACGTATCATTTGGAGTGTGGTCTGGGAATGCCTTTTTGAGGAGGTGAGATTTAAACCAAGGTCTGATGAGTGAGAGAGAACCAGCTGCATGAGGAAAAAGTTGAATAAAGAAACAATTAGACAAACCCAAACGCAGGGACATTCAGCCCGCCTGGACCCTTTACAAATGTTTATGCCATGAAAGACAAAGGTGAGGAACTGTTCCAGATTTCCAGAAGTTGATGACCGAACCTGGGTTATGCAAGAGAGTGTCCCTGTTAGGAGAGACACACTAAATTATTTGGGATAAAGGGTCACAGTGTCTACAATTTACTCTCAAATAGTAGAGTGAAAGTTAATAATTGTAATAATTTTTTAAAGGAAAAAAACAGGGCATCTCAGGCAGAGGGGCCGATGCATGCAAAGGTCCTGAGGCCACAAAAGAGCTTGGTTTGCTTAAGATAAGCCAGGCCGGGCGCAGTGGCTCATGCCTGTAATCCCTCCACTTTGGGAGGCTGAGGCAGGTGGATCACCTGAGGTCAGGGGTTTGAGACCAGCCTGACCAACATGGTAAAACCCGTCTCTACTAAAAATACAAAAAAATTAGCTGGGTGTGGTGGCGGGAACCTGTAATCCCAGCTACTCTGGAGGCTGAGGCAGGAGAATCGCTTGAACCCAGGAGACAGAGGTTGCAGTGAGCCGAGGTCATACGATTGCACTCCAGCCTGGGCAATAAAAGCAAAACTTTGTATCAATAAAATAAATAAATAAATATATAAATAAAAGATAAGTCAGTGACCAGTGACCTGGGCAAGGAGGGAAAGGCATGAGCTGAGAGGGAGACATTGTTTGGATGCAGGAGCACAGGAGCTGAAACAGGGAGACTATTAGGAGACTCTTGCCCTAGACCAGGCAAGAGCTGATGATGTCCTAGAACCAGGGTGTTAGCATGGAGATGCTGAAAAGTGGATGAAGCCGAGAATTACTTTGGGGTTGTGACAGGACAAGACTTCTGATGACTTGGACAGAGAGGGAGGTGAGAAAGGACAGGGTCAAGGATCACTCCGAGTTTTCAGTCTGAGCCATTGAGTGAATGGTGATGCCATGTACTAAAGACTGGTGGAGGAGCAAGTTGGTGGTTAGGATGTAGACCAAATACTCAGTTTTGAGCATGTTGAGTTTGAGGTGCCTGTGAAGCATCCAAGTAGGTCACCGCATCCTCCGCACCTAGCTCAATAAATGCACAATACATGCGTGACTGCAGCAGGAGAGGTGGAGGCGGTAACCGCAGCCTGCTGAGTCCCTGAATCCCAGCATCTCCACTTGGCCTCAGCTGGCTCTAAGGTTCCCACCCCGTCTCCTCTAGTGTTTGCCTCCCTCTTCTTCCATCAAGATTGTAAAGATGCTCCCTGGCCCAAGCTTCAGCTCCAACCCATCTCCTGCTGTCCAGGGAAACAGATCTCTGAGGCCCACACTGCAGTGCCCTTCCTCATCCCCCAGCCAAAATGGCAGCTGGCCCAGAGGAAACCTGGCCACTCACTATGGCAACAGCTGAGTCTCAGCCTGGAACCAGCCAGGTAGCCAGAGACTGACCACAAGGTGGGTCTGGCCCCTGCCCAAAGTGCGGGGGGCGAGGGTGGATGTCAGCCTATCATATCTCCCCTCAACTCTTGATTCAGTCTCAAGGAAGCTCTCAGGGAACCCTGTAGAAGAAGCCAAAAACCGGGTGTGCAGAAAGCCCGGGGAAGGGGCCACGAGCCCTCTCCTTCACCCACCCCAATCTCCATAAATATTTCAGGAGGCCATCCCCTGGGACTCAGAAGAGCAGGGCTATTGATTTGGGACTCCATCCTCTCCGCCACAAGCAGGCTCCTGGAATCTCTAACCCTGCCACCAACGCCACCCCTCCCCCAACACACACAATTCCTACTGTCCTCAATTTTACCCCCTCCTGCCCTGGGGTGCACAGAGGACTCATCTCCACTGGTGCTAAGAACTGCAGGTTAACAACTTGGATGTGGGCATGCAAGCAGCAGGGAGGTACTCTCGGGGTCACGGCCACAGGCTGGCTGCCAACCCTAAAGGGCCTCCTCATGTTTCAGGCCTCCCTACCCATATAACGATGCCCAGCTCAGGCATTTTGCCCTGGGTGCTAGCCCTCAGGAAGCAGCAAGGTCATCCTCCACCAACCCCAATTTAGGCCGCACCATCTCCCGGAAGCCAACCCAGAAGGGCCCTAGCCAACGCCCAGACCTGCAACACAGGCCTGACTCACATTTCTGTCTCCTACACTCCTACTAGGTCTGCATGTCTACAGAACGCCGCTGCTTTCCAGACACCCGGGCCCTGGCAGACCCCGTATCTCACGCCTGGGGTCCCAGCCTGCGGCACTCACGCTCTGGTCGTCGTCCTCGCTCCGCATGTGGTCTGCGATGAAGCGCACGCCGTCCACCGCCTCCCGGAGGCCACAGCCACACGGCTCCCCTGAGCGCCCCGGGCCCGCCACCGGTGCAGACTCAGCCCCGAAGGCCCCAGCCAAGCCCTGCACGGATGCGCGGTTGACGAAGCACGTGCAGGAGTCGGCCCCAGTGGCTTCGCGGAAGAGGAGGGCTCCGGCGCCCTCGCGCTCACGCTGACGTCGCCGCAGGCGCAGGCGCTGGCGGGCGCAATGGTGGCGTGGCTGCTGCATGAAGAGCAGCGCGGGCAGCTTCTCCAGGAAGACAACCTTCACCCAGGGCGCCATGGTGTGCGTGGTGGGCGAGCGGTGGTGCACGTTGAGCACACACACGCTGGTGACGATGGAGAAGGTGACAAGCACCATGGTGAACATGAGGTACTTGCCGACGAGCGGCACGTCGAGGGAGGTGGGAGGCACGATCTTGGAGATGAGCAGCAGGAAGACCGTGAGCGCCAGCAGCACTGAGATGCACAACGTCATCTTCTCGCCGCAGTCGGATGGCAGGTAGAAGACAAGGATGGCTAGTGAGGTGATGAGCACACAGGGGATGATGAGGTTGATGGTGTAGAAGAGCGGCTTGCGGCGAATGATGAAGTCATACGTGATGTCCACGTACGTGGAGTCGTCGGGGTTCTCGTTGCGCCGGCCCGGCAGCGCCACGATGTCCCACTCACCACTAGGTGTGAAGTCGTCCAGGCTGGCCACGTCACTCTTCAGCACCAGGTCGATCTCCGTGCGGTCGTAGGTCCACGAACGGAACTTCATGGTGCAGTTCTGCTGGTCAAATGGGAAGTGCTTTACTTCAATCTTGCATGCGCTCTTGTAGATGGCAGGTGGCAACCAGAAGATGCTGCCGTCATAGGAGACCACGGCATTGGAATAGAAGGAGACCTCGTACATGCCGTCAGCACTGCCAAAGGAAGGGCACAGTCAGCCCTGGCCTAAGCGTTCCTTCCTCCCTACCCATCAACCCAGCCCCTAGTTGGAGGAGAGCAAAACCAGAGGGAGACATGGGGAGGGGACACCTAGGTCTGAGAGTAACCATCCAGGAGTATAGAGAGATGGAGCAGGAATTGAGCAAGAAGAGGATGTGGGAGGGGGTGGTTAGTAACTAGAAGAAGTGTCCTGGTCAGAAGGCCTGTGTAATACCTCGCAGGTAGAAAGGAGTGGTGGGTGGAGGGAGGGGACACGTCTGCTACTTGTCACATATTGTATAAGCTGGTTGATCTTCATGAGGGTAGAGAAGTTGGGGGAGCCAGGAGGCCAGTGTGAGGAGCCCCAAGCAATGGAAGGGGACAGGGCATGGTCCCATCAGTTGAGGAAGGTGGCTTTGTACCTTAGAGATGAGATGGATTATTGCAGGAGACAGGATAGAACCTGGAGGAGAAACTGGGACATTAAAGTTCTTTGATCCTTCCCAGGCTTCCAGGAAAGCCTGTTCCTGAATCAGTTGAGGCACTGGGGGCTGTCAATACTTGTTTGTATCCCCACCACATCATCAAATACATACTGGGAGTCCTAACTGGCTGGGAGTGGGCTGGTCACTGCCCAGGTCACCTTGGCTGTCCACACTGTACCTCACTGGTCTGGGTCTGTCTGTCTAGGTAGTGACTGCATATCTATTATAAGTCCCTCCCCTCCCACAGCATAAGTTAATTTCTCTTATCTTCCCCATAACCCCTTCCCTCCCTGAGCCCTCCAGTGGTCTCCCCCAACCTTCCCATTGCTCCTACTTGTTGTACAGGACCACATCTGGGAGCCAGATGTGTTTGGAAGGGAGCCGAACTTTCTTCATATTGTCAAACTCTTCAGGTTTCCAGGTGAGGCGATAATCTTCCCACTCCTGGGAAATGAGAGAAGGAGGCAGTACCAACTTCTGCCCTGGGAGGGGCTCAAGGTTAAGGAAATGAACTAGAGGGGGCCCATATGGCTTGAGGGAGCTTTTAAAAGCCAGCCTCTTCCCCACAGTGACTTCTCTGCCCATCAAGTGTAGCTCATACGGTACTGTCTTATTTAATTTGCACAGCTAGGCCAAAGTACAGTATTAGAATCTACATTTACAAATGAGAAGATGAATCTTGGAGAGTTTAATATGTTTAAAGTCACAAAGCTGGTGAGTGCCACAATTTAAATCCAATTATTTAGGACTCCAAACTCTATACCTTTCTGCCTCTTTTGAGAGATTAAGAAAGAAAAAAGCACATGGGGGAAAAGGAAGAGACAGAAGGCCAGGAGTGTGGGTAGAAGAGAGCACTTATGCTTACCTGGGTCAGCCAGACATTGGTGGTCATGATCTGCTCCCGCTCATGCTGCAGGGAGGAAGAGAGGCTGCCGAGAAGGCCCCTCAGCCTGTGGGCTCACTGCCACCACCCAGGGTCCCTCTCACACCTCCCCAAGCCTTGGAAACACCAGAGGAGGAAGCACACAAGCATTAACACATTTTGGCGGGGCTGACTTCAGTAGCTGGGCAGAGAGTCTGGGACCTCCACTCACCACACTGATGAGCTGGGCCAGTGATACCATGAGCTGTACTGTGACCAGCTCAGAGCCATTGGTGGCTGGGCGGATAAGCTTGTTGTAGCGGGAAGGATCCAGGAGATGCTCCACCAGCCGCTCCTCTGTGTCTGTACCCCACACGCCTGGGCAGGGGAAAGGCAGGAAGAAAGTAAGCAGGCAAGGAGAACCCATCCAACATCCCACCCTCCCCAGGCAAATGGGACAATCCAGGCCCAACCAGTATCTGCCTACATCCCTAAGGATACTGCAAAATGCTTAGATTACCCCCAGGGAGGCCCCAGATTAACTTCTTCGTAGAAAAGCCCCTCTCTGAGACCACTGACCAAGGAGTCCAGACAGCCCCACAGAGATGCCTTGAGACTAAGAACCCACTCTGCAAGGATTCGTGGAGACCAGCTCTTCCCCCAAAGTCTCAGAGGGCAGTTTGAGATTTCTGCTTCCGTGGTTTCCCCAGCAAATACCTATGACTCAAGGGAGGTTTTGCAGGGCGGTGAAAGGGAACAGTTATTTGTCCCAGTTATTTGTGTCCCACAGCACACACCCTTTCTCCTGCTGATTGAGAAGGAGAAAGCATATGTGTGTTGGGACACAAATAACTGTTTCCGTTCACCATTTACATGTGCAAATGGCATTATGTACCTCACATAATGACACGTGACTGTGGTCACGACGCCATCCTCCCCTCTCCCTAAAGGCACTGAGTTGGAGTGGAATAGCTGGGCTGCCTAAGCTGTGGGTCAGGCATATATCTAGCCCCAAGTTTCACACACACAGCAGCCCACCCCCAGAGGTGGCCTGTAGGTGTGGAAAGCTCATTCGGTTGTGCATTCCTTTTGTGCCTGCCCCTCCCCACAGTGCACCTCCCTCTGCAACTCTGCACGAACACACCCCTTCCCATCCCCTCAGAGAGTTCCTTCCTAGTCCTCAGCCTGGCAGAGCTTCTTCCCTTCCAAGTCTCCTGTTCCACCTACAATAGGGTTGAAAAGTCCGTTCCCTTCTCTCCCCTTCTCTGCCCCTGTGGGGTGACGAGAATCTGGAGCCCAATGTGGGGGATGGGAAACGATGGGGAGCCCAGGGAGGGGTGCTGGACCAGGTACCTTTCTTGAGATAATGTTTCACAAAAAGTCAGATGGCATCTTAGCGCCCTCAGAGCCGGCCCTCCTGCCACCCCAGAACACCTGGGGAGATCCCCTGCCTCCTTGCTCTCTGTGCCTGCATCACCCCTACCACCGCTGGCCAGGTTTCCATCTCTTTTTTGCTTCACTTACTCCTTCGAGTATTGTCTCCTTCCCAGTCCAGCCTCCCAGGTGCTCTCTGCAGTCCCGGGGTCTCTCCCCTAACCCCCAGCAGACTCCCCCACCTCTAGGGAATCCCTTCTTCCACCTTCCGGCCTAGCAGAGGTGAGTCAGAGCACGCCGAGTCTTGGGCCGTTGGCTGGGGTAGGAGAACCTGGCCAGTGCCCGTTTTTCCCTTACCTGAGCACAGCCGGAGGAGGCCGAAGCCAAGGAGCAGCGCCACGGGGCCGCAGCGCCGGGCCATGCCGCGGGCATAGCTCGCTACCTCGCCTACACCGGCTGGAGCGCGCCGCCGGAGGGAGGGCCGCGGGCGGGGCGCTGTCCGTGGTGCTGAAGCCGCGCCCGCCTGGAGCTGGGCCCAGGTGGTGCCGGGCGCCGCGGTGGTTCCTGGGGCTCAGGGAGCCAGCTGCGAGGAGAAACCAGCTTCTCGCCTATCCCGGCCTGAGCAGGCGGAGGCTTTTCCGGCTGCTCTTCCAGGCAATACAATTGGGACGGTGAGGGGGAGGAGTCTGCGCCCCGGAGGCGGAAACGCTGGTTCCCAGAAAAAAAAGGGGGGGTCCCTGGGTGGGATAGTGTTCGATTGGTTCTGCCCGGGTAGGGTGTACGTGAGGTAGAAGAAGGGCTGTCCCTCCACGGCACGGTGGAGTTCTGAAGTCCTAAAGTTGGGGCAGGACCTGGAGCGTGGTCGGAGAAGGGACGCGAGACACGCCGGGAAGCAGCAGCAGGAGTAAGACAAGTGGGTCAGGGCCTGCTTAGCACTGAGGGCCAGAGGGCCAGAACGAGGGTCGGGAGACAGGAGGAGTTTTCGGGGTTTTTGCCCTTCTTTTTTCTCTTACCAAACCCAAATGATCCTGCTCCCCAGGTAGGCTGAGGATACAGCAGAGAAAATGCGTTTAGGCCCTTAAAGAGATAGGGGGCTGTGGGTTTGCTATTTTTAAGAAAGCAAACAGCTTTGGAGTCTTGGAACAGCATCCCCTCACTTGTCGCCTTCTCTACTTCCCTGAAGTCCCTAAAAGGCTAAGCTTCCTGCCCACCCACTGAGGGTCTACCTGAGGAGGTCTAGACTTGCCTGCAAAGAAGGTAGCCTTGAGGGTAAGAGTGGAAAGACAAGTAGCCCCTATTCATCGGCCTTCCTCACCCCCTTCTCTTGACTCTAGCTGTTGGCTTCTGTGTGACTAGGGAGATCAGAGACCACTCACAGAGGCCTGACCAAGAGAGAAGCTAACACAAAGGAGACCAAGGATGAGAACCTGAACTCCTAGCCCCTCTTTTTCCTTCAGTGGGTTTGTTGTCACTTTCAACCAAAAGATTCCTGACTAACGCAGACTTATCATACAGTAAGGCTCTGTCCTGTTCTGTCCCTGCTTACTTCAACCTCATCTGGGTCACTCCACCCGCAGCTCCACATTCTAACTACTGGCAAGGTCTTCAGGATCCTTGAACATTTTATCCGTGCCATCCCCCACACTTCAGGGACTTAAATGCATAGCTCTCTTTGGCTTTGTTATAACCCATGTTCCCCCTAATCACCTTCTACTTAACTTTGAGCATTTGGCGGGAATGTCAGTTCCTCAAGGAAGCTGTGCTTGACCAAGAACTAGATCAGATACCTTGTTATATGTTTCCAGAGCATGTCCAATGAATAAATGAATCCACCTGAGGCAGTGGCTGCCTCTCTAGATTATGAATCAACACAGTGCCTGAGGGCTCAACAGGTAAGGAAAAGGGCTAGTACTGGACTGACACTTTTTAATGTGTAGGGAAAATTCCTCTCTAAAAGCTCAGCTAGGGGCCAGGAGAGGTGACTCAAGCCCATAATCTCAGCACTTTCTAAGGCTGAGGCAGAAGGATCACTTGAGCACAGGCATTTGAAACTAGCCTGGGCAACATAATGGGATCATGTGTGTACAAAAAGTTTAAAAATTAGTCGGGCATGATGGTGTGTGCCTATAGTCCCAGCTACTCAAGAAGCTGAGGTAGGAGGATCACTTAAGCCAGGGAGGTCGGGGCTGCAGGTTGGGGTGTGATGGCGCCACTGCACTCCAGCCTGGGCAATGAAGCAAGACCCCATTTCAAAAACTAAACAAATAAATAAATAAAAGCTCAGCTAAAAACAATGTATTTACCATGTCCCCAGGTTGTGGAATTAAGGGAAGAAGCAGAAAAGTTCTAGAAGAGGACTGGAGGAGGACTACAGACCCAATGATGCACATGGAAATGGGCGTAAATCTGCACCACTTGCTCTGGGACATGTGCATGTGTAAACGCACAATCATCTCTTAAAAATTAAAGAAATCTTGGAACAAAGAAAAGGACTGAAGAAAAACCTTAAGGAAAAGGGAAGGAATGTGTGTGTAGTCTCTCTGCTTAAGGAAAAGATAGAGGGTGGGAAGAAGATCTTCCAACAATTTAGATCAACATTTGTTAGGTATATGTGGTTTGCCAGGAAACCACATGTGTGTTTTGGACCATATGTGTTGAGAATGCAGTGATCAAAAAGACTTAGTCCCAGCTATTAAGGAGATCACAGTTTGGCAGCAAATTATTATAGAATGTGGTGGCTGTTCTAACAGACATATAAAGAAAGTGCTATGGAAGCACAGAGGAAGAGGTTAATAGTGCCTAAGAACCTACAAGGGATGAAGATGAAAATTGAGATTTGAAAGGTGAGAAAGTCATTAAGACAAGGATGACTTAAAGGTATTCCAAACTCCTGAGATACAGGGAGTTTTGGTGGATGCAGAATGATTGAGGAAGGCTGTGAAAGTCTTCTCTTACAAAAATCTCTTTCTGTAATGGTTGCTTGTTTATGGGATGACAAACTGGGGGGTTATTTGCTTGCTTAAAGCCTCTGGCTTTTCCTGATGCAACTTCCAGGCCAGTCTACCTTCTCTTCTCAAATCCCCCAGCTTTTGCTTCAAGTTTACTTCCAGCCTGGCAAGGAGTGAGTCTTCTGAGCACAACCACTCCATGTCTAAGCAGGGCTGAAACACCCTCCTTCCTCATCTCTGCCACACATACTCCTTCCATACCCACCAAGAAGAAAGGCAGCCAGGAAGAGTGGACAGGTCCAGAACCACAGAGGGTGATGAACAGACGTAGAAGTATCAATCCTGAGGCTAAATAATAATTGGGCAAAGTTTTGGTGAGACATTCCCATTGTCTCTGATGATAAGGAATGTTTTCTCTTGAAAGGCTTAAAATTGGTGGAAAGCGGTGGCTCACGCCTGTAATCCCAGTACTTTGGGAGGCTGAGGCAGGTGGATGGACTGAGCTCAAGAGTTCAAGATCAGCATGGGCAACATGGTGAAACCCTGTTTCTACAAAAAAATTAAAACAATTAGCCAGGTGTGGTGGCATGTGCCTGTAGTCCCAGCTACTTGGGAGGCTGAAGAGGGAGGATATTTGTGAGCCCTGGAGGTGGAGGTGATTGCAGTGAGCCGAGATTGTGTCACCGAAACCAGCCTGGGCAACAGAGCCAGACCTTGTCTCAAAAAAAAAAAAAAAAAGGTGGAAAAAAAGGCTTAAAATCAATGTTATTGTCCTTTATTTAAGGTGTTTTAGACTGAGTATGGTAGCTCACGCCTGTAATCTTGGCACTTAGGGGGCCGAGGCAGATCACCTGAGGTCAAGAATTCAAGACCAGCCTGGCCAACATTGTAAAACCTCTACTGAAAAATACAAAAATTAGCCTGGTGTGGTGGCGCACACCTGTAATCCCAGACACTCGGGAGGCTGAGGCAGGAAGAACTGCTTGAACCTGGGAGGCAGAGGTTGCAGTGAGCCAAGACTGCACCACTGCACTCCCAGCCTGGGCAACAGAATTAAACTCTGTCTCAAAAAAAAAAAAAAAAAGATGTTTTAAATTTTAAAATTTTTATTACAAAAGTAATACATGTATTCATGAATACCAATTGGAAAACAAGTTAGCAAAACATAGTAAGTACAAAATGGATTCATACTCCTACCTCCCAGGAAAAAAATCAGTGTTAGCAATATTTCACACACACACACCCCTCCAAATTTATCTATATGTACTTAGATATAACATTCATACAGCAAAGTATATAAAGTATATAGCTAATTTTTCACGACATAAACACAGCCATATAGCCACCATTTAGATTTTTTTTTTTTTTTTAAGGAACACACATAACTAATACCCAGAAGTCCCCACGATGACCCTTCCAGTAGTTCTTCTCTCTTCTTCAAAAGTAACACCTTGGGGCTGGGCGCGGTGGCTTACGCCTGTAATCTCAGCACTTTGGGAGGCTGAGGCCGGTGGATCACAAGGTCAGGAGATCGAGACCATCCTGGCTAACACAGTGAAACCCTGTCTCTACTAAAAATACAAAAAAATTAGCTGGGCGTAGTGGCAGGCACCTGTAGTCCCAGCTACTCAGGAGGCTGAGGCAGGAGAACGGCGTTAACCCGGGAGGCGGAGCTTGCAGTGAGCCAAGATCGCACCACTGCACTCCAGCCTTGGCGACAGAGCAAGACTCCATCTCAAAAAAAAAAAAAACAAAAACTAACATTTTGGGAGGAGGGAGGAATGGGGAGTGGTGACTACCTACCTGGAACTAGACAGTGGTAATGGTTATACAATTTGTGAATGCACTGAATGCCACTGAGTCGTACACTTTAAAATACTTAAAGTAGCAGATTTTATGTGTATTTTACCACAATTTAAAAAAAATGACTGAAGGTAAAATAAATAACTACTGTCCTGTCTTCTAATAGCAGAGATCAACTTTGCCTGCGGAACTTTTTATAAATGGAATCATAATCTTTTGTGTGTGTGTGTGTGTGTGTGTGTGTGTGTGTGTGTGTTTGCGTTTGGTCTTGTTGCCCAGGCTGGAGTACAATGGCGTGATCTGGGCTCACTGCAACCTCTACCTCCTGGGTTCAAGCAATTCTCCTGCCTCAGCCTCCTGAGTAGCTGGGATTACAGGCATGTGCCACCACACCCAGGTAATTTTTTGTATTTTTAGTAGAGACAGGGTTTCACCATGTTGGTCAGGTTGGTCTCAAACTCCTGACCTCAGATGATCCACCTGCCTCGGCCTTCCAAAGTGCTGGGATTACAGGTGTGAGCTATCGTGCCCGTTCTGTGTCTGTTTTTTTTAAAAAACATGTTAGTGAGAATCGTGAACACTGCTGAATATAGTTGTAGTTAATTCACCTTCATTGCTGTATGAATATACTATCATTTATCAATTTCACCACTGATGGATATTTTGGTTGTTTCCTATTTGGGCTATTGAAAAATAATACTGCTGTGAACACTCTTTTTCATACTTTTGATATACAAATATAGTCATGTACCATGTAATGACTTCTCAGTCAACAACAGATTGCAATATACAAAGGTGGCCCCCATAAAATTGTAACACTGTATTTTTGCTGTACCTTTCCTGTGTTTAGATAGATACACGAATACATACTATTGTGTTTCAACTGCCTACAGTAATTGCAGGAATTCTGGTGGGCACGGGGGATGCAGCGACTGTATTCAGTAGAGTATAACATGCAGTATAGGTTTGTAGCCTAGGAGCTGTTAGACCCTATAGGCTAGGTGTGTAGGCTACACCATCTAGGTACACTCTATGACACTTACACAACAAAAAGCCACCGAGACACATTTCTCAGAATGTATCCCATCATTAACTGACACATGACTATATATACATTTCTGATGGGTACATAACTAAATCACATATTTTTGTTAATGGAGCACACTGTAATATAGCTTTGTAACCACCTTTCTTTTTTAATTTTTTTAAATCTTCAGCTCACTTCAGTCTAATCTTTTTTCATTTACTATTTCTCAAACAACTCTCCATACCAATAAGTATTTTTGATAACTATTTTTCACAGGTACATAGTGTTCCCTTTTAGGCAAATTTGTGCACATGCCTTTTCTTTCCAAGTGTAATTGCTGGGTTAAAGTTTTAACGTGTTTTTAATATTAATTGCTAAACTGACTTTCAGAAGCATTGATACTACCAGGCTATCAGGGTTACCCTGGGATCTCAGGCGATAGCACCAATGACCAACACCTCTACAACTCTTGCCTATGCTGAGCTCCCTCCTTGTCCCTTTCCCTCCTTTATTTATTTATTTATTTATTTATTTATTTATTTATTTTGAGTCACAGAGTCTCACTGTCACCCAGGCTGGAGTGTAGTGGCACCATCTTGGCTCCTTGGCTCGCTGCAACGTCCGCCTCCTGCGTTCAAGTGTTTTTCGAGCCTCAGACTCCCGAGTAGCTGAGACTACAGGTACCCCGCCACCATGCCCGACTAATTGTTGTATTTTTAGTAGAGATGGGGTTTCACCACGTTGGCCAGGCTGGTCTCAAACTCCTGGCCTCATGTGATCTGCCCACCTCAGCTGCCTCCCACAGTGTTGGGATTACAGGCGTGAGCCACCATACCAGCCCCCTTCTTAAGTCATTTTCTTTGTTTTAGACCTTTCTTCCCAACCTCCTTCTACTTTAGGGCCTAGTTCTTTCAGAATGTTCTCCCATTCCACCTAAGAAACTCTTACTTTCGAATTCTTTTTTGGGAGTTAATCCTATTAATAATATCGCCCTTCAAGGCCCTTCCCCTTCTTGATCCCTATTATTGTGTTCATCATATTGTATTACTGTCAGTGAGATCTGGCTTCACTTCATCCATCACTGCGTGCTCCTAAGGGCTGGAGCAAGAATACAACAAAAGTAATGAGTAGGAGCTGTCATGTTAGGAGCCTCTCCTCTGTACCACAAATCATGTTCCCACAGGGGCCATCATCTTCTTTATCTCTGCATCCCCAGTGCCCTCTACAATTCCTGCAAAGACCAAGTGCTCAGGACATAATTTGTTGAGTCAATGACAGAATTCTATGCTCAGGGAGCAAGTCAAAGGAGGTTGCTCACTCTACTCCAAATATGGGCACCTGTAATGAATGATTTTTTGGAGAAAAAAAAAATCCCTACAATCCATTTTCCACAGAACAGCCAGAGTGATCTTTTAAATTTGTTTTTGTTTTTGAGACGGAGTCTTCCTCTGTCACCCAGGCTGGGGTGCAGTGGCGCAATCTCGGCTCACTGCAAGCTCTGCCTCCCAGGTTAAGCCATTCTCCTGCCTCAGCCTCTGGAGTAGCTGGACTACAGGTGCCCGCCACCACGCCCGGCTAATTTTTTGTATTTTGTTTAAGAGACGGAATTTCACCGTGTCAGCCAGAAAGGTCTCGATCTCCTGACCTCGTTATCCACCCGCCTTGGCCTCCCAAAGCGCTGGGATTACAAGCGGAAGCCAACACAAGAGGCCATCTTTTAAATTTTTAAATCAGCTCATGCCACTTCCTGCTTAAAATCCTCCAGGGGTTTCCCATTGTGCTTTGAATAAAACCCAAACAATGTACTGTTGTCTCCATAATCTAGCCCCTGCTTTCTTCACTGGACTTACCTCCTACCCTTCTCTCCGTTCACTAGACACAAGCCATGCTGAGCCCCGATTTTTAAAAAAATGTTTGAGTTCTTACCACGGGCACTATTTTATGCACTTTACGTGTGTTCTTACATAATCCTCCTAACAAGTCGGTACTATTATGATCTCCATTTTACAGATGTGAAAACTGAGGCACAAACAAGCTAAGTAATTTCCCCATAGTCACATCATTAGTAGTTGGCAGAGCTGGGTTTCAAACCACTAAAAAAGGCAGAGTCGGGTACAAGGGCATGGACTTTGGAGACAGGCTTAGAAACTCTGTTTACAGGCTGTATCTTCTTGCAGAGTGACTCCTTTCCCCCAGTTGTAAATAGAGGTAAAAATACTTACCTTGCAATGTTGTTGGGAGATTTAAAAATATTTGTACCTGGGCACAGTGGCTCACATCTGTAATCCCAGCACTTTGGGAGGCCGAGATGGGCAGATCACTTGAGCCCAGGAGTTTGAGACCAGCCTGGACAACATACCAAGACCCCTTTCTACAAAAAAAATACAAAAATTAGCCAGCTGTGGTAGCACGCACCTGTAATCCCAGCTACTTGGGAGGCTGAGGTGGGAGGATAGCTTGAGGTCTCCTTGAGGAGGTCGAACCTGCAGTGAGCTGAGATTGTGCCCCTGCACTCCAGCCTGGGCGAGGTAGCAAGACCCTGTCTTAAAATATATATATATATATTTATATAATCTTAAAATATATATATATATTTTAAGATTTGCAAAACACCTTCGCTCAGGAAATAATAAACAGGAATTCCTACCACAGCCTTTTATGCTTTCAGCTTGTACACACAGACACAAAGTCAACATGTAATGAACTGTTCAGGCTACCCAAACCAGACAAATGGCCCCAGGAAGACCAGGAGCAGACCGTAACCGTAATCATCTTTAAATATCCATACCCCAACTTGACCAAAGGAGGCCTCTGCAGAGGCAACTGAAGAGTCTTTCAGCAAAGGCTAGCTTATTTTAGTCCAAGTGGGAGAGAAAGCGGGCAATCCGGCCAGTGGTAGTGGTGTAAGGGCTGAGTTGGCCCAGCAGAAATGACCAGGCCTTACCACAGGCTAACAACACCTGCCCTTGGCAAACGAACGCCAGCTCGGGATTTCTGTAGCTTCAGCCAGCTTTGTCCTTTGTGATAGTGCCACCTAGCGAGAGTCCGGAGGCACTACCTACTCCGGCAACTGCCAGGACCACTGCGACAAGGTATTAGCCATTTAGGCCTACGAAGGGTAATGGGGTCCACCCGAGTCAGCACCCTTCCATGACTCCGTAGAGGAAGCCCATGCTGTCCTTCCCCCAACCTCGTCCAGACCCATGGGGTCTGAAAAGCGCGAAAGGCCAGATACTGACTAACACTTGTACATAACCGACAGTGATCTATTATCATTCCTCATTTTATGGTGTCCTCTAATCGAATCCCTCCCTGGAAATAGGAAAAACAGGCATCATCCTCATGAGAGCCATTGTACAGATGAGGAAACTGAGACTTGGCGGGAAAGTGGTTAACCCAAGGTCACAAAACGCCATCAGAGAAAGGGCTGGGACGAGAATCCCCGCCACTTGCATTCCGGTCCCCGGCTTCTACCCCGACCACACACCCCTCAGTATGAAGACGCCGCATGCCCACCCCCACGGGGAGCAGAGGCTCCGGTATCCTGCGCCGAAGACTAGCATGGGGGCGCAGGATAAAGACTGCACGGCGAAGACCGCACTTCTTTCTTCTCTGTCCATGGAGCGCCCGGCACGCTCGCCACGGCTCGGGGGCGGGGGAAGCGGGGCCCGAGGCAGGAAACAGCGTTCTGCGCGGGTAGCCCCTGGGAGCACGCGGCGCCGGGTCACGTGAGAGGGGAGCGCCGGCAAAGGGGCGCCGCGCGCAAGCACGCACGACGTACGCAAACACGCACAGAGGCGCTCACAGAGGCAAGCCCCAGACCCCGGGTCACATGTGGAGGGTGGCAGGCGAGAACCGGGGGGCGGGAAAGACGGAGAGATCACGTGGAGGAGGCTAGAGCAGGGAAGTCACGTGAGGGGGACGGAGGCGGGGCCGCCCAGAAGGAGGAGGAGGAGGGGCGCGCGGCTTCCGGCGGCTGGGGGGGCCAGCGAGCGGAGGGGGGGGGGGCCTGTCCCGGAGGTGGCGGCGGCGCCATCTTGGCGAAGGGGGGATCAGGAAGTGCGGACCGCGGCGGCGGCGGCGGCGGCGGAGCCCGGAGCGGAGGCCGGAGGCTCCCGGCCCGCCGGCCCCGGAGCGGAGCGGAGCGGAGGATGCAGCAGCCGCAGCCGCAGGGGCAGCAGCAGCCGGGGCCGGGGCAGCAGCTGGGGGGCCAGGGGGCGGCGCCGGGGGCCGGGGGCGGCCCAGGGGGGGGCCCGGGGCCGGGGCCCTGCCTGAGGCGAGAGCTGAAGCTGCTCGAGTCCATCTTCCACCGCGGCCACGAGCGCTTCCGCATTGCCAGCGCCTGCCTGGACGAGCTGAGCTGCGAGTTCCTGCTGGCTGGGGCCGGAGGGGCCGGGGCGGGGGCCGCGCCCGGACCGCATCTCCCTCCACGGGGGTCGGTGCCTGGGGATCCTGTCCGCATCCACTGCAACATCACGGTGAGGACCCCCTCTCGTGCCCCTCTGTGGGGGCCCCTTGTCAGGGACCCAGGATCACTCCATCCAGCTTTTTGCTCTTGAAGGACCTGGGAGGCCGAAGCCCCTCTCAGGGCTCAGCTCTTTCTCTCCAGGTTACATTTGTTTCTGTTGCTAGAGGTTATGCGGCGCACCCAGAATCTCTACCATTGACCCCGATAGTGAGGGACACCCTGACATATGGCGCTTAGACTACCCGTTTTCACGAAGCCACCCACCATCCCAAGGTTCACGATTTTGGCTCTTTTTGGCTACTCCACAACTTTACCTTGCTACCTAGGAATGCGCCTTTCTTCCCCTTACTCTTATTTCAAAATAGTAGGCCTCGGCACTGATCCCAGCTGCAAAGACCTGGCCTGAAACCCTCTGCACATTTCAGTGATGCCCTCTTCTCAGTAGTACCTCTGACTTAGGAGGTTGCCACCTGTGGGATCCCCGCCTAGGCATCCCTCAGGCAGCCCCTCTTGCTCTCTCAACTTCACCAAGTGATAGTTAGCAGTTCGTTGACTCCTCTTCCTTCTCTCCTTTTAATTCTTTCTGGTGTAACCTCTAACTCTCCTCTTTTTGCCTCAGCTGGTAGCAGTTCTGCCACTCCCCTCCCTGTTCCCTGTGGATATGTCCATTTGCCCTGGGTTGTTGCTTTTCCTGGTAATGATAGTGATGTGATGTGCCAGCGCTACCCCCATTTATTCTAGGCAGTAACAGTTCCATTTCTCCCCTGTGAGCGTCATTCCATCCTAGGCATACACCTTACATGTCTCCTGCCTGATCTACCCTCAGACATCCCTTGAATAGAGAATTGGCTTCTGCTAATTTGGGAATGTCTGGTACTGCATGGTATAGCACTTACATTGGTTGGTGTTACCTGCTGTGATGGTATTCTCTCTACCGGAGCAGTAGCTGAAATGCTAGCAGACAGTACTTCATCCAAGCAGGCAGACCTAATCGGAGTAGCCTGGGGAAAGGCAGAGTTGTGAATTCTCTGCTACTTGGAGAACTGAATTCAACTTACATGGTGTTTTCTGTCCGTTTTCTCAATCAGACCAGGTTAAGGTTTGGTGAGGTAAAGCCTCAGTTTGGATTGATTGGTGCCCCACCAAAACTCATGTGTCCCATTTCTCTTTCATTTCGTTTCTCTTTTCCTGCTAGAAACTTAAAATTGAAGGACTAGGAGTGGCTCAGTCAAGTGAAGACTTGGGCATCTTTGATAATTATTTTGCCTTCAGCATTGGGGATTAGAGTCATGACAATGCTAAGATACCCAGTGGAGGTGGATAAGGTTTCCCTGGCTTGTGTGGGAACCTCAAGAGTTAATTTTGTTTCTGAATTAAGCTTCTAATTCCTTAAGGGTAGGTTTGCCCCCATCCAGCTGCTCTTTCTGTTGCCAGCGGCCATTTACTGCTTTTGTCCCTGGCAGGAAGTTAAATTTAGGGGGTCCTGAGCCAGACTCCCCATGGCTATAAAGGATACTTGGCCTAAACTAGCCCCCTTGGTTTGGGCAGAGGGGGAGTCTGGTCAGGCTGCATTTGGCACCGTGGCTCAGGAATGCTGGGAATGTCAGTAGCGTAGGCTTTCTCCCAGCCTGCCATGTGGAGCCCTACAGCCCACGCCTGGACTGAGAAGGTGGCAGGTTCCCAAGAGAGAGGTGGGGAGAATTGGTCTTTGAGGGGCTCTTCTGGGAGCGGTGTGAGTAGATTCTTGCCAGTACCCTTTGACTCTTGGGTTCTGGAGATACAGTCTAGTTTTTATGCTTTCCTACAGAACTCTGCTTTTTTCACTTCAGTGCCATGGTGATGAGGTGATCCCTTCCTCAGCCCATTCTGGAGTCTGAAAAGCAAGCTTGGAGGACTCTGTTCTGGGTCCAGGGAGAACTTGAAGTCTAGAACTTGTATAGGCAGTGCAGGAGATGAGGAATCCCCCTTCGCTGTTAGCCAAGTTTGGCTGTGCTAGGTTTCCTGGTTTGTACTCTCGAGGAAAGAAAGAAAAGGTTCCAGTCTGCTTCTTGGAAAGGGTCATCCCAGGGACTGTTTTTCTTATTGTGAAGCTGCTTGGTTAGATGCTGACCTGCGTTGGGCTTTTATGTGTGTGTAGGGGGTGGGGGTGGGAAGAAAAGGGGCTAGAAGTCTTGGGGGGAAGAGGACAGGCAAAATTTGGGTTTTCCCAGTCACCCAATTTGATTGCTCTTGTTGCTCTTTTCCCTTCAGGAGTCATATCCTGCTGTGCCCCCCATCTGGTCGGTGGAGTCCGATGACCCTAACTTGGCTGCTGTCTTGGAGAGGCTGGTGGACATAAAGAAAGGGAATACTCTGGTGAGGGGGCCACAGGGTAGGGGTGCATTTTGTTCCTATGAGGCCCATGCCACAAAAGCATCCTGTGAAAGGGATCCTGAAAAGTAGACGGTACACAGCTCAACATTTAGGGTACAATCTCTCAGGGGAGTTGCTTACCGAATCCAGAGGGAGTCCCTGCACCGGCCCCGGGATTGGTCCATCAGGAGACTCATTCCCACCGCCACATGGCCCATAAGGCTTAGAAAACTAGGTATTGGTGTGGGGCCCGAACTAAGAGCTCATCCATGCACTTGTCCAGATTGGAGTAGGAAAGGAGTATTTGATATCTCTGTGCTCCCCTACCTGTAGCTATTGCAGCATCTGAAGAGGATCATCTCCGACCTGTGTAAACTCTATAACCTCCCTCAGCATCCAGATGTGGAGATGCTGGATCAACCCTTGCCAGCAGAGCAGGTGAGAAGCTGAGGAGCCTCGGGCCCTATTGTGCAGAGTTGCCCCACAGAGTACTCAGTAAATAATTGAGACAAATCTGCAGTAGTTTTCCTCCATCCCCACCAGCTCCCAAAAGCATACATGTCTTATGACTCTCACCCTCGTTCTTCTCCAGATGGGAATCTTCTCTTGCTAAATGGGGCACTGGTAGCTTCATCTCTCATATCGAAACTCACTCTCACGGGCAGCATCCCAAATGTTGAAAGGTAGCAGGGAATTTTTACCATTATCTTAGCAATAACAGTTGGTGGCCACTGGGGACCCAGGCCCCTTAGTGAGAACCAAGAATGCAATATCAGTCTAAAGAAGATCAAGTAAAGGAGGGGTTCTTAGGAAAATTAAACTGAGATTTATGAGGTGGGTGACAGAGAGAGCCATTTTGCTTTTCTTTTATTCTTTGGCAGTGATAGGCGAAAAATAATGGGCTGGTAGCAAAGCCATTCCCTGGGCTGTTGCTTCCACTCAGATCTGGCTGGTGGAGAGACTGGCAACATTACAGGCAGGCACACAGCTTCCAGACCTGTGGACTCAGGGGAGTAGGTTGGAGGCTGCATTGTAGCAAGCCACTGGGGCTCTGATCTCCGTCTTTCCCCTCCCCGCTGCAGTGCACACAGGAAGACGTGTCTTCAGAAGATGAAGATGAGGAGATGCCTGAGGTAGGCTTGCCCCCTGAGGTGGCATTGGCTGGAAGCTCTTTCAGTCAGCAGCATTGATCACCCATATCCAGAACTCCAGTCTGGAATTGGAGAGAGAAAAACACCAAAGGAATTGATCAGCCATATCCAGAACTCCAGTCTAGAACTGGAGAGAGAAAAATATGAAAGAATAAAGACAGATTTACTGACCCGGAGGAATAGCCAGTGTAGTAGAGGAGACAGGGCACCCATATCCAACCACTGAAGACAGGTGCAATGTGGTTCAAACCAAATACTGGGTAAGTTAATTTCAAATGACTTTGGAGTCCAACAAACCTGTGTTTGTATCCTAGCTATCCTAATTGAGGAATTTTATGTAATCTCACTAAGCTACAGTTTTTTTTTTTTTTTTTTTTTGAGGCAGTCTCGCTTTGTTGCCCAGGCTGCAGTGCAGTGGTGTGATCTGCACTCACTGCAAGCTCCACCTCCCGGGTTCACACCATTCTCCTGCCTCAGCCTCCCTAGTAGCTGGGACTACAGGCGCCCGCCACCACACCCGGCTAATTTTTTGTATTTTTAGCAGAGACAGGATTTCACCGTGTTAGCCAGGATGGCCTTGATCTCCTGACCTTGTGATCCGCCCACCTCGGCCTCCCAAAGTGCTGTGATTACAGGCGTGAGCCACCGTGCCCGGCCTAGTTGTCTTACTTACAAAGTAGGATTATAATACCTACTGCATATGGTTGTCTTGAGATTAAATGAGGTGTTATATATAAAATACTTCAGACGATATATAAGTGCTAAACTATCTATCTGATATATTCTCTAAAAACATACTTGTACAGGATATAAAATCATGGTTAGGAATTTGAGATTTAGAGCTAGACAGAACTTGACTGAATCTGAGCTCTGCTAAGAGTTCTGTGACTAGGCACGATAAGCAACCTCACTAGACTCAGCTTCCGCATCTGTAAAATGGATAATGATAGAATAATGAGTGGTGGTGGTAAGAATGAAATGAGCTAGTATGTGTAGCACCTAGGACAGAACCTGGCATGTAATAAACACTCAGTACACGTTACCTGCTGATGTAATAATTAGGTATGTCCTGCCAGAAATGGGGAGATCACTCTGATTACTTTTATTTCCTAACATTAGGTTAATATCCCAGATTCTATAACCCTGCAAGGTTCTTGAGACTGGCAAAGGGCTGATGACATGAAATTTACTCCTCCCAGACAGTGGACAGCCCTCTGGGCCACACTCCCAACATCTGGCTGAGGGGCTGAACCCTATCTAGGGTCTCCTCCTTCCCTATGCTCAGTGGGCTAGCTGCTTACTCACTTAGAGCAGGATGAATAAGGGGCTAATTCTGTTCTTGACCTCTTCCATGTATCTCTCTGGACATCCTTTCTCATTTCCATCTGGCAGTGGGTGCCTCCGCATACCTGCTTCATGCCCTCCATTTGTAGTGAGGAGAGGAGATTTAATGATCTGGGTTGCTCTTTCAGGCTTGGGGCCCTGAGAACTCCCGGGTGCAATAGTCACCTGGTGAAACATGAGCTTTGAGTCACAGGGTCAGGCCCAAGTCATTTCTGCTAGGAATTAGGGAAGAGTTTCTGCTGCCAAGGGAGTTTCAGGAACAGTTGGAGTAGGGTCAGTCCAGGGAACAAGAGGGCTAAGTTCCTGCCTCGGTCTCAGCTGCAGCTCTGCTCGCTTCCTAAGTCTTTGCTGTAGCTTGAGAGCTGAAGAAGACATTTGCCTTAATCCTTTAGACTATGGGGGGAATGGGGCTGGAAGTTGTTCTAAAAATGGGAAGCGTGTTGTGTTAATAAGACTTGCTAGATGGACTGCTGCACCTTAACTTTTGGCTCTTCGCCAAATGGGACTGGGAAGGTGGTGGTCATTCTCTAACCTGTGTTGGTTTTTTTTCCTTTTCACTCTCACCCCACACCTCCCCCAGGACACAGAAGACTTAGATCACTATGAAATGAAAGAGGAAGAGCCAGCTGAGGGCAAGAAATCTGAAGATGATGGCATTGGAAAAGAAAACTTGGCCATCCTAGAGAAAATTAAAAAGAACCAGAGGCAAGATTACTTAAATGTACGTGCCTTCTAGAGAGAGGCTGGTGAAGGGGTTGGTGGGAAATGGCTGGGAAGTAGTAGGCCATCGCACCTCAGTATGGAGAGCAGACTCCTTTTTTGGGGTGTGCCTAATCCTTCCTTAAATCCTGGGCAAGCTGCCAGACTGCCCCTAAGGTCTAACGTGTGTTTACAAACCACACGACCAAGGAATGTTCGTGTCATCGTCCCTCACAGGGTGCAGTGTCTGGCTCGGTGCAGGCCACTGACCGGCTGATGAAGGAGCTCAGGGATATATACCGATCACAGAGTTTCAAAGGCGGTGAGTTTGCCCCAGAGAGGGGCCTGCACAGGAGTCACCCATAAAGAAGGGTATGGTGGCAAGGGGCCCAAGAGGTTCTGGGGTCCAGGACTGCTTATGAACTTTTCAGGCCAAGAATGGAGCTCCTCAAGCCAGTGGCTTGGTTGCATGTCCATCTGTGGTGAACCTACAGCTGTTGATCTTTTTCTCTCAGTCTGGGAAAGGGGTCTGCATTAGAATCCACTCACCACCTGGACCATCCTACTAACACCTATCTTTTCCCTCCTTCCAGGAAACTATGCAGTCGAACTCGTGAATGACAGTCTGTATGATTGGAATGTCAAACTCCTCAAGTGAGTGGGGACTCTGGGATTGGAGAGGAAGTTGAGGAGGAGTATGAGTGGGGCTACTGTGGTGGGATCTCCAGGGCAGCCCCATCCAGCATTTTCGTTCAGGGTCCCGGAGTGGGTGTGGGCAGTGGTTTGGTGGTCTGCTGCCAGCCAGGGCAGGGGAGCCCTTATGAAGCTCCCTGAGCTGGAACCAGGCATCTGAGCCTAGGCTTGTTGCTTCTTAGAGTTGACCAGGACAGCGCTTTGCACAACGATCTCCAGATCCTCAAAGAGAAAGAAGGAGCCGACTTCATCCTACTTAACTTTTCCTTTAAAGTAAGGCTTTTCCTTTCCAGTGTCTCCCTCTGGCCTAGGCTGCCCCGCCTGCCTGACAGTCCTGTGGAGGATGCTGGCCTCCCTCCCCTGATTGTCATCTCTCTGTCTCTCTCAGGATAACTTTCCCTTTGACCCACCATTTGTCAGGGTTGTGTCTCCAGTCCTCTCTGGAGGGTGAGTGGCTGGCATGCAGAAGAGGGCATCTCCTCTGGCAGAGGGCGGGGAAGAGACTTGGAGCTTTTGTCAGGCACGGCTGACTAACCTTTCTCATGCAGGTATGTTCTGGGCGGAGGGGCCATCTGCATGGAACTTCTCACCAAACAGGTGAGCCTGCCTCTCCTTGGCCAGGCCAGCCTGGCAGGGGATTGGCTGAGCTTTACAGCATAAACCTCTGCAGGCTGGATGATAGGCATGATGTGGCCCTTTCATTCTGCTGGGCTGGGTCTGCACCCACTGACCCAGAAAGACAGGTGGTGGCAGTGCTGGGGGCAAAGGGCAAGAGCCCTCCTATAGACACAGCTGATTGCCCAGAGGACAAGCATGAGGCTTCTCTGGAAGCTCCATCCGGACCTGCTTGCCTTGTCCCTCCCTCCACCCAGGGCTGGAGCAGTGCCTACTCCATAGAGTCAGTGATCATGCAGATCAGTGCCACACTGGTGAAGGGGAAAGCACGAGTGCAGTTTGGAGCCAACAAAGTAAGGATCCTGGCCCTGGGGCCGGTGGGGCTGGGTGGAGCCAAGTACACTTGGGGCCACTAGCAGGCCAAGGCTGCCTTCTTTAGAGGAATGAGCATAAGGCCTCTGGACTGGTGGCACTGGATGAGAGGGCCTAGGGTCCCCACAGTGGAACAACTGTGCCTTGGCCCCTAGGGGCACTCCTAGGACTTTTGGGAGGGTGCCGGTCTAGAGAAGGAAGACTATGGGATTATGCCCCCAAGGGACCTCCCAGGTGGAGGGTACTTAGTATTTTACTAGACCACAGTGCTGGGAGCTGGGACTCCGGGGTCTCTGGGTGACAGCCTGCAGAAGGTGAGGGGCAGTAAGGCCACAGCTGGCCATGGCCTGATCTGGTGGCTTCCTCCTCCCAGTCTCAATACAGTCTGACAAGAGCACAGCAGTCCTACAAGTCCTTGGTGCAGATCCACGAAAAAAACGGTGAGGCTGGAGCCAGGACTCAGGAGATTCGGACACTTGCCACGCCCAGGTTTTCACTTCCAGCCACAGAGCAAGAACCCCTTCTGGGTTTCTGATATTCAACCACCAGTTAACACAGCACCTGCCCCAGTTCTCCCAGGAGGGACTGGCGGTGGCTAACGTTCACAACCTCTTCCAGAAACACACCAAAATGATCATATTACCGATAAACTTGGTGCTACCCACTTCTTGACCACCTTTTGAAACAGCTAATCTAACTCCCCCGTCATCTCAGGTTGGGCACATCATTCCCCTTTCTCACTCATCTCCAGGTATGCAGGCTCTCAGCTTCCCATACACCTCTCCAAACACAGCATAGCCCTCCCCAGCATCCTCTTACCTCTGACACTGGAGACATCGTCAGGGATTGGGGCAGGACAGGGAGGGTGGGCCTGAACCTCCACCTCACTGACTGTTCCATTTCTTTGCAGGCTGGTACACACCCCCAAAGGAAGACGGCTAACCCTGGAGTATCACCCTTCCTCCCTCCCCAGGCACCACTGGACCAATTACCTTTGAATGCTGTATTTGGATCTCACGCTGCCTCTGTGGTTCCCTCCCTCATTTTTCCTGGACGTGATAGCTCTGCCTATTGCAGGACAATGATGGCTATTCTAAACGCTAAGGAAAAAAAAAACAAACACAGAACTGTTTCAAGTACTCAAGACTGACTTACAGACCAACCAACCACCTTGCTGGAACCCTTGCTAGCAGGCATTCTTATAAAAGAAACTTTCGAGCCTCCTTATATTGCTGGAAACTCAGCTGTGCTCCAGACTAGAGCCTCCTTACCTATGCTATGGATTTTTAATTTATTTTCTCTTATTTCATGTACACTGCTTTTTTTGGTTACAGTGTATGATGGATGTGTATGAAAAAAATGTATCTTTGGGAAAACAATTACAGTTTGTTAATTTGAAGATGGTGGTCTTGACTCATCTTTATTTTTATTCGCACATCCCACCCCATCCCCTGAACTACTTGGGAGGTGGGGAGGGGTACGAGTCCACTGTTGCTTTGGTAGAGATGAGAGGCTGCGTTTTGCTGCTAAAGCAAGAGAAACATGGAGCTGAAGCACGCACCTGGTCTGCCCCTAGATTTCTCCTCAAGGCCTCTGGAGCAACCAGCACTTGCCCCCTTGGAATGCAGAGCCTGGCCTGCCAAACTACAATGTGGTAGGCTGAAACGATGGTGTTAATTCTTAGGACTACTTTTCTAGTCACAGATGTTTTCAAATTTCTGGGAAAAAGAAAATGAGGCTCAAGAGGCTGCTTCGTAGAATTCCTTTTGAATGAATTGAGTGGGGATGGGGACACAGTCTCCAAGTGTGTATGTGGTCTTTTCTGATCTCAGCTGTGTGGCTGCAACTCTTCACTGTTCACTGGTTCCTCTCCTGGAAAGTGGCTTCTAACCAGCACTGGATGGTGATCATTGGTAAGCTCTGCTCACCTTCCTTTCTTGCTTCATTTGGCTTTATCAAAAAGAACAGGTGTAGCTCTGAAGTTGTTTGGCTTGGGAAATTATGGATTCTTTCAAGCCACTCCCCCTAGGTGGGTCCTACTAGAAAGGGTTAGCATTTTAAGCGGGGGTTGTTCTATACACCTGTGTCCTTATCCCAGGCTCAGGAACATCCAGGAAGGGAAGGTGAGGTGGGGATCTGTACTGAGATGGAACTGTCAGTGCTGTGTTGTATGTACTTGCTGTTGTAAAAGTTTGGGCATGACTTTGCATCTAGCGGGTGCTGCCTGTATCGCTTTGTCTATAAGCTTGCTCTGGGACTGAGACAGCCTCTTAGGACCTACGATGCCAGCAGCTCTCACAAAGATTGAAATGACAGAGGCCAAGGATGGCCAAGTAAAGACCCAAGTCTCAGAAAACCCAGACTTGGGACAGCTGCCTGGGAACTGTAGGATGCTAGAGCAGTTCTGTAATGCTTTGAGACACGGCAATTTTCATATTGGCCATTCTTTCCCCTCCCCCACCCCTTTTCTTTTGAGGGACTTTTAATGTTTGCTGCTTTAGGTGGATGGGGAGTCCACCAGTCCCACTCAATGCTGCTCTAACCCTACCCACACCCACATAATTAGGGGTGCTAATAAAACATGCTGAGGTTGAGATAAAGACGGGACATAAGGGGAAAATTCATTCCATAGAGCTGAAATCTGGTTTTCAAGGCCTCTGTGGCTTTCTTCTGAACTTACTACCAGCCCTGGCTGGAATGTAGATTGTGTTTTTAGTAATGTGTACTGTGAGCTGTCTTCTGTATAATGTATTTTGTAATGTATTTTTCTCATCTACCAAAGGATGAAACAAATAAAATTATTTAAATAGTTTGGCTCTAATAAAATTATTTGAAGAAACAGTGGGGTTCACGTTCACTTGACATAGAGGGAAATGCCTGCTCCTGTGAGTTGCATAACACCAACTCTAGGAGAATCCTCCATTTTTCTTGCCAAACCCAGCACTCCCTTTTATGACCTTAAGTTTAGGGTTCTAATAAAGTACAAAGTATAAAAAAGAATCAAGGCCATATCATCATGAAACAATTTTCTTCTCTCCACTTAGAAGGCAAGAAGAAATGAAACTAACTCTTACCCTACACCTCAAGCATGTATCTATATCCCAGGCAGGGTTTGCATGGCCCAGAGCCCACACTGGCAGGCTCTAATCTCACTGCAGCAGTTTTAGAGGGCAGGGCAGGGCAGGGCAGTGGAAGGGTGGCTGGAAAGAAGTATCAATCACTCCAAACTCAGGAAACATGCCAACATTTATTTGCTCATCGATTAAATATTCTCTACCTATTCTACATTGAATGCCAGGAAAACTAGCAGAGGGCTTCTCCATTATCCAGAATCTGTTAGGACCACTTATATCGTGCTCTGGGGTACAAAGAAGAGACACAAGAAAGACCATCCCAGCTGCCTCAGGCTTTCAACCTAATGGTAGTTTCCTATGTTTGGTTCAAATGTTCATGCCAAGTTGGGGACTGAAGACACATGACAAATGAGACTTCACTCTCTTTTGGGAGGGAAGTTGGGAGTAAAAGCAAAATGAAAATCAATCCTGGGCACAGTCTGGCTTTTTTCACCTCCCAGGCCTCAAGGGTGAAAGGGGTACGAGAAGGCAGGGCAGGTGGCCTCTGGATCCGTGGCAAACAGGAGAGGGAACATGCTGAGGGGAGCCCCATTATTTAGACTCTTCAAACTTTAGGATGTGCGACTGGAAGAGAAAGACAAAGCCTTGGTGGGAAGGAAGGCCCACCCCAGCCAGTTCACCCAACCCCTCAGATAACCAATTCATTTGATCTAAGAATGCCAGGTAAATACTGTATCCAGGCCTAGGCTGCAGCCTGCTGCAGAGACCCCAAGGGCAGGAGTGGAGGGAGAATAGCCAAGTTAGAAGCAGGGGCAGTTACCTCTGAGTTCAAAGCACCAGTGATTTTCCCTTTGAGGATTCGATGAACAACCTCATATGAACTCAAAATGTCTGCAAAACAAGACACAACAACAAAACCTCGGTGGCATGGGGTTGGGCCGGAGGAGCAAAGCGGGGAAGCAAAAGGCGGGGGCTGCAGGGAAAGTGCTCTGGCCGCCAACCAGCTCCAACCAGCAAGTCTCTGCTAGTTCCTGCTAAATCCCTGCTGCCAGGATCAAATGAGATGATAAATGCTGAAAAGGTAGCATAGGGGGAGGGCAAAATAACAGCAGATAAAGGGAGGAGGCACTTGTTAAAATAATTACAGGGATCTGGGATTTTTAATGAGAAATTCTACTGGGGACAGAAAATCATGTTCATTGAACTCTGTTCTGAGAGTTTCGGCTGGAGAGAGGAAGGTTAAAAGTGGAGAGGTTTTCACCATGAGAAGCAGGCACTCTTACATGCTGGAACCAGGCAGGCAGCTCATCAAGAACCCACCTTTCCCCAGGATGTTGTCCCTCACGCAACTCCCACCATCCCACCACAGGCCCCAAACTCTGGGACTCTTTGTATGCATGAAACTGAATCACTAAGAGTCAGACCTAGGTTTCATCCCCAGCTATGCCATTTTCTTGCTATTAAGTACAAGTTCATTTCACTTTTCTGAGCCGTATTTTCCTCATCCATAAAGGGAAGAAAACTGACACTTGTCTGACTTATCTCTGGGTTGGGGATTCTGGCCCTTCTGACAGGCTGGGATCTGCACTTGGAGACAGGAAGCTCCTCTTCCCTGATGCCTGACTGTTCCCAGGCTGGGCAGCAGGGACCCTCTTCATGCAATGACCCAAGACAACCTCTGGGTGGTGCTCCCTGCCCACTGGGCACAAGCCCCACCAGCCTCCCAGGAAGCCTTGGCCCTGCACAATTGGGAGATGCCTTTCCATCTTTAAAAATATATATATATTTCGGCCGGGAGTGGTGGCTCGCACCTCTAATCCCAGGACTTTGGGAGGCCGAGGCAGACAGATCAAGAGGTCAGGAGTTCGAGACCAGCATGACCAACACCGTGAAACTCCGTCATTATTAAAAACAGAAAAATTGGCCAGGCGTGGTGGTGCATGCCTGTAATCCCAGCTATTCAGGAGGCCGAGGCAGGAGGATCACTTGATCCTGGGAGGCGAAGATTGCAGTGAGCCGAGATCACACCACTGCACTCCAGCCTGGGTGACAGACCGAGCCTCCATCTCAAGACTTAGTTCGTCTGAGGGCCAGGCGGCTCACACCTGTAATCCCAGAACTTTGGGAGGCCAAGGCGGACGCATCACGAGGTCACAAGTGCGAGACCAGTCTGGCCAACATAGTGAAACCCCATCTCTACTAAAAATTACAAAAAAAATTAGCCGGGTGTGGTGATGGGCGCCTGTAATCCCAGCTACTCAGGAGGCTGAGGCAGGAGAATTGTGTGAACCTGGGAGACGGAGTTTGCAGTAAGCCAAGATCGTGCCACTGCACTCCAGCCTGGGCGACAGATCGAGACTCCATCTCAAAAAAAAAAAAAAAAAAACAAAAAAAAAAACTTAGTTTGTCTGTAAAATGTTTCCATCTCAGCTAAGCACAGCAGCTCATGGCTATAATCTCAGCACTTTGAGAGGCCAAGGTGGGAGGATCGCTTGAGCCCAGGAGTTTGAGGCTGCAATGAGTTGTGATTATGCCACTGCACTCCAGCATGGGCAACAGAGTGAGACCCTGCCTCTGGAAAAAAAACATTTTTTTAAAATAAAACTTTTCCATCTTACTTCCTGTGTATGTATATGTATGCTTCTTCATCTCCACTTCTCCTGACTGCCCCCTAAAGCATTCTTTCATCCTTTTACATTTCACCTAACTTCGATCTTGAGAAGGGGCCTCTTCATTTCCACCTATGGAGAAACCCACAAGTGTCTGAGGCTAAATGAACCACATTAGGAGAGTGCGGTGCTAAGTGCTGTGCTCTGGCCTCTAGCACTGGTATTCAAGTGCTAATTTTCTTCTACGGCAGAATCCTTTTCCAGTGAAATCTGAAGCAACATGCAAAGTATGTAAAACAGATGAAAGCTGAACAGCTCTGGTGGAGGCAGGGGTGGGAAATCTGCCCTCTTCTCTTCCCTTCCAGAGAACTCAGCCTTTGGGCAGCATCTGAGGTCCCTCTTGGGATCTTGGGCTCCAGACCCCAGGCATGAAAACCAACACTTGAGAGGCAGCTTTGCTGGGGTCAGATGCTGAAAACGGGGGTTGGGTGGAAAGAGAGACTGAAGCACCCTGGCTGCCCACTATGCTGTTTCCTGCTCGGGTCCCAGAAGCAACCATGGCTTCTCCTGTCCCTGAAACCCTCAGTAGGAAGGTAGAAGATGTCTCACCTTTCTCCAGCATGAATGGCTGAGTCAGGGGTGGGATGGTCCAGAAGTCGTCGCTGTCCAGGCTGCGCAGAGACTGCACAGGGATGGTGGCCAACTGTCCAAAATCAATGAACATGACCACAGCCCAGGTGTCCACCCTGTCCAGCACCCAACACCTGGCAGAGGAAAGGAGAAAGACAGAGGAAAATCATTCTGCCTAGTGCCATGCACAGCAGTCTTCAACAAAGCGGATGTGAAAGTGGAGGTGGGAGGGAGGAAGAGCGAGTTTGCTCTGTTTCTCCTCAATCCTTGAGTGAGGAAATAATGATAAAGATGATTTTGAGAGAAGAAGCCACAGGAAAAAAAAAACAGAGCCCAAAGGAAGAGAATGCAAGAAGGGAGCATTTTCCCTGCACACCTCTCCCATAGGCTCTACCCCTGCCCAGGCACACACCTGTTCCAGGCGTGTCCATAATCCCCCAGGTGGTACTCTGCCAGACAGCGAGTCCCACGCTTAACGGCGGAGTCCTCCAGGTAGGGCTGCTGCTCCTCCGCCTGAGCCAGGGTACTAAACAGCGCCTGCATGTTCTGGTGCAGAGCCTGTGGGATGCAAAATGCAATGGCCCCACTGCCTGCACTGCATTACAAATCTGCCTCTGTAGATGTCACCTGTTACATTAGCACTGCGAATCTTTCCCAAAGGAATCAGGTACGAGGTGGGAGAGAACGAGACTGAACCTGGGGATCAGACTGTAGTTACCCTGCATCTCCACCACTGACCAGCCCTGTCACCGTGCCCACCCTAGGGAGGCCACGCAGGAAGGCACAGGAGCCTGAGGGGGCCAACAACCAGTCCATACCTCAGTGATGTGCATGGCCCAGAAAAACGGGGTCTTCGGGATGATACTGGTCACCAGCAGCCCTGCCTCCCCACGGACACTGTGGATGAGCGCCAGCCAGCTCAGGTCTCGGAAGCATTCCCTCAGGAGCAGCACCAGGAAGGACCCTCTGCAGGAAGAGCAAGGAGAGCAAGGAAAGGAACGACTGGACCAACGCCTGTCCTGCAGGAGGCTGAACCGCCTGGGGGATGAGGCCCCTAAGCAGGAAGGCTGCGCCCACCCTCTCCAGGGTGGGAGCCAAAGCCAGTTCCCAAGTAATCCCAGTCCACGGCAGAGGAAAGGAAGGGCCAGTCTGGGGGCGCAGGGGTTGAAGAGTTCAGGAAAAGGAAGCAGCAGAGGGAAACAAAAACACACTGAGAAACTCCGAGAGAGAGAGGTAGACAAAAGTCCTCAATGGGTAGATTTTGGGTCTCCTAAGTGATTTATGAGTCTCTAAATGATGCAGGTGTGGACTGTCCACCATGCAGGATATGCCTTCCATCCCAAAGCTGCTCCTCCCCTGCATTTACGCACATTCCAAATGTCACCCTGCTGCTCCACTCACTTAACCACCTGCCTAAACCACACGTGACAAGTGACAAAAAGCCACAGGCCCTACAGCATTTCAAGTCAAACTGATAATTCTGGCACTCCTGACATTAAGAACAGTATCCACTGTTAAAGCAAAGCAAGGGACATGGTCAGCATGATGATCTCTTGGCATCCAGGGCAGGGGACAGTCACAGGCCTTTGTTGTACGTAAGTGGAAGCTGATTTTATTTATTTATTTATTTTGAGATAGAGTCTCACTCTGTTGCTCAGGCTGAACTGCAGTGGCACAATCTCAGCTCACTGCAACCTTTGCCTCCTGGGTTCAAGCAATTCTTCTGCCTCAGCCTCCCGAGCAGCTGGGACTACAGATGCCCACCACCACGCCCGGCTAATTTTTGTATTTTTAGTAGAGATGGAGTTTCGCCATGTTGGCCAGGCTGGTCTTGAACTCCTGACCTCAAGTGATCCACCCACTTTGGCCTCCCAAAGTGCTGGGATTACAGGCATGAGCCACCGGGCCCAGCTGGGAAGCTGATTTTATAAGTCAGTGTGGGTCACAGCCTTACAGCTTGGATCTGACACACGAGTTCCCGAAAACTATCCCCCACCCCAGTACTATCCCTGTCCCCACTCTCTGTGGGACAGAGATGTCTGTAATCGCCATTTGCCCTGGTAGTCTTTCTATACCTTGCTCACCTCATTTCCAAGGGGACTGCAAAGAAGGCTGCCCTCAGTTTCTCTGTCTCACACAGGTCAACAGGAGCTTTAGGAGCGAGCTGTATAATAGCTAGAAAGCAGAAGACTAAGTCCCGGACGCACCAGAGCTACACCAGAGAGGAATGTGCTCCCCTAACCCGTAAGAGGCCTTCGCCCTGCCCTCAAAGGAAGCATAAAATGGGCCAAGAAGCTGCACCCTCCCAACTCTCAGTCTCTAGATTCTCATCTGGGTGGGAAGGGTCAGTCAGATGATATTCTTTAATTAAGAAAGCATCCTAGGGCTGGGTATGGTGGCTCACACCTGTAATCCCAGCACTTTGGGAGGCTGAGGTAGAAGGATCACTTAAGGCAAGGAGTTTAAGACCAGCCTAGGCAACATAGCAAGACTCCATCTCACAAAAAATTTTAACAATTAGCCAGGCATGGTGATGCACACCTGTAGTCCTAGCTACTGTGGAAGCTGAGAAGGGAGGATGGCTTGAGCCCAGGAGATCGAGGCTGCAGTGAGCTATGACCACGCTACTGCACTATAACCTGGGTGCCAGGCCGGGCGTGGTGGCTCAAGCCTGTAATCCCAGCACTTTGGGAGGCCGAGACGGGCAGATTACGAGGTCAGGAGATCGAGACCATCCTGGCTAACACGGTGAAACCCTGTCTCTACTAAAAAATACAAAAAGCTAGCCGGGCGAGGTGGCTGGCGCCTGTAGTCCCAGCTACTCGGGAGGCTGAGGCAGGAGAATGGCGTAAACCCGGGAGGCGGAGCTTGCAGTGAGCTGAGATCCGGCCACTGCACTCCAGCCCGGGCGACAGCGAGACTCGGTCTCAAAAAAAAAAAAAAAAAAACCTGGGTGACAGAGCCAGACCTTGTCTCAAAGAAAAAATACAAGCAAGCAAGCATCCTAGAGGAACAAAGGGAAAAGGGATATTTCTACACTAAGGGTCATCAGGGGATGGAGCTGGAAGGGAGGCTGCAGAAGGGGGAGCCACCCCAAGTGAGGCTGGAAGAGGTCCATTAGGAGCTGCAAAGCCACATCCTGGAAACAGATGGCAGCGCAGAATCTCACCAGCGGTTTTGCCAAATCCTTCACCAGAAGCCTTCTCCAACACCTGGGGAGAAAAATGAAAGGTCTCACTCAGCCATGGTGGCATTTGTTTTATTGATTTCTATGTTGAATCACTCCAGGTAGACTGGGAGACAGAGCATCGGCAGCCCCTGTTTTGACTCCAACTTTAGAGCAGACTTTTGAGACATCCATCCACTTTCTCCATTCTCATGGCATCCTGAGCCAACCCAAAGAAAAGATGATCAGGAGCAGGGAAGGCAGGGAGCAGGGCTGCTGCTAGGGAGCGCTCATCCGGAGGTACAGTCACAGAATGAGCTGCCCAACAGCCTTCCCTAGACAGGGGCAGAAGGCACCACCGGGACGCTTAGCCTGGTGCCCTGCTGGCACTACCTGCAGGGAGGAAGACAAGAGGAAGCAGTCACACTGATGCAGGGCTCGGTGGGGACAGAAAGGCCTAGGTGCCCTGCCACTCTCCACAGCCCTGCAGCCCCCAACCCACGCTGGTCTCCCTCTCACCACTGTTCTCACCCGAAAAACCCCCAACCCTGGGGGAACCCAAGTATCTGTCCCCCTTCCCACTGCCCTGCATCCAGGTGCTTCCATCCCACTACCACCACCCACCACAGGCCTCAACTTTCCTTCTCTCCAAAGGACCTCATATCCTCTCCTTTCTTCAAAATGCCCACAACCCCTGCCCATTAACTTGCCTCTTCATCAGAGAGCAAACGGGAAGCAATGAGACAGGATGTCCTCTTCTCCCCACCCCGACCACCAGCCCCTCTCCGGCTCCTGCCCTTCCTGCCATCCCTCCCCTGCACACTTGGCTGCATGGACCTGCTCCCTCCTACTCTGGCTCAAGCCCTCACCCTGCAGACCCACCCCGCTGCTCCTCCAGCACTGTCTCCCTCCCGCGTGGGCCTTTTCCACAGCAAACAAGCAGGATCTGACACCCATTTGGAAAGACCCTGACTGACCTCACAGCTCCCCCAATTCCTGCTTCTGTGTTCCTCTCACTGCAACTCCACAGTTTCACGGTCTCTGTGCTGTTTACCTCCATACTCACAAGTCTCCTCTCAGGCTTCCCCAAAATGGCCCTGCACAGGGTCAGCATGAACTGTCACGCTGCCAAATGCAACCGTCACTTCCCTGTTCTGAATCCACCTGCAGTATTCTCTCTGCTCCCTCTTTCCAGAAACGCATCTCTTGGTGTCACATGTATCTGGTTCTCCTTCTCTTTCCCTGGCTGGCCTTCTTAGTTCAACTGCTCAACACTGGCACATCTCAGGACTTGTCCTCTCCCCATCCACCTTCTCTCCAAGGCCATCTCCAGTGCAACGGTTTTAGGTATCAAGAATGTACCGTGCACTCTCAAAGCTGCAGCCCCAGACCTCATCATTCTCTGGAATTCCACTCACATGTGATGTCCACTTGACAGGAGAGTGAAGAGGTACACAGGCTTAGTATGTCTGCATCAGACTCACCCAAGGAGCTGCAATCACAAACAAATAAAGCAGACCCTCCCCAGGCTAGCTTTCTCCATTTGAGTGAACTGCATCTTCTGTTGTTGTTGTTGTTGCAGAGATGGGGTTTCACCATGTTGCCCAAACTGCTCTTGAACTCCTGGGCTCAAGCAATCCACCTGCCTCAGCCTTCCAGAGTGCTGGGATTCCAGGCATGAGCCACTGTGCTCAGCCTACCGCATCACTAACTACAAAGCAGTTCACCCAAGTTCTCTCTCCCAAGCTCCCTACATCAAATTCATCAGCAAGCCAAGCTACCTCCTCCTCCAAAACACACCCGAGCCCATGAACATTTTTCTCCGTGTCCATACCCACCACCCCAGTACTCGCCATCTCTTACCAGAATGACAACGACAGCAAACAGGGAGCTCTGCTGTAGCACCTGCTCCCACAATCCAATCACCTGAGGACTGTGATCTTTTTCAAACAAAAAGCAGATCACATGACATCACTGGTTAAAATCTTCCAACATTTCTCCATCGTGTTTACAAATAAAATCCAAAGTCTTGACCTTGGCTCTCAAGGCTTACCAATGGACGCCCCTTCCCAGTGACCTCTCTGCCTACTCCACTCCCCTTCACCCACCAGGCTCATACCTTGGGCCACTTGCAGGCCTCCCTCTGCCTGGAATGCTCTTAGTCTGGTCTTCCAAGTGGCTGGCTCTGAGCTGGCATTCAGATCTCAGTAGAGATGTCACTACCCCACAAAAGGGGCCTCCCTAAGAACCATCTAAAGAAGTGACCTCTCACTCTTCATCACATCATCATATTTTAGTTCTCCAGCTGCTACTCATTATCTGGTATTTTCTTTTTTATTGTCACTTTTACCACTGGAATGTAAGCATCGCAAGAACAAGAATGACAAGTGTCTTCCAACAATTACTTTGATCATGGAGGTAACACCAGGGCCTAGGATATGCCTGGTGCATATTAAATTAAGCTCTCAGTAAATATGTGCTGAATGAAAGAATCAAATAAGAAATGACTTGGCGGCTAGGTGCTGTGGCTCACACCTCTAATCCCAGCACTTTGGGAGGCCTAGGTGGGCAGATCACATGAGGCCAGGAGTTTGAGATCAGCCTGGCCAACATGGCAAAACCCAATCTCCACTAAAAATACAATTAGCCGGCCATGGTGGCAGGTGCCTGTAATCCCAGCTACTCAGGAGGCTGAGGCAGGAGACTTGCTTGAACCTGGGAGGTGGAGATTGCAGTGAGCCGAGATTGTGCCATTGCACTCCAGCCTGGGTGACAAAGTGAGACTGTCTAAAAAAAAGAAAAAAGAAAAGAGAGACAAGAAAGAAAGAAATGACCTAGGGCAAATTCTTCACTCTCTAAATCTTGGTTTCCTTTTCCACACCAGGAATCCCACCTGCCTTGATATGAGGATTTAGTTGGGCTCAGGACAATGACATGTAGGTACTAAGGTACTAAGTAGGTACTAAGGTAGGTACTAAGAAACAGAAGCAGCACAACACAGCAGTTACAAGTGCATATTCAGGAATTAGCTGTCTAGACCCCAATCCTGGCTGGGAGATTGGCTGCTTAAGTCTGGGTGAGTTACTTGGTGTTCACATCTGCAGAATGGGATAGTTAACAGCACCTACTGCTGTAATTAAATGAGTTCATACAGTAAAACAATTAGACAGTGAGTCCTCAGTGAAAGTTAACTACTGCTATCAGTGAGACCCAAATTGAACCTTTCCTTGCTAAACCAACCACATTCTGCCTCTCTTCTTTACCTATAACAAAGCCAAGCCACGGTGCTAAAAATTGGCCCCCTCTAGGCAAGCACATAAGGTGTCTTTTTATTCAGAATCTCGCTCTGTCACCCAGACTGGAGTGCAGTGGTGTGATCTCGGCTCACTGCAAGCTCTGCCTCCCAGGTTCATACCATTCTCCTGCCTCAGCCTCCCGAGTAGCTGAGACTACAAGTGCCCACCACCATGCCTGGCTAATTTTCTGTATTTTTAGTAGAGATGGGGTTTCACCGTGTTACCCAGGATAGTCTTGATCTCCTGACCTTGTGATCCACCCTCCTTGGCCTCCCAAAGTGCTGGGATTACAGGCGTGAGCCACCATGCCCGGCCTTTCTTAAGGCAGTTCTAAATACCAATCTCACAAACCAATTATCACCAGTAGTTTCAAGCTAAAAATGATTACTAATACAGAAGCATTTTACATCATTTTTGGTCTAATTATTATTCCCTAATGATTTAAGTGATAAATATAACAAGCCCGTTTTGACAGTTTGTAAAATTAAGTTCCAGAGGAAAATCTACATAATTATCATCCAACAGCCACAGCAGGCATGTCACCTAAACACAGACCTCCAATTTCCAGATGTATCTGTAATACAAAAGTGGCCACATGGAAGCCACAGAGATCAAGGCAGCACCTCAATAGCTGCAAGATAAGCTAATTTTAATTAAGTTCCATTGTTGCTACAAGCACGGTCACCCTCATGCCCAGATCAATCAACAGCTGTTAATTATCCCTTTACTTTGTTCTGGGACATTTCTACCAGCTGGTCAAGTGTTCTAAGAGGTGCGCCTGCTCCAGAGTGATGCTGGGGAGTCCGTGCAGTGGGAGAGGAGAAACATGAACACAAAAGTTGGTGGGCAGAAGGCTTGGAGGTGGGACCATCCATTCAGTCTCCTCCACACACCAGGCAGAAGTTCTTGCATACACTCAGCAGGGTACAGCCTCATGACACCCAGAACACAGGCAGCTTCCCAACCTGCAGCCTCCAAGTCTGCTCACTGCCACAACCCTGGGCCAACTCTCTTTAAGTGCTGTCTACCCCTGCCCTGACCTCCACCAACCTGGGGAACTGCACCTGGGAATACCTGAGGAGCCCATCCTGGTGGAAATTTCACATTTGCAGCTTTAACCTCAATTGCTTCCCTTTCATTCTTTAATCACTTGCATTGCTATGTGCCAGACACAAAATGACAAAGATGAAAGACAAAGACCTTTGCATGGGCTCCTCAGGGAGCCCCCATTTAGTCACCCACAAATATAAAACGCCACCACAAAGCTCACGTTCTCCTGGGGGCAGCAGACACTAAATAAATATACAAAGAGGAATAATGTCTTTGGCTGGCAGTAAGAGGGATGAAGAGACACAACTCAGGGACAGGGGATGAACGGTGCCAGGGGTGGGTGCTGTCTCAAGGAAAGTCCTCCTGAGGTGGTGACTGCTCAGTGGAGCCTACAATGAAGGGAGCCGGCAAACCCTATAGACACCTGGGAGAAGAGCCTTCTGGACTAACAATGGTAGGTCCAGAGGCCCTAAGGTGGGGATGCACTTGGCATGTTTGGGGGGTGGCCCCAGGGCTGGTGTGACAATATATTTTCATCTCTTCCCTGGACCGCCAGAAGCAGATCTTCCTGCCTCCATTCTGGCCTCCTCCAGTGGGTTCTAGAAGGTCCCTTTAAAAGTTAAATCTAGGTGCAAGGACAAGTAAATGGTGGCACATGACACAACAGAGTATCACTTAGCAATAAAAAAAGAACTGCTGATGGTGCAACCACATGGATGCATCTCAATAACATTCCGCTGAATGACAGAAGCCAGACACAAAGAAGCACGCACACCCTGATGCCATTTACAGGACACGCTGGAAAAGCTCCATCTCATCGAAAGGATGGTCAACAGCTGAGGGCTGCTGGGGGCCCTGAAGGGGGAATCTTTTGGGCGACTGAAATGTTCTCTATCTTGATTGTGACAGTGGTTACATCCTGCACGCACTGGTCAAAATTCATCAAGCTGTACACTTAAATGGGTTCACTTTAAGTAAATTATACTTCAGTAAGTATACTGAATACTTCAACAAAGTTGATTTTCTAAAACATGTGAATGGGTTCTATCTGGCTATGTCACCCCCTGCTCAAACCCTCCAGTGTTCTCATTATTATGTGACTGCAAATCCTGATCACTATTGAATCAAGTCCTGTGTTATTTTTTATTCTTAAGCAACTCTTTTTTTTTTTTTTTAAGATGGAGTTTCGCTCGTATTGTCCAGGCTGGAGTGCAATGGCACAATCTCAGCTCACCGCAACCTCTGTCTCCCAGGTTCAAGCGATTCTCCCGCCTCAGCCTCCTGAGTAGCTAGGATTACAGGCACATGCTACCACACCCAGTTAGTTTTTGTATTTTTAGCAGAGACAGGGTTTCACCCATGTTGACCAGGCTGGTCTCGAACACCTGACCTCGTGATCCACCCAACTCAGACTCCCAAAGTGCTGGGATTACAGGTGTGAGCCACCACACCCAGCCTGCAACCTTTTCTTAGGAATTAACTGCTGCTTTTTCCCCAGTCCATTTACTTGGATTTCCTTGAATCTTTGGCTAAGTTTTCCTGTAATTTTCAGTGACCCTTTTCCCTTTTTCTTCCTGTCAATGTCACCCCTAGAGTCTCACCCTGTCCTGCTCTGTTCTGGACTGCCTGTGGCCAATCTGGGAAGCCTCTCATCTCTCTCCCCTTGGATCTGGGTTGGATACCAGACCCTGTCTTGTTTTGGCTTTACTGACTCATTTTTGTTGGAACACACTCCTTCATCGCTTTCTGAGAACACGTATGTGGGGCACACATTTTTTGAGACCCTACCTTTCTGAGCAAATCTTTTTCTACCTTTTAAAAAAAGTGACAGTGTCTTACTTGTTACCCAGGCTGGAGTGCTGGCACAATCATAGCTCACTGCAACCTCAGACTCCTTCAGCTCAAGTGATCCTCCCATTTCGGCCTCACCAGTAGTTGGGACTACATGTGTGTGCCACCACATCTGGCACATTTTTTGAAGACAGGGTTGCCCAGGATGTTCTCAAACTCCTAGCCTGAAGCAGTCCTCCTGCCTCGGCTTCCCAAATCCCAAATCCCAAAGCACTGGGATTACAGGTGCACACCACTGCAGATGGCCTACCCATACATACACACACACACACACACACACACACACACACACACACACATATATATATATATATATATATATTTTTTTTTTTTGAGATGGAGTCTTGCTCTGATGCCCAGGCTGGAGTGCAGCAGCATGATCTTGGCTCACTGCAACCTCTGCCTCCTGCGTTCAAACGATTCTCCTGCCTCAGCCTCCCAAGTAGCTGGAATTACAGGTGTACACCATCACACCTGGCTAATTTTTGTATTTTTAACAGAGATGGGGTTTCACCATGTTAGCCAGGCTGTTCTCAAATTCCTGACTTCAAGTGATCCGCCCATCTTGGCCTCCCAAAGTAATACCCTTATTCTTGACTGACTTGTTTGGACTTGGGTATTATTTTCCTGAAGAATTCAATCACACTACCTGATTCCATGTCCTTCAATGTGGATTCTCTTCCTAAGGCTTATCCCTAGTATTCTAAAATACTTCTGTAAAGTGCCTTCTTGTAGGTTTTTATTTTCTCATTATCCTGGGCGCTCATTGGCTGCTTTGTATCTGAAAACTCACATCCTTCCCCCATGGGAAATTATCTTACATCATTTGATAATCTCTCCCCCATGCTGACCTGAACTCTGCCTAGATGTGTGTGTTGTGCTACGTAAGCTGATCTTCTAATTTTACCTGTTCTTTTCTTTAAAACAATTTTACTACAAAATATTTCAATCAACAAATCCTCTCCCAAAAAAGCAATAAGAAATCTTGACAAACTGTCAAAAACAACCACTTTAGGACTCTGGAAATTGACTGAAGCATACTTGAAATTGAACACATCTATTAAAAAGAAAACAGTAGCCGGGCGCGATGGCTCAAGCCTGTAATCCCAGCACTTTGGGAGGCCAAGACGGGTGGATTACGAGTCCAGGAGATTGAGACCATCCTGGCTAACACAGTGAAACTCCATCTCTACTAAAAAAAATACAAAAAAACTAGCCGGGCGATGTGGCCGGCGCCTGTAGTCCCAGTTACTCGGGAGGCTGAGGCAGGAGAATGGCGTAAACCCAGGAGGCGGAGCTTGCAGTGAGCTGAGATCCAGCCACTGCACTCCAGCCTGGGCGATAGAGCGAGACTCCGTCTCAAAAAAAAAAAAATAAAATAAAATAAAATAAAAAGAAAACAGTAACAATGACGACTGACCTTCGTATGAAAACAGTGGGCATCTGGGGCTTCCCCACTCCCTGCTCCTTTGGCAGATAGTTCTACCAGGATGGGCAAAACCACAGAAACCAGGAGCATCAAAGGTGGCTGACTTGATTGGTGCAGGTGATGGAAAACCACCAGGTGCCTGGGTGTTGTCAGAAACTGCCACCTTGTGGTAAGCAACGGGAAAGCTGCAGCCTGCGGATGTGGTCCTGCTGGCTTTTATGCATCTTCATCTACAAAATGCCTATTCCTAGCTCTTGCCCATATTTCTATTAGGTTGTTTCTTTCTCGCACTGATTTCCAGGCATTTTCATCCTGTTTTTTTATTTTTGTTTTTTAAAAAATAACCTAGATCTTAGCCCAGGAACTGGCAAACTTTTTCTGCAAAGGGCCAAATAGTAAATATTTTAGATTTTGGGGGCCTTACTGTCTGTCATGAGTCCACTCTGCTGCTGCAGTGAGAAAGCAGTCACAGGCAATCTGTAAACAAATGGCTGAGGCTGCATGCCAGGAACGCTTCACGGACACAAACTGAATTTCATACAATTTTCATGTGTCATGAAATGTTCTTCATTTTTTTTCCCATTTAAAAATACGGCTGGGGGTCTCACACCGATATAATCCCAGCAGTTTGGGGAGTGCAGGGGAGAGGATTGCTTGAGCCCAGGAGTTCAAGATCAGCCTGGGCAACATAGTGGGACCCTCTACAAAAAGAAATTTGTAGAGTGGGATCTCTACAAATAGAAAATGAAAAAAATATACATATATATGGCTGGGCCCAGTGGCTCCCCTGCAATCCCAGCACTTTGGGAGGCTAAAGCAGGAGGATTGCTTGAGGCCAAATTAGCTGGGCATGGTGGTACACACCTGTAGTCCCAGCTACCCATGAGGCTGAGGCAGTATTGCTTGAGCCCAGCAGTTCAAGGTTGCAGTAAGTTCAGACCACGCCACTGCACTGAAGTCTGGGCAATAGAGCAAGACCCTGCTCTAAAAATATAAATAAATAAAAATCGTTCTTAGAACCTCCACTCTGAGAAGATGAAATATACATACTTCATCTTAGTTCTGTTAAACACAACTAAGAGCCCGGGACATTACATATAAAACAAACATAAGAAGACTCTGAGAGGTGGAGAGAAGGGAACAGGCTGGCCAGAGACCTTGGAACTCAGGGTACAACGTGGTGATGACTTCTCTGGGTTTTCCTTTTGCTCTATATATTCCAAACTTAGAACTGAAGAGGCCAGCAACCCAGAAACACCAATAGGCACAGAAAAAAAAAAAAAAAAAAAAGCCCCAACAAAAGCCTGCTCTTTCTAGCCAAAGCACCAGAAAAGAGACAGGCTAGGAAGACAGAACGCTTGTAGATAATAACTCCTCTACTCCAGCTAAACGCCACCAAAAAGGCGAGCCTACCTCCACGCATGCCAGCAAAGACAGCATGCAGGGCTCAGACTTCTGCCCTCATGAGGCTGGGATGAGTCGCCCAATACCCCTACCCTGATCACAAAGGGCCAAGCAGGCAGCCAGGGATTTCATCCCCCACCCAATAACGAAACCGATCTCTCCCTACGGCCACCCTGCCTGGGTGTCAATATAAACTACTTGGGAACCTGGACTTCCATACCCACCTCACAGACAGAAAGCCCCCAATCTCTCCCTATTGGGGTGGTGTCAGAAGAGGTGTAGTGGAGAGTCAAGACTTTACCCAGGGGTAATGAAACCATCCAAGCCAAGATGTCAGTGGAGACCACAAACCAGAACTAGCAGTAACAAGGGGCTCCCTGCCGCCTTAGAGGCTGAGTAGGGAGCCTGACTTTCATTCTCACCTGGCAGCAGCGAGGCAGTAGTGTGTTCCTCTGTGGCAGTACCGTGTTCCCCTGTGGGAGCAGCATCAGAGGAAGCCAGCTAAAACGCAAGGAAGAGAAAGCCAGCTAAAACTAAAAAACAAAATCTAGTCCAGCAACATAACAAGAAAATGTCCAAGTTTCCAGTGAAACTCACTCATCATACCAAGAACCAGGAAAATCTCATGTGGAATGAAAAAAGACAATTAACACCTGCCAATGCCGAGACGACACTGGTGCTGGCACTACCTGACAGACATTTTAAAGCAGCCATGACAAAATACTTCAAGGAGCAATGACAAGCACCTTTAAAACAAATGAAAAAAAAATAGAAACTCTCGGCAAAGAAACCAAGTCTCAGCAAAAAACAGTATTTAAAAATGGAAATTTTAGGCCAGAAGTGGTGGCTCACACCTGTAATCCTAGCACTTTGGAAGGCTGAGGCGGGAGAATCACTTGAGGTCAGGAGTTCAAGACCAGCCTGGCCAACATGATGAAACCCCATCTCTACTAAAAATACAAAAAAATTAGCTGGGTGTGGTGGCGGGCCCCTGTAGTCCCAGCTACTTGGGAGACAGAGGCAGGAGAACCGTTTGAACCTAAGAGGCCGAGGTTGTAGTGAGCCAAGATCGTGCCAATGCACTCCAGCCTGGGTGACAGAGTGAGACTCGTCTCAAAAAAAAAAAAAAAAAATTTAAACTGAGAAATACAATAACCAAGTAAACTCTACAACAGAATGGAGGACCAGAAGAAAGAACTGGTGACTGAAAGGCACAGCAATAAAAATTACGCAATCTGAACAACAGAAAGACGGTAGACCGAGAAAACCTAGATTCAAAAAGGCAAGTGAACCCAAAACAGCAAAAGCACGAAGAAATGCACCCCAAGACATATCATAATTAAACTTCTGAAAACTAAAAACCAAGCAAAAATCTTGAATGCAGAGAAAAACAATTTGAATGACAACAGATTTTTCATCAGAAACCATGGAGGCTCAGCTGGGTAATCTCAGCACTGTGGGAGGTTGAGGCAGATGAATCACTTAAGTCTAGAGGTTCAAGACCAGCCTGAGCAACATGGTGAAACCCCACCTCTGTTTCAAAAGAAAAAAAAATTTTAATGAAAAAAATCCTTAAAAAAAAAAAAAAAAGAAAGAAAGAAACCATGGAAGCCAGAAGAAAGTGGCACAATTATGTTTCCAGTTTGAAATAAAAAACTATTTATCTAATGAAAATGTTTTTAGGCCAGACACTTCATGCCTCTAATCCCAGCATTCTGGGAGACCAAGGCGGGCAGATCACCGCAGGTCAGGAGTTCAAGACCAGCCTGGCCAACATGGTGAAACCCTGTCTCTACTAAAAATGCAAAAATTAGCTGGGCATGGTTGTCAGGTGCCTGTATTTCCAGCTCCTCGGGAGGCTGAGGCAGGAGAATCACTTGAACCCAGGAGGCAGAAGTTGCAGTGAGCCAAGATCGTGTCATTGCACCCCAGCCAGCCTGGGCAACAACAGCGAAGACTCTGTCTCAGAAAAAAAAAAAAGAAAAAGAAAATATTCTTTAGGAATGAAGGGGAAATTAACACATTCTCAGATAAAGGAAAAGTAAGAATTTGTTACTAGCAGACCTACCCTAGGAGAACAGCCAAAGGAAGTTCTCACAACAGGAAAGAAATGATAAAAGGTAGAACTTTGGGACGTTAGCAAGTAAGAAAGAAGTCTGGCGCGGTAGCTCACACCTGTAATCCCAGCACTTTGGGAGGCCAGGATAGGCAGATCACCTAAGGTCAGGAGTTCAAGACCAGCCTGGCCAATGTAGTGAAACCCCGTCTCTACTAAAAATATAAAAATGGCCGGGCGCGGTGGCTCACGCCTCTAATCCCAGCACTTTGGGAGGCCAAGATGGGTGGATCACGAGGTCAGGAGATCGAGACCATCCTGGCTAACACGGTGAAACCCCGTCTCTACTAAAAAACACAAAAAACTAGCCGGGCGAGGTGGCGGGTGCCTATAGTCCCAGTTATTCGGGAGGCTGAGGCAGGAGAATGGTGTGAACCCGGGAGGCGGAGCTTGCAGTGAGCCGAGATCCGGCCACTGCACTCTAATCTGGGCGACACAGCGAGACTCCGTCTCCAAAAAAAAAAAAAAAAAAAAAATATATATATATATATATATATAAATTAGCTGGTGTGGTGGTGGGTGCCTATAATCCCAGCTACTTGGGAGGCTGAGACAGGAGAATTGCTTGAACCTGGGAGGCAGAGGTTGCTGTGGGCCAAGACCATGCCACTGTACTTTAGTCTGGTCAAAAAGAGCGAAACTCCGTCTCAAAAAAAAAAAAAAGAAAAAAAGAATGAACACAGAAGGCCGGGCGCGGTGGCTCAAGCCTGTAATCCCAGCACTTTGGGAGGCCGAGACGGGTGGATCACGAGGTCAGGAGATCAAGACCATCCTGGCTAACATGGTGAAACCCCGTCTCTACTAAAAAATACAAAAAACTAGCCGGGCGAGGTGGCAGGCACCTGTAGTCCCAGCTACTCAGGAGGCTGAGGCAGGAGAATGGCATAAACCTGGGAGGCGGAGCTTGCAGTGAGCTGAGATCTGGCCACTGCACTCCAGCCCGGGCAACAGAGCGAGACTCCGTCTCAAAAAAAAAAAAAAAAAAAAAGAATGAACACAGAAAAACTACGGGTAAATATTACGTTGGTGCAAAAGTTACCGCAGTTTTTGCTATTACTTTTAATGGCAAAAACTACACTTACTTTTGCACCAACCAATACATCTTCCTTCTCCTCCTGAGTTTTCTGTTATATTTGACAGTTGAAGCAAAAATTATGTTTTCTAGTCAGGCGTGGTGGCTCACGCCTATAATCCCAGCACTTTGGGAGGCTGAGATGGGTGGATCACCTGAGGTCAGGAGTTCAAGACCTGCCTGGTCAATATGGCAAGGTCTCTACTAAAAATACAAAATTAGCTGGGTGTGGTGGCACATGCCCGTGATCCCAGCTACTCGAGAGGCTGAGGCAGGAGAATTGCTTGAACCTGGGAGGTGGAGGCTGCAGCAAGCTGAGATCATGCCACTACACTCCAGCCTGGGTGACAAGAGGAAAACTCCGTCTCAAAAAATATATATATATATAATTCTTTCTGACTTGGATCTAAATGTATATAGAGTAAATATTTTATTTCAAATACAACTGCATTATTAACAGGGAAAGGTAAAGGGAAGTAAATAGATGTACTCAAACTGGTAAAACCAACGTGAGTAAGCTGTAAGTTATATGTATATAATGTAATAATGTAACATCTAGCACAACCATTTTAAAAGGTATACAAAGAGATGCACTTAACACTATAGATAAATAAAAATGGAATTCTACTTATTTTTATTATCATTACTTTTTTTTGAGACAGAGTCTCACTCTGTAGCCCAAGCTGGACTGCAGTGGCGCAATCTCACTCACTGCAACCTCTGCCTCCCGGGTTCAGGTGATTCTCCTGCCTCAGCTTCCCGAGTAGCTGGAATTACAGGCGTGCACCACCACACCCGGCTAATTTTTGTATTTTTAGTAGAGACAGGGTTTCACCACGTTGGCCAGGCTGGTCTCTGCCCGTCTCAGCCTCCCAAAGTGCTGGGATTACAGACATGAGCCATTGTACCCGGCCTATTTATTATTTTTGTTTTTTGTTTTTTTTTTTTTGAGACGGAGTCTTGCTCTGTCGCCCAGGCTGGAGTGCAGTGGTGCAATCTCGGCTCATTGCAAGCTCTGCCTCCCGGGTTCATGCCATTCTCCTGCCTCAGCCTCCTGAGTAGCTGGGACTACAGGTGCCCGCCACCATGCCCGGCTAATTTTTTGTATTTTTAGTAGGGATGGGGTTTCACCATGTTAGCCAGGATGGTCTCGATCTCCTGACCTCGTGATCCACTCGCCTCAGCCTCCCAAAGTGCTGGGATTACAGGCTTGAGCCACCGCGCCCGGCCTATTTATTATTTTTATGTTTAAAAAAATTTTGTGGCAGGGCACAGCATGTCACACCTGTAATCCCAGCACTTTGGGAGGCTGAGGTGGGCGGATCACCTGAGGTTGGGAGTTCTAGACCAGCCTGGCCAACATGGTGAGACTCCATCTCTACTAAACATACAAAAAAATTTGCTGGGCATGGTGGTGCATGCCTGTAGTCCCAGCTACTAGGGAGTCTGAGGAAGGAGAATCTCGAACCCAGGAGGCAGAGGTTGTCCAGTGAGTGAAGATCGTGCCACTGCACTCCAGCCTGGGCAACAGAGCAAGACTCCATCTCAAAATAGATGAGGTTTCCCTATGTTGACCAGGTTGGTCTCAAACTTCTGGCCTCAAGCCATCCCTCACCTTGGCCTCCCAAAGTGCTGTGATTACAGGCATGAAGCCACTGCACTCAGCCTGGAATGGAATTCCAAGAAATGGAATTCTAAAAAATGTTCAAGTAAGCCTCAGGAAAACAGAGAAACAAAAACTGTAGAACAGACAAAAAGTAAAATGTTCTGTATTTGGACTGGGTCAATGTTACTATCCTGGTTGTGATCGTTTTTGTAAGATGTTACACTGAGAAGAAACTGGATAAAGAGTATATGGGATCTTTCTGTATTGTTGTTACAATTGTACGTGAATCTGCTATTAATCTCAAAATAAAAAGTGTAATAAAAAAGCACTTTTAGCTTGTCAGCAGTATAAAAATGGGCAATAGGCCATATTTGAATCACTGGCCAGTCTATGACACCTTTCCTGATCCTTTGTTATATTATTGCAAATATCTTCTCCCAGTTCTCAGCTTGAATTTATCTTCCTTTATACATCAACTTTCAAAGAAGTGGTCTTTATTTTAACTTATCCATCTTTTTTTTTCACCTGATGCTTTATGCCTTGACAAATCCTATCTGAGATCATATCTGGTAGGACATCTGATAAGATCATCTTCACTGAGATCAAAAAGATATTCGACTACGTTTCTTCTAAGTTTTTAAGTTTTGCCTTTCATTACCAAGTTTATAATCCACCTAGAATTTTTGTGCAGGGGATAAGGTAAGGATATAATTTCATAGTTTTCTTCATGAATAAGCAATTGTCCCAGTTCAGTCTACTGAAGTGTGTATCCTTTCCCCAGAGATCTGCCACTCTACCTGAATAACAGTTTCCGGGTACGAATGAGCCTCTTTTTGAGTTCTCTGTTATATGTTATTGGTCAAACTGTCTGGCCCTAAGCCAATACAGCTGGTCTTCCGTATCTGTGGTTTCTACATCCACAGATTCAACAAATATTAAAAAAAAAATTCAGGGCCAGGCGCAGTGACTCACGCCTGTAATCCCAGCACTTTGGGAGGCAGAGGCGGGTGGATGACCCACATCAGGAGTTCGAGACCAGTCTGGCCAACATGGCGAAATCCCGTCTGCACTAAAAATACAAAAACTAGGCGGGCGTGGTGGCAGGTGCCTGTAATCCCAACTACTCAGGAGGCCAAGGCAGGGAGAACTGCTTGAACCCAGAAGGCAGAGGTTGCAGTGAGCCGAGACTGCGCCACTGCACTCCAGCCTGGCGAGTGAGTGAGACTCCGTCTCAAAAAAAAAAAAAAAATTCACGCAGGGTGCGGTGGCTCACACCTGTAATCTCAGCACTTTGGGAGGCCAAGGCGGGCAATTACTTGAGGTCAGGAGTTGGAGACCAGCCTCGCAAACATGATGAAATGCCACCTCTACAAAAATACAAAAATTAGCCAGGAGTAGTGGCGTGCGCCTGTAATCCCACCTGCTTGGGAGGCTGAGGCAGGAGAACTGCTTGAATTCAGGAGGCAGAGGTTGCAGTGGGCTGAGATCATGCCACTGTACTCCAGCCAGGCGACAGAGCAAGACTTTGTCTCAAATAAAAACAAAAAAAAAAGTGAAAGTTTTGGTTTTTTGGTTTTATTTTATTTTATTTTATTTTATTTAGAGAAAGGGTTTCACTCTGTTGCCCAGGCTGGAGTGAAGTGGCATTATCATAGCTCACTACACCTCCCAGGCTCAAGTGATCCTACCACCTCAGCCTGCTAAAGCGCCTGTAGGCGTGAGCCTTTGTGCCTGGCTAGATTTTTTTTTTTTTAATTTCAATAATGTCAACTTTTTTTTTTTTTCTTTTTTGAGATGGAGTCTCACTTTGTCGCCAGGCTGGAGTGCAGTGGCACAATCTCAGCTCACTGCAACCTCCACCTCCCAGGTTCAAGCAATTTTCCTGCCTCAGCCTCCCAAGTAGCTTGGGACTACAGGTGCATGCCACCACCACGCCTGGCTAGTTTTTCTTTTTTGTTGTTGTTGTTAGAGACGGGGTTTCACCATATTGGCCAGGCTGGTCTCGAACTCCTAACCTTGTGATCCGCCCACCTCAGCCTCCCAAAGTGCTAGGATTACAGGTGTGAGCCACTGCGCCCAGCCTTTTTTTTTGATACGGAGTCTTGCTCTGTTGCCCAGGCTGGAGTGCAGTGGCGCAATCTCAGCTCACTGTAACCTCCACCTCCGGGGTTCAAACAATTCTCCCTGCCTCAGTCTCCCAAGTAGTTGGGACTACAGGCACTCACCACCATGCCCGGCTAATTTTTGTATTTTTTAGTAGAGATGGGGTTTTGCCATGTTGGCCAGGCTGCTCTTGAACTCCTGACTCAGATGATCTGCCCACCTTGGCCTTCCAAAGTGCTGGGATTACAGGTGTGAGCCACCGTGTCCGGCCATTAATGTCTACTTTCTACTTGGATTTCAAAATGTTTGCACCTACTTCTTCAATCAACTCTTAGCTCATTAATATTCAACCTTTCTTCTTTGCTCCTCTAAGGTTGGACGAACCTCTAAATATTGCCTTCACTATATCCCGAAACTTTTCAGGGGTAGTATTTTTCTCATTATTCAGTTCTAAGTGTTTTTAAGTTTCTTTATAATTTCTTATTTGACCCATGTGTTGTTTACATAGGAATGTTTTTAAATGTCCACATGTATGGGGATTTTGTGTTCAGCTTTTGTGTACTTATTTCTAATTCAAAAGCAGTGGGAACACTGGAAAATCATCTTTATCCCAAGAGGAAATAAAAAAGTGAGAGCCATGATTCTCTTTTCCAGTATCTGGTTCCGGCATGACACAACTTAACTCTCACCCCAAACAACTCTAAAACTGGACAAAATACAGGAACTCACCGTTTCCAGCATAGAACTAATGAGAGTAGATGGCAGAGGGCTGTTTCCTGAGCAAAGGAAAGCACATGAGCGCCACATTCACCCTGGCCTTCTGCCTGGGGACATTTTCCCAAACCACAGCAAAGGGAAACAGAGCCCAAGCAGAAAGTGGCTGTCTCACTGGGCAGCAACAGAGTTTGGGTGACAGGAATCTGGGGACAGAGGACCAGAGAGGAAAGAGCCACACAGAAATCCAAGGAATCTAGGTGCCTACCTCAGGTCCTTGGTTGAGGCCTAAGCTGTCCGTGGTGCAGGACAAGTACCAGGAGGCCTTAAAGAGAACAGCTGCTGTGAAGGTGGGGGAGAGGGCACTGAGAGAGGACACAGATGCCGGAGGTCTCACAGTGCTGGAGACAATGGAGTTCCAACCCAACAAGGGGGACAGACCTTGGCAAGCACCCGGAGCACTCACCTGAGATCCTACAAAAGCCAAGCCTTAGGAAAAATGATATTACCCAAGAAGAAGGCTCACAATGAAACATTCCAATCCTAACTATGACACACACACAAAAACCCTTAATAAGATAAAAGATCTGCTAGTAATTTAATCTTTGCTAGAAAAATTTCAATACCATTTAGAGGACAATAACATAAGTCTCCACGATACAGCATCCATAATGTCCAACATACAATAAAAAATTACTATAGGCTGGGTGCAGTGGCTCAGCTCATGGCTATAATCCCAGCACTTTGAGAGGCCAAGGTGAGCAGATCACTTAAGCCCAGGAGTTTGAGACCAGCCTGGGCAACATTACGAAATTCCATTTCTACAAAAAATACAAAAATTAGCCAGGCAAGGTGGTGCATGCCTGTAGTCCCAGCTACTAGGGAGGCTGAGGCAGAAGGATGGCTTGAGCCCAAGAGGTGAAGGTTGCAGTGAGCCGTGATTGAGCCACTGCACTCCAGCCTGGGTGACAGAGCAACAGCCTGTCTCAGGAAAAAACAAAAAACTATTTGTAAAAGGGCCTGAAAATTTTACCTGTAATCAAGGAATAAATGTCAATAGAAGCAGATTCACAAATGACTCAAATGTGGGAATTAGCAGAAAATGATTTTATAATAACTACAATAAAAATATTATCTTAAAAAAAGAGACAAAATAGGTGAAAAGATGAAAAAGTTCAGCAGATAAATGGAAAAAAAGAACCAAATGGAAGTTGAAAAATATCTAAAATGGAAAATTCATTAGATGGGCTTAAGAGCAGATTGGACATAGGAGGAGAAAAGATCAGATAATTCCAAAACAGGTCAGTTTGGAACAGTGGGAAAGCCTGTGACCATACACACATACTGAGACCAGTTAGCAAGGTTGTGTGAATGTCTTCAGGGGCTCAGACGGTGGGTTCAGAATAGGCAGAGGGCTGGCTTCAACTAGGATTGGTGTTCTGTAAGCTATAACCTAGTGAGAAAAGGGCAATGGAGTTGAAGATGTTTGAACTAAGGTAGTTATTGACTATAGAATTTAGGCTAAGAGGAAAATGAGAGAACAAAGAGAATATTGAATAATGAAGAAATGGTGGGGTCAGTGGACTTTGGGTGCCTATGTGTGCCAATGCATCAACTGTTAGACTGAGGCTATAGAGCCTTGCTACTAAAATGTGGTCCCAGAGCCCGCAGCATCAGCACCACCTGAAGCTTGTGCAAATTCCCAGGCCCTACCCTACATGTATTGAGTCAGAATCGCTAAGGCTAGGACTCAGAAAGCTGTGTTCATAAACTCTTTTGTTGATTCTGATGCTTGTTAAAGCTTGAGAACCATTCTTTCAGAGTAAGAGAGCTGCAAAGACTAGGAGACAGTGCAGAGTGGTATGCTTGAAATGGTTACAGTGATGACAAGGTCTGAAATACAGCTACGGGAATGAAAAACTGTGACTAAGTGGAAGAAAAGATCATTAAAGATACAATAATCCAGGTGGGGTGCAGTGGCTCATGCCTGTAATCCCAGCACTTAGGGAGGCTGAGGTGGGCAGAGCATTTGAGGTCAGGAAGGAGTTTGAGATCAGCCTGGTCAACGTGGTGAAACCCTGTCTCTACCAAAAAACACAAAAATTAGTCAGACATGGTGGTTCACACCTGTAGTCCCAGCTGAGGTGGGAGAATCCCTTGAACCTAGGAGGCAGACGTTGCAGTGAGCTGAGATCGCTCCACTGCACTCTAGCCTGGGTGACAGAATGAGACCCTGTCTCAAAAAAAAAAAGATACAACGGTCCAGGAAGTAAGTGACTGGACTCTTAGATGAATCATCCATGTGGATGCTAAATTTGCATGATGATAAAACAGAAAGAAAATGAGCCAGAAGCAGAAGTTTTCGGTGAAGGGCATAACACAGAAGAGCAGACAACTGCTACTAGGAAGGTTTCTAAGCAGTATAGTCTGACAGTTTGCCCTTTCAAAGAGGGCTTAAGAGAGAAAGAAAGAGAAAGAGTTTGAAATTAGCAAAGGGAGTCACCTCTGACAATCTTTTTTTTTTTTCCGTTTATAGAGATGGGGTCGTGCTATGTTGGCCAGGTTGGTCTCAAAGTTCTGACTTTAAGCCATCCTCCCGCCTTGGTCTCCCAGTGTTGGGATTACAGGTGTGAGCCATTGCGCCTGGCCCACCTCTGAAAATCTTATTGTAGTCAATAATTGGAAAATCTTATTGTAGTCAATAATTGTAACCCATCTCTCGGCCTCCACCTCCAACCTCTCTAGCTCTATGGCTGACCTTGTTAACTGCCAGCCATAGGCATGCTCTGCTTCCTTGCTGACAGAACCACAAGTTTAACAACAATGTGTCTATCTTTCAAAACTACATCTCTCAGCATCTGTGCACTTAAGGCCATGAGTTACAGGGACATCCAGTGAAACACAAGCAGAACTGTGGTCAGGGCTTCTGGAAAATGCACCTTTTAAGCGGACACAGGCCCCTTTGGCCCTCTGCTTCTCCCCTTCTTCCTTCCTAGAACCCTGATACCACCATGGAGGCCCCAGGGCAACCCTGGACTCCCTACCTCCTGACTTCGACAGGAAAGAAAAACAAATCGCTAATTTGTTTAAGCCACTATTGTTCAGATTTCCTCATATGTGCAGCCAAGTCAGCTTCTAGCCCTAACACTTCAGGCTCTGGAATGGGATCTTTTTCTCCTGGTTCACCTCTGTGTACCGAGAATGGGCCTTCCTCCTTTTGAGGGAAGTTCCCAGGGGTTAGTTATGGACCTTATCTTCTCCGCCTGCAGAGGCAGCCTCCACCATTAACTGCCCCTCATACCTCATATTTGGCAATGTTTATCTTCCTGCCAGGAAGAACTGGATTTTATTGACTTTTGTCTTATACTTCACACCAGCAGCCAGAACAAGGCTGTACAAACAGTAGACACTCAATGTCTGCTACATTAACAAGGAAAACCTAAATTTCAATATTCCAGGTTGAAAAAGCCCTTACTGAATTGCCTAATGACTCTTTTTATCCTTGCCAAAAATATAGTCTCCTTAATTTACAAATTCCAAGTTTTCTGCATCTGACCTTACTTCTGAATGTTAAAGGCCATAAAAGTTCCCTGATTTCACCCAAGACCCTGCCTGCTTCTCCACAGTCAGACTGGACTGGAGGTGGATGAAAGCACTGAAAGCAAAGTCAGCCACACTCCAAAGGGTGAAAAGGGAACGCCCCAGAGCAGAAAGGCCAGAAGACATACCAGTGGCACCCGGGGCTGCTGTGTCACATCAGGGGTCCTCTTGGAGGACCTTCTGCTTGTATTCACGAATAGTTTTCGCTTGTGGAAGAGTTTGCCATTCAGCTCCTGGATTGCAAGTGTCACTTTCTGCATGGAGCCCAGATCTACAAATGCAAAGCTGAAAAGGGAAGAGAGAGAGGGCGGCTTTGAGCACATCTCCAGAGAAGCCCAGAGCTGCAGGGAGGCACCAAGCCCAAGCTGGAAGGGCAGTGTCCTCTCTCTCTGCAGTGACAGAATACGAACAAGTAGGCTACAAGTATGTCTGGACTTGGGGCTGCACCACTGTGAGATACTGTCATGGGCCTCTAAGGAGCAGAAGAAATGAGCTGACTTTCACTATGCAGCACATGTCTATGACTTTGAGTTTCATTAATACTACTGCCCCAAAAGTTCAAAGCAAGCCAGCTGTGGTGGCTCACATCTACAATCCCAGCACTTTGGGAGGCCAAGACAGGAGGATCACTTGAGTCCAGGAGTTCCAGACCAGCCTGGGCAACATGACAAAACCCCATCTCTACAAAAAAATACAAAAATTAGCCAGATGTGGTGGTATACACCTGTAGTCCCAGCTACTTCGGAGGCTGAGGTGGGAGGATTGCTTGAGCCTGGGAGGCGGAAGTTGCAGTGAGCCAAGACTGTACCACAGCACTCCAGCCTGAGCAACAGAGCGAGACCTTGTCTCAAACAAACAAACGTTCAAACCACTTTTTACTGCCTTGAAAATAAGAAAGGGAAAATACAAGTAGGTCTGGTTTTCAGGAACAACTAAGGCTAAGGGTGGTATAGTAACTTATCTCAAGTCAGAAAACACAGCAAGGGCATGACCAAATATATACCCAGGTCTCTGGACTTCTAAGCCAGGACTGTGTTGATAAAGACAGTATTCGCTGCTGGGTCAGAAGGTTAAATATGGAAAGGGGGTTTCCCAAATATTCCTTTGCCAAGTCACAGTGGGTGTGGATGTGGCGGTTGCTGGGCTAGTCTGCAACGTGAGTGCATCACCAAAATGAACAGGGAGGAAAGGAGCTGCTTCCCAAAGAAAACAAAGGAAGAACAGTCATTACCATTTGCAGCCATTCTGGATTTTGTGGACATCAAGGGGGTTGAAGTCCTTTAGAAGGTACAGAATTTCTTCCTACAACACCAGGGTTTAAAAGAGAGAGACCCAGAGACATAACTTACAAACAGTTCTCAAGGTTTCAGATCCCCAGACAGCAAGTCTGGATCCAATTTAACCCATATTTAATGAGGATCTATTATGTGCTGTATGTGCCAGATTTTGTAGGATACACAAGAAAGGCCACAGCCCTGTCTTCAGTGAAGCTCAAGCAGGGATGCAGACAAGACAATCAAGTAAACAGACCGTTTCATCACTGCACATACAGCTGGCTATGGGTGCACACGTCCTGTCATTTAATCCAGATTTGGAGGGAAAGGAGGTGGTCAGGGCATGCTCCCAGGAGGAAGTGACTTCCGAAGCTTTGCAAGTACCTCCTCCTCACTGCTTCTCAACCCTGCCTGGCCTCTGCTCAGGGATATGGTTCCCTTCCTCTTCCCCAGACACTTCCCCACACCCTTCTTAACTCCTCTCCTAGTCTGCCCTCAGGCCATCTTCCTCACTCCATCCCCTGCTCCCCATCCTGCTCCACGAGCTTGGGTTGCTGTCTACACAAAGGCACCAACCTCCCCTGCTTTATGATAATGTCTACGCCACCCTGAGGCCTTTTTGAGCTATACCCTATTTTTTCTCTTTTCTGCCAAACTTGTAGAAAAAGCCGTCTCCACCTAATGCCTCCTTTCCTCCCTGCCCACTCCCTTCTGACTGCCTGCGCCAGGCTGGTTCCAGCCCTACTGAAATGCTTTCTTGCAGGTCACAGACGTGCGCTTGCTGCCCACTGTGATGGCTTCACTTCAGGCTTCAGCTCTTTCAACTCCTGCCTGTACCCCTCAATACTTCCTCCTTCCTTGGCTTCCCCACAAGAGTGTTAATGATTATAACATTTCACAACCACGATGAAAACCAATTTTTCTCTGGAAAACTCTATTTTGGAAAAAATTTATATTTATACCATCTTCCAAAGTCACTTTGTTGGCTCAAGAAAATAGAAATGCATTATGTATAACTCATTTTTCTCAGTCTTCATGTTTATATTATGTTTACATTCAAATTTTCTAATTTGCTTTATCTTAAATATTTAATGTTTATTACACATGAATCTACAAGATGCTGAGCAACAAGCAATTTGTGAGAACGAGCAATGTGTGCTTAGCATTTTCAGTTTACCAAGCACTTTTGTATCCTTTATTCCATTTGGTTTTCACAACCACCCTATAAAGTGCACATTATTACTACACTCATTGCACAGAGGCATAAAATAAGGATCAGAGAGGTTAAATGATGTCTCTACAGCTATATAGCCAATTTAGAAACAGGACTTGAACTCCAGACTCTGAACTTCAAATCCTACATTTTTTTTTTCCATTATATCGTGCAAAATCAGAGTTTTCTTCTCAGGTTTTACCATTACTAAAACAAAATAGAAAACTAATATTTTGGCAGGTATGAGGAAACCATAATCTTGGGCCAAATCCAGTCCACCACCTTTTTTTGTAAATAAAGTTTTACTGGAACACAGCCATGCACATCCATTCACTTATTGTCTACAGCTGCTTTCAGGTTACAATGGCCTTCAACCCATAAAGTATTTACTATGTGGCCGGGCACAGTGGCTCAAGCCTGAAATCCCAGCACTTTGGGAGGCTGAGGTAGATGGACTGCTTGAGTCCAGAAGTTCAAGACCAGCCTGGGCAACATGAGACCCTGTCTCTACAAAAAATACAAAAAATTAGCTGGGCATGGTGGTGCATGCCTATAGTCCCAGTTACTCAGCAGGCTGAGGTGGGAGGATTGCTTGAGCCCAGAAGTAGAGGTTGCGGTGAGCTGAGATCATACCACTGCACTCTAGCCTGGGCAACACAGCAAGACCCTGTCTCAAAAAAAAAAAAAAGGAAAACAAAACAATAAAAAGCATTTACTATCTGACCCTTTACAGAAAAAGTCTGCAAACCCTTGTGCCACAGCAGTGGTTCTCTATTCCGACTACAGACAACATTCAGTTGGGGAGTAAATACTTTTTCTCTTTTAATTACCAGTGCAACACCTAGCCCACTCCAGGTATACAAAACCAGAATTGCTGGGGTTGGGACTAAGGCATCGGTGTTTCTTAAGAAGCTCCCCAGATGATTTCAATACACAGCCAAGATTGAAAACGAAAATGACTGTTCCATGGTTTCAGATTTAGGAAGCACGAGTTTCCAGAAAATATGCCTGAGGGTGAGAGAAGGATCTCCCTCGCTCCCCTCAACACACACACACAAATACTAAAAACCCAATGACATCTTTTCATCCGTGGAATTTCTTTTTTATTTTCTTTCTTTCTTTTTTTTTTTTTTTTTTGAGACAAGAGTTTTGCTCGTCGCCCAGGCTGGAGTGCAAAGGCGCAATCTCAGCTCACTGCAACCTCCACCTCCTGGGTTCAAGCAATTCTCCTGCCTCAGCCTCCCAAGTAGTTGGGATTATAGGCGTCCGCCACCATGCCCGGCTAATTTTTTGTGTTTTTAGTAGAGATGGTGTTTCACCATGTTGGTCAAGCTGGTCTTGAACTACTGACCTCAGGTGATCCGTTCGTCTCAGCTTCCCAAAGTGCTGGGATTACAGGCATGAGCCACTGCGCCCGGCCCATCCATGGAATTTCAATCAGTGTTATCAGTGAGGGTGCCCCATCAGCAGATGCTGCTACAGTTGATAGTTATCACTAGGAATTTCTAAAATCTGAAAGTATGCCCTAATTTTGACATTTTTTCCTGCCCCTTAACAGTTTAATTTGTTTATTTAAAAATGTTTTGATCGGCTGGGCACGGTGGCTCACATGCCTGTAATCCCAGCACTTTGGGAGGCTGAGGCAGGCAGATCACAAGGTCAGGAGATCGAGACCATCCTGGCTAACACAGTGAAACCCCGTCTCTACTAAAAATCCAAAAAGAAATTAGCTAGGCATGATGGCGGGCGCCTGTAGTCCCAGCTACTCAGAAGGCTGAGACAGGAGAATGGTGTGAACCTGGGAGGTGGAGCTTGCAGTGAGCCGAGATTGCGCCACTGCACTCCAGCCTGGGCGACAGAGCAAGATTCCACCTTGAAAAAAAAAAAAAAGGTTTTGATCAATCATAGATATGAAAGGAGGTTTGGCATTAAGCTAAAATTGCCTCATGCCCCATAGGGAATTCTACATCTCATTTTAAATCATAAAAGTAACTTACCAGAACTTTTTAAATTACAAAGACATTGAATGTTTATTGTAGAATTTTTTTAAAAAAACACAGATAAGCAAACTAGAAGTATTGTTCATAATCCTGCCACCAAAATATGAACACTGCACATCTACTATAAATATCATGAAATCATACTGTACCTTCTGCTTTGTAACCTATTTCACTTAAAGACACACCCCTTTCAGTCAATCACCACCAACCACATGGTTTAAAGGATCTATAGCCTGCTATTAGTTAGGGCACCACCACTGACTCTGTGCCAGACAGGCAGGAGATTACTGCAGTCACCTATGTGCTAAGTAATTTCATGCCAATCCAACTGGCAGCAATTTATCAGTTGGGCAACACCAAGCATTCATGACAGAGGAACCCTGTGCTGCTGGTGGGAGTGCCAGTCAGTCCCCTTCCTGGGGGGACTGTGAGGTCCAGCTGTGAGGACCATGCGGCCCTGATGCCCCACACCTAGGTACTGGCTCCAGAGGCACTCACACCTCGCACACCAATACGCATACAAGCCGGTTCACTGAAGCTCTGCTTAAGGTAGCAAAAACTAGGAAAATATTAGTTTGAACCATGTGAAATTGATGATTTTGCAGATTAAAAAAATGATCCAAGCCGGGCACGGTGGCTTAGGCCTGTAATCCCAGCACTTTGGGAGGCTGAGGTGGGCAGATCCCGAGGTCAGGAGTTCCAGACTAGCCTGACCAACACGTCTACTAAAAATACAAAATTAGCCAGGGATGGTGGCGGGTGCCTGTAATCCCAGCTACTTGGGAGGCTGAGGCAGTTCCTTAAACCCCGGGGGGCGGAGGTTGCAGTGAGCCGAGATTGCACCACTGCACTCCAGCCTGGGCAACAAGAGCGAAACTCTATCTCAAAAAAAAAAAAAGTCCAATACCAGCTATTTCATATGGTACAACCTAAGAACTGGAATGTCTATTTGCAGGTAAACACACTGTGGTAGGTTCATACAAAGGAATATTGTAACAGCCGAAATTACTGCCTAGAGCTGCACATGCCAACACGGACATGATCAAAGCAAGCCACAGACAAACATGCAGACAGAAGGTGAGGGATCAACAACCACCTGCCCAGCACCTCAGCTCCCTGCTTTCCAGGGAATACCCCAGACATGGTCATTCCCAATGCCTACCCCCAAATGACAGCTTTGAACCCCGCACTCTCTGACCCCCTCCTATCTTTGCCGCTCACACCTCTGGTTCTCCAACTCCTTTCCTCAGTACTGTGACCCTTCAGACTCCACCGCTTTCCACCCTCCTGCAAACTCCTGACTCTGACCCTTTTCTCCTAACCGTCCTGCCCCACCCGAACCTACAATGTTCTTGCTGTGCCTTTTTTTTTTTTAGTCGGGGTCTGGCTCTATTGCCCAGGCTGGAGTGCAGTGGCATGATCTTAGCTCACTACAGCCTCTGCCACCCAGGCTCAAGCCAACCTCCCACCTCAACCTCCCAAGTAGCTGAGATTACAGGTGTGCGCCACCATGCCTGGCTTATTTCTGTATTTTTCATAGACACAGGGTTTTGTCATGTTGCTCAGGCTAATCTGAAACTCCTAACCTCAAGCAATCCACCTACCTGGGCCTCCCAAAGGGCTGGGATGACAGGCGTGAGCCACCGTGCAATGCTCCTGGCCCCCTGCTGTGCTCATTAACCAGCTTAGGTGCCTGGGTCTGTCACTGCAATCACTACCTGGTGTTCAGTACTTCATGGCATTCCTACTACCTATTCCTCATCATCAGCCCCCTACTCTCCCAGAAAAAACTACCATACATACTTTGCACATCCTTTCTATTCAGCAGAGAACCCTGATTTTTATTTCACTAAGAGAAGCAACCAAAGGGGAACTTTCATTCTCCCACCACCCCCGCATCTGTACTCATCCCTCTATGTGGAAGACCTCTCTCTGCCCCCATCCCTTCCTTCCCACCTTCTCGAGGCCTCTGCTGCTAAATCAGCTCCTCTCTTTCCAGCATCAGTTTCCCTCTCCATTGGATGAGTATACGAATTCACTGTGTTAATACTTATTACACATAACATCTCAGACCCCCTACACCCCTCCAGCTACCACTCCATCTTCCTGCTCTTCTTTTTGACTAAAATCCTTGAAAAAGTCATCTACGCTATCTTCACTTCCTCTTACTCTTTCATTCAAAAGATACTTATTAGGTGCCCACTCTGCTAGAAATGTGTTAGCTGCAGAAAGCAGAGCCCTCCTGGGCTCATCTTTTATGGGGAAGAGATCATCACTAAGAGGAGTAAGTAGCAGGTGGCAGGGCATGGTGGCTCATGCCTGTAATCCCAGCACTTTTGGAGGCTGAGGCAGGCAGATCACCTGAGGTCAGGAGTTTGAGATCAGCCTGGCCAACATGGTGAAATCCCGTCTCTACTAAAAAATACAAAAATTAACTGGGTGTGGTGGTGGGTGCCTGTAATCCCAGCTACTCGAGAGGCTGAGGCAGGAGAATCGCTTGAACCCAGGAGGCGGAGGTGGCAGTGAGTCAAGATCGCACTATTGCATTCCAGCCTGGGTGACAAGAGCGAAATTCCATCTCAAAAAATAAAAAAATAAGAGGAGTAAGTAGCAGGTGTGGTGAGTTCGATGGTGGAAAGTATTAAGGAGACATAGAGCAGGAAGGACAGGAAGAATGGGGGCTGCAACTGAGGGAGAAGAGCCAGGGAGGGCCTCTGAGAAGGCCAGCTCCGAAGCAGAGCAGTGAGCAGAGGAAACTGCAGGTGCAAGGCCCTATGGCAGGTTCTGGGCTGAGCAAGGAGGCCAGAGAAACTGCTGTGGAGCAAACAAGGAAGAAGACAGGAGCGAGGCAGGCACAGGGAGTGGTTCACGCAAGGCCACAAGGGACTCTGCTCTTCCTAAATAAGAAGGGAAGCCACTGGAGGCTTCTAAGTGGAGCGGGGCCAAGACCTGCTTGCCACTTTATGGGGTCACTCTGGCTGCTATGTTAAGATTAGACTGCAGGGGGGCAGGGCAGAAGCAAGAAGAGCGGGCTGGGTGCGGTGGCTCATATCTGTAATCCCAGCACTTTGGGAGGCTGAGGCAGGCAGATCACTTGAGCCCAGGAGTTTGAGACCAACCTGAGCAACACGGCGAAATCCCATCATAAAAATTAGCCAGAGGCTGAGCGCGGTGGCTCACTCCTATAATCCCAGCACTCTGGGAAGCCAAAGTGGGCGGATCATTTGAGGTCAGGTGTTCGAGACCAGCCTGGCTAACATGGTGAAGCCCTGTCTCTACTAAAAACACAAAAATTAGCCAGGCGTGGTAGTGCACGCCTGTAACCCCAGCTACACGGGAGGCTGAGGCAGGAAAATCGCTTGAATCCAACAGGCAGAGGTTGCAGTGAGCCAAGATCATGCCACTGTACTCCAGCCTGGGCAACAGAGTAAGGTTTCGTGTCAAAAAAATAAATACATAAATAAATAAATAAGCCAGGTATGGTGATGTGTGCCTGTGGTACCAGCTACATGGGAGACCGAGGTAGAAGGCTTGCTTGGGCCTGCATTCTAGCCTGGGTAACAGAGCAAGACCCTGTCTCAAAAAAAAAAAAGACAAATGAACTAAGATCCCTGGCAGTAATCCAGATGGGACAGCAGTGGGTTGGCCGGGGTGCAAGCAGTGGTGTGACAATAGGTGCCAGGTTCTGGATGTAGGTAATTTTTTTTGTTATAAAATAATTCCAAACATACACAGAAGTAGAGAGTACAATAAACTCCCACAAGTCCATCACCATGCTTCAACCAGCACCCCCATTCCGTGTGTTTCCCGTCTCTCCACCCCTTATTCACCAGTGTCTTAGAGAATCCCGGGCATTCTGTCATCTCACCCTTAAATACTTTAGCCTACTCCTCAAAGAGGCATTTTCTCACTAGACACACCATTATCAAGCTAAGAAAAATAATGTCTTACTATCAACAGGTAAACCTCACCAATTGTCTCAGAAATGTCTTTTTGTGGTTTTGTCCAAAACAGGATCAAGACAAAGGCTACTCATTGTATTTCACTGTCATTTCTAAGTCTCTTCTATTTTATTTTATTTTTGAGGCAGAATCTTGCTCTGGTCACCCAGGCTGGAATGCAGTGGTGCGACCTCAGCTCGCTGCAACCTCCGCCTCCCAGGTTCAAACAATTCTCCTGTCTCAGCCTCCCGAGTAGCTGGAATTACAGGTACCCACCACCATGTCTGGCTAATTTTTGTATTTTTAGTAGAGATGGGGTTTCACCATATTGGTCAGGGTGGTCTCAAACTCCTGACCTCAGGCAATCCACCTATCTTGGCCTCCCAAAGTGCTGGGATTACAGGCATAAGCCATCACACCCAGTCCCTAAATCTCTTCCAAATCTCCTTAAATCTCTATCAGATCTACTTCAATTTTTCCACAACTGACTTGTTCTGGAAATCAGGTCAGCTGTTCTATAGACAAGAGTGCTACTGCTTTATGGCGGCATTATTACTTTTTTATTTTTTATTTTTTTAGGTTTTCTTTTTTTTTTTTATTATACTTTTAAGTTCTAGGGTACATGTGCACAACGTGCAGGTTTGTTACATATGTATACATGTGCCATGTTGGTGTGCAGCACCCATCAACTCGTCAGCACCCTTCAACTCGTCATTTACATCAGATATAACTCCCAGGGCCATCCCGCCCCCCTACTGCCTCCCCACAACAGGCCCCAGTGTGTGATGTTCCCCTTCCCATGTCCAAGTGATCTCAATGTTCAATTCCCACCTATGAGTGAGAACATGCGGTGTTTGGTTTTCTGTTCTTGCAATAGTTTGCTGAGAATGATGGTTTCCAGCTGCATCCATGTCTCTACAAAGGACACAAACTCATCCTTTTTTATGGCTGCATAGTATTCCATGGTACATATGTGCCACATTTTCTTAATCCAGTCTGTCACTGATGGACATTTGGGTTGATTCCAAGTCTTTGCTATTGTGAATAGTGCCAGAATAAACATACGTGTGCATGTGTCTTTATAGCAGCATGACTTATAATCCTTTGGGTATATACCCAGTAATGGGATGGCTGGGTCAAATGGTATTTCTAGTTCTAGATCCTTGAGGAACCGCCATACTATTTTCCACAATGGTTGAACTAGTTGACAATCCCACCAACAGTGTAAAAGTGTTCCTGTTTCTCCACATCCTCTCCAGCACCTGTTGTTGCCTGACTTTTTAATGATTGCCATTCTAACTGGTGTGAGATGGTATCTTATTGTGGTTTTGATTTGCATTTCTCTGATGGCTAGTGGTGATGAGCATTTTTTCATGTGTCTGTTGCCTGTGTGAATGTCGTCTTTTGAGAAATGTCTGTTCATATCCTTTGCCCACTTTTTGATGGGGTTGTTTTTCTCTTGTAAATTTGTTTAAGTTCTTTGTAGGTTATGGATATTAGCCCTTTGTCAGATGAGTACATTGCAAAAATTTTCTCCCATTCTGTAGGTTGCCTGTACACTCTGATGGTAGTTTCTTTTGCTGTGCACAAGCTCTTTAGTTTAATTAGATCCCATTTGTCAATTTTGGCTTTTGTTGCCTTTGCTTTTGGTGTTTTAGACATGAAGTCCTTGCCCATGCCTATGTCCTGAATGGTATTATCTAGTTTTTCTTCTAGAGTTTTTATGGTATTAGGTCTAACATTTAAGTCTCTAATCCATCTTGAATTAATTTTCATATAAGGAGTAAGAAAAGGATCCAGTTTCAGCTTTCTGCTTATGGCTAGCCAATTTTCCCAGCACCATTTATTAAATAGGGAATCCTTCCCCCATTTCTTGTTTTTGTCAGGTTTGTCAAAGATCAGATGGCTGTAGATGTGTGGTATTATTTCTGAGGGCTCTGTTCTGTTCCATTGGTTTATATCTCTGTTTTGGTACCAGTACCATGCTGTTTTGGTTACTGTAGCCTTGTAGTATAGTTTGAAGTCAGGGAGCATGATGCCTCCAGCTTTGTTCTTTTGACTTAGGACTGTCTTGGCAATGTGGGCTCTTTTTTGGTTCCATATGAACACTAAAGCAGTTTTTTCCAACTCTGTGAAGAAAGTCATTGGTAGCTTGATGGGGATGGCATTGAATCTATAAATTACCTTGGGCAGTATGGCCATTTTCACAATATTGATTCTTCCTATCCATGAGCATGGGATGTTCTTCCATTTGTTTGTGTCCTCTTTTATTTCACTGAGCAGTGGTTTGTAGTTCTCCCTGAAGAGGTCCTTCACATCCCTTGTAATTTGGATTCCTAGGTATTTTATTCTCTTTGAAGCTATCGTGAATGGGAGTTCATTCATGATTTGGCTCTCTGTTTGTCTGTTACGGGTGTATAAGAATGCTTGTGATTTTTGCACATTGATTTTGTATCCTGAGACTTTGCTGAAGTTGCTTATCAGTTTAAGGAGATTTTGGGCTGAGACGATGGGGTTTTCTAAATATACAATCATGTCATCTGCAAACAGGGACAATTTGACTTCTTCTTTTCCTAACTGAATACCCTTTCTTTCTTTCTCTTGCCTGATCGCCCTAGCCAGAACTTCCAACACTCTGTTGAATAGGAGTGGTGAGAGAGGGCATCCCTGTTTTGTGCCAGTTTTCAAAGGGAATGCTTCCAGTTTTTGCCCTTTCAGTATGGTATTAGTGTGGGTTTGTCATAAATAGCTCTTATTATTTTGAGATACATTCCATCAATACCGAATTTATTGAGAGTTTTTTAGCATGAAGGGCTGTTGAATTTTGTCAAAGGCCTTTTCTGCATCTATTGAGATAATCATGTGGTTTTTGTCTTTGGTTCTGTTTATATGCTGGATTACGTTTATTGATTTGCGTATGTTGAACCAGCCTTGAATCCCAGGGATGAAGCCCTCTTGATCATGGTGGATAAGCTTTTGGATGTGCTGCTGGATTTTGTTTGCCATTATTTGATTGAGGATTTTTGCATCAATGTTCATTAGGAATATTGGTCTAAAATTCTCTTTTTTTGCTGTGTCTCTGCCAGGCTTTGGTATCAGGATGATGTTGGCCTCATAAAATGAGTTAGGGAGGATTCCCTCTTTTTCTATTGATTGGAATAGTTTCAGAAGGAATGGTACCAGCTCCTCCTTGTACCCCTGGTAGAATTCGGCTGTGAATCCATCTGGTCCTAGACTTTTTTTGGTTGGTAGGCTATTAATTATTGCCTCAATTTCAGAGCCTGCTATTGGTCTATTCAGGGATTCAACTTCTTCCTGGTTTAGTCTTGGGAGAGTGTGTCCAGGAAATTATCCATTTCTTCTAGATTTTCTAGTTTATTTGCATAGAAGTGTTTATAGTATTCTCTGATGGTAGTTTGCATTTCTGTGGGGTTGGTGGTGATATCCCCTTTATCATTTTTTATTGCGTCTATTTGATTCTTCTCTCTTTTCTTCTTTATTAGTCTTGCTAGCGGTCTATCAATTTTGTTGATCTTTTCAAAAAAGCAGCTCCTGGATTCATTGATTTTTTGGAGGGTTTTTTGTGTCTCTATCTCCTTCAGTTGTGCTCTGATCTTAGTTATTTCTTGCCTTCTGCTAGCTTTTGAATGTATTTGCTCTTGCTTCTCTAGTTCTTTTATGATGTTAAGGTGTCAATTTTAGATCTTTCCAGCTTTCTCTTGTGGGCATTTAGTGCTATAAATTTCCCTCTACACGCTGCTTTAAATGTGTCCCAGAGATTCTGGTATGTTGTATCTTTGTTCTCACTGGTTTCAAAGAACATCTTTATTTCTGCCTTCATTTTGTTATGTACTCAGTAGTCATTCAGGAGCAGGTTGTTTGGTTTCCATGTAGTTGAGCGGTTTTGATTGAGTTTCTTAGTCCTGAGTTCCAGTTTGATTGCACTGTGGTCTGAGAGACAGTTTGTTATACTTTCTGTTCTTTCACATTTGCTGAGGAGTGCTTTACTTCCAACTATGTGGTCAATTTTGAAATAATTGTGATGTGGTGCTGAGAAGAATGTATATTCTGTTGATTTGGGGTGGAGAGTTCTGTAGATGTCTATTAGGTCCGCTTGGTGCAGAGTTGAGTTCAATTCCTGAATATCCTTGTTAACTTTGTCTTGTTGATCTGTCTAATGTTGACAGTGGGGTGTTGAAGTCTCCCATTATTATTGTATGGGAGTCTAAGTCTCTTTGTAAGTCTCTTAAGGACTTGCTTTATGAATCTGGGTGCTCCTGTATTGGGTGCATATATATTTAGGATAGTTAGCTCTTCCTGTTGAATTGATCTCATTATGTAATGGCCTTCTTTGTCTCTTTTGATCTTTGATGGTTTAAAGTCTGTTTTAACAGAGACTAGGATTGCAATCCCTGCCTTGTTTTGTTTTCCATTTGCTTGGTAGATCTTCCTCCATCCCTTTATTTTGAGCCTATGTGTGTCTCTACATGTGAGATGGGTCTCCTGAATATAGCAAACTGATGGGTCTTGACTCTTTATCCAATTTGCCAAACTGTATCTTTTAATTGGACCATTTAGTCCATTTACATTGAAGGTTAATATTGTTATGTGTGAACTTGATCCTGTCATTGTGATATTAGCTGGTTATTTTGCTCGTTAGTTGATGCAATTTCTTCCTAGCATCAATGGTCTTTACATTTTGGCATGTTTTTGCAATGGCTGGTACCAGCTGTTCCTTTCCATGTTTAGTGCTTCCTTCAGGATCTCTTGTAGGGCAGGCCTGGTGGTGACAAAATCTCTCAGCATTTGCTTGTCAGTAAAGGATTTTATTTCTCCTTCACTTATGAAGCTTAGTTTGGCTGGATATGAAATTCTGGGTTGAAAATTCTTTTCTTTAAGAATGTTGAATATTGGCCCCTACTCTCTTCTGGCTTGTAGAGTTTCTGCCGAGACATCCTCTGTTAGTCTGATGGGCTTCCCTTTGTGGGTAACCCGACCTTTCTCTCTGGCTGCCCTTAACATTTTTTCCTTCATTTCAACTTTGGTGAATCTGACAATTATGTGCCTTGGCGCATAACTGGGAGAGGAGTATCTTTGTGGCGTTCTCTGTATTTCCTGAATTTGAATGTTGGCCTGCCTTACTAGGTTGGGGAAGTTCTCCTGGATGATATCCTAAAAAGTATTTTCCAGCTTGGTTCCATTTTCCCCCTCACTTTCAGGTACACCAATCAGATGCAGATTTGGTCTTTTCCCATAATCCCATATATGTTGGAGGCTTTGTTCATTTCTTTTTCCTCTTTTTTCTCTAGACTTCTCTTCTCGCTTCATTTCATTCATTTGATCTTCAATCACTGATACTCTTCCTTCCAGTTGATTGAGTCGGTTACTGAAGCTTGTGCATTTGTCACGTAATTCTCGTGTCATGGTTTTTATCTCTATCAGTTCATTTATGGCCTTCTCTGCATTGATTATTCTAGTTATCCATTCTTCCATTCTTTTTTCAAGATTTTTAGTTTCTTTGCACTGGGTATGTAGTTCCTCCTTTAGCTCTGAGAAGTTTGATTGACTTCTTCTCTCAACTCGTCAAAGTCATTCTCCGTCCAACTTTGATCCGTTGCTGGCAATGAGCTGCATTCCTTTGGAGGGGGAGATGCGCTCTGATTTTTTGAATTTCCAGCTTTTCTGCCCTGCTTTTTCCCCATCTTTGTGGTTTTATCTGCCTTTGGTCTTTGATGATGGTGATGTACTGATGGGGTTTTGGTGTGGGTGTCCTTTCTGTTTGTTAGTTTTCCTTCTAACAGTCAGGACACTCAGCTGCAGGTCTGTTGGAGTTTGCTTGAGGTCCACTCCAGACCCTATTTGCCTGGGTATCAGCAGCGGAGGCTGCAGAAGATAGAATATTGCTGAACAGCAAGTGTTGCTGTCTGATTCTTGCTCTGGAAATTTCGTTGCAGAGGTGTGCCCAGCCATGTGAGGTGTGAGGTGTCGTTCTGCACCTAGTGGGGGATGTCTCCTAGTTAGGTTACTCAAGGGTCAGGGACCCACTTGAACATGCATGCAGTCTGTCCATTCTCAGATCTCAACCTCCGTGCTGGGAGACCCACTGCTCTCTTCAAAGCTGTCAGACAGGGTCATTTACATCTGCAGAGGTTTCTGCTGCTTTTTGTTTAGCTATGCCCTATCCCCAGAGGTGGAATCTACAGAGGCAGGCAGGCCTCCTTGAACTGCGGTGGTCTCCACCCAGTTAGAGCTTCCTGGTGGCTTTGTTTACCTACTTAAGCCTCAGCAATGGCGGGCGCCCCTCCCCCAGCCTCACTGCTGCCTTTCAGTTAGATCTCAGACTGCTGTGCTAGCAATGAGGGAGGCTCCATTGGCGTGGTGCCCTCTGGGCCAGATGTGGGATATAATCTCCTGGTGTGCCGTTTGCTAAGACCCTTGGTAAAGCACAGTATTAGGGTGGGAGTTACCTGATTTTCCAGGTGTTGTGTGTCTCAGTTTCCCTTGACTAGGAAAAGGGATTCCCTTCCCCTTTGTGCTTCCCAGGTGAGGCGATGCCTCGCCCTGCTTCAGCTCTCACTGGTCAGGCTGCACCAGCTGACTAGCACCAATTGTCCAGCACTCCCCAGTGAGACGGACCCAGTACTTCAGTTGAAAATGCAGAAATCACCCGTCTTCTGTGTCACTCATGCTGGGAGCTGGAGGCTGGAGCTGTCTCTATTTGGCCATCTTGCTCAGGATCTCAGCGGCATTATTTTGGTCTTCCATTCCCTGTATTTCCTTTTGACTACAAATCTGTCATACAGCTTCACTAGTATAGGTGTTTTTTTGGTAGAACTTTAAAATGCTGTGGTTGCCTTTATCTTGCATCACTTTTTAGGGGGCTCATATCTGGTTATCTCATTTTTAGTGAGGCTAAAATTAGCAAGCTCAAATGGTAACATCCTGATCCATCCATTGTAAAAGTGCCCATCAATACTTTACCTGATGAATTAAGGAAGCTCAGATAACCACTGCCTGAAACAGGTATCTTACTGGGCTTTGCAAAATGGTCATTTTTTAATTCTATCATTTATTCTGCATTTATGAGCTACAGTTCTTCTGTAAAGAACTTTCTCTCATTCACTAGGGTTTTTTTCCCCCTGAAAATGCTATTACATTGGTGTTGGAAAAACAAAATAAATACTTCTTCCTTCTCTTTAATTATCAAGTTTTATGTTAATGAACCATTATCTTTCCATTTTTAGCTGTCCAGTGTTATTTCTCCCTTCTTTATACCATTACAAATTAATGCTTTTTTAAATCATTGGTGAATTTTAATCAAATGTAGTACTTTATGCTCAAATTGCTCCGTCTTTGGCGCATGGGACACCCTCTTTGCTTGCACTTGTGTCTTTTTCTTTTTGTTTGGAAACTTTCAAATCAGAATAAAAACAGATAAAATAGTATTACAAATCCCTATATGCCTATTACTCAGCAGCCTCAGCCTCAGCAATTCTCAATTCATGGCCATTCCCATTTCACCGTAACATCTCTCCCAGCCACTAGGCTATTCTGAAACAAATCTCAAACACCACATTGCTTTACATGCAAACATTTCAGCACAAATTCCAAGAAATAAGAACACCACCTCTAAATAAACCACCTCTGAATAAAACCTCCTGTCTTTTCATTCAAATTTCAATAGTCTTCGATAGCTTTCTGGCATAACAGCTCCAGATCTGGAATCAGCCATTTTTCTAAGAAGGCCTGGTTCTCTTTAGTGGAAAAGAACACAATCTATGGGCTAGGTGTGTTACTGCTATTGGGTAATCAGAGCTCCAAGGTCTCTCAGTGGACACAGCTAGAAGACATGCACCTTAAAAGGGGAAAAAGTCGCCGGGTGCAGTATCTCATGCCTGTAATCCCAGCACTTTGGGAGGCTGAGGCGGGCAGATCACCTGAGGTCAGGAGTTCGAAAGCAGCTTGACCATCATGGAGAAATCCCATCTCTACTAAAAATACAAATTGATTCAGGCGTGGTGGCGCATGCCTGTAATCCCAGCTACTCGGGAGACTAAAGCACAACTGTTTGAACCTGGGAGTCAGAGGTTGCAGAGAGCTGAGATCCAGCCACTGCACTCCAGCCCGGGCAACAAGAGCGAAACTCTGTCTTAAAAAAAAAAAAAAAAAAAAGGAACAAAATACTAAGACACACTCTAACACAAATGAACCCTGAAAACATGCTTAGTGAAAGAATACACAGAATTCCACAATGTATGATTCTATTGATATAAAATGTCCAGAATAGGAAATCCTTAAGAGACAGAAAGTAGATTCGTGGTTACCAGGGGCTGGGAGGAAGGGGGAAAGGGAAGGACTGCTAATGGGTATGAGGTTTATTTTGGGGGTGATGAAAATGTTCAGGAATTAGGATTGATGGCTGCACAATCTTGTGCATATACTAATAACTGAATTGTACTTTTTTTTTTTTTTTGGAGACACAGTTTCACTCTGTCGCCTAGGCTGGAGTGCAGTGGCCCAATCTCGTCTCACTGCACCCTGTGTCTCCTGGGTTCAAGCGATTCTTGTGCCTCAACTTCCTGAGTAGCTGGGATTAGAGGTGTGTGCCACCATGCCTGGATACTTTTTGTTGTTGTTGTTATTGTTGTTGTTGTTTGAAATGGAGTCTCGCTCTGTTGCCAGGCTGCAGTCCAGTGGGGCAACCGTGGCTCGTGGCAACCTCCATTTCCCGGGTTCAAGTGATTTCCCTGCCTCAGCCTCTTGAGTAGCTGGGACTACAGGCGCGCGCCACCATGCCCAGCTAATTTTTTATATTTTAGTAGAGACAGGGTTTCACCATGTTGGCCAGGCTGGTCTCGAACTCCTGACCTTGTGATCCACCCACCTCAGCCTCCCAAAGTGCTGGGATTACAGGTGTGAGCCACTACACCCGGCTAATTTTTGTATTATTAGTAGAGATGGGATTTCACTATGTTGACTAGGCTGTTCTAAAACTTCTGATGTCAAGTTATCCACCCGCCTCAGCCTCCCAAAGTGCTGGGATTACAGGCCTGAGTCACCACACCTGGCCTGAATTGTACACTTTTAAATAACAAATTTTCCAGACTGTGCAACATGGTAAGACTCCATAGTTACTAAAATTACAAAAACATAGCCAGGCATGGTGGTGCGCACCTGTGGTCCCAGCTATATAGGAGGCTATGATCGCTTAAGCCTTGAGGGCAGAGGTTGCAGTGAGCTGAGATCGCAACACTGCAGTCCAGTCTGGGTGATAAAATGAGACCCCGTCTCAAACAAACAAACAAACAAAAAGGTAATGGTAAATTTTAAGATATGTAAATAATATCTATATTAAAATTTTTTTTTTTTTTGAAAGAGGGTCTCACTCTTGTTGCCCAGGCCTGAGCACAATGGCACGCGATCTCAGCTCACTGCAACCTCCACCTCCTGGGTTCAAGTGATTCTCCTGCCTTAGCCTCCCAAGTAGCTGAGATTACAGGCATGCGCCACCACGCCCAGCTAATTTTTGTATTTTTAGTAGAGGCGGGGTTTCTCTATGTTGGTCAGGCTGGTCTCGAACCCCTGATCTCAGGTGATCCGCCCGCCTCTGCCTCCCAAACTGCTGGGATTACAGGCGTGAGCCACCATGCCCGGACTTTAAAATGTTAATTACATGAAAAGGTTTTTTAAAATACTGGCTATTGTAGTAGATGATCTTCCAACTCTGACCCAAGATTCTTGTGTCTTCTACCAGAAACTTGGAAACTGCTGCAGGCCAATTTATTAGTTTGTAATCAGGGTAAAATCTCAGAAGTTTCAGTTTTTTTGTTTTTGTTTTTTTGAGATAGAGTCTCACTGTGCTGCCCAGGCTAGACTGCAGTGGCACAATCTTGGCTCACTGCAAGCTTCACCTGCCGCGTTCACGCCATTCTCCTGCCTCAGCCTCCCGAGTAGCTGGGACTACAGGCACCCGCCACCATGCCTGGCTAATTTTTTGTATTTTTAGTAGAGGCAGGGTTTCACCGTGTTAGCCAGGATGGTCTTGATCTCCTGACCTTATGATCCGCCTGCCTCGGCCTCCCAAAGTGCTGGGATTAAAGGTGTGAACCACCACACTCGGCTCGTTTCACAGTTCTTGACATGGCATTAATGTTATCATTAGAAATTTCTTTTTCTCTTTTCTTTTTTTGTTTTAAGACACGTGGTCTCTTTTTTTGTTTTAAGAGACGTGGTCTCACTGCCTAGACTGGTCTTGAACTCCTTGGGCTCAAGTGATCCTTCTGCCTCAGCCTCCCAAAGTACTGGGATTATAGCTGTAAACTACCATGCCTGGTCTAGAAATTTCTTTTTAAAACCTTACTCCTTCTCTAAAGGACAACTCAAATCTTTCCTATGAGGCTGGTCCAAGTTTGAGTCGAAAGAAGGCACTATGGGGAGGGCTGCTGCTTTCTGTGAAGGGGATGAGGATGAAACGTTCCCTTACCATGGTGTGGGACAGTATGGCCAAGCAAGCCCCAGGAGCTGGGCTCTGGAATGGGGTCTACTGGGTAGGGGGGAAGAGAGAGGTGGCAGGACTGCTCAGCATCTTACCTCCCCAGACCACTGCAGGACCCACATGTAGGGCTCCTCTGCCCACTTCACTGTCAAGTAACAGGTTGGAGCAGCCTGCCAAAATGGGGGAGGAGAACCAGCCCCAGTAGGCTCATCTATCAGGTGCCAGGAATCCCCCAGCCTGCCCCTTTGATTGAATATGATTTCATTTATTGGATCACAATGACTTACTATGCTCCAATATCATTTTCTTCTCTCTGTCAGACAAAACATAATGGTCCATCTTTTATTTGGTGAGTTATTTCCATATCTTATCGGTTACATGATTTGGCACAAAGCAAAGGACATGGGACTTGGGAGCAACTGAACCTGGATTCCACTCCTGGCTGACCACTCACTAGGTCGGTGTACTTAGCTGAGGGACGTGACCTCTCAGAGCCTTGGCTGTCTCATCTCCAAGATGGGGGCATTACCACCAACCAGAGTTACAATAATAATTTAATAAAATCGGCCGGGCGCAGTGGCTCAAGCCTGTAATCCCAGCACTTTGGGAGGCCGAGATGGGCGGATCACGAGGTCAGGAGATCAAGACCATCCTGGCTAACACGGTGAAACCCCGTCTCTATTAAAAAATACAAAAAAACTAGCCAGGTGAGGTGGCAGGCGCCTGTAGTCCCAGCTAATGTAGTCTCAGCTACTTGGGAGGCGGAGGCAGGAGAATGGCGTAAACCCGGGAGGCAGAGCTTGCAGCGAGCTGAGATCTGGCCACTGCACTCCAGCCTGGGCGACAGAGCGAGACTCCGTCTCAAAAAAAAAAATTAAAAATCACATGAATAAAGCATTTAGCTTACTTCCTAGAGCATGCCTGACAGTTAAAATATAGTAAATAGTGTAAAGGAATAAAGTACAACTGGGCGGAGATGATTGAGTAGAACTGGTTAGCAAGGGAAAATGGAGACCAAGAAAATTGTGAAAAATGTCTGGCATGCTGCAGGGGATCCACAAAGGTTAGTTTCTCTCGTCCTTCTTCCAGGATTGCGCTCCTTGAGGGCAAGGACTAGGCTGTTTATCTTTAAGCATGACAAGCTGCGGGCACAATATTTTGCATGTAGTAGATGCCAAAAAAAAAAGAGTCAGGCGGTGCTTCATTTCAATAGATCATACTTTCATTCTCCTTTCATCTGTACTTCAAATACACTTACTACAAAATTTAAGCACTTATATTGTTTTATAATTATTTCAGGTTTGTTGGTCTGGCCTCTCCAAATAGACAGTAAGGTGCCTGGGGTCAAAAATACGATTGCTTACATTCTACTCTCTAAGTCCCACTAACACAGCACTGACCTAACCAGCTCATTTCAAAGTCAAATAGGTGTCATTTTTTTTGGCTGAAACCAACTGCTCCCCATTACCAAAGGATCAGCAGCTGAGCCCTAACAAGGTCCCTTCCTAAAAAGAAGCTGCCTCAACCCAAAGTGACAAGAAGGCTGACTAACCCTCCAGGTATACAGGGATAAAGAGTGGGACTAACTGTCTGGGATGCCAGTTTAGCATTTCAGTGCTAAAACTGGGAAAGTCCGAGGCAAACTGTGATGCACTGGTTACCCTAGTCACCAACCAGTGACTGTCTGCACTATCATAGCTCTCAAACATCTTTAAAAACTGGGGAAATTAAGTTACTGGCAGGTTACTAAGTCATATGGGAAGGCCAAGGAAGATAAGCAGCCTATTATGAAGAATACCTTAGAAATATCCAGTGGAAGATTGCCAACATACACCTCTGTCTCTCTTTTCTTGAATCCTAAGAAGAAAAACAGCATTAAATGGCAGGAATACATATGGTTAGAGGATTCAGAGGAGTCAGAACACATAAGTCACTTTTTGTATTTCTTTCTTTCTTCCTTTTTTTTTTTTTTTTTTTTTTTTCTTGAGACAGAGTCTTGCTCTGTCACCCAGGCTGGAGTGCAGTGGTATGATCATGGCTCACTACAGCCTCGACCTCCCAGGTCTACACAATCCTCCCACCTCAGCCTCACAAGTGACTGGGACTACAGGCATATGCCACCATAACTGGCTTTTTTTTTTTTTTTTGGTAGAGACAGGGTCTCTCTGTTGCCCAGCCTGGTCTCAAATTCCTGTGCTCAAGCAATCCTCCTACCTCAGTCTCCCAAAGTCCTGGGATTACAGGCGTGAGTCACTGCACCTGACTTCACTTTTTCTTCAATGTTAAAATATTCCCATGCACATACACCCCTACAAACATCCCCCAACCCCCGTGCACACTGAATGGCTATACTGAACCCAATCATTCAGCAATACTTATCAATATTAAGGAGTGGTCCATGATAAGTGCTGGCCGTGCATATCCCTGCCTTCCCCACAACAGGGGATCACTCTGCAGGGACCCAGAGCCATGGGCACACCAGGAATCCAGCACTTGCAACCAGAGAGGTAATTATGAAGTGTTTCGGGACCCATGGGGTTGTGCTTCCCGAGTTAACACTAAGCTGACAGTGGGCAGCATGCAGGGACCTAGGGGAATGCAGGAGGGAGGCTGAAGGGAATCCAGGCAGAGGGAACAGCCCATGCCAGGACATGGAGATACGAAAAAGCTCATTTGGAAAATTGCTCACAGCCAGGACTAGGTGCCAGGTGGATTGCACACCGCATGCAGTGAGTGGTGAGAGAGGAGGCTAGAAAGGCAGGTGAGGCCAAACTATGAAATAACAGAAGGTTATACCATAGCAGTCACAGTTTATTCCACTGGCTGGGTGATATGGGTGAGGGCTGTAACCAGTTAGGGGGTGTCAATAGACCTGGGTTTCAGAAAGATCACTTTGGAGATGGTAGAGGGAAAATTGGAAGAAGGCACAAGTGAAACAGAAGCATGGGATTAGGTGCAGCAGGTGCACTAGGGAGTAAGGGTCTGCATCACAGCAGTGGCAGGCGTCACATCCACTATGAGACAGGAAACATGGTGGCTGACTAGAGGAAAAGCAGAATTTAGGCAGAACTCAAATTTCACACTGAACAGAACTGGGCAGACTGGGAACCATTAACTGGGATCCAAGTTGTAGGATGAGAGTTCCAGTACAAGCGAATCCCCCAGCCTAACTTACCTGGAGATTTCTGCTCTTCCAACACTCCATTCTTCCCAAACAGTTTAGCAGACAGTTGGGGGTCACTACTATTCCAGGACCTGTCAAAGACAGGTGTCAGCATCAAACCTCCCAAGCTCAGACTCCGACAAAAGGAAACATGTGCCAGGCCTAACCAGAGGGGCCTTGCATAAACCTCCATTCCCCTTCCTGACCAAGGACTTCCCTTCCTCCTCCCAGAATCAGGTTCCAAGCCAGGAAGACCTCCATTAGACCTTTTAAATCACTAACAGTTAAAGTATACTTAGGGTTAGGATTGACTGGCAAGAGATGCCAGTCTTAAGACCGGGGCATGGTGAGACAGGAATGGGAGAAAGAGAAGGCTGGGGGATGGAGCGAGGCTTGTTCATTAGCAAAAATTGTTCATTAGCAAAAGGAAGTGACTTACATGCTGCAGTTGCTTTCCAACAGGATCTCCTGCAAAGCCAACCGGCCACAGTCAGAGGAATGCCAGGATAGTTCACCATCATGTAACCACTGAATAGGTACTGTGGTAAGCAGAATAATGCCCCCCTCCCCCGACCAAAAGTGGTCCACATCCTAATCCTTAGAACCTGTGAATATATTAGATTCATGGCAAGGTTGCAGATGGAGTTAAGGTTGCCCATCAACTGACAAAACAGGCCCAGCACGGTAGCTCACGCTTGTAATCTCAACACTTTGGGAGGCCAAGGCGGGTGGATCACCTGAGGTCAGGAGTTCAAGACCAGCCTGGCCAACATGACGAAAACCTGTCTCTACCAAAAATACAAAAATTAGCTGGGTGTGGTGACAGGCACCTGTAATCCCAGCTACTCAGGAGGCTGAGGCAGGAGAATTGCTTGAACTCGGGAGGCAGAGGTTTCAGTGAGCCAAGATTGGGCCACTGCACTCCAGCCTGGGCGACAGAGTGAGACAACGTCTCAAAAAAAAAAAAAAAAAAAGAGAGAGAGAGGTGACAACAGAAACAAAGTTAAAGTGATGTGATATGAGAAGGACTGGACTACTGTTGTTGGCTTTGAGGATGGAGGAAGGGGCTGCAGGCCAAGGAATGCTGGCAGCCTCTAAAAGCTGGAAAAGGCAGGGAAATGGATTCTCCAACTAAAGCCTCCAGAAGGAACACAGCCCTGTCGAAACCTTGATTTTAGCCCACTGAGATGTGTGTCAGACTTGTGACTTACAGAGCTGTGGGATAATATTTGTGTTGTTTAAGCCACTAAGGTTGTAGTATTTTGTAATGAAAGCAAATAGAAAACTAATACAGATAGCATGAGCAACTTTAAAACCACACACAGCTCCGCACAGTGGCTAGCCTGTGGAAATAACAGAACTTTTGGAGTTAGATGCATCTGTGAGTCCAGCCCAGAGACCTTGGGCAAATTTCAACTATCAAATCAGAATCAAAACACCCATGTCATAGATCATGGCAGTGAACTGAGACACTGCACTTGAAGTACTTGCCAGGTGTCAAGAACTCAATGGTAGTTATTGTGTTTATTTTTATGGTTTTCACGGGCACTTTCCTACAATTCCCTTTTTACAAATGAGAAAACCAAAGCTCAAGGATATCAGATGATTTTATAAAATTATAAAAGATACTGAGGTAACTCAGTCCTGTGATTCCAAAGCCTTGGTTCTCTTTCTACAGATAACAAGGCCATCAAAGTCATTTTAAAGGGATTTTTTTCCTGTATTTTACGGAAAACATAAATTAAAACATTAAATTTTAAAATAAAACAGTAACTCTTTTCTCTAACTTATTCCCAGCTATAGGAGAGAACAATCATTTTAGCTGCAACCAACTCTAAATAGAACTAAAAGTAGTTCAGATAATTAAAAGACTTAGGTATGGATGGATAAAAATGGAGAGAGAGGTTTGTGGGCAAAATCAGAGATACAGGATGTTAGCCCCAGTTCCTGGTAATCCCTGGAAAAGCCTATGGGCTTCTGGAACAGAACAGGCACTGAGATCTCCCAAGCCAAGGCCCAGCATAAATCTGTCCAAGATGCCTTTAAGGGCCTGCCGGCTACTATGCTAAGCAGCCAATGCACATTGTCATTTAATCCTCACTCAAACTCTAAGAGGGAGACGTTGTTAACGCATGTTACAGATGAAGTCCCGGAGGTGCAAAGGTGATAACCTAGTATCTGGCCAAGATCACTTAGTACCCATGCTCACAAATGGGAGAAGCCTGTTTTTGTTGTGAATCCAAACCATATGACCGTATGATTCCAAAGTGCTGAGTTTCTTTCCAATCTATTGTTTGGTCTGGAGAAGTATCCTATTTGCGTAGTTTTTTTGTTGTTGCTTTTTGTTTTTTTTGTTTTTGTGTCGCCCAGGCTGGAGTGCAATGGTGCGATCTTGGCTCACTGCAACCTCTGCCTCCCACGTTCAAGCGATTCTCCCACCCTAGCCTCCCAGATTGCTGGGACTACAGGCACGCACTACCACGTCGGCTAATTTTTGTGTTTTTAGTAGGGACGAGGTTTTGCCATGTTGGCCAGGCTTTATTTGTGTTTTTAAAAAGACCTAAAGAATACATAAGGTGCTCTTACGACTCACCAACAAAGACAACAAATAAACCGATTAAAAAGTGAGCAAAGGATCTGCTAGACATTTCTCTGAAGACAAATGGCCAATAAGCACATGAAAAGATGCTCTGCATCTTTGGCCATTAGGAAAGTGCAAATCAAAACCACAATGATAACACTTCATATCAATCAGGGTGGCTAAAAGCAAGAGATACAGATAACATCCTGTACTTCTAACAGGTGTTAAGGACATGAAGAAACAGGAGCCCACATATTGCTGGTAGGAATGTAAAATGGTGCAGCCACTTTGGAAAAGTTTAGCAGGCTCTCAAAAAGTTAGACAGGGAATTACCATATGACCCAGCAAGTCCACTCCTGGGTAACTATTCAAGAGAAATTCAAATATGTGTCCACACAAAGACATTTCCACGAATATTCATAGTAGTGTTGCTTATAGCAGCCAAAAAGTGAAAACAATCCAAATATCCATCAACTGATGAATGAATGAAGTGCGGTATAGCAATACAATACAATATTATTTAGCGATATAAAAGGAATGAAGTAGTAATACATGCTATACAACCTGGATGAATCTCAAAAATGATGCTAAAGGAAAGAAGGCCACATATTGCATGATTCCACTTCTCTGAAAAGTCCTGAATAGACAAATCAGTAAAGATAGAAAGTAGATTAGTGGCTGCCCAGGATTGGGGAGGCAGAGAGGGAAAAGAGGAGTGACTGCTAACTGACAGGAGATCTCTTTTGGGGGTGATGAAGATGTTCTAAAATTAGATTGTTGTGATGGTTGTACTGTAAACACACCAAATATACTGAAAACACTTGAGGTGCACACTTAGAACAGGTGAATTTTATGGTATGTGAATTATATCTCAATAAAGCTTTAAAAAAATGTCAATACGCATTTTCATGAACGGTCAGTATGAGCAAGCATTTCTTCAGCTTTCAAACCTCACAAACCACCACCCACACAAACGAGGCCTTCCACAGCCGGGATCATTCTGTTTCCATGACTTGTATATGAGGACTCAGTGTTGCTCAGCTCCTGCAGCACATTTAGTTTGCTAAACTAAAAGATTTCTGTTCAGCAAACTAAGTTTAAATTTCGTTTTTTTAAACCATAAAGTTTTTTTTTTTTTTGGCTTTTTGAGACAGAGTCTGGCTCTGTCGCCCAGGCCGGAGTGCAATGACACAATCTTAGCTCACTGCAACCTCCGCCTCCCGGGTTCAAGCGATTCTCCTGCCTCAGCCTCCTGAGTAGCTGAAACTATAGGCGCGCACCACCACGCCCAGCTAATTTTTGTACTTTTAGTAGAGACCGGGTTTCACCATATTGGCCAGGCTGGGCTCGAACTCTTGACCTCAGGTGATCTGCCCGCCTCGGCCTCCCAAAGTGCTGGGATTACAGTCGTGAGCCACCGCGCCCGGTCTCAGAAAGTTTTTAAAGGGCTTCGAAGGGACGGAGGAATGGCAGAGGCGTCTTTTCCCATAAAGTGGCCACAGTTCTGCACATGGCGCTCCCAGCCTGCACAAATCCGGACTAGGAGGGCCGCTCCCACCCGGCGCGAGCGAGCGACGTCCCCGCGGGAACAGAGACCTCTTTCCCCCGTCCATCGGGACGAGGGCGTTTTCCACAGCTGCCTGCCGACGCCCCTCCCTCCCAACCCTCGCCCGGCAGCCCGGGACCTGGGGACAAGTCATACCTCGTGTCGCGGGCCACGCGCGTCCACCTGCGGTCGCGACGCCCAGCCTTCGCGCCTTCTCCCTCCGCGCTCCGCCCCCTCAGAGCCCGGGGGCACGGGGCGGGCCTTGCCGGCAGCCAATCCCCAGCGGCCACGGGGGTAAGAGCCTCGCGGCGCCCAGGACCGTGTGCCGCCGGAGAGTAACGGAAGTAGCGCAGGAGCTGGTGACCGTTGTCCCTGCGTCCGACCCTCAGCCCGCAACCTCTGTCCTACGGCCAAAAATAACGTTTGCAGAAAGAGCGCAGCGGAGTAGGTGGGCGAGGGGCGCCTGGCGCTGTGCGGGCCAAGGGGATTCCTTCCTGGGGGTGAGCGGCGCACGTGACACTCCTGGGCGCGTGTGAAGGCAGCGCCCGGCCGAGACCGGCTCCGTGCAGACACGGGCTGTCGGCGGCAGCAGGGAGCTCTCCGGTCAGTGGGGCGCGGCCGGTTCGCACGTGCGGCCGCAGCACCTTTCTCCCGAGCTCGCAGCCTCGGACCCGCCTCTCCCGTGGCGCTCACCCCGCCGCCCCTGGCTCTGAGCAGGAGGTGGCGGGGCTGGGAGGCGCCAGCCGCGGAGGGGAGGGGCGCGCGAAGTTGATGGGCCGTCCGCCGTCCGTCCACCGTCTGTCGCGGCGCCGAGGACACTCCCGCCGCCTCCGCTCGGTCCCCTCTGGTCCCTGGGAGCGTGGGCTGGGCCGCAGAGGGCTTCCGTGGGCCTGGCCTCTCCCACCGCGGGAGCAAAGAGCAGGGGGAAGCCCCCGGCCCCCTCCGCGAGCCACGGTGTCCTCGGGCCGGGCAGGCGTTGAAGACGAGCCCGGGCGGGGCCCCCGTGTTCGTGCCTGTCGCCTGCCGTGTCCGGAGCAGAGGCTAGCGCCCGCCCGCTCGGCGCCCCGGGCCGTGAGGACCCCACCCTGCCGGGCGTGGGCGACGGCCGGACGGGTGGCGGAGCAGCCGTCGCGGGGCCTCGCCGCGGCCTCCAGCGCCCGAGTCACGGGGAATGCAGTGGCCCCCGACCCCTGGCGCCTCTGCGTGTCTGGGCTGGGCCTCCTCGCTCGCCTCCTTCACGGCCGCGACGCTCCTGGGCCGAGCCGGCCCGGGCCCCCTCATGGCGGCCAAGTGGTTCAAGGAGTTCCCCCTGAACCTGAAGACCGTGTCGGAGCGGGCCAAGCCCGGGGGCGGCGGCGGCAAACTGCGCAAGAACTCGGAGGCGGGCGGCGCTGGGCCGGGTCCTGGCAAGGGCCGCAAGAACTCGGCGGCCGAGCTGGGGAGCGGCAGGGCCGGCATCGGCCCCAAGGACAGCCGGCTGTCCCGCGACAGCCTGCAGGGTCTGATTCAGGCCGCCGCGGGCAAGGGCCGCAAAAACTCCCGGGCCACAGAGGAGGAGCCCCACCGGGGTGCGACCAAGAGCTCCGGCTGCAGCACCTACATCAACAGGCTCATCAAAGTGGACACTCAGGAGAAGAACGGGAAGAGCAACTACCCCAGTAGCAGTAGCTCCAGCTCCAGCTCCTCTTCCTCCGCGTCCTCTTCCCCTTCCTCCCTGGGGCCTGAGCTGGACAAGGGCAAGATTATTAAGCAGCAAGACACGGTAAGAATGCAGCCTCCCTTGGACCACCTCTCAGTTGAAGGGGAGCCGCGGGCACCTGCGAAGCCCTAGGCTTCTTTAGACCTAAGAGGCGATGAGGATAGGTTTCCTAAGGTCCTTTCTCCCTCCACAATTCGGGAACTCCTGAACGACCATTTAAAACTCTTAGACGGTTTTTTAATTCTTGAAAAATTCTTATTCTAGAGGTGGGGAGCTTTGCAGAAATGTACTAGCCATTGAATTTTGTTAGCAGTTTAGAAGAGTCGTTGAATGAGATATTCCTGTTTGGTTACATTTGACCCTTTTATAGATGTAGTTTATTTTAATTTTGATATTCAGGGGAATTGCAAAGCTAGACTTGTGTATGCCTTTTATGCTTCTTGAACATAAGGAATGGTAACCTCTCAACTGTGTAAGTATGCATTTCAAAGCTTCAGGAAATGGGTTGACCAACCGCCTTCCCCACTGATTTGGAAGTTCCATCATTTTCTGCAGTTCCACCGAGTAAAGCGTTCCTCGGAGCTTCAGCAAGTCTCCAAGACTGCTGCCCTTTCATTCATTCCATGGGTATTTGTTGTGCAGCAACCGTATGAGAAAAGGGGCACAGGGCATCAGGGACTGTGGGGAATACAGAATATGACAAGAAAATGCTCTCAAGGAGATTACAGATGAGAAGAGAGGCTGTGTCCTGCGACCGACACACTGGAGGTTTTCTGGGTGCTGTCCAGTGTGGAAAAGTTAAGAAAAGGAGTGTGAACATAGGAAGGGACTCCATCCATTCTTGCTGAGTTGAGTTGGTCTGATTTGGTTGTTTTTATCTTCTCTCCGATGTGAAACGGGGAGAGAAAAGAGCTCAAACCGAGATTTCAGACTCCGGTCCAGGCGATCATTTCCTAACATGGGAGCTTTAATATTCTCTTGCCCTGACTTCAAACCTGCTACCTCCCTGGATGAAGTCAAGAGCCCATAATACATGCTATGTATGTCTGCATTGAGCACTTCTATTCATTCCTCCATTCATTTTTTCATGCTGTAAATACAGCATGCCCACCCTGAGCCAGGCACTGAGCGGAGAGCTGTGTAAAGATGGACAGGGACCCAGCTCATGTTATTCAGTGGTCCACCTGACTGTGTGACTAGATCACAATCACCTTGAAGCCAAGGGCTGAGTATCATCTTAGGTTCCTCACTGTATCTTGCAACTGCAGTACACATGGTGGGTAGTCAAGATAAATGTTTGTTAAGTGAATGGCAGTCGCAGTCACAGTCCCTTGCAGTGGTTGTCTGGTTATTTTTATGGTTGTCACTTCTGGATGTCTGAAGTTTCTGAGACTATTTCCAGGCTGTTTCCTCCTCTTCGCTTCTCCTCATGTATCTGAATTCTCACCAACTCCAGTGTTATTTCTAAACTCTTTGGAGAATGTAACGGAGGTTGTGGAGCAAGGCCTGGAGGAGCTTCCTCCGTGAGAAGGGTCCCCTAACCTCTGGTGTTGTCACCCATGTTGTCACACATCACCTCCTCAGGCACCTTCTATTTTTGGAAAGACAGATGCTTTCTGACACAAAATAGGGGATCCCAGATAGGGATCAAAACCCTATCTGGTCTGTAGCCTGTGACAGTCAATTTGCCTATGAATTGTTGAACGAAGAACGCCTACAATACTGTTTAGTACTGACCTATTTCTCATTTATGAAGCCTGTCTCTTTGGAGCTGTAATCCACTCCTTGAGGACAGGAAGGATGCCTTAGGTTTATTTTGACTCCCTCACAGTGCCTAGCCAGTGCTGGTGGATGACTGACTGACTCATTATGACTGTACTGCTCAGCGGATTGAAGTTTGAAAAACTCAATTCATAGGGTATATGGTAAAGCCACATACCCTTTTTGCTGTAAAGCCACGGGTACCCTTCACTCCCCACCCACATCCACCCCTGCCACCCTCTAACTCAGAAAAGGTTTAATGCTTGGGGAAATAAAGGAAGGTATAAAGAGCCTTGGGGATAAGTGAGTTTAGATGAATTGTTGCAAATCAACTATACAACCAAAAAAATCAGGTGTTTATCTAACTGGGACACATAGTCAAGTGCAAAAGCTATCTGGAACTGGTTGTAGAGATTTTGACCTCTTTGGAGATGCAGGAGATGTCAGTAGCCATTTTGATACCATTGCCATTTTGGTTTATGGTGGCCCTTAGCAACTGTCCTTTTTTGTTATTTTACAGGTCATCATTTTAGAAGACTATGCTGACCCTTATGATGCTAAACGCACAAAGGGTCAAAGGGATGCAGAGAGAGTCGGAGAGAACGATGGTTACATGGAACCATATGATGCACAACAAATGATAACAGGTTTGTAACAGGCTCTGCAGAATAGGGACTGAAATCTCACACTCAGAGTGTTGTAATACAGCAACCCGTGTCTATTGGGGAAGAGGGATAAAACAGTTTAACCAGATCCTGCTGACTTGAAGAAACAGAAAGTAGACCCCAAACTAATGTCAGACTAGGTAACTTCCTTTATGATTTAGTATCCTTCAGAGTTTTAGAATTTAAAGGAGTCTTTAAAGTTTTTCTAGTTTTGTGCAAGATGGCATTTATGAGTGCAGATCTGCTCAGAATGTGATGTTCAGTTTTAACATGATTATATACATTTTGGGGCCACTTTCAGAAGCTTTAACATTCATAATGGGAGTCATACATCTTACCAAGGATCTAATACATACTTAAGGGAGTTTAATCTATTAAAAAATGCAAGCATGGCCAGGCACAGTAGCTCATGCCTGTAATTCCAGCACTTTGGGAGAGAGGTGGGCAGATCACATGAGGCCAAGAGTTTGAGACCAGCCTGGCCAACATAACAAAACCCCATCTCTACTAAAAATACAAAAATTAGCCAGGCATGGTGGTGCACACCTGTAATCCCACCTCGTTGAGGATCTGAGGCACGAGAATCACTTGAACCAGGGAGGAGGAGGTTGCAACAAGCCAAGATCACGCCACTGCACTCCAGCCTGGGCGACAAAGCAAAAAAAAAAAAAAAAAAAAAAAAAAGCCCAGGCACAGTGGCTCACGCCAATAATCCCAGCACTTTGGTAGGGCGAACTGGGAGGATCACCTGAGGTCGGGAGTTTGAGACCAGCCTGACCAGTGTGGAGAAACCCTGTCTCTACTAAAAAAAAAAAAAAAAAAAACACACACAAAATTAGCCAGGCATGGTGGTGCATGCCTATAATCCCAGCTACTCAGGAGACTGAGGCAGGAGAATTGCTTGAACCTGGGAGGTAGAGATTGCAGTGAGCTGAGATCACGCCATTGCACTCTAGCCTGGGCAACAGGAATGAAATTCTGTCTTAAAAAAAAAAATGCAGGCCGGGCGTGGTGGCTCAAGCCTGTAATCCCAGCACTTTGGGAGGCCGAGACGGGCGGATCACGAGGTCAGGAGATCGAGACCATCCTGGCTAACACGGTGAAACCCCGTCTCTACTAAAAAAAATACAAAAAGCTAGCCGGGCGAGGTGGCGGGCGTCTGTAGTCCCAGCTACTCGGGAGGCTGAGGCAGGAGAATGGCGTAAACCCGGAAGGCGGAGCTTGCAGTGAGCTGAGATCCGGCCACTGCACTCCAGCCCGGGCGACAGAGCAAGACTCCGTCTCAAAAAAAAAAAAAAAAAAAATGCAAATATGCGATTCTGCATTTTGTAGTAGAAGACTTTCTCAAGTTCTACAATATTGGATCCAAAAGTTTAATTACTAAGCAATAATTAACAATCACTGCTGGCTGGGTGTGGTGGCTCACGCCTGTAATCCCAGCACTTTTGGAGGCCGAGGTGGGCGGATCACCTGAGGTCAGGAGTTCGAGATCAGTCTGACCAACATGGAGAAATCCCGTCTCTACTAAAAATACAAAAAATTAGCTGGCATCATGGTGCATGCCTGTAATTCCAGCTATTCGGGAGGCTGAGGCAGGAGAATCGCTTGAACTCGCGAGGCAGAGGTTGTGGTGAGCCGAGATCGTGCCATTGCACTCCAGCCTAGCCAACAATAGCGAAATTCTGTCTCAAAAAAAAAAACAAAACTGCTGTAAACCAAGCCATTCAAGGCAAACCACCTAAAACCAAAGACTAATCTTGTAACTTTTCAAGTCAGAACAATTCCAGTTTGTGAGCTAAGCAGTCACTCTGTCATTCTTAGTGTCAAACTTTTCCCTTTTAGTCATAATTAAGTTGATATAAATGATACTTAAATAGAAATAATATAGAGTTATTTGTGAACTTTATGTATTCATCTAGTTTTCCTTAAACATTCTTCCATCCATAATGAAAAATGTAGTTGCTGAGTGCTGACTCAAGGGAGCCTTATTTGAATCTTGTGGGTTTCATGCCTGGGAAGAGTAACTGGTGCCACATGAAAGACTCTGTCTCTTCTGTTTAGAACAGATTGAAGAGTTGTCAAGCTCACGTTCTGTAAGTATAGTCTCAGAAGAGTTGAGCAGAGGGTAGTGGCAGCACACTGGAAAGGGCCAAGACAGGCTTCAGAATGAAAACGAGCTGGAACAGGAAAGCCTGGCTCCGCTTCCTGCTTCTCTGCTTACAGAGATAAGGCAGTCCGTGTGGGGAGGGTGTACCCTGGCCAGGCTGTGACCCTGAAGGTCACTGGACTGTGACCCCTAATGAAATCTGTGAATGAAAGGAAGTGAAAATGAACTGTCAGAGTTTTAAAAAACATCAGAGCCTTGAAAGGAATAGGGAAAAGGATTTACTTTTACATAAAATTGAGGGAAAGGATTTTCTTAGTTTTATGCTTGTGATTCACCTTTCTTTGTCCTTGGGTTATTATTCTTATCTTTTTCTTTAACTAAAGTAGGTAGTTTATACCGTACATCTGTTTATTTTGAGAGCTGCACTGATAAGAGGGAACGTGCTGTGATTTTATAAAAATGAATATAATTTTGGTGGTTTTTTTGTTTTTTCATGTAATTCCCACAAGAGCTCTGTAAGCTAGGGGACTACAATGCTGTCCCCCTCATGACAGGGTGAAAAAAAACAAGATCAAAGGGATTCGGGCTTGCCTGTGTTCAGGAGACGTTTTAAGAGACAGAGCAGGAATTAGCACCCGGATCTCCCACTCCATATTGAGTGGTCTGTCCCCGACACCACATGGCGTTCAGGACACACTTGAAATGCCATATGCAAAACCACCGTAAACTTCACCCATAAGTGAGGCATCTTTCCGCCCAACCAAGAATGATGTCTTCAGAAGTCAAAATTGTCCAACATGGAATAAATGTAATAATAATCACTAGCATTTAATATTTGAGGGTGTATTAAGTTCCATGCTCTGTTTTAAACAATTTCTGAAAATAAATTCATTTAGGAATACAAAATTAATATATTCAATTGGCAAATAAATTCAAATTTATTAAAAATCCAAATTACTAACTTTCTAAACTAGTGATCTAAGTATACTTTGCTCTTTAAAAAAATTTAGTTTGTGGATTTTAAAGTTTCTTCATTTCGAATATTCGAAATCAGTGTAGAGACTCTACGTCTTATTCTACCCATAGGTTAGAAGCTGGACAGAATAACAGGAAGTGAGTTTATCGGAAGCTAGAAATAAAAGATTTGCCGCTGGGCTTTTGTTTTTTGTTTTTTAAAACCCTTTACTTTTTTATTCAGTTTGCTTCTTGTGTACCTGATTGTCAAGTCCAAGTTCAGAAATTTCCCATCTTTCTTGAGAAACGATAGAGATTTTTTTTACTTGTTTCAGCATTTCTGGAGATGGAAAGGATTTTAATGAACACAGTTAAACTGTGGAGTGGTTAAATCTGTGTTGCCATTCTCTGTATTGCCTTTTTTCTACCAGTGAAATGGGAATTACAGGCCTGGTTTTAACAGTATCTTAGGTGTGTGGAATACTGCCCATATGTTGTTTTAGAATACCCAACAAATATTTCTTGGGAGTTTATTTGTTATGTACTAAGCCCTGTCCTGAGCTCTGGGCATACAGGAAACAAGACCCACATGATTTCTGCCCTTGGACCTCACAACCTAAGGGGGAAGCAGACCTAACACCAGCAAAGAAAATAAGTCATTGAAAAGCATGATTAAGTGCCATGAAGTTGAGAATAGGAGCCAGCATCTACCTCAGGGGCAGAGGAAACCCAGAGAAGCCCATGGCTTTCCTGTGGCCAAATCGCTATGGGACCCAGGCTCCCTGGGTCCCCCCAAAACTTTGCTCTTTTAAAAATTAAGAATTTATGAATTTATGAGTAAATTATCACTGAGATTTATCTAGAGGATTGTTCATAAAAAGATATGACTGAATACAAGGCAATATTCATAAAAACCTCTTGTTTTTCTGCTAAATTCACAGGAACATTTCAACTAAATAGTCTAGCTAAAATATTTAGCTAAATATTTAGCAGAAATATTCTACATAGTCTAGCATTAGGAGTTTTAGCCACCATTTGAAACGTTAGCATTGGACGGGTCTTTAAAAGTTCCCATTGGCTAGTTAGCATGAGGCTTCTTTCCGCAGTTGATGTCATACAGCTGTAACTTGAGAGCTTACTAGGTACCAGCCTGGCCAAATTACCTCACTAAATCTTGCAACAACCCTGTAAAGTGTTTTGTTTGTTGAGATGGAGTCTTGCTGTGTTGCCCAGGCTGGAATGCAATCTCAGCTCACTGCAACCTCTGCCTCCCAGGTTCAAGTGATTCTCCTGCCTCAGCCTCCCAAGTAGCTGGGATTACAGGCACCTGCCACCACACCTGGCTAATTATTGTATTTTTAGTAGAGACAGGGTTTCACCATGTTGGTCAGACTGGTCTCAAACTCCTGACCTCAAGTGATCCTCGTGCCTCGGCCTCCCAAAGTACTGGGATTGCCAGCCACAAAGTGAGCCACCTTGCAAGTGGGTTTCTTTACAGTTGAGGAAACCTAGGTTCAGAAAGATTAAATAATTTGTCCAAATTACACAACTGAAAATACCGTGTCATTCAGCAAGCTGTAGTTTTAGCTTTTGAGCTCCAGTCGAAGATTATTTTTAAAATTTTATTTTTACTTCCAAATGATTTTGTTGGTTTGTTTAAATAGCCAAATCTAAAAGAGAACCTCACTGTTCGAGTCTCCATTAAAAAAAAAAAAAAGCTATTATGTCCATCTGGCCAGGCCCAGTGGCTCATGCATGTAATCCTAGCACTCTGGGAGGCCAAGGTGGGAGGATCAGTTGAGACCAGGAGTTCAAGACCAACGTAGCCAACATCGTGGGACCCCATCTCTAAAAAAAAAAAAAAAAAAAAAAAAATTATGTCCATCTTTGCCTGTGATTTAAACAGAAAAAAACCTTATGGAAAAAAGTGCAAATGAATACTGGTTTTGATTTGTCTTTATTCTCCTTGCTAAATTTCAGGGTTTCTGAATTATACCTGCTTTTGTTCAGATGTTTAGATTTATTCAGTAAGAAAATATTAAAGTGATTTTAAAAGCTTGAGCATGATCAGATGTGAGTAAAAAATTGCCAAACAGCCCTGTTTCTGATGCCAGAAGGAAAATAGAGTCTTAAGAGGCTCTAAGTTTAATGTTTTGGAAACATGAAATGGATTAAAATGAATTAGGGAAACAGGCACATTATTTGGAAATTGGAATTAACATTTTACATGAAATCATTTGAGCATAAGGCATGGACTCTGGAGTTGGTAATAACTGGCCTTACCATAACTACTGCATGAGTGGTATACCTAGTCAATACAGCCATGAGTTAGACACTCCAGAGACAATTCTATTTTCATAGAGCATTCTGGACTATATAGGGCAATACTTACTGCTAACTACAATTAATTTAGTAAAAGAAAATCTTAGTCTTCTGCTAAGACTTTCTTGTTTTCGTGTGAATGGCATAATTACCTGCAGCGAGTTGGGGATTGAGAAGGGAAAATTTTGGGCCCCTATAATGTTTCACACCAACCAACTGCATGTTTTTAGTAGGTGCACGTCAGTCCTGAGCTTCAGCCCCAGGCGCAAATGAGTGTTTATCTGCTGCCCGTCCCCTGCATTCTGTTGTCTGCTGTGGTAAATGGCCTCTATCGGCAGCCAGGGTGTAGCTTCCTCTTGCCATTTCCTCCTTCTCAGGCTCGTTTCCTCTTGGAGCCAGCTCTGCACGTCAGGGGCTATTCTCCCTGCAGGAAGGGTCGACTTGCAGCCCCACGATTGTTTCTGTTTCTATGGCGCCTCAGGTTTGGGGGCAGCCAGGTGTTGGAATGGACTGGAAGGTTACTCCCCTTGAAGGGGGCGGGTGGTATGGGGAGGGAAGGCCTGTGCTCAAGCCCTTTCTCCCCCTAATTAAACATTGATTCAAAAGATGATAGCAGTTTGCATATTTTGCCTAATCCCAGGATCCTGCAAGAAAGGATTCTCAACTCCATGCTTTGTGTATCTCCCAGAACTTTTAAGTATGGGGAGACTGTCTAAATAGAAGGACCTCATTGCAAAAGTAAAAACTCAAACACATGTGTAATAACTCAAGATTCTAATCACTATACATCATTTTATTTTATTTTAGGGGAGGTGGGCTGGAGGGCCTGATGGGAACACTGCCCGTCCACCCTGTACATCATTTTAATCCAAATGTATTGAAATGTCCTTGTGAGCAGGGCTCCTTCTGTCTTAAGGTTGGAATCACCTCTTTTTCCTTTTAGTTTAGCTGGGGCAGAATTGCAGCGAGGACCTTGGGAAAGGGTTTCCCCAGCCTGTGCCAGATGGTCTCAACTGAGTGTAAACTATGATTAGAAACCTAAAAATTCTATTCTATATTCATCCTTTGAACTCCTTTGTGTTTTCTGCTTCCCTTTTCTTAGTTCTTTAGAAAAGTTCCTTTTAAAAAAATTACAGCCTTGTCTTAATTGAACCAAGAACAGAGTATGTTTTTGTTTCTTGTTTTCCATATCTCCGTTTGGAGTAAGCAATGAAGAAGAAAAGCTGTAGGATTGAGAGTCCAGGAACTCAGGAGATGCAGCTCTGACCTCAGACAACCCCAGATACCTGGCCTGGCCTGGGGGTGGGGGCCAGGGACAGTTCTTCCGACTCTTACATTCTGATGTGGAAGTTGTAGACACAAGCAGTACCTTTCTCCTCAGGATGGGACTAGCAATGACAGATAGGCTCTGGAGCACGAGGAAGCAGGATGGGGGCTGTGGGCACCCAGGAGGTGTGGAAGTGGTTCTCAGGTTTAGCTGCTCTTTAGAATCACCTGGGGGATTTTTACACTCTGACTCCCACGCTGCGCCCCAGACCAATCCAGTCCGAACCTCTGGTGGTTAAAGCAGTATGCGTTAAAGCCCCCAGGTGATTTCAATGAGCTGTCCCTGCACAGAATTTGAGACAGCTGCTGACAGCCCCTAGTCAGCAGAGAACTGTAACCTCAGCCTGTACCTAAGTTTTGCGCTTTTGAATTTGGTGTCCTGATTTTAATAACGTTTCCCTGATTTGTTGCCCTCTTTTTGTTATAGAGGTCTTAATGAGTCAGTGGTATTTCTCCACGGACCATCCCCATGCCTGTTTTGAAGTTACAAATAGAAAGTCTTTCCACTCTTTGTGTCTGTGGCCCTGCGGTCTCTTGAGCCTCTTCCTCCTCACCTGACCCCTCAGCCTTCTTGGCTGGCACCTCTCCTTCCAGCCACCCTTAACTGAAGGAGTCCCAGATTCTGCCTTTGATCCTCTCTCGTTTTCAATCTACCCTCCTTTTCTCTTGTGATTGCTTTCATTCTCACAATATTCACAACGATCCATTTGTTAACCCCTTGACATATTCATCCAGATCCACACTGTCACCTGCCTGGAGACATTCTACAGCTCCCTCCCCTCCCTCTCCTCCCATCCATCCATCCAATCATTATTTAGCATAATGATATGTCCTGCAATAATAAACAAGATATGGTGGTCTCTGCCCTGGCAGACTCCACCAAATTGAAAATACAAATGCGTCAACATATAAATGGATGCAGTGGGAGAAGAGCAGGGTAAGAGTGGGTTGGTCCAGCCTTGGCACCTGATCAACTCTGTGGGGCATCAGAGAAGAAGGTGGGTAGGAAAGGCTTCTCCAGAGAGGAGAAGATGCTGAGTTAGATTGTAAAGGATTGCAAGATTGCCAGGACACAGGTGGGCTCAAGACAGTGTAGTATACAGGGAACTGTAGAACATTGGTCAGAGCAAAGAGTTGAATTGTGGAGAGATGGGGCAGGGTAGTGTCGAGAAATTGGGGAGAAAGACAGTGACCTACTCATATAAGCCTCCCATGCCGTTCTAAGTGTTCTTCACTTCTTGTTTTTTTTTTTTTTTTTTTTTTGAGACAAAGTCTGGCTCTGTCTCCCAGGCTGGAGTGCAGTGGCGCGATCTCGGCTCACTGCAACCTCCACCTCCCGGGTTCACACAATTCTCCTGCCTCAGCCTCCTGAGTAGCTGGGACTACAGGCGCCCACCACCACGCCCAGCTAATTTTTTGTATTTTTAGTAGAAACAGGGTTTCACTGTGTTCGCCAGGATGGTCTCGATCTCCTGACCTTGTGATCCGCCCACCTTGGCCTCCCAAAGTGCTGGGATTACAGGCGTGAGCCACCACGCCTGGCCTCTTCACTTCTTAAGTAGACAGTCGGGAGCTTATGAGGTGTTAAGAGATGAAATGAGATATCTGCATATAGAAAGTTTCTCCTTGACTATGACCAGGTAGAGGATGGTTTGAAGGCTTCCTGATGGGCGTTTAGAAGAGCCACAAAAATGACGCTTCTGTTGGTCTATAATGTAGACTCTGCATCACCAGCTCTGGTTGTCCAGACTCCAGCCATCTCTAAGTCTACCTGGCAAGGCCCCTTGACCCCAGGATGCTCACCACCCTGTGCTGCTAGTTCCTTTTCACTGTGGCTGGCTGGCTGGTTAGCTAGCTAGTAGTTGGTTGGTTTGCATCTGGTTTTTTCCATCTATTTTTATGCCCCAGTTCAGACTGTACCTTTCTGATTTACTCTATCCTGTACACCATGGTTAGAGTTATCTTCCAGTGAAACACACATGTAATTGTTATTCCTTGCTAAAATAAAAAAACAAAAAACCTTATAATGGTTTTGTATTACATACACAACCGTCTAAACTTTGTGTCCTTACTTTTAAAATGTCTACACCTTGGCACTTGGCTTGCCTGTGCTTCCAGCTGCTTGTCTCACTACCCATTGCCTCTCTCCTTTGTGGTCTTCTGGTCTTTAGACTCATCTCTCAGCTCCTCATTGTGGAACAAGACCTCTATCGTTCCCACCTCCATATCTTCACTCATGCAGCTTCCTCCACTGGAAATGACCTTCTCTATCAAAGTCAACTCATCTTCCATTTCTTTTCCACTTGGAGTCAATCCAAGTGTAGTGGCTAAAGAGTATAGCTTCTAGAGCCCAACTTCCTGCTTCTGAATCCAGGCTTTGGCACTTACTGGTTTAGGCAATTTCCTTAAACTCTTTGTGCTTCAGTTTTCTCTTCTGTAATAAATAATGATATCCCATAATCACAGAGGGATTGTGAAAGTTACTAGACACTTAGAATAGTGCTTCACACATGGTAAGTCATCGATAAATGTTAGCTGCTGAGTTGTTATTACTGGTTTTCCTTGTAACACTTCTTTTACTTTGATTTATCCTGGAGTTGTTAGCCCAATACATATTATTTGTAAATGTGTCTGGCTTCCCCCAGTTTATTGAAACTGCATAGGAGTCAAGAATTCTGACTAATGCACGTAAATGCTTTACCTCAGTGTATATGCAGCAGTGCTTTGAATATCCAGACAGTCCCTGACTTACTGTGGTTTGACTTACAATTTTCAACCTTTACAGTGGTGCAAAAGTGATATGCATTCAGTAGAAATTGTACTTTGAGTCGCATATAGCCATTCTGGTGTTTACTTTCAGCATTCAGTAGATTACATGAGATATTGAAAACTTTATTACAAAATAGGCTTTGTGTCAGATGATCATGTCCAGCTGTGGGCTAATGTGTTCGTTTAAGGTGGGCTAGACTAAACCATGATACTGAGTAGATTAGATGTATTAAATGCATTTTTGACTTGCAGTCCATTTTATTACAATTCTTTTATCTGGGCTTCCTGACAAGATATAAAAACTTTGAAGGTGAGCTATACTCAGAGCAGACACCAGAACCTGGAACTTAAGCAGGTCACCCTAAGGCCACTACTTACAAACTGCAAGTGGCACCCCAGAGGTGTGATTGTCTTCAGATGTAATCTCCTACCTTAAAAGTGGATCCCAGCCAGCGTGGTGGCTCACGTCTGTAATCCCAGCACTTTGGAAGGCCGAGGTGGGCAGATCATGAGGACAGATCGAGACCATCCTGCCTAACACAGTGAAACCCCATCTCTACTAAAAATACAAAAAAAGAAAAAAAAAATTAGCCGGGCGTGGTGGCAGGCGCCTGTAGTCCCAGCTGCTTGGGAGGCTGAGGCAGGAGAATGGCCTGAACCCAGGAGGCGGAGGTTGCAGTGAACTGAGATCTCACCAATGCACTCCAGCCTGGGCGACAGAGCAAGACTCCGTCTCAAAGAAAAAAAAAAAAAAGTGGATCCCATTATCTGACTCAGGCAGCTGGAGGGAAGAAGTTGTAGGCACCTTCATTTTGCTTTTGTAACACAGCTGAGAAGTAATCAGCCCATCAGGAAACAATCTTGGAGTTATCTGCCACCTTCAGACAGACAGACAGAGGTGCTGAGGTAATTGGGTTAATGAGGCTTTTATGGCACCTTTTATGGCACCTTTGCTTTCAAGGCATTGTGTATGGTATGTGTTTTTCAGAAATTAGACGACGGGGTTCCAAAGATCCCCTGGTGAAGGCTCTCCAGCTGCTTGACAGTCCCTGTGAACCTGCAGAGGGTGGCCTGAAGTCAGAGACCTTGGCCAAAAGACGGAGTTCCAAGGACCTCCTGGGGAAGCCGCCACAGCTGTACGACACTCCCTACGAGCCTGCAGAAGGGGGGCCCAGGGCAGAGGGGAAGGCATGGCCCCCTGACAGCCGGCTGCCTGAGAACGATGAGCGGCCCGCGGCTGAGTATGAGCAGCCGTGGGAGTGGAAGAAGGAGCAGATCGTGCGGGCTCTGTCAGGTGAGGGCGCCAGGCCAGGCCCGCCCCAGTGTGACTTCAGGCTTCCAGCCACCGCACCGGCCCGGCATTTGTTTTTTAACTTGTGGGTACCTTTATATTCCTTTCTCTTCTCAGTGTCCAGCTGTTTTGGAAATGCCTGAAGTGACCATTGGAAGAACACACCTGGCTGGGCGGGTGGCTTGTGCCTGTAATCCAGGTCACTTTGGGAGGGCAAGGCAGGTGCATCACTTGACCCCAGGAGTTCAAGACCAGCCTGGCCAACATGACGAAACTCCATCTCTACTAAAAAGACAAAAATGAGCTGGGCCTGGTGGCGGGCACCTATAATCCCAGCTACTGGGCAGGCTGAGACAGGAGAATTGCTTGAACCCAAGAGGTGGGGAGGTTGCAGTGAGCCAAGATCACGCCAGTGCACTCCAGCCTGGGCGACAGAGCAAGATTCTGACTCAAAAATAATAGTAATAATAATACAAAAGTATAACCAGGCCAGGCGTGGTGGCTCATGCCTGTAATCCTAGCACTTTGAGAGGCCGAGGTGGGCGGATCACTAGGTCAAGAGATGGAGACCATCCTGCCAACATGGTGAAACCCCATCTCTACTAGAAATACAAAAGTTAGCTGGGTGTTGTGGCGCACACCTGTAGTCCCAGCTACAGCTCGAGAGGCTAAGACAGGAGAATTGCCTGAACCCGGGAGGTGGAGGTTGCAGTGAGCTGAGATCTCCCCACTGAACTCCAGCCTGGGTGACAGAGCGAGACTCTGTCTCAAAAAAAAAAAAAAAAAAAGTATAACCAATTTGAAGGGAGAAGGTAATATATTTGATAGCAAGCAATTGGGTCAGTTTTTGTGTTTTTTCTTGTTTTTTGAGACAGGGTCTCACTCTGTCACCCAGGCTGGAGTGTGTTGGTGTAATCATGGCTCACTGCATTCTCAACCTCCTGAGCTCAGGCAGTCCTCTTACCTCAGCCCCCCTCAAAGAGCTGGGACTACAGGTGTGCACCACCACTCCCGGATTTTTCTTTAATTTTTTAGAGACAGGGTCTTACTATGCTGCCCAGGTGGGTCTTGAACTCCTGAGCTCAAGTGTTCCTCTCACCTCAGCCTCCTAAAGTGCTGGGATTACAGGCAAGAGCTACTGTGCCCAGCCTGGAGTCAGTTTCATTTGAAGTTGAGTCGCCTTCTCCGGTACCTGCTCATCTCTCAGTCCTGTACCAGGTGCTGCCGTTTCATCTCCTTCTGTCCAGCCTAGGTGTCATGGCATCTCAGATGTATTATTTGGTAGTCTCTTTCTGTTTCTGAGTTGTCTTTTATTTTTGCTTTATTATTTCATATTAAAAACTGTTGGTTTGGTTTTATAGGATGGTACACATTCTTGCAAGGATTCATTACCTGTAACTATGTTTAATCTTTTATTCTAAACATAGCGAAATGACAAATAGTTTGACCTTTTTTTTTTTTTTTTTTTTGAGACAGAGTCTCGCTCTGTTGCCAGGCTGGAGTGCAGTGGCGCGATCTCGGCTCACTGCAACCTCTGCCTCCCGGGTTCAAGTGATTCTTCTGCCTCAATCTCCCAATAGTTGGGACTATAGGCACGTACCACCACGCCCAGCTAATTTTTGTAGTTTTAGTAGAGACGAGGTTTCACCAGGTTAGCCAGGATAGTCTTGATCTCTTGACCTTGTGATCCACCTGCTTTGGCCTCCTGAAGTGCTGGGATTACAGGCATGAGCCACTGTGCCTGGCCGCAAAACCACAAGTTTTTTAAAAGTCCATGTTGAAATATATTAAAGTGGTTTCCTCTCATAATCTAAAACTATTTTATACTGATGAATATTTTACAGAAAAAGTGTCTGTATGTGGGATGCTAGCAGTGTGATAAGATATCAAAGACAGCAGGAGCTCAGCTAGCCCCAGGGTACTTTGCAGTATATTATAGTTAAAGGGGGAAAATGCTTCTTTCCTGAGCCAAGGCAAGCAAGGAGGATTTTTTCCTTTGGAGTTTACATGGATCACCCCATGTTAAATGGAGTCTTTCTTTCAGTCCAGTTTGAAGGAGCTGAGCGACCTTCCATCAAGGAGGAGACAGTGAGGCAGCACCACCGGCAGAAGAGCTGGACCCAGAAGATCCTGAAGCCAGCCCTCTCGGACCACAGTGAGGGGGAGAAAGTGGACCCGGGCCTGCCCCTGGAGAAGCAGCCGTGAGTCTCCTCCTCAGACCCTTGTAACAGACAATAGCTGGGAGTTTACTGACAGATTTGTATCGGGGAGCACACTGGCCCATTTCACATGATTATTTTTGTTAATGAATGGTTGCCTGGATGGGGCTTTTAATGAAAACCCATCTTCAAAGCCCAGTGCATTGTGCAAAATGGAAAGTGCACTGCATCTCAACAAGCTCATTGTAAATCTTATTCTTCTGTAGAGAGTGAAAACTGTTGAAATGACACTAGCGCCGTTAACTCACTCTTGTATGATTGATAGGCTTTGTGATCCGGGATCACCCAGATCTGCATTTTGTCTGTTCTGAATGTGAAGTAGGATCTAGTTCAGGCTGTTGCATCTCTGCCAGAAGTTCATTTCAAACAACGCTTTATGGAACGATGCCCAGTCTGGATTTGTATTTTGACACTCATGGTGCCTTCCCCTCTTCCACCCCCATTTTTCAGCTGGTATCATGGTGCCATCAGCCGTGCTGAGGCTGAGAGTCGACTACAGCCCTGCAAAGAAGCTGGTTACCTGGTTCGAAATAGTGAATCAGGGAACAGCAGGTACTCCATTGCCCTAAAGTAAGTAAGCCCCATGGCTTTCCTCATCTCCAAGGGGAAGGAACACTGTGTGACAGTCTTCTAGTCAAAAAAGACATACTGTGAAGGTGGTTCACAGGAGTGTGCATTGCAGAAAACAAGAGGCATTTGTTTGGACAATGGAACATGAGACACTCGGATGAGAATGCAAAATTGGTATTGGGTAAATGCCTCCATTATCTATTATGATAATGAAAGTCTTATTGCATTATCTTTGTGCATTAGTCAATTTGTACCTTATATTACCTAATCTGGAGTAGGTCCTCTCAGTAGAGAAATAATTCCTGATGAAAAGAATTATTTATAACAGGGTAGTACAGTCATTTTTCTTTTATTGCCTAGTATTGGGGACTTTAATAAATAAAGATCCCCATTGATTGTCAAAATGCCAACTGCAATTTTGACACCAGTTTCTTCTGGTAAAGAAGGAAATGCTAACTTGCCTGTTGCTCCCCCTGTCTGATCGTACACAGAAAATTCACTTTTGCCTGGTAGGCCTGGTGGAGTGTGTATCATGGAAATTCTCACTGCTCTGTGAGTTCAGTGGCCCTGTATTGGAGGATCATTGTCAAGAGCTCTAACAGCATTTCCTTCCTGAGGAAGCTGAGCCCCTGCAGCTGAAACAATCAGGCTGGAGAAGAACAGAGTGGGGCGGGGGAGTTGAGCAATATGGCTCAGAAAATGGGATAGGCCACCAGATATACAATACCAGGAATAGCTCGACTATGTTCCTGAAATTGGTGCTTGTGGATTAAATCTTTGAGCTTTCTGTGCCAGCTTTCATTTTATACAACCAGGAATGGTCTTTCCAGATGCGAGGGGAGGAAATGGTTATTATTATTATTTATGTGTCCTTTTTGGGAAAAAAAGGGAAGAAGAACCCTTACATATGTCCTTTTAGCTGTGGTGAGAAGGATGAGTTTTTTTTGTTTTGTTTTGTTTTTGAGGTTGAGTCTGACTGTTGCCTAGGCCAGAATGCGGTGGCATAATCTCGGCTCACTACAACCTTTGCCTCCTGGGTTCAAGTGATTCTCCTGCCTCAGCCTCCCAAGTAGCTGGGATTACAGGTGCCTGCCACCACACCCGGCTGATTTTTTTGTATTTTTTAGTAGAGATGAGGTTTTACCATATTGGCCAGGCTGGTCTTGAACTCCTGACCTCAAGTCATCTGCCCACTTCGGCCTCCCACAGTGCTGGGATTACAGGCCTGAGCCACCATGCCCAGCCGAGGATGAGTTTCTCTCTCACCTTAGTAGCCTCGTGCTTGGGCGTAAGCACGGGTTTTGCAATTTGAGGGCTAGAAGGGACTTGGCATTCTTTTTAATTGTTTTCTTTGTTCCAGTACCTGATGACTCATATGTAATAAGGATAAACCACTCAAGGATTACATGCATTTAGACTGAAATTTCTGAGAGCTCCACTAGAGTGTCAAATGCATTTCTGTGTGTGTAGAACCATTCCGGGAATGGATGAGAACCTATCAACCTAGTGTGAATCTGGCTGCAGTTGTTTCCAGTTGGGAGGGATCCTCTGCCCACTCATTCATGTCTCCTTGATTTTTATTCTAGGACTAGTCAAGGATGTGTCCACATCATAGTGGCTCAGACCAAAGACAACAAATACACACTGAATCAGACAAGCGCTGTGTTTGACAGCATCCCTGAAGTGGTACACTATTATTCCAATGAAAAGTTGCCTTTCAAAGGGGCAGAACACATGACTTTACTCTACCCCGTGCACAGCAAGCTTCACTAAGGTTCAGCCACTGCAAGCCCTGGGCCTCTGGCACCTGCAAGGGCACCATCAGCGCACGACCAGCATCTCAGAGGACAAGGCTGGACTAGCAATTGCTAGAAAATGGGAGTCTTCCTTGAAAAGTCGGAATCTTTTGTTTTGTTTTGTTTTGTTTGAGACAAAGTCTCACTGTGTCGCCTAGGCTGGAGTGCAGTGGTGCAGTCTTGGCTCACTGCAACCTCTGACTGCTGGGTTCAAGCCTTTCTCCTGCCTCAGCCTCCCAAGTAGCTGGGACTATTAAGTGCGCGCCACCACTCTCGGCTAATTTTTTGTTTTGTATTTTTAGTAGAGACGAGGTTTCACCATGTTGGTCAGGCTGGTCCCAAACTCCTGACCTCAAATGATCCACCCACCTCAGCCTCCCAAACTGCTGAGATTACAGGCATGAGCCACCGCACCTGACCAAGTCTTTGGTCTTAAAGTGATTCCATGACACTTTGTTTCTGACCTGTCCCTTGTTTCCTTGCTAAGTAGTTCTACAATAAGAAATCATGATTTGGCTGTTGCCTCCAGCTCTGGAGTTTGGCGTTCTTTTTATGGTGTGACCCTCAGGAAAGTTCAGTCAAGAGTTCAGGAGCATCAGAGTTCTCCAGAAATGTGCCTACTTAATACCTGGAATACCTGGTCTCTAAACAAACCAACAAAAAATCCACGTGGCTTTTTCACACGATGGTGCGGACTGGAAGAGTATGTTATATCGGACTCATTATTGGGGAAATAAATGAGCGGTAGAAAGTGTGAATGATGGGCAAGAAGGTTGTATTTCTCCCTCAGAAGTCGTAATTCAGCTCTAGAGTTCATGGAAATTCACAACTTCAGAGTGTGGCCTAAGGATTATTTTGTTGGTCAGCCTTTCCAAGAAAGTGTGTGTTCTCTCAATCTCTATGGATTTTTCTCGTTTTTTAGCAAATCAATGAGATAAGCATAAATAGGAAGATACCCCAGGTTTAAGTATCACCAATATTGTTAAGCATTAGCATCATTATTAGAATTCTGAATTATAGAATAAAAGGTACAACAAAGATTGCATTTCTGAGTTTTAAAATTCTGGAAATTTGCAAAGCTCCACAACTGTTTTCTTACTGAATTCATTATATATAACTTCTGTGTCTTTTGTTTCATCATCATTGGGCGTTTTAGTTGCTGTGGAATAATTTTTAATTTTTGTCTCTAAAATTAGATTTGCTTTGTGTTTGCAGTAAATTTTTAAAAAATACAACCCTGAAATCTGATTGTACGAACTGGGTCTCTAAAGCCCACAAAGATTCTCTCATTCTGTACTGAACGGGCTGCCTTGTCCTTTTACAGAAGTGTTTGAAAAGACCTGGAGGTTTTCTCTTAAATACCGTTACTTAAGATTCATAGTATTAGGATCTTTATGATTTATCATGAGCTTATATCACCAGTTTATTTACTGTGAAAAGAAACCATGGGAATGGCACACTGTGAGAAGAGTACTATGGTGAATGGCTCCAGAATTGAAATTCAGCAGATGTGTCTGTATTCTGGGGTTGGTCACTTGGGTCTCAAAACCGCCCCATATGCAAATGTACTGACTGTCATCAATCAAAAGTTAACCTTTGTAGCTTATAAATACACACAAAATATTGATTTGGTTAATTTTTTAGGAAAGTATACCCTTCTAGTTATTAGTTGTATTTGACTATAAGATTTAGAGGTTAGTAAATTTTTGCTTCTTTATTCAGATAAGAACTCAGCCAAAAGATTGTGTGATCCTTGATTTTAAAAATGTAAGAGGAACTTTTCCTCACTGGAACACAATGATTTTATTAATAAAGAATGTAGTCTGGGTGTGGGGGCTCATGCCTGTAATCCCAACAATTTGGGAGCCTGAGGCGGGCAGATCACCTGAGGTCAGGAGTTCTGACACCAGCCTGGCCAACATGGCAAAACCCCACCTCTACAAAAAATACAAAAATTAGGCCAGGCACGGTCGCTCACACCTGTAATCCTAGCACTTTGGGAGGCCCAAGCAGGAAGATCATTTGAGGTCAGGAGTTTGAGACCAGCCTGGCCAACATGGTGAAACCCCGTCTCTACTAAAAATACAAAAATTAGCTGGGCATGGTGGTGGGCACCTGTAGTCCCAGCTACTTGGGAGGCTGAGACATGAGAATCACTTGAGGCACGAAAATCACTTGAGCCCAGGAGGTAGAGGTTGTAGTGAGCCAAGATCATGCCACTGCACTCCAGCCTGGGTGACAAGAGCGAAACTCCATCTCGGAAAAAAAAAAAAAAAAAATTAGCCTGGCCTGGTGGTGGATGCCTGTGGTTCCAGCTATTCAGGAGGCTGAGGTAGGTGAATCACCTGAGCCCAGAAGGTCAAGGCTGCAGCGAGCCGTGATCACACCACTGCACTCCAGCCTGAGTGACAGAGTGAGACCCTGTCTCAACAAGCAACCAACCAACCAGAAGGAATGTTTTTTTCAGATACTGATAGAATGTTTTAAATGTGTATTGGTTCATTTACTATATCTTTAGTGTAAGATTTTAAAAGGTTTTTTCAGCATCCATTCAACAAATATTTATTATCTTCTTTATACAAATTATTCATTGTGTTAAACTTATCTTTAGTTTAACATTCTAGAAATGAAACCTTTTTACTTAACCTTATTCTACAAAGGGAATACGGCAGTTATTCTAATTTTAATAAATGCTAAAAGCTTTATACAGTTTTTCTTTGTGCACTAAATGATTTTTGGCCTATACCCAGCAACTGTGATGAATGTATAATGAAGTAACATTTTGAAAACCAGATACATTAAGTATTTATTGAGCTTCTATCATATGCCCAGTATTGTGCTGCTTCTATACTGTTTTCTCTGTGACAAGTCATACTATATTCTTTATAGAATTAAAAGTAGAAGAGAGGCAGAGTTTATATATTGTCCAGTTGCTTTACAGTTGTACAGGAGGTTATAAGAAGAAATACAGTAAATTAGTGGGAAGTGGGAGGTGGGGGGGTTAGTGAGCTACTGTTTTCTTCTTGAGGTTGTGACACAAGCTGACAAAAGCCAGGGAGTTCACAGCTGTGTGGTGGCACAAAGTTCCATATGTTCTAAAAACAATTAGACCCAGCAGGGTGTCCCTAATGGCTTCCTTGTTAAGCCTCCCTGGCCAGCTGATCTGAAGCTCTGTGACATGTTCTCTGAGCTCTGAATGCTTTGGCTTTTTGTCATTTTGTCTTGGGACAAGTATTTTCCTGTAGTCCTCGTTGCTTTGAGTTACTCCATCTCCCAGGATATTCTCTCGTGAGAAGAATGTCTTTTAGTGAATTTGCCTTGAATTTAGCATTCATAGAGCTGTGTCAGTGTTGTTGCTCACACCTCTTTTTAAAAATACTCTGCTTGTGATGACTGGGCAAGTTCATTTGGTTAGTTTCAGGCCTGTAAGAATAGAGAGTAAAGGACCTTGTTATTTACTTTGATACCATAGTTGTATCTATCAGGATGGCCTGCAAACCACTGGCCTTGTGTGTATTTAAGCTAGGAATAAAATAATGGAGAAATGTTAATATGTCTACAAAAAGGTAAATATTGATATACCTACTTTCTGTTGGGGGCAGAAGTGTCATTTCAAGTTATTCAAAGCACTTTCTGAAGCATTTTAGAAAGCCTTTATTCTTTGCTGTTGGAAGTCTCCGTACTTTGCAGAATTGGTATTTGTGTACTAGCCTCTGCCAGAGGATGGGGAGGTGGGCAGGTAGTTGATAGGGCAGCCAGGAGTTTTTGAGGCAGGTGGGAAATTGTCCTATTTTGTTAATTGGATTATGTAACTCTGTTACTAGTCTGTTATTGGCTGTTGTTATTGGATGCATCTTGATACTCAGAAGAACAACTGTGAGGCATTCTTCAGTTGCCTGTCAAGTGGGGTTAGTTTCTATTCTATCAGATGCCCTTTTTCAGTCAAAGGTTAGCTCCTTGTTTCTGCCTCCTTCCAGGGTCCAGGGAGTACAGTGATGTCGCTTTCATTTCCCTTCCCTGCACACCCTTGACACTCAGCAGGATTGCACTGAAACCCTTCTCAGATCTCTCGTTCATTAGTTGTCTCCTATTTTTCCATAACGAGTACTAGTTTGGCCTTATGACCTGTTTAGAATTGCTCTTCTGTATTCTCCCTTCTAATTTTTGTACTCCACCGACTTGGACTTAGATGAACTTGGCCTGCTGTGCAGTGGGCCTTCTCTTCAACTTACCCTCCTTCACCACTGACCCTGTGTGAAGAAAGATGGTGCATTACTGCCATCTAATGGAAAAAGAAAAAACTGCAGTTGGGAAAAGCAGCTGTGCATTTAAGGGTAGGGCTTTCTGATACAGTCCAGAAAGGGGAAAATGATGACACAGCCATTGCCATCTTGAAAAATGCCCTTTCCTGCAGAAAGGGTGCTTTGAAGCCTAATACAACTATCATCACAAGGTCCCTGGACTAGGGCTGGATCATGTAATTTAGAATCTCAAATTGTATTTTAATGAATATGCTGGCAACAGAATCATTGAGACAGGCATCTCATTTTGTCAAGTTCTTAGCCATTCAGTTTGTCAGGGGCTTTAATATTTTAGGTATCAACTAATACATAGTTTCAACTTTTAAAAATATTTGAAGATTGTATGTAATATAGGTGCCTATCTGTAGTGCCTTAGTAATTTATATCAGAAATATTTTATAAAATTTCTGGTTGTATTGCAGTAGCCAATACAGGCTTCATGCCCTCCTGAAGATAGTTTCCTCTGAAATGTAACTTTAAATAAACATTATTCCAAGAAAACTACAGTGGTTTTGCTTAATTCAGTTAGCTCTGAATCACCGTTTCAGATTTGGAATCACCGTTAATGAAATATAGAAACACCATGATGGAACATAACCAGCAGAATTTGATCTTTTCTTTCCTCTTTCACATTTAGAGTCCTTCTATTATGTTTTCTTCCCAAGTAAAATAGTAATACAGGGACGTTTTACTCCCATTTCCTTGGCCCATCTCTTCCTGAGTCGAAAGTTAGTGCACTGGTTCTCATCCCTCACTAGATAGAAGATTTGGGCTCTGCTTCTGTTTTCATCAGTTTGTTATTAATACAAATGCCCCATGGCATCTGTGGGATGCCCTAAGTCTGTTGCAAAGTTCAAAACCCTATTTTAAAAAAGATTCTACCAGGTGATTTGGATACACAGCCAATGGTGGAGAAGCCCCGTTGGAAGCTCCTATTTGGAAATGCACAAATAAATTCACGTGAGGTCCTAGAAGGGCATACTGTAGAGTCTGCTGTCAAAAAGTTTTCCCCTGAAAATTCCTGTTTAGCATGGTATCAGGTTTTTAACTTCCATTAAACATTTATATAAGTTGCCACCAGGTGGAACAAGTGCCTATTGTTTTTTCCCCATCTGGTTTAAGAGAAGAGGCAGTTCACATTAAGCAATGCTGCTGCCAGCCACCACCTGAGCAATTGAGAGTAATGGTTTTCAGAATTCAGATTGAACACATGTTTACAAGCACCCAGGGTTTGGGTGTTGAATGTTGGATTCTGACCCTGTGAAAGGCCAAGATGTAAGTAGTGAGAATAGACTCTCTCCGCACCAGGTGTGCTGCTGGACAAATGCTTTTCATCGTAACAGCGTCTCATTTTAACCTGCCACAACTCAGCCAGGTGGGAAGTTGGTTTTTCACATAAAGACACGGGTGCTTAGAATGATGAAATGACTTGTCCTGGGTCAGTCATAGAGTAAGTGGTAGAGCCCAGATTGCGGCCCAGGTCTCACTCTAGAGTGGCTTTTTTTTTTTTTTTTTTTTTATGGTTTCATTTAAAAACAAAACATACACTGAGCTGTCTATTCATTTTCTTCACTGCACAGCCTGGCCTTGGGAGTGGTGACTCGTGGCCCACGGGGCTGCTCGCTCCACAATGGCCTTGTGGTTCTGGAGGAAACATTGTGAGCAATCTCAGCTCAGTATAATTTGTTGCACATCAGCAGCACTTCACTTCCAGCTCCTTGACCTTGTAGACCAGGAATTTCTGGAAGCCAATGGGCAGTGTGTGCTTCATTATCTTGCTACTCCCGTAACTGATGCTGGCAATACAGGGGAGTATCATTCAGCTTCAACAAGGAAGGGAATCCTGACACAGCCTATAGCATGGATGAACCATGAGACCATTATGCTGAGTGAAACCAGTCAGTCACAAAAAGACATGCTGTATGATTCCACTTACATGAGGTACCCAGTCAAATTCATAGAAAGTAGCGGGGAAAAAGGAAATGGGGAGTTGTTTAATGAGTGCAGAGTTTCTTTTCTTTTCTTTTCTTTTTTTTTTTTTTTTTTGGAGGCAGGCCCTAGCTCTGTCGCCTGTGCTGGAGTGCGGTGGCGCAATCTCAACTCACTGCAACCTCCACCTCCCGGGTTCAAGCAGTTCTACTGCCTCAGCCTCCCAAGCACTAAAGGCATGCACCACAATGGCCAGCTAATTTTTGTATTGTTAGTAGAGACAGGGTTTCACCATGTTGGCCAGGCTAGTCTCAAACTCGTGACCTCATGTGATCCACCTGCCTTGGCCTCCCAAAGTGCTGAGATTATAGGCACGAGCCACCACGCCCAGCCCAGAGTTTCTGCATGAAATAATGAAAAGTCCTGGAGATTGGTTGCACAACAATATGAATGTAGTTATTCATAACACTGCTGAACTGCACACTTAGAAATGGCTAACATAGGCCAAGCGTAGTGGCTCGTGCCTGTAATCCCAGGGCTTTGGGCCAAAGTAGGCGGATCACTTGAGCCCAGGAGTTCGAGACCAGCCCAGGCAACATAGTGAAACCCCATCTCTTATTAAAAAAAAATTAAAATACGTGGTTAAGATGGTAAATTTTATGTTAATGCATTTCTTACCACACACACACACACAGAAATGCCAGTCTATTATCTTACAATGGAAATGCATGTAGCAGAGCAAGGGAAATAGGAATTGCGTTTTCGGTATCCACCTCCATGTCCAGGACAATCCTCTGCTGGGTCTGGCAAGTTGTGTGCATGGACCTAGGCAGCCTTTCCCCTGCTTGAGAGAGGCTCTGCCTGTAGAACTGGGTAGTGTGAAGTCCTTCAGGTCATTTAAGCTCTGATAAACATACCTGGAGGAGATTCAGTCTGAGGCATGAGGTTATCATTTCCAGAATCCACAGGTAGCACCAGAATTACTTCCCCTTTGTGAATCATGTAGTATGAATCACTGTAATATCTTGGTTCAAATTTAAAATGCTTACTACATGACATTTTTAAATGGTTGCCTTCTAATTTATGTGCATAAATAAACGGCTTTACTAATTTGGATTGAGGGAAAGATAAATTATTACTTGATGAGCACATAAAAGCCAATTTGTTGATCAAGCTATCAACCAGCATGTTGGTAAGAAACATTTTACTTAAAAGATAAGAAAGGTGTAGATTATTTCAGATTGTTGTTTTTTTTTTTTTTTTTTTTTTTTGAGATGGTGTGGATTATTTTGGATTGCTTTACTTTTTTTTTTTTTTTTTTTGAGACAGAGTCTTACTCTGTCACCTAGGCTGGAGTGCAGTGATGCAATCTTGGCTCACTGCAACCTCTGCCTCCCAGGTTCAAGCCTCAGCCTCCTGAGTAGGTAGGATTACAGGTGCCCACCACCACACCTGGCTAATTTTTGTATTTTTAGTAGAGACAGAGTTTCACTATGTTGGCCAGGCTGGTCTCGAATTCCTGACCTTGTGATCTGCCTGCCTCAGCCTCCCAAAGTGCTGGGATTACAGGTGTGAACCACCATACTCAGCCTTATTTTACTTTATTTTTGAGACAAGTTCTTCTCTGTTGCCCAAGCAGGAGTGCAATGGTGTGATCATGGCTCACCACAACCTTGACTTACCAGGCTCAAGCAATTCTCCCATCTCAACTTCCCAAGTAGCTGGGACCACAGGTGTATGCCACCACACCTGGCTGATTTTTTGATTTTTTGTAGTGACAAGGTCTCACTGTACTGCTTAGGCAGATCTTGAACTCTTGGGCTGAAGCGATCCTCCTGACTTAGCCTCCCAAAGTACATGGATTATAGGTATGAGCCACTGCACCGTCCTGGACTGCTTCAGATGGTGTGCTTGCAAGTGAAACATTCTTTCTAAAACACTTGCACACTTTAAAATGGAGAATCTCCAGCTGTTTTTAGAAACTAATACAATGGGCCAGGCACAGTGGCTCACGCCTGTAATCCCAGCACTTTGGGAGGCCGAGGCAGACGGATCACTTGAGGTCAGGAGTGATCCATCTCCAACCGGGAGGTGGAAGTTGCAGTTAGCTGAGGTTGTGCCACTGCACTCCAGCCTGGGCAACAGAGTGAAACTCTGTCTCAAAAGAAACAAATACAATGAAACACACTGTCCCATCACCCAGCTTCAACAATTACTGTCTTACAGCCAATTTTGTTTTGTCTGTGATCCCCACCCACTTCTTTTACATTTTAATAAGCAATTTTTCATAGGCCATATAATATGATTGGATTATTCCAAAATAGAGGGGTTATAATTGTTTAATAAAGCTATCTTTAATTCTAAAAACAATGCTCATGTAAAAAAATTTAAATATGTACACAAGAAAAATGAGCAAATCTGGTCTTCAGTGACTTCCTAAATGTGCTTAGAACATTGCAGAGGTTTGGCCGGGCATGGTGGCTCAAGCCTGTAATCCCAGCACTTTGGGGGGCCAAGGCAGGCGGATCACCTGAGGTCAGGAGTTTAAGACCAGCCTGGCCAACATGGAGAAACCCTGTCTGTACTAAAAAATGCAAAATTAGCCAGGCATGGTGGCGCATGCCTATAATCCCAACTACTGTGAAGGCTGAGGCAGGAGAATCGCTTGAACCTGTGAGGCGGAGGTTGCGGTGAGCCAAGATCGTGCCATTGCACTCCAGCCTGGGCAAAAAGAGTGAAACTTCGTCTCAAAAAAAAAAAAAGAACATTGCTGAGGTGCTCAACATAGTAGACATCCAAGGCGGCCTCGCTCCCACCTGGCCCCTGCCCTCAGCCCTCCCCTGCAGCCCTGGGCAGGCCTCCCCCTCCCCAGACCCTCCTACTCTGCTCCCTCACTCCCTAGATCAGATTAGTCATTTGCTCCCAGACATAGCGTTTGCTTGTTAATTGTGTGGCTGGCCAGGCACACTGCCAACTCCTGGAGGAGGACATCAGTTCCTCTTGTACCCCACACCCAGCACAGTGGCCTCGTAAACATTCCTTGAATGACTCGTTGCACCCAGAGAGCAACTCCACTCACAGAGTGGTGACCATTCATCCTTGCAGAGGGAGTGGATGTAATAAGGCAATAAAGTACAGTTTGGCTGGATGTGGTGGCTCACGCCTGTAATAGCACTTTGGGAGGCCAAGGTGGGCAGATCACTTGAGGTCAGGAGTTCGAGACCAGCCTGGCCAACATGGCAAAACCCCATCTCTACTAAAAATACAAAAATTAGCTGGGCGTGGTGGTGTGCACCTGTAGTCCCAGCTACTCAGGAGGCTGAGGCAGGAGAATCGCTTGAACCTGGGAGGCAGTTGCAGTGAGCCGAGATCACACCATGGCACTCCAACCTGGGCAACAAAGCAAGACTCTGTCTGAAAAATAATAATAAATAAAGCACAATTTGAAGATTTTCAGGAAGTTCACCAAAGTTTATACCAAGGAACCAACAGGAGAAAACCAAACCATTCACGCAGTGCAGAGGTGTGGATACGTATAGATGGAGGGAAAGTGGCTTGATTTGGCCCCTGATCAGAGAGTTACTATGTCAGAAACCAGTTGCTGCCCCTCTCCTTTGTGCCCATCTCTCACTGCTGCTGCCTTAAGGTCACCTATGGGAGCCCCGAAGCCATGCCTTTGTATGTGCACTCAGACTCCCATGGGTTAGCCTCCAGCCCTAGCTCACACTGATAAACGTGACAAACCACATGAGGACACCAGGTCCATCTCCTCCCAGGGTGAGTGGGTCAGGCCCCACCCCACACAGGGTGAGGGCACCTGACCTGAGAAAGGGCTTGGTAAGAGAAGCCCACGAGTGGCTGGGGCCTGAGCCCCATGGCAAAAGCAAAGAGCACCAGCCTTAGAGTCCAGCAGACCCAGGTTTGGAGTCTAGTTCAGCCTCTTAACTAGCATGGGCATCTTGGACCACTGTCTTCAATATAAGCCTCAGGTGTCTCATCTGTAAACAGGTAAGAATACTTACATCGCAGCCACATTAAGGAAGAATATCCTGTTTACAAAGCATGTGGTGGAGAGGCAGTAAATGGTAGTTTTGTTTTGCTTTTTTTTTTTTTTTTGAGGCAGGGTCTCACTCGTCACCCAGGCTGGAGGGCAGTGGTGTGATCACAGCCCACTGCAGCCTCAGACTCCCAGGCTCAGGTGATCCTACCACCTCAGCCTCCTGAGGAGCTATGACTACAAGCGCGTGCCAGCACGCCCAGCTAGTTTTTTGTATTTTTAGTAGAGGCAGGGTTTTGCCATGTTGGCCAGACTGGTCTCAAACTCCTGGGCTCAAGCAATCCACCCACCTCAGCCTCCCAAAGTGCTGGGATTACAAGCATGAGCCACAGCGCCCAGCTGCCATTAGTTTTTTTCCTTTCTTCCCCTTCCACCCCTGTCCCCCCCGACACACAGTATCTCAACCTGTTGCCCAGGCTGGAGTACAGCGGTACTATCACAGCTCACTGCAGCCTCCAACTCCTGGGCTAAAGAGATTCTCCTGCTTCAGCCTCCCAAGTAGCTGGGACTACATGCATGCACCACCATGCTCGGTTAATTGGTTTTTTAAAAATTATTTTGTAGAGCCGGGCACAGTGGCTCACGCCTGTAATCCCAGCACTTTGGGAGGGAGACAGGAAGATCACCTGAGGTCGGGAGTTCAAGACCAGCCTGACCAACACGAAGAAACCCCGTCTCTACTAAAAATACAAAAAATTAGCCGAGCATGGTTGCACATGCCTGTAATCCCAGCTACTCGAGAGGCTGAGGCAGGAGAATCGCTTGAACCCGCGAGGCAGGGTTGCGGTGAGCTGAGACTGTGCCATTGTACTCCAGATGGGGCGACAACAGCAAAACTCCGTCTCAAACAAAAAAAAAAAATTATTTTGTAGAGATGGGTCTCACTATGTTGCCCAGGTTTGTCTTGAACTCCTGGCCTCAAGCCATCCTCCCACCTTGGTCTCCCAAAATGCTGGAATTATAGGTGTGAGCCACTGCGCCCAGCCTGTGGCCATTATTATTAGGTAATTTTAGTAGATATCTCTACCATAAAGGGCCTGTGAACTTCTACGTAACCAGTAAGGCCAGTGGTGTACTGCTTTGCTGCCATAGATTTTTGTTTCCTAGTTAATACCCACAGAAACATGAATCTTACCTCTAGCCCTGCGGTCCCCGGCACAGAGATCTTCAAAGCTGGCTGCACAGCAGCATCACCTGTGGAACTTACACTCATGCTATTGTGATTGCCCGGGTCGAAGGTTGGCACCTGGCTGCCTCCTGATGCACAGGCCCACCCACAGAAGGGATCCACTGAAGCCCACCAGGTCTGGAAGTATGAGGAACCCCCAGCACCCACCTCATTGTGGAACTGACGGTCTAGCCACTCTCAGGATGGATCACCACCTTCATCAGAACCATCTGAGCAGCTTATATAGCTTTCTGGGGGCCCAGCTCAGACCTGTTGAACTGGAATCCCTGAGGGTGAAGCCAGGAATGGGGTTCTAACAAGCTGGCCGCAGTGCATGCCAAAGCGCATTTATGGTCTGCAGGAAAACGCACTGCCTGCGTGAGTGGTGCATGCAGGTGCTGGCTTCCATAAAGACACTAGAGATTGGGCAGTGTTTGAAAGATGGTGCAACAGGCCCCTCACCCTGGGGCCCGCGGGCTCACCACTCTGCCTAAGGAGTTGCTCTGAGCTCTCGCCCCAGCCCTTGTACACAGCAGTGCTGCATTTGAATTTTTCTTTAATTTTTTTGTTGTTTTTTTTTTTTTAGATAGAGTCTCACTCACTCTGTCACCCAGGCTGGAGTGCAGTGGTGTGATCTCAGCTCATTGAAACCTCCACTTCCCGGGTTCAAGCAGTCTTTCTGCCTCAGCCTCCCTTGCAGCCAGAATTACAGGTGCCCACCACCATGCCGGGCAAATTTTTTTTTTTTTTTTTTTGAGACGGAGTCTGGCTCTGTTGACCAGGCTGGAGTGCAATGGCATGATCTCAGCTCACTACAACCTCTGTCTCCCAGGTTCAAGCGATTCGCCTGCCTCATCCTCCAGAATAGCTGGGATTACAGGTGCCCGCCACCACGCCCAGCTAATTTTTGTATTTTCAGTAGACATGGGGTTTCGCCATGTTGGCCAGGCTGGTCTCAAACTCCTGACCTCAAGTGATCCACCCACCTCGGCCTCCCAAAGTGTTGGGATTACAGGAGTGAGCCACTGCACCTGGCCTTAAAGGCCTTTCACCTCGCCAGCACACCTCTGCTGCTGGAGGATGGCAAACACTGTTTCCTGCCCCTGTGCTCTAATTCTCACAGATATGCAGAAAGATTTGTTTGCCCTGCCTCAGTAAATAAGGATAATGCTTTCTTAGGAGGCTGTTCCAATAACTGCATGTTCCTTGCCGTCCTCTACAGAAATCACCATCTGCTCTCCCAAGTTCTTCTGGAAAGAGCACCGTAACCATGTCATCCTAACAGCGATGCCATGAAGAAAGGGAGGCAACTCCCTCCATGTCCTGGCTCCAGTGCCCACTCTTGTGTCCCCTCCACGGCCCACACAGCCTGGCCACCTGGGTGACATCTGGTGCCTGTGTCACTTTCTGCAAGACAAGGACCAGCCTCAAAGAGGAGAGCATGTTGTTCTGAAGGAGATGGTGGCTGCCATCACCTGTCCTGTGGCTTTCCTCTGACTGCCCAGGTGGGGGCCCAGAGGCGGCGCCTCTCACTCCAGCTTTGAGTGGAGTTACATAATTTCCAGGCTTCCCTGCAGTTTTCTCCTCCCCATCCCTGAACTGTTTACACAGCAGCTCTCACCCACAAAGAGTCCGCATGATGGCTTTTCCTCTGTTTGGAAGATGTGGATGGCTGTGTCCCAAGTTTTTCCTACCTAAGATCCTTTTCAGTAGGGGATGGATTTGGCCTATCTGATGATCAAGAGATCAGGGTGGCCTTTGTGATACTGTTACACCCGCTCCCAGGTCCAATAAACAGTCTTCTGACAAATAATGGCCCTTCCTTTTCCTTCCCCACCTGTCCACCACCTGGTAATGTAAGCGTGGCAAAATCCCACACACCCCTTCCAGAAATCCAAGGACTCGTGTGGGAAATACTTTCATAATTAAAGCCTTCTGAGAAATTGCTTCTTCCTTGAACTTACCTACTTTTGAGCAGTGCTTTAATCCTGCATTAAGGGGATACCCCCCAAAAATGGTTCTACTTAATTACCCACCCTTCCTCAATCCTTTCTCCTCATTAATCACGCAAGCCTTTTTTTTTAGATGACCCAAGTGCCCAAAGCAATAATTACATTTCAAGTGTATTTTTAAAAATTTTTTATTACAAACATTTACAATGTTCACTTTAAATGCAAAATAGCTTGTAAAAGAAAAAAAAACACTGAAAAATATACTGACCCTTTGCCCCATATACAGACATCAGCCTTTGGTATTTGCTTTCAGGTAATTAGGTAAAACAAACAAACAAAAACTTGAAACTATTATTTATCTCCAAGAAAACAACGTAGAGTTGAGGTATTCTATTTAACAGATGTGATCTCCATCCAATAAGGTCTCTCTGTTAATTAACAGCCTTGCGACATGCTGTTCCAATCCTTTCCTCCAAAAGTAGAATTTCATTTGAGCATATGTTCATAAAACTGACAATGTTCCTTAATAATCACTGAGGTTGCCATAGAAACTCCCTGGTGCTGGCGCCCAGCCGCACGGAGGACAGGAGGCTGAAGGGCCCTTACAGGGCACTGAGGAGGGCCTGGCACAGACCCTGAACTGGCCCGCCTGCCCCTCCATGTGCAGCCCCCTGCCCACGGCTGCACGGGACAGCTGGGTGCAGGGCTCTTGCCTCAGAGGGTCACAGGTTGCCCTTGTATCTCCAAGTGAAGACAGATTTCTCACCAACTCCACCTGGAGCTGGTGTCAGCATCCTCCCCACCTGGGTTAGCCTTCAGGACGTGCTGTGAGATAACAGAGCTCAGCACCAAAGCAGCCAAGAAGACATTCCTGAACATTCTCCAGGAAACAAACCCATAGACCACAACACTCCTAGTCTGCCCCGCTGGGCCCTGTTCACTACCAGGTGGGCTTCCAGCCTGGTTCCAGCAGCAGATTCCACACCCTGCCGCCGCAACCAGTTTCCTTTCTCCTAAGACAGCAGGGAAATGCCAGAGGCTCCGTGTGAGCTCAGAGCCTGATAAAGAAAGTGCAAGGGCAAGTCCCCATCAGGGCCAAGAGCTTTCTGAGTTACCAAAGGCCTCGTCAGCATAGCCAATGCTACCCCCGGACACATTTCTTGAAAATATTTCATTAATGCTACAAACATTATTTATCATTTTACTTTAGACCTTGAACCAGCATATTTTTTACCTTCCCCACCCAGCAAGATAAGCTGTCGTATTTAATCTAAATGGTCTCTGTCCCAGCGTTTCATGTCTGGCTGTGTGGCAGATGGCTACAGGTATTAGGCAAATAACAGCACTGCTGGGGACTCAAGGCAGTGGGGGTGCTGCAGAAACACAGGTAGAAATGCCCCGTGGATTGAGACACATATTCAGTCACCACAAATTAGAGAACAGAGAGAGCTTAGGATGTATAGCTGTGTACACTGAGCCAGGCCTACAGCCCAGAGAAGACACTTTTTCTTCATTTACAGTAGCTTATGAAAAATAGAGAGAAAAAAACCCTCTTCAATACAAAAATAAAACAAAGAAAAAAAGCAAAAAAAAAAAAAAACAAAACAAAAACAAAAACAAAAAACCAAGCAGTTCCATTACAATAAAAATGAAAGCAATAACAATTTGGAGATCAAAGCTGCCTAGCTCTTGGCAATAATGAGCTATCTGAATTTCACATCTTCCGCTAGCATGGTTCTGCCCGGCTTCGGTAATACCACATGTGGGTAAAACGGTATAAAGAATTAACTGTGGGCACATAATCACTCTTCATGCAGATTCTCATTCTTAATATTTCCCTTTAACAGCATTTTTGCTGTTCTCAAGTCTCAGAAACTTTATGCGGCAGGATGGGAGGGAACCACCATAACCACCCGCCTGCCTTTTTTTTTCTTTCTTAAATGTTATTGTTTATAATAGAGATGGTATCTCACTATGTTACCCAGGTTGGTCTCAAATTCCTGAGCTCAAGCAATCCTCCCACCTCGGCCTCCCAAAGTGCTAGGATTACAGGCGTGAGCCACCACACCCAGCCATCCTGCCTTTTTGCCAACTTAAGATGCGTTGCCTCAGGCAGCAATAGGGTCTAAAATCTACAGACAAACCCAGCAATGAAAAGCATGGCTTGCTGAAGACAGTAACAGCTTAAACCTGGAAAACCATAAACAAAACAAGGTCACTTTCCTCCTTCTGCACCTGTCTGGTGATGGTGGCTGTTTTTCTAAGAGGGTAGAGTAGTAGAAAGGTTTTGTGGTCTGGTAAATTTTGGGTTCATGGTTACATGGCTGATTTAAATCATATCCCCACTCTGGAATACCCTGATAACTTGAGAGCTAACTGGGTAACCACTAACACCACTGAATTTTCAAAGCTCGGCAGAAAAGTCAGCTGAAGTGGTTAATCACGGTGTTACAATTAGACATTTAGTTCTGCTTCAATTCTTGCAGAGCTGAATCAACTCAAGGAGCTAAATAAAAAGAGGAAGGCACCGAGGTAAGGGATTTTTTTAAAACCTCCCCTTTGATAGCAGAAAGCTCAGGGCTTTCAGGGTGGGGAATTTCTAGGACCCTGCCTGGTGGGTAGTCGTGGGAGGCTTCCTTCTCAGCACTGGGACAGGGACCGGACACCCTCTCCATAATCGCCTGGGGGAGTAGTCACACGCTGGTTTTTCCCTAGAGTAGAGAAGAGGAAGGCTATTTTTCCCCTTTTTAAGACAAAAACAAAATACAGAATGAAACCACAATCTCTTCTCTAATAGGGAAAATATTTTTTCTTTTCTTTTTCCTTTTCTTTTTTGAGACAGGGTCTCACTTGCTCAGTCACCCAGGCTGGAGTGCAGTGGTGCAATCTCGGCTCACTGCAGCCTTGACCTCCCAGGCTCAAGAGATCCTCCCACCTCAGTCCCCCAACTAACTGGGACTTCAGGTGCACTCTACCATACCTGGCTAATTTTTACGCTTTTTGTAGAGATGAGGTTTCACCACATTGCCCACGCTGGTCTCAAACTCCTGGACTCAAGTGATCCTCCCGCCTCGACCTCCCAGAGTGCTGGGATTACAGGCGTGAACCACCATGCCTGGCAGGAAAAATATTATTTCTCTTCCTCCTTTTTCACTTGACTTAGTTTTGGGCTAAACAAAGTTATAGTGCTTCCCCCACACCTAAGTAAGTTACTTCTATGCTGACACAGCGAATATTGGATATTCCACCCTGTCAAGAGAAAACAGTCAGCAGTTTTTTAAAAACCAAGTTAAAATGCATTCTTGCCAGGCTCATTTTTCTTTTCACATTGTCTTCCTTAATATTATCTTCCCTAGTTACCCAGGTTCGGCTGACAACAAACAAAGCTGCAGTAAAACAGTTTTGATCTCAGCACTGGCAGAAGCCCTCCCTGCTGCCAGCTCTCCTTTGTGGGAGGTGGAGAACAGAGAACATTGGTTTTCAGAGGCTGTGATCCCCGCTCAGCTCCCACTCTACAGGGGATGGTGGAGACCCTGTGCCCCTCTCCTCTCCTTCCTCTGCTTCTCACCTGAGGTCCTGCAACCCAAAGCCAATGCAGTTGCCTCTGTATTCAGCAAATGCCTAGGATTATCATTCACATTTAGCAAAATGCTAATGAGGAACTAATTATAATTCCGTTGAAAACGACCAGGCCCTGAGATACTGTATTATTCACCCACCCACCCTCAGCTGTTTTTCAACTGTGGGGAAGAAAGGGAGGAGAGAGCTTCTTTCCCCAGCCTTGGCGGTTTAAGTAAAAGCCGTCCCCAGGCTCAGAAAAACAGAATTTGCAAAGGCACTTGGGTTTTAAGAGTTTGAGCTGGAAGATGAAATGATGCAGTGGGCCAGGAGCGTGGCGGCTGAAGGAGGCTTTGGCTGGAAATCCACCCCACCTGCCTGAGGGTGCAGCTTGTGCAGAGGTGTTGGGGGGTGGGCTGCCAGCCACTTCTCCACACTGAGGCCCCCACCAAGCTGCCCAGCTTCTGAGTGTCCGTGTTGAGTGTCCGAAGAGTCTTGACATGGTTCTCTTCACAGTGGCCCAAGTTCACTCTAACCCCTTTAAGCCAGGCATTTGGAAAGGGAGGTTTGAAACCTCAACCAGCTCAACAGCTGGAGCAGGCTGATTTTCCCCTGGTGTAGAAACTTCCGCAAGGCTCTTCCGTGAAGCCAAAGGCCCCACTCCCCTGAGATAAGCTGGCATGGCAGTAAGAAGCATCTTTTGCTGAGCCCGTTTGTGCTCTGTCATCCACAGGGTCCAGCCTGCTAGTGCCACCTGGCCAGCTATCTGGGGAAGAAGTAGTCTGTATTGCTGATGTCATAAGGGCTCTGTGGGTCCCTGGCATCTGGTCGGTTGTGGCTCGAGGTGTTGTCAGACCCCAGGCTGCTGGGGGACACTGGTGGGGAGATGAGAGGAACAAGCACTGGGGTGGGTCGCGGCCTCTCTGGGACCAGCTGCCCCAAAGAATATGGCGGGTGCATGCTTGTCTTGCCTTCCTTCAGGGCCCGCAGCTTCCATGTCTTCTTGAACCTTCACATAAACACACAAAGACAAACCACACAGATGTTTAGCTCCCCCGTGACAAGCCCACATTGGAAAACACCAACAGCTGGCTGCTCTGGTGGCCTGGCGTTCCCAGGTTTCAGCTCAAAGAAGCAAAAACTATCAGCTGTCTTTTTGTTTTTTGTTCGTTTGTTTGCTTTGAGACAGAGTCTTGCTCTGTTACCCAAGCTGGAGTGCAGTGGCGCGATCTCAGCTCACGGCAGCCCGCAACCTGCTTGGGCTCAGGTGATTCTCCCACCTCAGCCTCCTGAGTAGCTGGGGCTACAGGCGTGTGCCACTACATCCAGCTGATTTTTGTATTTCTCATAGAGATGGGGTTTCGCCACGTTGCTCAGGCTGGTCTTGAATTCCTGGGCTCAAGCGATCCGCCCGCCTCGGCATCCCAAAGTGCTGGGATTACAGGTATGAGCCAGCACACCCGACCCGAATGCTTTTATCACCAGGGAGTTCACCATACTCTGAAGAGTTGCTGAGTTTCCAAAACACTCCCAAGGAAATAGGTATTATTGGACCAATTTACAAGTGAGGAAACTGAGGCACCAAAAAGTCACTTAACAGTCCCTTAATTGTCCCATTCCAGAGGCTCTTCATTAGGTACACATCATCAGTCCCAAACACATTTACTTAAAAAAGAGAAAAATAGGCTGGGTGCGGTGGCTCACGCCTGTAATCCCAACACATTGGGAGGCTGAGGTGGGCACATCACCTGAGGTCAGGAGTTCAAGACCAGCCTGGCCAATGTGGTGAAACCCCGTCTCTACTAAAAATACAAAACTTAGCTGGGCGTGGTGGCGGGTGCCTGTAATCCCAGCTACTTGGGAAGCTGAGGCAGGAGAATCGCTTGAACCTAGGAAGCAGAGGTTGCAGTGAGCCGAGATCGCGCCATTGCACTTCAGCCTGGGCAACAAGAGTGAAACTTTGTCTCAGAAAAGAAAGAAAGAACAGAAAAGAAAAATAAAATATTATTTTAGTAGGGAAAGAAAATGGGCCTCTCAAAGTAAGGCTGGCAGGAGGCAGATAATTTGCAACTGCCATGTAATAGCAGGAAAAGGGTCCCACTGCTCCCTCAACTGCCCTCCTGTTCCTCTTGCTCCTAATGTTGCCAACCTCCCCAGTTCTCCCTACGCCTCTGGGTCCACTCCTACCATGCTGGTGAGTTCCCACAGACTCAACTGTGGGCACCACTGGGCACAATTTGACTCATCTGACAGGAAAGTCAATGCTACACAGGAAGGAGATAGACATCTCTCTGATCACAGCTTCGTTCACAGTGCTCCACTCTGGGCCCAAAGCCAGGGCTCAGTAACTGAGAAAAGTCACTTGACAGCTCAAAGAAAGATGAAATGGTGACATGGATCTTCAAAAGCACAGTCACGTCCCCTTCCTGAAGGGGCTCTTCAACTGTGCCAGGGTGGCCAGTGCGCCAAGCCTCAACCCCTCCCTCTTGGTTCCCACTTTGTGACTGACATGCCTACTAACCCCAAAGTGGGAACAAGGTGGCCTCCCTCAATTCCATGGAAGATCAGTTACTCCAGGAAGGGCTGGGAAAGAGGAGGGGAAACCAATGTCAAAAACAAGATTTGGGGATTTTCCTTGGGTTTCTTTTTATATCGACAGGTTATTCCTGTCCTTGTTATGATAAATAATTAATAGTTGGCTCCAAATCTGCCAGTGACTTTTAGCTTGGTATCCAAATGGAATAAACAATCTGCAGAATGTTATTTAGGGCTTCACCATGTGGACACCACACAGGAAGAGAGCCCATTAAGGCTGCTAACTGGAGCTATGCTGAGTCACTGAATAGAGTTCTCCTATAGGAAAGGATTGAGGAGAGAGTCATTACACTCTGGATTTCAAAGAATTCAGACTCTCTGACCCAGGAATTCTACTTCTGGGAAAAGAAAGAACATAGCTATGAAATAATAAAATCTTCATGCACAAAGATGTTCAACACAGTGTTGTTTATAAAAGCAAAATAAGGCTAGGTGTGGTGGCTCACGCCTGTAATCCCAGCACTTTGGGAGGCCAAGGTGGGTGGATCACTTAAGGCCAGGAGTTCAAGACCAGCCTGGTCAATGTGGCAAAACCCTGTCTCTACTAAAAATACAAAAAGAATTAGCCAGGTGTCATGGCGCATGCCTGTAATCCCAGCTACTGGGAGGCTGAGGCAGGAGAATTGCTTGAACCCAGGAAGCGGAGGTTGCAGTGTGCTGAGATCGTGCCATTGCACTCCAGCCTGGGCCACAGAGTGATATGTCTCAATAAATAAATAAATAAATAAATAAATAGCAAAATAACACCCAAATAATTGGTAATGTTTGGGTGCCACCAATTAGAAGTAATAGGAAGTTGATTAAGAGAACTCAGTATATCCACCTAATACTACAGCTAATGAAAGTGAGATTTATGGCCAGGTGTGGTGGCTCACACCTGTAATCCCAGCACTCTGGGAAGCCAAGGTGGACAGATAACGAGGTCAGGAGTTCGAGACCAGCCTGACCAACATTGTGAAACCCCGTCTCTACTGAAAAATACAAAAATTAGCCGGGCGTGGTAGCAGGCGCCTGTAATCCCAGCTACTCAGGAGACTGACGCAGAAGAACTGCTTGAACCCAGGAGGCGGAGGTTGCAGTGAGCTGAGATTGCACCATTGCACTCCAGCCTGGGCAATAAGAGTGAAACTCCGTCTCAAAAAAAAAAAAAAAAAAAAAAAAAAAAAAAAAAAAAAAAGTGAGATTTACAAATAATTTGTACTAATGTGAAAGAATGCCTATGTTATAGTGCTAAGTGTGAAAGGCAGGATACAGAGTTGAGGATACAGAATAATCATGGCTATGTAAAAACAAACAAGAAACTAGGCAGAGGAAAAAGACTCAGGAAATTTGTCTAAATATTAAGTGTTCTTGATCTGGGTGTTGATTGTGAAACCATCTCCACAGGGTTGACAAAAATTGCATGCTGGGCTCTGGACAGAAATACATTAATAGTTATAATGAAGCAGTAATCAGGCTGCACTTTGGCCCATTTCCTTATTGCAAAAAGTCACGTAGCCCTAGACACTGACCATCTGCATCCCCGTTGTTTCTGTAGATAGGATTTCTGACATTAGGATCCTAAGACTTTTGTTTAAGGATCACTTAAGATGTTTTACAGACCCCGAATTCCGGCAACCAGTTTGAAGACCCTCACAGAGGAATGGGATCGGCATGAGAAGATAGCTTCTTCATCTCCCTGTCCCTGGACCTCACCCTACACCCTGCAACCAGTCAACCATCTCCACACTTTGGCCCAGTCCAACATTTTTACAACCCTAGCCCCAAATTCCTTGGGGAGATGGATTTGAGGTGCTGGCGGAGGATTACCTAGGTGCCGAGGCAAGAGACTGAAGGCACAAACTGTTTCAGTATACTAAAGACAATAGAGCAGGCTGGGCGCGGTGGCTCACGCCTGTAATCCCAACACTTTGGGAGGCTGAGATGGACGGATCACAAGATCATCGAGACCATCCTGGCTAACACAGTGAAACCCCATCTCTACTAAAAATACAAAAAATTAGCCGGGCGTGGTGGCAGGTGCCTGTAGTCCCAGCTACTTGGGAGGCTGAGGCAGGAGAATGGCGTGAACCCAGGAGGCGGAGCTTGCACTAAGCCGAGATAGCGACACTGCACTCCAGCCTGGGGGACAAAGCAAGATTCCATCTCAAAAAAAAGAAAGAAAATAGTTAGAATAAGAATAGTCATAATACAAAATTAGATATACAGATGATCATTGACAATTATCAATCATTATTATAAACACTATTAATCATTAGCTTTTAATATTACTCTTTGTTGCATTACTAATATAACCTAGGAATAACGGGCGGGTATAGGGTCAGGAGCTGAAAGGACATTGTGAGACATGACCTAGAAGGCAAGAGGTGAGCCTTCTGTCATGCCCGCGTAAGGGCCGCTTGAGGGCTCCTTCGTCAAGCGGTAATATCTGGGAAGGCACCCGTTACTTAGCAGACCACAAAAGGGAGTCTCCTTTCCTTGGAGGAGTCAGGGAACACTCTGCTCCACCAGCTTCTTGTGGAAGGCTGATATTATCCAGGCCTGCCTGCAGTCATCCGGAGGCCTAAACCCCTCCCTGTGGTGCTGTGCTTCAATGGTCACGCTCCTTGTCCATTTTCATGCTCCTCCCACACTCGTGGTTCCTCTTTGAAGTTCATAGTAGATAGCAGTAGAAGAAATAGTGAAAGTCTTAAAGTCTTTGATCTTATAAGTGCAGAGAAGAAAACGCTGATGTATGCTGCCTTCTCTCTGCTTCGGCTACCTAAAAGGGAAGGGCCCCCTATCCTATAATCACGTGACTTGCTTCAACTTGTCAATCACTTAGAAGATTCACCCTCCTTACCCTGCCCCCTTGTCTCGTATGCAATAAATACCAGCGTGCCCAGCCGTTCGGGGCCACTACTGGTCTCCGTGTCTTGATGGTAGTGGTCCCCTGGGCCCGGCTGCTTCCTCTTTATCTCTTTGTCTTGTGTCTTTATTTATTACAATCTCTCATCTCCGCACATGGGGAGAATAACCACTAAGCCCCGTAGGGCTGGATCCCACAGAGGTTTCCTACCATCTCCTCCTTAGGTGACCCTCTGATGAAACATCTTTCTCTGCTGCAACCTGGTGTCTTGGCACCTTGACTTGCCACGTGCATCTCACTGTAATTACAATGACACGGGCGTGTAGACTTCATGGCACTGTACACACGATGTGGGAACTTTTCTGTATATTTGTTAGACTTTAATCACATTTACATTTTGAAAATTAACAGTGGCTCTCTTTGGATGACATATTTTTTCCATTTGTCATTATTTAAGTCCCTATTGACCTAATATGGAAGCAATCTCTGTCCTCAGTTTTTTTTTTTTTCAAAGTAACCGAATGGGTAACCAAGAAAGGTGAGCTTCCCTTTTGAAATATTCTAAGGAGAGTATGAATCCTTTTCTGAAAATCACTAAACTCAAAGAGGACTTTGAAATCAGCCAACCTGAGGGTGTCCAGAGCTGGCCTGGATGGTTGTGAGCAGGGCCTGGGGGCTGGAGAGGATGCGGGGCAGGCAGAAAGAAGAAACAGATGAGCTCTCTGCTGCCTTCTTTTCACCTTGACCTCCACCTTTTATCTATTTTACATATTTGGGCTTCAAAAAGTTTTGTTTAAAGAAAAGATTCTGCAGCTAAAAGAAGTTTTTTAAAATGCTCAAAACTCTCACTTTTTTAGCAAGATATGTAGAAACCAAGGTGCCACCTCTTACCCCAAAGGCCACAGACAGTGCCTACTGCACCGAGCCACCTCCACGGCCCAGAACACCATGAAAGTCCCTCTGCCCGTCCCCCAGCTATGGAGGTAGAAGAAGCTCTGATTTTAAAATACCAGAATGATACACTACATTCAAAACAAAATGATGTTTAAGTCATAGGCATATGCATAGGAAGTCCTCACTTAATGATGTAAGTTCATTCTAGATAAATATGCAGAAAAATAATTCTTTACTAGGAGAATCCTATTTTCCCAATGCCTGATAACCTAAAATAAAAACAGAGAATCCGTGGGGGACAGGGAATAGGGTGGGAAGAACTGGCCCCTGTAAGATGGCAAGCCTTTTCAATAGCCTATTTAAATTTTAAAAAATCATCTATGATTCAGAAAAAAAGAATGAGTAATAAAAGACAAAGAAAAAAATCACCGATATTGCTGGAAAAATATTTAGGGCCATACAAAAAATGTAGTATAGACTGGCAAGATGAAGTCAACCTGCCTCTCACACTTCACCTACTGTAAATGTGGCCATCCCATGGTGACCATGGTTCAGCCATTTTGGCAGCCCGGAGCCCCACAGTATTTCTAAGTTTATGCTCTTTGCTAGACAGAGGGGATGTGGGGAATAGAAGCATTCTTCATCGCTTGAAATAACTGGCCTCTTTCCAAACAAATCTGCCTTATACAGAAGCAAATGGAAACTCACTAGGCTAGGAAATAAATTCCTGGCATGTTCTCAGCACAGGGCACTGACCCTGTCTGTGCCTGCAGGGACTCTGGTTGTTTAGCAACCAGCCAGTGTCCAAGCATCATCAGCAGAATAGCAAACCAGGTCTGTTCCCAACCTGATGCTCCTCTAGTTGCCGTTACGACACACCAAGATGATGCGGTGTGTTAAGGGCCAGTGGTGGGCCGATGGGAGCAGTTGGGTCCAGCTCTTAGCCAAAAGCAGGTGGGGGCCATAGGCAGGGACTCTCAGGGCGTGTGTTCCACTCCTCGTTCTTGCTTGTCCTTAGGCAAGTCATTTTACCTTTGGGGGCTGTTTCCTCATTTATAAAATAAAAGAGTTTGACCAGATGACCCCTAAGGCCCTACAGAAAGAGCAGGAGTTTTTGGTTTGATTCTTGGCCTTCTTCTTCTTCTTCTTCTTTTTTTGACACAGAGTCTCCTTCTGTTGCCCAGGCTAGAGTGCTATGGCGTGATCTCGGCTCACTGCAACCTCCGCCTCCTGGTTTCAAGCGATTCTCCTGCCTCGGCCTCCTGAGTAGCTGGGACTACAGGCACGCACCACCACGCCCAGCTAATTTTTGTATTTTTAGTAGAGGCAGAGTTTCGCCATGTTGGCCAGGCTGGTCTCGAACTCCTGACCTCAGGTGATCCACTCGCCTTGGCCTCCCAAAGTGCTAGGATTACAGGCGTGAGCCACTGTGCCTGGCCTATTCTTACTAGTTGTTATCATACCATCTCTTTTAGCTTCAGTTTCCTTCCCTGTCAAATGAGTATCACATCTGCTCTACAGGGCCTGTGGTGGGTTATGAGAAAAGCCTGTTGAATCCCTAATACAGACACAGAGCCAGAACACAGGAGGGTATACCTAGGGTGAGGCAAGGAATCCTTTGGCAGGCAGGAGGTGGACCCGTGAATGCTGACATGGCCCCTCACTGGCCAAAACATATAAAAGGCTTTGCGACCTCCAAGAAGCTACCTCCACTCATTAAGAATCTCATATTCCACACACCCTTTAGATGGCTTGTTCTCTACTTCATTGAAAGAGCAAAGTGAAGGCCGGGCGCGGTGGCTCACGCCTGTAATCCCAGCGCTTTGGGAGGCTGAGGTGGGCGGATCACGAGGTCAGGAGACCAAGACCATCCTGGCTAACACAGTGAAACCCCCTCTCTACTATGAAATCCCCTCTCTACTAAAAAAAAATACAAAAAATTAGCCAGGCGTGGTGGCGGGTGCCTGTTGTCCCAGCTACTCAGGAGGCTGAGGCAGGAAAACGGCATGAACCTGGGAGGAGGAGGTTGCAGTGAGCCGAGATCGCGCCATTGCACTCCAGCCTGGGTGACAAAGTGAGACTCCATCTCAAAAAAAAGAGAAAAAGAAAAGTGAAAACAACCCTGAACCCAATTTGAGAAGGCATCTTGCTAATCTTTCAACCCACACCACACTTGGTAGTCAAGCTAGGTCAGGGGCTACTGGCAGGGTCTGATGAGCTAACGTGTAGAAAGCTCTCTATGTGTAGAAAGAAGGACAGAGTGCAATGTCACCTCCACTTGTATATCATCACAATAAATCACTGCCCAGAAGACCCAGCCTGACTTCTTTTAGGGTTTCAGCTTATGAAAAACAGCCAGTTCCTGCAGTAAAATTGTGAACACTGAAAAATTTCATTATTGCTTGTTCGTTGAAGGCACTGTTGGCTGACTTTTCTGCAAACTTGGAAATGAATGACAAAACCAATGACCAAAGGGAATGAAGATGATTGGGACGAAATGGACATGAGGAGACAGCGGCCAGGGCATGAGGAGACAGCGGCTCGGCCTGAAAGAGTATTTCCTAACCATGGCTGGAAAAGAACACTAGGGCAGAGCATTTAAAGGTGACCTTTAAGTTCCTGGATTGACACATGGAATATTCCTAAGGAGGTCCTGCTGGGCGCCTTGGATTTAACTGTGTGGTGCTTCTCAAATGTTATTTTTTATTTTTTATTTTTTTTGAGACGGAGTCTTGCTCTGTCGCCCAGGCTGGAGTGCAATCTCAGCTCACAGCAACCTCTGCCTCCTGGGTTCAAGCGATTCTTGTGCCTCAGCCTCCGGAGTAGCTAAGATTATAGGAATGTGCCACTATGCCCAGCTAAATTTTGTGTTTTTAGTAGAGATGGGGTTTCACCATGTTGGTCAGGCTGGTCTTGAACTCCTGACATCAGGTGATCCACCCACCTCGGCCTCCCAAAGTGCTGGCGCAAGTTGCAGTGAGAAGAGATTGCACCACTGCACTCCAGCCTGGGCAATAGAAGCAAAATTCCATCTCAAAAAAAAAAAAAAAAAAAAAAAAAAAGAATCAATTCATGGCTCTCCAATCCACTGCCACCATCCTAAACAGTTTCTTACTATCTCTTGCCCAGACCCTGGGCTACTGTATCCATTTTCACCCACCTCATCCAGTCTCCAAACTGCATTGAGCGTGACTTTTTGGTTTTCTTTGTTTGAGATGAGCCTCATTCTGTCGCCCAGGCTGGAGCACAGTGGTACAATCTCGGCTTACTGCAACCTCCACTTCCTGGGTTCAAGTGATCCTCCTGCCTCAGTCTCCCGAGTAGTTGGGATTACAGGCATGCACTACCATGCCTGGCTAATTTTTGTATTTTTAGTAGAGACAGGATTTTATCATTTTGGCCAGGCTGGTCTTGAACTCCTGACCTCAGGTGATCCACCTGCCTTGGCCTCCCAAAGTGATGGAATTACAGGCGTGAGCCACTGCACCTGGCCCAGGTTCTTCTTAAAACTCCAACAGACACTCATTATCCTCAAGAAAAGGCCTAAATTCCTCCCACCTCTCTTTCAAGGCCTTTTATGACCTGGCACCAGCCTACCTCTCCACTCTTCTCACCCCATATTGCCCCAACCACGCTGCCCCCCAACAGACACGTGCATGCACACACTGTCAACCATATTACATCCTGGGCTTCTCTCGTAAGAACCCTCTTTGGGCCAGATGTAGTAGCTCATACCTGTAATCCCAAAACATTGGGAGGCCAAGGCAGGTGGCTCACTTGAGCCTGGGAGTTCGAGACCAACCTGGGCAACATGAGACCTCATCTCTACAAAAAATAGAAAAATTAGCTAGGAGGGGTAGTGTGCACCTGCAGTCCCAGCTACTCCAGAGGCTAAGGTGGGAGGATCACTTGAACCTGGGAGGCAGAGGTTGTCCTGTGAGGTGAGATGGCACCACGGCACTCCAGCCTGGGTGACAGAGTGAGATGCTGACTCAAAAAAAAAAGAACCCTCTTCTTTCTCAGACCAATTCCTCTTCCTCCTTAATGCCAAGTCAGTTCTCCTCACCATGGCATGCTTTTTGTAGCTCTTACCACAGCAGTGATTACCTCTTAGTGTCTGGCTTCTTCCTGAGACTGTATCTGCCCTGCCCAACATTGTCTCCTGCAGCACCTAAAACAGGGCTTGGCATAATACTAGGCGCTGTGTGTGCTGTGGTGTGTGCATTCATTTGATGAATGGATACATGAATGAATAAATACACTGTAAATTTCATAATGGGCAAAGGAAAGGTACATAAATATGAGAACACCACAGGGCCATCCCCCAGGACCCAACTCACCTCAGAACAATGGCAATGCACAGGAGCGTTCCGAAGGCCAGGCTCCCTCCAGCAACCAGGAATGTGGGCAGTGGTACCGAAGAAGAATCTTGCACTAGGTTAAAAAAAAAAAAAAAATGAAGATAGAGGAGGAAGAGGAGAATATGGAGAAAAAGGAACAGGAGGAGGAGAAGAAAACCACTGAGCTGGTGCTGTCAAAAGCCTCAAAGGAACCTTTCCCTCTAACCCCTCTCCCAGAAAATGAAACAGCTCTGCCAACCAACAGGCCACTTGACAAGCTTAACTGTTTTTTGTTTGTTTGTTTCTTAACAAAGCCCACTCTAGAAGAATCACCCCCAGCTTAATCTGGCAGACCTCAGGATTCCACCATGTGGCAAGAGAGACACCTCAGGATCAGGGTTTCTGAGTGCCTGTGGCTAGCTACGGACTCCTATTCACTTTCAGAGTGGTTTTTCTGGTGGCATTCTACCTGCCCCCGTAAGACACAAAGAGGGTACAACAAACAGAAGGCTTTGGGGACCTCCTTGGTGGCAGTTCCTTTGAGGACAATGTCAGAGAGGATTGGATGCTTTAAACCAAATATTTGGAAGCAGTTTTCTCCATGCGGGTGTCATCTCTTGCCTGTCCCTGCATTTGGTACTCAAGCCCCAGCCCTATGAACATCATTCAGTTCTCCAACAAGCCATGATCTTTTTCCTCCAGGGCTCTCCACACACGTTCCCTCTTCTCGCCTGTCTGCTTTCTCCACCTTTGCTGTACCCCTTTGCTGTCCAGTCCCTACTTGGCCTTTGGATCTCAGATGAAGTGATGTCACTTCCTTTGAGAACTGACCCCACTCCAAGCTGAGCGAGTGCCCCTCCCAGTTATTTCTCCAGTTCCACCTCTAGATTGAGTTTCCTGAAGGCAGGGACCGCATGTGTCTTTTTCACTGTAACACTGCCAGCAGCTTACACAGTGCCGAATACAAAGTAGGATCTCCAAAATATGTCCTTGAATGAAGGAAAGAACAAACTAGCTTGCAAGCAGCCATGTCTTCCCACAGAAAGGCTCTTCCTACCACTGCCAGAGTCCCTGGACCGGACAGAGGGCACATCTAAGCAAAACCATCTCCTTCTGCTTGAATGCAGTCACAGTTGTATGGACCCAGCATTCAGGCTCTTCTGCCCAAAATGCAATCCACTGCTGAAGAAGAGGCTGCCTGCCAGTCATCACTTCAGATGCCTACTGGAGGCAGGCAGTGCAATGAGCCCAGACTGGTGAGTGGGCAGTGGCTGCAAGGGCAAGTTTCTCCAAGCGTGTCCCATGTCTCTTGAGAGATGCAGCCGTGTAATGAAAGCAGTATGCTTGGCTTGCTTCTTTATTAACATTTCATCATCTTTTATATTTGTTCCTTCTTTTTTTTTGAAATGGAGTCTCGCTCTTGTCACCCAGGCTGGAGTGCAGTGGTGTGATCTCTGCTCACTGCAGCCTACACCTCCCGGGTTCAAACAATCCTCCTACCTCAGCCTCCCAAGTATCTGGGACAACAGGCACGTGCCACCATGCCCGGCTAATTTTTGTATTTTTTGTAGAGATGGGGTTTTGCCATGTTGCCCAAGCTGGTCTCCAACTCCTGACCTTAGGGGATCCGCCCACCTCGGCCTCCAAAAGTGCTGGGATTACAGGCATGAGCCACAGCACCAAACCATATATTTGTTCCTTCTTTCATCCAACAAATATTCTTTGAGTGCCTATCATGTGCCTAAATGGATCTTACATCCAATCAAGGAAGACAGACAAACAAATGTTTTTTAAAAACATTCTCAGGAAAAGGTTGCCGGAGAAGGGTGTATCTGAGCAGAGACTTGAGTGATAGGAAGGAGCTGGCCAAGTGGACGTCAGAGGAAGCCTGTCCACGCAGAGCACACAGCAAGTGCAAAGGCCCTGAGGTAGAGCATGTGTGGAGGAGCAAAGAGGGCACTGTGGCTGGGGCAGAGCGAGGAAAGGGAGAATGCAGAGGCAACGTCTAAAGATAGGGGACCACATGGCTTCACTGAGACTCCCCGTAGAAACTGGGGACTTTGTCAGGACTTTGACTTATACTCTAGGGGAGATGGCACTGAGCCAGAGAGAGCTTGGATTTGTGTTTTAAGGGACACTCTAAGTGCTGGTTGGAAAAGAGTTGGTTGGGGGTTAAGCCTAGAAGTTGGTAGACCAGTTGGCAGCCCAGGAAACCCTGCTGGATGAGAGGTGGCAGGGGCTGGACTGGGTGTTGGCACTGGAGATGGTGAGGAGTGGTCAGCTCCTAGATACGTCTCAAAGCACAAGGACAACACTTGCTGAGGGACTGGCCACAGGATGAGGAGTAGGGAGGAAGCATGCCCGATCCCCCGAATCTGAGCAAATGCAGTACCAGTTATTGAGATAGGGAAGATGGAGAAGAACAGATCTGGGTTGAAGAGGTGGGGAGGTGTCAGGTGTTCTCTTTCAGACATGTGAAATTTGAGAATGCTGGCCAGGCACGGTGGCTCACACCTGTAATCCCAGCACTTTGGGAGACTGAGGCGGGCAGATCACCTGAGGTCGGAAGTTCGAGACCAGCCTGACGAACATGGAGAAACCCTGTTTCTACTAAAAATACAAAATCAGCTGGGCGTGGTGGCGCATCCCTGTAATCTCAGCTACTCAGGAGGCTGAGGCAGGAGAATCGCTTGACCCCAGGAGGCAGAGGATTCGGTGAGCTGAGATCACACTATTGCACTCCAGCCTGGGCAACAGGAGCAAAAAATCTATCTTAAAAAAAAAAAAATATATATATATATATATGTATATATATATATATATATTTGAGACTGCTAGCGGATGTCCCATGTGTCAACTAGGCAGTTGGGTACATGAGTCTGGGTCTTAGTGGACAGATCAGGGTAGGGATATAAAATTGGGAGTTGCCAGCCTGTGGATGGTCTTTAGTGACATGAAGCTGGATAAAATCATCAGTAACAGGCTGGGCGCAGTGGTTCACACCTGTAATCCCAGCACTTTGGGAGGCCAAGGCGGGTGGATCACAAGGTCAGATCTCAGGAAAAAAAAAAAAAAAGACCTCACTAAAGACCATCCATGGGCTGATCTTTAAAAAAAGTTTTAAAAAAAATCATCAGTGAGGGTGGACGGGGAGGACTAGAGGGTCCCCTCTTCCATAGCAGCCTTTGTTTTTGTTGTTGCTGTTGCTTTTGTTTTTTTTGACATGGAGTCTCACTCTGTGGCCCAGGATAGAGTGCAGTGGCTCAATCTTGGCTCACTGCAACCTCCACCTCCCAGGTTCAAGCGATTCTCCTGCCTCAGCCTCCCAAGTAGCTGGGATTATAGGCACCCACCATCACGCCCGGCTAATTTTTGTATTTTTTAGTAGACATGGGGTTTCACCATGTTGGCCAGGCCAGTCTTGAACTCCTGATCTCAGGTGATTCTCCCACCTCAGCCTCCCAAAGTGCTGGGATTACAGGCGTGAGCCACTGCACCCGGCCCATAGCAACCTTTGAACACTCAACCTCTTGCATCCCACCCATACCATTCAAAGCCTATTTTAAATGGCACCTCCTCCATGAGCTTTCTGTGACTGCTCAGCTTGATGCACTCTCTCAAATCTCTAAATTCCACTTTGCTTTATCTGTGCCTCCCTTTCCGCCCATCTCACATTCTGGTCTTTGTCACAGTTACCACTTTACTCTTTGTGGGGGCCTGGACTGTAGCCTCCTTGAGAAGAGGGATGGCTCTAATCCTCTCCGAGTCCCCAACTGTGCAGAGCTCAGGCCCAGGTATTTAGCAGGTCTTCCACAGGTGCACTGCACCATGGTAGGGCTTGGCACCTGGGCTGTTGTAGCAGAGGCAGCCAGCATCAGGTGCAGGCAGGAATCCACCCAGGGATGGGGAACAAGGGCAAGGACTGCCTCACAAAGCCCAAGAGTCATCAGCTGGAGCCACTCAACTACTGAACCTCTGGAGTCTGGATTCCATCAAGTCCCATACACTTAGTCAAACACAGGACTTGTGATCTTTCTTGATTCAAATACTGGTAAGTTTTCCTGGTCTTGCAGGGATAGGGAATCAGAAGCATTAAATCAAGGGCTTCATTGAAACCAAAATAAAGATTTCCCTCAACAGGTATTCCATTTCAGACTCCAGTAATCTTGTTTGCAGCACATTCATTTGTATTGTGGGCCAACTGTGAAATATCTCACTGATTTATCCCATTTTTCTTACGATCTCCTCATTATATCTTAGCTAACAATATCAAACTTCAACATATAAAGTAATAAAAGAATATTTCTGGCCAGGCACAGTGGCTCATGCCTATAATCTCAGCACTTTGAGAGGCCGAGGCAGGCAGATCACGAGGTCAGGAGTTCGAGACCAGCCTGGCCAACACGGTGAAACCCCGTCTCTACTAAAAATACAAAAATTAGCCGGGCATGGTGGTATACACCTGTAATCCCAGCTACTCGGGAGGCTGTGGCAGGAGAATCACTTGAACTCGGGAAGCGGAGGTTGTGGTGAGCCGAGATCGCACTACACTCCAGCCTAGGCAACAGAGCAAGACTCTGTCTCAAAAAAACAAAATCAAAAACAAACAAAAAACATTTCTGCCATTGATCCTCTGACGACCTGGCCAAATAAGAAAGGACTTTCCGCAGAGACAAATCTGTCCCTCAGACCCTGTGAATATGAAAATACCCAGTCCTTACCTGGGAGGCTTGTCGCATTTGCTGAATCTCTGGAGAGAATATTATCGTCGTCTTTATTAGTAGTAGGTGCCTAAAAGAGACATTCCTCACCATCAGCCTGTTTTGGCATATTCCACCATCATTCAGAACCAGTTCAGGAGGTACCTCCTCCTCAGAGTCCTCCCTGATCCGCCCAAAGCATTCCTTTCTCCATTTCATTCATAACAGTGGAAAAATCAATAATACTATTATTTGCATTTTTTCTATCCACATCGTGTCTGCTAAGGGTGGGGCTTTCTTTCCACCTGCCTCTCCACCAAAAGCTGAAGGGCACAGCACCCTGCACAGAGAAGATGCTCAGTGGATACACTGAAGCAGCTGTTATCCTTACAGGTCCGATGCAAGGGTGCAGGTACCACTGTGACTGGAATCCTGGCTCCACCACTTACGAGCTATGTCACCTTGCACAGATTTCTTTTTATTTTTTGTTTTTTTGTGAAATGGAGTTTCACAAAAGAAATGGAGATTCTTGTCGCCCAAGCTGGAGTGCAATGGCATGATCTCTGCAACCTATGCTTCCCGTGTTCAAGTGATTCTCCAGCCTCAGCCTCCTGAATAGCTGGGATTACACGCACGCACCACCACACCCAGCTAATTTTTGTGTTTTTAGTACAGACGGGATTTCACCATGTTGGCCAGGCTGGTCTTGAACTCCTGACCTCAGGTGATCCACCCGCCTCAGCCTCCCAAAGTGCTGGGATTACAGGAGTGAGCCACTGCGCCCGACCTCAGACTTCCCTTTTTTTTTTTTTTTTTTTCTTTTTTTGAGATGGAGTTTCGTTCTTGTTGCCCAGGCTGGAGTGCAATGGTGCAATCTTGGCTCACCGCACCCTCCGCCTCCAAGGTTCAAGCAATTCTCCTGCCTCAGCCTCCCAAATAGCTGGGATTACAGGCATGTGCCACCACACCCAGCTAATTTTGTATTTTCAGTAGAGACAGGGTTTCTCCATGTTGGTCAGGCTGGTCTTGAACTCCTCACCTCAGATGATCTGCCCGCCTTGGCCTCCCAAAGTGCTGGGATTACAGGCGTGAGCCCCGGCGCCTGGCCCTGGCCTCAGACTTCTTACCCCATGTTAAGCAGCCCTTACAAGCACTCCCTTGTAACATTAACATAAGGAGCCAATGAAATAGCAAATGCAAGGCTCACAGTTTAGCAGGATGAGGCCAGTCCTCAGTCGGTGTCAGTTTCCCCAGAACCTGTGTTGGGAGCACTCTAGCCCCATGGGTATGGGCTCCACCTGCAGCTGTTCCTACATGGAACACAGATAAGGTTCAAGAGCCCCAGGCTCCTTCCCTGTGCTGCACAGCTCCAGAAGTGGCTGTGCTTTCCAGCTTAGCATTTAGGGAATTAAGGGCCACAGGAGGAGATATAGTTGGATAGGAAATTGGATTACTCATGGAATTTGTTAAGCAGCTTCAGAGGTAATCCTCTTTCCAGCAAGTTATGACACCAGGAGTCCACAGGGGAAGGACTCAGATGAACAGAATCCAATCTCAAGCTAAGCCGTTAGCAGTGTCCAAAAAAGCTCAGAGATGAAATAGCTGCCGCTAGATGCAGGGCAGTTCTGCGTGCCAGGCCAACGCTGCTCCACTCTTTACAGTCCTGGGACAAGATAATTTTTATGATTCCCGTTCACAGAGGCTTGAAAAGCACAGATAACTCACCACAGCCACATTTCTACTAAGTGACAGAGCTGGGATTTAAACCAAAGTCAGTCTGGCATCCGCTCACACTCCTAACCACTAGGTGCTGCTGCCCTGACCCTTTTACAAGAACAGGAGCTCACCTGCGTGGGGGTGGACACCTCGTTCTCAGCTGGAGGACTCCTGGATTCTGTGGACAGAAGAAAGGGTTGTTATTAGTGATTCACGGGCCCCGCAGTCCTGTCTCAGGGGCTTGAAAATCAGAAAAAAGTTCATCTCAATGTTATTTAAAAGAATAGCATGGACTGGGAACGGTGGCTCACACCTGTAATCCCAGCACTTTGGGAAGCTGGGCAGATCATCTGAGGTCCGGAGTCCCAGACCAGCCTGACCAACATGGAGAAACCCCATCTCTACTGAAAATACAAAATTAGCCAGGTGTGCTGGCACATGCCTGTAATCCCAGCTACTCGGGAGGCTGAGGCAGGAGAATCACTTGAACCCGGGAGGCGGAGGTTGCGGTAAGCAGAGATCATGCCATTGCACTCCAGCCTGGGCAACAAGAGTGAAACTCTGTCTCAAAAAAAAAAAAAAAAAAAAAAACCAGCATGCTGGACATAACCAAATATCCAACCATAAGGGACTAGTTACAGAAATTATGATATAACCACATAATGCAGAAACTTTTAAAATTTATTTTTTATATATATACATATTTTTTTTGAGATGGAGTTTCACTCTTTCGCCCAGGCTGGAATGAAGTGGCACGATCTTGGCTCACTGCAACCTCCACCCACTAGGTTCAAGTGATTCTTCTGCCTCAGCCTCCCAAGTAGTTGGGATTATAGGCGCCCGCCACCACACCCAGCTAATTTTTGTATTTTTAGTAGAGACGGGGTTTCACCATATTGGCCAGGCTGGTCTCGAACTCCTGACCTCAGGTGATCTACCCGCTTTGCCTCCCAAAGTGCTCGGATTACAGACATGAGCTACCGTGCCTGGCCAATTATTTATACATTTTCAGAGATAGGGTCTCCCTCCGTCGCCAGGCTGCAGTGCAATGGTATGATGATGGCTCACTGTAGCTTTAACTTCTGGGCTTCAGTGATCCTCCCATCTCAGCTTCCCAAGTATCTGGGACTACAGGCGTGTGCCACCACGCTCGGCCAAAAATATTTTAGAAAAACATTGAAGACATGACATAATGCTGTATGAAAAATGCAAGACAAGAAAAATTCCACGTATTTTGATCCAAACTTTCTAAAGAAATATATTTTTATGATTATTTATTGTGTAATACAGTATATATAATAATACTATATATTTGTACACAGGAAGAAGAAAATGGAAAGATACACATCACCAGAGATAAGCACTATTTCAATTTCCTTCTATGCACCTTTTTGCAATAAAAAATATATAACAAATATTCATTTGCCTGTGTGGGTTTCATACACATTGCAGCAGCAGGGATGTGGACCAGGCGCCCTCACGGCTCCCTCCCCCTCCACAGGAACAGTGTTTCTGCAGAAAGGCCAGGGCAGGAGGAGGCTAGGCGTCCAAGCGAAAGCCTGGGCCTTAACCGTAACAGGCAGTGAATGGAATGCTCTGGATTTCAAAATATTTTCTTGTCAGCTCATCATTTTTCCATCAAGAATTCTAAAATTCCACAAAATGATTTATACAAAAATCATGAGCCTCACTGGGCCAGGAGTAAGAAGGACTAGCAAGGAGGCGGGGAGAGTGTGATGCTGCTTCTGCGTGGGGGAGGGTTTCCAGAATTCCTGGAATATGCTGTCACCAGTAAGGGGGAAACCACACACCCACAGCACTAGAGGGAGTGTAAGAATGCATCCACTCTTCCCATTGTACAGCGGGAAACAGAGGCCCAGAGAGGGAAAGCGACTTGTTCAAGGCCGCACAGCAAGTGTAATCAGAATTGAACCTAGAATTCATGGGCGGGACCCAGTTTCTTATTCCTTTGTGTTCTTCCCAGCTCAGCCCAGCCCAGCAGAGAACAGTCATACACTCATAGCCCAGGGTATCTAAAGCATGACCTGAGGGCATGGAGACGCTTGAATGAAAGCTAAAATCAGAAGACAAAGAAGACGGAGCAGGCCAGACTCCCACCTGTAATCCCAGCAATTTGGGAGACTGACGCGGGAGAATCCCTTGAGGCCAGGAGTTTGAGACCAGCCTTGGTAACATAGTCAAACCTTGTCTCTAAAAGAAAAAAAAAGAAGAAGAAGAAAGCAAGAAGATGGGGCAGCCCTAAATAGAAAATATGGCTGCCCACGGATGCTCATGCGGCCCAGCAGTTTGCCAAACCCAGCCAGAGTCAGCTTCGTCTGGAGCCTTATAGGCTCCACCTTGCTTGTCACCGCAGAACCATGGAAATGAGACCCAGTCATTAGGGTTTTTTAAAGGCTCCCCATACTATACTCAAGACAGATGCTTCAAGAAGAAAGTTTCTACCCACAGTCCTGACCCCCAACACAGCCTGTGGCCCAGAGAATGCCCAGTAACCTCTGGCGGCTCAGGTTGCTGGGGTTAAAGTGGGAATGAACCACAAAGCCACAGGAAGAGGGGAGGAGAGACCGTGGGACCCACAGGCTCAGCAGCGCCAGGCATCTCCTCCATGCTGAGCCAGCAGACCCTACTTCACACCTTTCCTCACAGCCTTTCAACCACCCAACAGACAGCTCATCACTGCTCCTCTATTCGTACAGAAACAAATAAATAAACCTCACTGAGGAGCCTCCCTAGGAGAAATGACTCACTTCCAGCTGGGTCCCAAACGCCACTCGGGATGGTCTGCAGAGAGAAGCCTAGTGGCTTCAGAAAAAGCTGTGTGTACATCTCCATGGTGTCTGGGTGCCAAAAGCGCCCCTTGTTCTGAGGTTTCACCCTTCCTCATTTGGGGGGATGGGAGTGGGGGGGCAGTTAAAGCAGGGTCATTTTTTGTTATTAAGACAGGGTCTGGCTCTGTTGCCCAGGCTGGAGTGCAGTAGTGCAATCATAGCTCATTGCAGCCTCCAACTGCTGGGCTCAGGTGATCCTCCCACCTCAGCCTCCCACTTAGCTAGGACTACAGGTATGCACTGCTATGCCCGACTAATTTTTTCTAAACTTTTTTTTTTTGTAAAGACAGGGTCTCCTTATGGTAGCTGGCTGATCTCTATCTCCCGGGCTCAGGCAATCCTCTCCCCTCAGCCTCCTAAAGTACTGGGATTATAGGCCTGAGCCACCACGCCCAATCAAGCATCTTTTCTTTTAAGAAATTATGGTGATGGCTGGCCGGGCGCAGTGGCTCACGCCTGTAATCCCAGCACTTTGGGAGGCCGAGGCGGGCGGATCACGAGGTCAGGAGATTGAGACCATCCTGGCGAACACGGCGAAACCCTGTCTCTACTAAAAATACAAAAAAATTAGCCGGACGTGGTGGCAGGCGCCTGTAGTCCCAGCTTCTAGGGAGGCTGAGGCAGAAGAATGGCGTGAACCCAGGAGGTGGTGTAGCTTGCAGTGAGCGGAGATCGTGCCACTGCACTCCAGCCTGGGCAACAGAGTGAGACTGTCTCAAAAAAAAAGAAAGAGAAAGTATGGTGATGGTAAATGTTAATAGCTATTTATCATTCACTTGTTACATTTTATGTCCTTACTTAGCAAAATTAAAAGCTGGCAACCAGCCAGGTATGGTGGCTCATGCCTGTAATCCCCGTACTTTGGGAGGCCGAGGTGGGCGGATCACCTGAGGTCAGGAGTTCAAGATCAGCCTGACCAACATGGAGAAACCCCCATCTCTACTAAAAATACAAAATTAGCTGGGCATGGTGGCGCATGCCTGTAATCCCAGCTACTCGGGAGGCTGACGCAGGAGAATCGCTTGAACCCAGGAGGTGGAGGTTGCAGTGAGCCGAGATCACGCCACTGAACTCCAACCTGGGCAAAAAGAGCGAAACTCCGTCAAAAAAAAAAAGCTGGCAACCTTAATTGGTCCCCAGAATTGTTTTTGAAATTTTACAGACCCATGAAATCCCAATGTTTAGGAATCGCCCAGTTGTGCACAGGGATGTCAGGTGGGTAGGCAAAGGGAGGATGTGGGAGGAGGGTCGTGGAGAGAGGCACAAAGAGTGGAGTGCACCAGGACGGCTGACTGCTAGATACTACTGAGATGTGGTGAGAATCCAAAACAAGGCAGAGACGTTTGGCGTGATGTGCAAGCTCCTGGCTGGGTAGCTGGGTGGGTGGGGTGTCTGTCCCCTGGACAAGCAGGGCAGGGAGGTCTGTGAGGGGTGTGATATGTTTGGTTTGGGTCATGCTGAGCACCTGGCACAGTAGGGAGGATCTGGCCAGAAGTCTGAGCCGAGTTGAAGACATGAATCCAGAGCTCTAGAGACAGGCTTGGCAGGAGACACGGGTGAAAGGCAGTCCTGCTGGCATTTATTGCACCCTTGTCATGTGCCAGGCTCTGTGCTAATTGCTTCTCACCTCATTGAAGACTCACAACCCAGCAAGGCTGGGGTTTGGGTTTTTTGAGGCAGACATTACTATTTCCACCTGACAAATAAGCTAACTGAGTCTCGGTGAGGTACTTCCCCAGGGTCGTGCTAGTCAAGGGCAAGGGCAGCAACTATACCGAATGCTACCTGACTCCAGAGTCAGTGCTCTGGAGTGCCCAGTGCCACAAAGTGGCAGGGGATGCAGTAGAAGTGGGCGGGGCCCCCAGTGGAATGTACCAGAAAGCTGCAGAAAACAGGGCCGAGAGGGAATTTGGGGATGCCACATGGAGAAGTGAACAGGGCAAAATCTCTCCAGAAATGTGTAACCAAGCCTCTGTAACCCCAGAATGTCCCTCTTGGGAGTGCTGCAGAGAGGAACAAAACAAACTCCTCCAGAATGGACGACCAAAGAGTTTGAGAAGATAATATATAGCTGGAGGGACCGACTACTCAGTCCTGGCTTCAGGGCACCCCCTCATGTGCAAATGCAAACCTTTGGCAGTACCTCCTCCAACAGGTGTGATTCCCATTCTTGGGGAATAAAGGAGGGAGTTAAAGGGATTTGTGAGGAGCAAGGAATAATCCCCTTGTGCCTAATGGGCTTTTCCCAGGCATTTTGCTCCATGCCCTCTTTGAAAAGGGGCTCCAGCCTGGCTCAGTGGCTCATGGCTATCAATCCCAGAGCTTTGGGAGGCCGAGGCAGGAGGATCACTCAAAGCCTGTGCAACATAGGGTGACCTCATCTCTGTAAAACATTTTTTAAAAAATTAGCCGGGCATCGTGATGCATGCCTATAGTGCTAGCTACTCAGAGGCTGAGGCAGGAGTTCAAGGCTGGAGTGAGCTATGATTATACCACTGCACTCCGGCTTGGGCAACAGAGTGAGATCCCATCTCTAAAAAAAAAAAAAAAAAAAAAAAAAAAGAGGAAAATGATTTTGTGGTTTCCCCAGACTCAATGTTGATGTGACAGGGAGAACTCCTATCAGGAGAGAATAAATTCAGAACTCCCGCTTGAGAGAAAGCCGCCGACCATGAGCCCTGTCCACGGGTACCAGCCTGCACAATTTCCATGAACCGCCACTGCAGGTGCTAACAGACGTGACCTGGCCTTGCTGGCCAAAGCAGGGCTACGACAGAGTGACTCTGGGACCCCCAACTTCATGCAAAAGGCTGTCCTGGGCTGCAGTCTGTGCGGGGGCCAAGCCCCAGCCTCAAGGGCACCTTCAGCACCTGCTGAAGTCCAGACTCCAGAGCCCCCCTCTATGGCATTCCACTTCCACTCCTACAGGGGCCCACCAAGGCTGGCCTCCACCTGTCCCACTCAGACCACCCACCCACACATCTGTCAGCCTCACCAAGCAGCTCCCTTCCACCCTCCCCTTGCTCACAGTTCCGTGCCTTTGTGCCTGCTGTTCCCTCTGCCTACAATCCCCATTTTCTATCTGGGACCCTCCTACACATCCTTCAAGACACAATTCAATTGTCACCTCCTCCATGAAGCTTTTCCTGCTATCTCTAAACTGCCCCTACAAAACAGTCTGCTTACAGCCTTATCGCGCTGTAAGCACCATCTATTACATGTTAGATATACTACGGTGGGGCATGCGCCCTCCTCCAGCCCCCTCAGGCACATACTAAAACCACCAGGAAAGCTTTCTCAAACCGCCCACTCCATTTCCTCCTCCACATTCTAACGCAGTGAGTTCAGGATGGCCTCCAGGATACTGATTCTGGGATGCCTCTGGTCCCACTCTCCTCCTCCCAAGAAGTAGCACTGTCCTGTAATTGCTGATCTCCTTACATGTGCAGTATGCTTTAGCATTTCTAAAGAATATTTTTTCATCAGACTCACAAAAACTCTCTGAAAGGAACAAGATTGGTGCTATCATCCCTACTTTACAGATGACAAGACTGAGGCTCTGAGAGCTGAACTAACTTTACCAAGGTCATAAAACCTGACTCCCAGGTGCTTCCCAGGACCTCTGTGTCTCCCAAAGGCCACCCCTCCCACACCTAGGCTGGGAGGCAGGTGCATCCTGTCTGTCTGGGCCTTGAGAGCTGAAGGTCCTTGTGGTGGGTAAGCTCACCCCACACGGTGATACAGTGTCTAGTACACTGACGCATCCCTAACAGCCAAACAACTGTGGTCCATAACACCTCACCTAGTGTTCTAACCTTCCTCTTATTTTTCAGAACTGTCTGCCAATTTCCAACCTGAATCCCCCTCTTGCATCAGAATCATCCAAGTTCCTCTTGCTCTGCCCTCAGCAGAGAGGGGAACAGCAGGTTTCTTTCTTGGATGTATTCACCACTGGGTTTTGAAGACTTCCCCTGCCTCAAACCACATATGTATAGGGTGGAGGGCTCAAAGTCTTCCGCTCCTTATGTGAGAAGAAACCGACTGAGCTCCCACAGAAGCTGTGTCTATGCCACAGAAGTATGTCCACCCGAGGCTGGAAAGTGAAGACCATACCCAGTGCTGACCAGACAGCCCCCACGACACCATCTTCCAATAGAGGGAGGGTGTCAGCAACTTAACGAGGGACATCCACAAATGAGACCAGATTCAGAGGAAGGGGGCCAGACAGGTAAAGAATTCACAGACCACTCCATGTAACAGCTTGGGAAGAGGAGCCCAAGCAGATGCAAGTCTGGGAACTCCAAAAGAATTTAGAGAGAGCAGACTAGGAAATTTGTCATCGGTTATCCCTGAGGACAGAGCAAGGGCCAGTGAGGCCAGAGTTAGGTTCACCTAAGAAAGAACTTTCTATATGAATAGATATTTCTCCAAAGATACATGAATGGCCAAGAAGCACATGAAAAGATGCTCAGCCTGGGCGTGGTGGCTCACGCCTGTAATGCCGGTACTTTGAGAGGCCTAGACGGGCGGCTCACTTGAGGTCAGGAGTTTGAGAGCAGCCTCGCCAACACGGCAAAACCCCATCTCTGCTAAAAATACAAAAATTAGCTGGGTGGTGCACGCCACTCCCAACTACTCGGGAAGCTGAGGCACGAAAATCACTTGAACCCAGGAGGTGGAGGTTGTAGTGAGCCAAGATCGCCCCACTGCACTCTGGACTGGGTGACAGAGTGAGACTCTGTCTCAAAAAAGACATCAATCATTAGGGAAATGCAAATCAAAACCACAATGAGATAACACTTCACATCCATAAGGAGGACTACTGCAGCTAAATGAAAAATAATAAGTGTTGGTAAGGATGTGGAGAAACTGGAACCCTTATACACTCTAGTGTAAGTGTAAAATCGTGCAGCCACTGTGGAAAACGGCATGGCATTTCCATTAAAATTTAAAATTAGAATTACCAAATGATGCCACAAATATACTTCTGAGTATATACACACAAAAGAACTGAAAGCAGGAATCTAAACAGATATTTCACACCCATGTTTATAGCAGCATTATGCACAACAATCAAAATGGGGAAGCAAACCCAGTGTCCCCTGACGAATGAATGAATCAACAAAAGATGGTATCTCTACACAATGGAATATTATCCAGCCTTAAAAAGGGAGGAAAGTCTGACACATGTTATAACATGAATAAATCTTGAGGATATTATGCTAAGTGAAATAAGTCAGTAACCAAAAGACAAATAGTCTCTGATTCCACTTATTTGAAGTACCTAGAGTGCAGCCTGGGCAACATGGTGAAACCTTGTCTCTATACAAAATACAAAAATTAGCCAGGCATGGTGGTGCATACCTGTAGTCCCAGCTATTTGGGAGGCTGAAGTGGGAGGATTTCTTGAGCCCAGGAGGTCAAGGCTGCAGTGAGCATGATCGCACACCACTGCACCCCAGCCTGGGTGATAGAGGGAGAACCTATCTCAAAAAAAAAAAAAAAAAAAAAGAAAAGAAAAGAAAAAAGAAAGAAAAAGAGGGAGGGAGAGGGCCAGGCGCAGTGGCTCACGCCTGTAATCTCAGCACTTTGGAAGGCCAAGGCGGACGGATCACCTGAGGTCAGGAATTCAAGAGCGGCCTGGCCAACATGGTGAAACCCCATCTCTACTAAAAATAAAAAAATTAGCCAGGCGTGGTGGCAGACGCCTGTAATCCCAGCTACTCAAGAGGCTGAGGCTGGAGAATTGCTTGAACCCAGGAGGCAGAGGTTGCAGTGAGCCAAGATCATGACAGTGCACTCCAGCCTGGGTGGGCGACAGAGTGAGACTCAGTCTCAAAAAAAAAAAAAAAAAAAAAAGAGAGAGAGAGAGAAAGAGGCAAACGCAGGCAGGAAGGCAGGCATGCAAGCAAGCAAGCAGTCAGGCAACTGAAGTACCTGGAGTAGTCAAACTCACAGAGAAAGCAAGTAGAATGGTGGTTGCCATGAGCTGGGGGAAGGAGTGGGTGAAAGGAGAGTTACTGTTTAACAGATTCTGAGTTTCAATTTTACAAGATGAAAAAAGTCCTGGAGAAGTAAAGTGGTGATGGTTACACAACGATACTTAATGCCACAGAGCTGTACACTTAAAAATAATATAAATGGGCAGGGTGTGGTGGCTCATGCCTGTAATCCCAGCACTTTGGGAGGCTGAGGTGGGTGAATCACCTGAGATCAGGGGTTCAAGACCAGCCTGACCAATATGGTGAAACCCCATCTCCACTAAAAATACAAAAATTAGCCAGGCACGTTGGCGGGTGCCTGTAGTCCCAGCTACTCGGGACGCTGAGATAGGAGAATTGTTTGAACCCGGGAGGTGGAGGTTGCATTGAGCTGAGATCACGCCACTGCACTCTAGCCTGGATGACAGAGCAAGACTCCATCTCAAAAAATAATAATAATAATATAAATGGTAAATATTATATTACGTATATTTTACAATTTGAAAATTTTTAGACGAAGAAACTTTCTAACAAAATGAGATTGCTTCAAGCTGCTTGTGACTATCTAAACTAAGCGGTTGGAATAAAAGGTAAAATAGGGGTCAGCCTATATCTGGAATTCCTATTCCTCTGCACGATGTTAGAGCTGATTTTCCCCCCGCTTAAAAAGGCCCCCAAAGCCACACTGATGTCCAGCATTCAGATAAATCAGTGTATTTGGCTCAAAGTATACACAAATCAAAGAAAACCATGGGCAGGTCAATATGATCTACCCTGAAGGATGCACTGATTTATTAAAATGGTCTAAGATACAGTAGTTAGGCCCCACTCCTTGTCCAGGCCTGAGCAGGAAAAAAACTTTTGAGGAGAGGGCCCAGTAGAAAGCTGCCTCCTGTTCTTGATGAACAGGGAAAGTGCCAACAAAGATGGAAGCTTGTACTTGATATTACTGCATCCAACTAGGATTACACCCTAAGCCCCAGCCTACTCCTCTGGCTCTTCCCAGGACAAGAAAGACAAGGGACAAGGACCCCGTAGAACAAAGCCAGCCAGGAGAAACAGCCATCACCCCACACCATCCAATCTGGCAGAAGAATGTGCAGCTGATAGATAAAAGCCTTCTCTCCCTGGGGCCAGGGCTGGGAGAAAGTGGCAGGGGTAGGGATGGGACTGATGTCAATTCTGCCTTTTCCTTTTTATCCATACTTACTCAAATATATGGGTATCTCACTCTTTTTTTTTTCCTAACTGCGAGTTATTTAAGAATGATTAATTTGGTTCAACTATGCCACAGGGCTAGAAACATTTGACCCCAAAGTGAGCCAGGAGGCCATTCTACAACAAAAACACTGGGAATAATAAAACAGTGCTACAAGAGGTAGTAAGCTCTCTGGCTCTGGAAGCATTCAAGCAGAGGCTGGCTGACCACTCTCTGGATTGTGGTCAGGAGATTCCTGCATTCTAGGTCTGCTAAATCCTAACCTTTCATAGCAGGGTGTTGATAGATAATGTCTCAAGTGGTTTTATCAGGAAAAGAAAAAAAAGTCATATAAGCTTGTTGTTTAGAGTTAAGGAGGGCACCAACAGAGGAACTAGAAACAGAAAGAGTCAAGCAACTTCCTTAGAAAGCAGGACTAGAAATGGAAGGCATGGGACAAGGGACCACTGCTCAATGTTATAAGCTGTTTATTACTTCTTTGCCACGTGCATATATTAATTTGATTACAATTTTAAAAGTTTAGGCCGGGCACGGTGGCTCACACCTGTAATCCCAGCACTTTAGGAGGCTGAGACGGGTGGATCACGAGGTCAGGAGTTCAAGAGCAGCCTGGCCAACATAGTGAAACCCCATCTCTACTAAAAAATACAAAAATTAGCTGGGCGTGGTAGCGTGCGCCTATAGTCCCAGTTACTCAGAAGGCTGAGGCAGGAGAATGGTGTGAACCCCGGAGGGAGAGTTTGCAGTGAGCCAAGATCACATCACTGCACTCCAGCCTGGGTGACAGAGTGAGACTCCGTCTCAAAAAAAAAAAAAATTTTTTTTTTTTAAAGTTTAGCCAGGTGCGGTGGCTCACACCAGTAATCCCAGCACTTTGGGAGTCTGAGGCTGGTGGATAGTTTGAGGCCAGGAGTTCAAGAACAGCCTGGGCAACATGGTGAAACCCTGTCTCTACAAAAAAAATTTTTTTTTTTTTTTTTTTGAGACGGAGTCTCGCTCTGTCGCCCAAGCTGGAGTGCAGTGGCCGGATCTCAGCTCACTGCAAGCTCCGCCTCCCAGGTTCACGCCATTCTCCTGCCTCAGCCTCTCGAGTGGCTGGGACTACAGGCGCCCGCCACCTCACCCGGCTAGTTTTTTGTATTTTTTAGTAAAGACGGGGTTTCACCGTGTTCGCCAGGATGATCTCGATCTCCTGACCTCGTGATCCGCCCGTCTCGGCCTCCCAAAGTGCTGGGATTACAGGCTTGAGCCACCGCGCCCGGCCAAAAAAAAAAATTTTTTTTTAATTAGCCAGGCATGGTGGCACATGCCTGTGGTCCCAGCTACTTAGGAGACTGAGGCAGGAGGATTGCTTGAACCCAGGAGGCAGAGGTTGCAGTGACCTGCGATTGCACTGCTGTACTCCATCCTGGGTAACAAGGAGAAACCCTGTCTCCAAAAAAAAAAAAATTTAAGTTTAAAAAAATTTCCATGGGGTTTTTAAAAATATATATTGATGATACAGTTACTAAATAAGTTTCCAAATGTAATTGACAACATGGGGAATATTATGTTTATACATATAAATACACACACACATACATGCACCTAGAAAAAGGAAAGCAGCATACTAGCATGATCTCACTGGTTTTCTCTAGGGAGTAAAACTACTGGTGATAATTATTCTTCATATTTTTCTGGAATTTTTCATGTTCTACAACAAACATGCTAATTTCAACAGTCCTCAAATGGCAATTATTATTACCTTTAACATTTGAAAAAAATAAAAAGCATGAGTGACTGCCCTAGATTAAATACGGCTAACTTCGCATCCCTCCAGCGGTGGCGGGATGAGAAGCCACAGGGAGAACCAAGGGCCGGGGCCACCAGCCAGCACCATCGTCAGACATGTGACCAAGGCCACCTCAGATCATCTCAATCTGATGGCAGCTGCATTCCTGATTCAGGCAAGACCAGCAGAAGAGCTGCTTAACTGACTGTATTTTTGGAATCTCAAGCAGATAAATGATTGCCGTTTTAAGCCGCTAGCTGTTTGTTTCTTTTGAGACGGAGTTTCGTTCTTGTCGTCCAGGCTGGAGTGCAATGTCGTGATTTCGGCTCACTGCGACCTCTGCCTCCCGGGTTCAAGAGATTCTCCTGCCTCAGCCTCCTGAGTAGCTGGGATTATAGGCAACTGCCACCATGTCCAGCTAATTTTTTGTATTTTTAGTAGAGACGGGGGTTTCACCACATTGGCCAGGCTGGTCTCGAACTCCTGACCTCAGGCAATCCACCCGCCTCAGCCTCCCTCCCAAAATGCTGGGATTACAGGTGTGAGCCAACGCACCTGGCCTAAGCTACTAGTTTTGAGGCGACTTGTCAGATAGCAATGGATACCTGATGCAATGACAGAGTTGAAACACCCCTTCCTTCCTCAGTGCCCAACCCAGTACCTGTCCAAGGCGTGCCCATGGCCTCCGGGCTCCACTCGCTCCACTCGCCTTGCCCAAACTCCTCCTGGGCACGAAGCTGCACCACGTGCCTCAGGCCGCTCCAGGCGTCGTGGATGACACAGTGATGCTGGAGGTCCTTGACCTGAGAGCGGGGGCACAGTGACTCTGGGGAGGGGTCCAGGGTGATGCTGGGCAGGCATCTCCCCAGTGGGTTGGTGCCTTGACCAGCCCTGTGCTTCAGCTGGCAGAGGCCTCTAGAGGCTCCCACCACCCCGGAGGCTCCACTAGTGAGGGGGTTGCCCTCAGGGCCCACGGAAGCTGCCCCACCCATGCACTACAGAATCCTGCAAGCCACAATGCTTGACATGTTTATAGCCCAAATCTCTTCCCACATTGCTCTCCTCACAGGCAAGCCTGGGAAGAGGAGACTGGCCTAGATTATCCTTCTCATTTAATAAATGATATGTCACCAAGGCTCAGAAAGTTAAAACATTTATCCAAAGCAACGAAGGCGGCCAGTTTTGAAGCAGGACCTAGAGCCTATGGTTTTCTTTTTAGTACTCTGCTTTCTTGCTTTCTTTCTTTCTTTCTTTGAGATGGAGTCTCATTCTGTCACCCAGGCTGGAGTGCAGTGGTGTGATCTCCACTCACCACAACCTCCACCTCCCGGGTTCAAGGGATTCTCCTGTCTCAGCCCCCGAGTGGCTGGGATTACAGGCGTGCACCACCACGCCTGGCTAATTTTTTCTAATTTTAGTAGAGACGGCATTTCACCATGTTGGCCAGGCTGGTCTCCAACTCCTGACCTCACGTGATCCGCCCACCTTGGCCTCCCAAAGTGCTGGGATTACAGGCGTGAGCCACCATGCCTGGCCTCTAGTACCCTTTCTACTATGCCTAAGCATCTGGGGGCACCTCTCTGACCAGAAGTAAAACATAAATTTACCATCCACGTTGTGAATGTCTTTGACCGTTCAGCCCGATATCTGAGCTCAAACCGTAGTCTATAGAAAGATGAGTTCCAGGAGTGGGGGTCTTGCCAGGTGACACTGAGCCAGCGGGGGTTTCTGGCCACGGCCGTGACTGTGATGTTGGCAGGCGGATCAGGCTGCACTGTGGGAAAAGGGACCATGGCTCCTATGCAGCAGCAAATATAGGGTAGAGAAGCCCATGTAGGCTGAGTTCCCAGCAGGCAGGGCCCCACCCAGCCCCGTTCACTCCCCAGGCACAGCTCCACAAGGGCCTGCTTCATCATTGCCACACCTCCCGGCAAGCAACGCCCAAAAGCCACCAACTCACCAAATCCCTCAACCACCCCTTCCCTGCCCCTCTGAGAAGTCGATAAGAAGGATTAAATCAAAAATGAAGGAAACTGCTGGAGAGCGGGAAGAGCTTACGTACAGATTCCACAACCCTGAAAGGTCTGAGTTTTGCTGAACTTGCTCCCGACACTACTGGCGACGCACATGGACACTATGTAGAAAGAGCTGTCTCCCTCCGGGACTGCCAACTGGCAGGAGAACTTCTGGGACTCCTGGGAATACTGGCACGGCTCCTGGAAGTCTTCGGCCGGACTGTTCTGACTGTTAGACACAAAACAAGGGCAGGGCTCGCCTGTCAGTTTCGCACAGACTCAAGAGGGGAGAGAAGAGGGAAGTGGAATCCCGGGGTTTGAATCCCAGCTCCAGACTCATGAGCCCTGTACCTCTAAGTCTTCTTTTCTCATTTACAAACAGGAACATTAATACTACCTATCTCGTAGGGGTTCTGTTAAGATTATTATTATTTTTTTTTTTTTTTGAGATGGAGTCTCACTGTGTCGCCCAGGCTGGTGTACAGTGGCGCAATCTCGGCTCACTGCAACCTCCACCTCCAGGTTCAAGAGATTCTCCTGCCTCAGCCTACCCAGTGTGCCCGGCTAATTTTTGTGTTTTTAATAGAGATGGGGTTTCACCATGTTGCCCAGGCTGTTGGCAACATGTTGCACCACGTAAGCCATCATGCCTGGCTGGTTCTGTTAAGACTGAAAAATAAGGACCGGGCGCGGTGGTTCACGCCTGTAATTCCAGCACTTTGGGAGGGCAAGGAGGGCAGATCATGAGGTCAGGAGTTCGAGACCAACCTGGCCAATACGATGAAACCCTGTCTCTACTAAAAATACAAAAAAAAAAAATTAGCCTGGCATGGTGGCGCATGCCTGTCCCAGTTACTCAGGAGGCTGAGGCAGAAGAATCGCATGAACCCATGAGGCAGAGGTTGCAATGAGCAGAGATCGCACCACTGCACTCCAGCCTGGGCGACAGAGTGAGACTCCATCTCAAAAAAAAAAAAAAGAGCAATAAATGTAAAATCTACAGATGAGGAAACTAGCTGGATTTATAAATATATATAAACATGTAGCCTAGCGCCTGGCACGAAGGGTGAGGGGAGCTAGGCTGGAGGGCTCAGCCAGTCACTCAGGCCTTGGTGTGCTGGCCAGCTCTGGTCTCCCGCTGGGCCTGTGCTCTTGGCACTGTACGGGATGTAGAAATGAATTGAGAGGCCCCACCCTGGCTTTAAGGCACTAACAAAAAAGATCTGTCCTCAGATGACTAGACACCCAGCAGAAATGCCACTCCGGAGACGCAAAAAGTGCTAGAGGGGTTCTGGCAGGTGAGTCCAGAAAAGAATTCTGGGTGGCTGAAGACATTCGAGGTGAGTCAGTCACCATCCCACCTGGCCTGGAAACCTGAGGTTTCACCCTCTTATGACACATGTGGGGATATGAGGCCACGTCAGCCACTCACCCTCTGGCTGGGGTGACGAGTCTGCCATCTCTGACTTGGGTTCGAACCCTGGGCTCCTGCTGAGTCCAGCACATGGGACAAACCCAACCTTTCCAGGCTGAGTTAAAACCCCTTCCTCCTCCCCTCAACACCACCCAGGCTTCCACCCAGCCACAAAGGCAGGGTCACCGACTGCTTTACATGTGTGCCCAGGCGGGGTCAGAGGGCCAGGGCTCAGTCTTGTTGGCCTGTGTCTCTCCCACTGCCCCAGCACCATGCCTGGTCCAAGGGAGAGCCTGAACTCACCCACGCCTGTGGAAGAAGGAGTGAATGGTGCTGCAATTGGTCCAGGGTATGAAAGCAGACACACAAGAGAAAAAGCAGAGCTCCCAGTAATCCCTTTCCAGGGGCCTATCTCTTCCAGGCCCTGCAGTGGCCTGAGGTCCGGGTGGGGCCTCAGTGGACGCTGGGGCCCCCCTGAGGCTCTCGCAGCCACTTCCCCTGCTCTTTCCTCACTTCAAAGGTGCCCAGTGGCCATGCTGACTCTTCAAAGCAGATGGAAGCAAAGGCTCGAGGCTGCTCAGGAGGAGGACAAGCACTGCAACACGGACACCGCACTCTCTCCCACTCCTGCTATCAACATGGAAAGTATTCCAGTTAAGCCGGGTGCGGTGGCTCACGCCTGTAATCCCAGCACTTTTGGAGGCCAAAATAGGTGGATCACCCTAGGTCAGGAGACCAGCCCAGCTAACATGGTGAAACACCATCTCTACTAAAAATACAAAGATTAGCCGGGCTTGGTGGCGTGCGCCTGTTATCTCAGCTACTCAGGAGGCTGAGGCTGGAGAATCGCTTGAGCCCAGGAGGCGGAGGTTGCAGTGGGCCGAGATCATGCCACTGCACTCCAGCCTGGGCGACAGAGTGAAACTCCATCTCAAAAAAAAAAAAAGTATTTCAGTTGAAGTGTCAGACATGACAGAGATTTCCACAGGCTGGCCTGGGAAGCTGCCAGCCACCGTCTCTATCCTGCCTAATCCTGTCTATGGTACAAGCCTTTGAGGTACAAACAAGGCGTATCCTTTGCTGGACTGTGAAGCTACCCAGGCTTGGGGCATGAGCTGACAGTGCTAATGGCAGCTGCATCACTCACAGATGGGTAATCCTCACTTTTCATCATAGAGGGCAGAACAAAAATATGACTGCCAGGCGGCGCAGTAACTCTATGGAAACAGACCCAAGTGGGAGCCGAACCACCCTGTTGAAGTCACTGCTCTGGCTTTGTGATACAGTAGTCCTGCCTTATCTGAGGTTTTGCTTTCCAAGATTTCGGTTACCTGTGGTCAACTGCGGTCCAAAAATATTAAATGGAAAATTCCAGAAATAAGCACTTCGGAAGTTTTAAACTGCCCCCTGTTCTGAGAAGTGTGATGAGATTTCATGCTGGCCCGCCCAGGACGTGAATCATCGCTTTGTTCAGCATTCCCGCGCTGTACATGCTACTCGTCGCTCGTCCTGACATCCACTGCCATCATCATGGCTCGGTGATCCAGAGTCACCCAAAACAGGTGATCCTCCTTCTGACACATAGTCAGAAAGTCCTAGTAGCCTAACACCAAGTCACAATGCCTACATCATTCACCTCACTTCATCCCATCATGCAAGCATTTCACGACCTCACATCATCACAAGAAGGGTGAGTACAGTAATAAGACATTTTGAGAGAGAGACCACATTTGCATAACTGTTATTACAGTATATTATTATCATTGTTCTATGCTATTATTAATTATTGTTAACTTCTTACTGTACCTAACTTATAAATTAAACTATCATCAGTACATATCTATAGAAAAACATAGTATATATAGGGTTCAGCACCATTTGCAATTTCAGGCATCCACTAGGGGTCTTGGAATGTGTCCTCCTTGCCACTGTATTCTGATGACTGACAGCTCAAAATCAATTGTAAACCTCTGGACTGGGGAGACTGTGGCTCTGGGATGGAGACCGGCAAAACCGCAGAGGCAGATTTGTTTTCAGCATCTTCTACCTCCTCTACATCCATGCCTGAACCCATCCCAAGTCCTCCCACGTTAAGCCCGTCTTCCTGTGATGATGCAGGGATCTTCAGGCACCCTCAGGCAGGCGTGACTTCTCGCCCCATGGCCCCTAGCTCCCTCTCCCCCGCCCATCACCACTTTCTCTCTCGTGCCTTTATCATGGAAATAGCCTGATATGCCCACAAGGGCCCAGACACTGATAAGAGGCTGGCTGTTATACCCTCTCCTAGGGACATTTGCATGTTTTTCAGAGCAACTCCCATAACCTTCGGACTTTTTTTTTTTTTCTTTTTCTTTTTCTTTTTTTTGAGACGGAGTCTGGCTCTGCCGCCCAGGCTGGAGTGCAGTGGCCGGATCTCAGCTCACTGCAAGCTCCGCCTCCCGGGTTCACGCCATTCTCCTGCCTCAGCCTCCCAAGTAGCTGGGACTACAGGCGCCCGCCACGTTGCCCGGCTAGTTTTTTGTATTTTTAGTAGAGACGGAGTTTCACCATGTTAGCCAGGATGGTCTCGATCTCCTGACCTCGTGATCCGCCCGTCTCGGCCTCCCAAAGTGCTGGGATTACAGGCTTGAGCCACCGCGCCCGGCCAACCTTCGGACTTTGAATGAAATCAGACAGACTGGGACTGAATTCCCAGCACAGCCACTTACTAGTTAAGTGACCCAAACCCATTAATCAGTCTCTGGGCCTCAGTCTCTCCATCTGTTAAGTGAGAAAAATAACGCCCACTTCCCATAGCTGTTTTGATAACAGTGAATAGGGCAAGGTTCCAAGCACAAGCACAGTGCCCAGCTCAGGGGGCAGTCAAATGTAGATCTCAGTTTCCTCTCATCTCCTCTTCCTCAGCCTGAAGGAATTACTTCCTAATGATAACGTTTTGAAATCACCTGAACCAGCCCCTCTCTGGGGGCCTCGGAAAGGAGGGAGCCGACGTGCACCCAGCTCAGCCCAAGATACTTACAACTTCCTCACCAACAGCACAGCCTTGGTCGTCGGAGATGGGGTGCTCCGAGGACCCCACTCACAAACAACGTTGCTGAGGGGGCTCTTCCGGAAGCAGGAGAGCTGGGGCTCCTCGGGGGGAACTGAAAGGAGAGCATCACAGGTGTGAGCAGGCCGGCGGGGATCCTGGGGCACACCCGACCTCGCAGGCAGGGCAGCCTCCCTTGAAGGGAACGCATGGCTAGGGGCCAGTCCTGGGGCCAGTCAGGACCAGACACCATGGCCACACTTGGCCACACATGAACGGAATCGCAGCTTGGAAATTAAAGGACACCAAAGACCTCATGTCAGTCTAGGACACGCATCCGGGACAGGGGAAGGGAAGCACCTCACGGCCAACTTGTCTGAAGAGGAGATAGGATGATCGAAAAAAAAGGGCTTTGGAGTCACACAGACCTGGCTGTGTGGCCTTGGGCAAGTCGTAGCCGCTCTTCAGTTTCCTCATGTATAAAATAAACTGATGATAATGTAATGATGATGGCAATGATGATAAGCCTGCTTTCCCTGACAAGGCTGCTGGATTACAAGAGATATAAAGAAGAAAGTGCCTTGGCATAGGGCTTGGCACACAGGGCACTGGTTCCAGCAAGTCTTTATCTACGTGTGAGGGAGCTAAGAACTTGCTAATTCTAAAAAAAATAAGAATAGCTAATTTGAGAGCTTAGGATGTGCTATACAGACTTTTTAGCACCATATGTGTATGATACACACATATATACATACACATAGGCAAATTCACATATACCCCCTTTGCAACAACTCTAAGGTAAGGTAATAAAATTAACCTTATTTTGCCAAAGATGAAACTGAGGGGCGGAGAAGTTAAGCTGTATGTGAAGGAGCAGGATTTAAACCCAGGCTGCCTGACTCCGGGCCCCAGGCTATTCACCAGTTCACCGGAAGTCCTAACTCCCAAAGCCAATGTTCCCCATCAGTCAGACGCTCCCACCCAGCAGCTGTCTTTGCCAGCATCTGGGTGGCAGACATTGGTGGGCCTTCCCCAAAATTCTTGCGCCAAGGAAATGGCGAGAGTCTGAAGGCTCAGACAGGGACTGTCTGGAATGCACAGAGCCTCATTTCTTACGAGAACTATCTCCAGGAGCTCTGAGGCACAACTCACCATCCACCAGCAAGTGCACAGTCCCAGCCGGGCGGCCGGCCCGGTAGCATGAATAGTTTCCAGAGTCATGGAGCTGCACCGACCTCAGCAGCAGCCTCCTTCCCACGCCAGCCCATCTGCTGAGGTGGGAGCCTGCAGCTGGCTTCCTGAGAACCCAGTGAACAGTGGCATTGTCTTCCGGCTCTCCCCCTGGGCAGGTCAGAGTCACGCTGTCTCCTGGCAGACTGGTCAGCACACCTCTCGCCACCTCTGGAAGAGGGAGAAGACACTCGGTGAGCCCATAGCCACTGAAGAAGGGGCTTCGTTCTGGTCTGAGGAAGCCACGAGAGGCCTCAGTGATAATCATGAAGTGGTCCAGGCTACCGTCACCCCTGCCTGGATTAGGGCAGCAGTCTCCTGGTGGCCTCCCCAACCTGGTCCTCACCATCCAGCTGCCTGGGAGAGCCTTCTGAAGCTGGCTGCCCCACTCCCTGGATTAGAAAACCTTTCAAGGGCCTGCCACCATCCACAGGATGAAGTCCGAGCTCCTCAGCGTGGCCTTCAGGGCCCTGCTGTCCTTGGAGGTCTCATCTCTCCCCACTCCTTAGAAGGTGTGGAGCTCTCCCCTCAGTTCCCCTAGCTCTCCTCCTCACACTTGTTCTTCACACATCATCCCCTCGACAACTTCTCCTATTCCAGGTCTTGGCCTAAACATCGTTTCCGGTCCCTCGGCTGCACTAGGCCCTCATACTGCACTACGTCACCCACATGCTGCCATGTAATTACCAATTCCGTGTCTCCCTTTCCCTCAAGACTCCAAGCACCACAGGAATAGGCACCCTGCTCTGTTGTTCTCCGTTACATTCCAGTGCCCGGGACGTTGCCTGGCCCGTGGCAGGGGCCTGCTGAGCGCTTGATGAATGTGTGAATAAATGGATGCCCTTAGGAATGAATGCCAGGCACCCAAGTGCACATGTACACAAGAGGCCTCCGAATCGCAGGGTATTCATGGCAGAATGCCTGTTGTACAGTTGGCAACCAAGGCACAGAAGAATCAGGAGACTGGCCCAGATGCACAGCTGGGGTAGAAACCAGAGCTTCTGGTTCCCTGTTCCACGCTCCCTCCACTACCCTACATCTACTACAGCAATGCTGTGTTTACTCTAGGGACCAAACTGGAAGGTTAAAAAACAAAATGCATTATCTACCCCTTGAAAAAAAAATGGGTGTATTCTACTACTCAAGAAAAAGGAGATTAAAGATTAAAGGAACAAGTACACTTTTTTTGAGTAGCAGTTATAGATTCATAGAATCTAAGATAAAAATTAGCCCAACCACCTTGGACTCATTTATTAACCAATCAATCAAATTAGTCCAACCAGCTAAGGAAACAGAGGCCAGGGAACACAGCCAGTTTTCATCTAAGCACACTTGGTCCTTCGAACCAAATACATAACCATTTATTAGCAAGCAGTAGCAATATATCTGGCCAAAGATTTTAGAAAGGACCAGCAGCTGCTGAGTGCCTGACCTCACCTCCTGGCCCATGCTCCTGGGACTCAGAAGCAGCACAAGGCTCCCTGCCTGGCCTGCAAAGCCCTTCTTGTTTATGAGGTGTTATCTCATACTTAGCAGACTGTCCTTCCTTTCACCTCATCCAAGGTGGCTGTCAGAGGAGGGAGTAATGATCAGTGACTCCCAGGCAGATAACACCCCCAAAGCTGGTGAGGTTGGAGTCCACACTGGCTACTGACCACAGTCCAGGGAGAGAGACACAGACATCAAAGGGGCAGAGATAGCTCTGCCTGGCATTGGGCCCTGCCTAGCTATACAGATACCCTTCACACTTCCCTCTTACTTTAACACCTGGAGCCAGAGTCCTCCTCCCTGGCACCCTCTACCCGGAGGCTGACAGAAAAGGGACAGATACAAGGCCATCATGGCAGCCGGTCATCTAAGGTTTTCTCTGGTCACCAACAGAGCCTTGGACCTTGGGTAAGAAAGCTGGTTGAATTGTCACCATGCAGCCAGCGGAATTTGGGCAGGTTCCTAAGACCCCTATGGCCTTACTTTCCCCCAGAGTGAGCAAGTCCTATGTTTGATGAACATTCGAGGAGGCTGTAGCAGCCAGGCACTGGCGAGGAAGACACAATCAGGCATCCCAGAGACCTGCCCTTGAGAGATGGGAGAGCATTCGCTGCTGCAAGGCCAGGACACAGTGCACAGTACTCTCCTGGTCCTCAGCAAAATCTGAGTCCCAGCTGGGCCTCACACCTGTAATCCCAGCACTTTGGGAGGCTGAGGCGGGTGGATCACCTGAGGTCAGGAGTTCGAGACTAGCCTGGCGAACGTGGTGAAACACCATTTCTAATAAAAACACAAAAATTAGCTGGCCATGGTGGCGCATACCTGTAATCCTAGCTACTCAAGAGGCTGAGGCAGGAGAATCGCTTGAACCTGGGAGGCGGAGGTTGCAGTGAGTCGAGATCGTGCCACTGCTCTCCAGCCTGGGTGATAGAGTGAGACTCTGTCTCAAAAAAAAAAAATCTGAGTCCCTAGAAGGTGAAGTCCACTGAGGGCAATAAGGGATGGACTGCTACTGCCCAGAGGACTTGAAAGGGTTATAAAAAGCCCCAACTACAATATAGCTTTCACACAGAATTTTCAACAATATATTTTTAGCATTGCAAACATTGTTTTTTAATATATTACATAATCCATGCAAATGCATATGTGTAATGTATGTAAAAGCTACATACATAGAAGTTCATTTAGGAAGCATAAAATACCCAGGAGAGCCCACCAACTTAACTTTTAAAAACAGGTTCACTACCCCTGGATCCCTACAGTTTTCTTAACTTTGCTTCATTTTTGAGCTTCATATAAATGGTTTGAATATAGTCTTCTGCTATGATGTGCTTTTCTCTTTTCTTTTTCTTTTTCTTTTTTTTTTTTGCGGGGGAAGGGACAGTCTAGCTCTGTCACCTAGGCTGGAGTGCAGTGGCGCGATCTCGGCTCACTACATCCTCAACCTCCCATGTTCAAGCAATTCTCCTGTCTCAGACTCCCAAGTAGTTGGGACTACAGGCACATACCACCACATCCGGCTACTTTTTTTTTTTTTTTTTGTATTTTTAGTAGAGATGGGGTTTCACCATATTGGTCAGCTGGTCTTGAACTCCTGATCTCAGGTGATCCACTCGCCTCTGCCTCCCAAAGTGCTGGGATTACAGGCATGAGCCACCACGCCCAGCTGGTGCTTTTCTCGAAATTCCTTTGTGTGTGTGTGTGTGTGTGTGTGTGTGTGTGTGTGTGTGTGTGTGTGATACAGAGTCTCAGTCTGCTGCCCAGGCTAGAGTGCAGTGGCACAATCATAGCTTTTTGCAACCTCAAACTCCTGGGCTCAAGCAATCCTCCCACCTTAGCCTCCTGAGTAACTGGGACTATAGGTGCATACCACCATGCCTGGCTAATTTTTTTAATTTTTACTAGAGACAAGTTCTCAATATATTGCCCAGGCTGGTCTTTAACTCCTGGCCTCAAGCCATCCTCCTGCCGTAGCCTCCCAAAGTGCTGGGATTACAGGCATGAGGCATCGTGCCTGGCTGCTCTTTTTTTTTTTTTTTTTTTTCTTTTTCTTGGAACAGGGTCTCACTCTGTCACTCAGGCTGAAGTACAGTGGCATAATTACAGTTCACTGCAACTTCAAATTCCTGGGCTCAACTGATCCTCCCACCTCAGCTTCCCACGTAGCTGGGACTACAGGTACACGCTACCATGCCTGGCTATTTTCTTTTCTTTTCTTTTTTTTTTTTTGAGACATGAAGTTTCACTATATTGCCCGAGCTGGTCTCAAACTCCTGGCCTCAAGCAATCCTCCCACCTGAGCCTCCAAAATGTTGGGATTACAGGCATGACCACCTGGCCCGGCCTCATTGATACGTTTCTCTGATTCACTGACATATATAGTTAATTCAGTTTCACTGCTATGTAATATTCTGTTGTGTGACCCTATCATTCTCTCACTGAGGGAGGTTTGGGGTCATTCCCAGTGTTTTGCCATATCAAAGAGGGCGGCTATTAACTTTCTCATGACTCAGTGCACTTGCCCAGGAACTTCCCTAAGAGTGAAACTGCTGGTGTTGGCGTGTGTGTGACATGTGTCCTTTTCCTTCACAACTGAACACATGGTACAGTGCGTTGAACTCCAGTGGGCACCTGATGGAGGCAGCAGTTTACCACATCCAGTCCACATCTTGAAGTCCATCAGTGCCTGAATGCGGTTATGTATGGAAGATGCAACAACACTTCTAATCGATGCACCAATATTTCCACTTTTCCATTTTCCACTTGATAAAGCAGCTGTCAAGATAAAGCCTAACACAGACTTCAAGTTCCTGCACAAATGACAAACTTGCAGGAACAAAGATGGAAACAGTGCCCAAAGAGAACTGCTCCCAGTGCAATGCTTGCAATATCCCTTCCTCAGCTGATTAGCAGAAATCAGAATTCACAGGGCAGTCTAGGAGCACCAGCATGCAACAGACGCAAGTGCAGGATGCATGAAGGTCGAAGACAGGGGTCAAGCACCACCACGGCTCATCCAATCACTGGCACTTTTCACACAGCACAGTCCTCAACTATAAAAAGGTCCCTTCTCCAACCATGGTGACAACACTGGAAGCTCCTGGTCATCACTCATCAGAGAACTCAGTAGGTGCTTAGTGCATGTTTGTTGAATATAGGGCACGTTAGGGGTACCCACAGGGAGGGTCTCAGCACCAAAAACTCCCAGGAGCACAGTTTGCGGTGAAGGGGTCTAAGTGGTGCCCTCTCGTGTTGTGCGATGGGCAGGCCCAGGCTGGGGGGCAGAGGAGCCCGCTGAGGCAAGGAAATAGACTCCTGGAGCCAGAGGAAGCTCTCTTTTCTGCTTCTGCCTTTGCCAAATCCAGTAAATATGTCTTTCTGGTCATTTCCCCTACCCCAGTTCGGCGGGAAGCTCTTGCCATGTTTAGCGGCCAGCCTGAACAATAGCAGGGGCTGTTCTGCTCCTGCACTCACTCACAATGGCCAAAGTATCTGAGCAGCTCAGAGAAATACCAAATAAAAATACTTTTTTTTTCCTCTTCCACAAAAGCAGAGCTGCAGGGAGCAACATAATGGCCACTTCCTCTGCCAAGGAACTTGAGTAATGGTTTTCTGAATCTTTAAAACTGAGTCACTATTTTTTAAAATAGGGAATGATTAATTATAAACCACCCATTGGCAAGTATTGCCTGTCACAGCCCTGCTTCAAAATATATTTCCTCTAGAACCTGTGAACAACACTGTGTTAACTACGCTTTTAAAAGCACCGTATGCAGAATGGTCAAAGAAATACTCATAAAGACCATAAGAAAATATACTTGCTAAAGTCTGAGTGGGCAGCACCGCCCCTTCCCTCCCGCCCACTCAGCCCTCTGCCTCCTGACCCAAATCTCTGACTCAGCACCCCTGACAGCCGGGTGGCAGTGGGGAAGCGTCACGTGTGACTCTCAGAACAAGTAACATTCACAGAAGTGTCCTCTTGCTACTTCTGTCCTCCGCTCCAAATGATGGTGCTAGAAGTGATTTCTTTCTCTTCCCTGCGTCTTTCTGTAGTTTTTGAATTTTCTATAAGTTGCCTATATTGCTCTTATAATGAATATATAGATATAATTAAACAGGCTAGATAGCCTGGGTCTGTCTGAGTTAGGATTTCTAGGAAGGAGGGAGAGGGTACGGCAGAGCACAGTGGGCACTGAGGGATATGGGGGGATGAGGGTGGGTTTTTCAACACAAGCAGCTTCTGAGCACCTTCAGGCCAGATAGTGCCACTTTGCCCTTGCACTGCTGAGTTCTCTCACTGTCACTGTCACTGAATTCTGCACCCATAGCCCAGCCTTCCCCTGTAGGCCTGATTCCCTAGTGGACACAAGACACCATCCCTGGGCTCAGCCTTGATTCCTCCCATCTGTCCCTGTTTTTCTGTTCCCTGGGAATCTGCTGGGGCCTTCCCTAAGTAGGCCCTACCAAAGAGAAGGGCCAAAAGGAAGACATACGATGGGGAACCAGGTGAGGAGGGGGCTCCTGAGAGCAGTCCTTCCTGCTCCTGGGAGATATGCCCAGTCGCTTTCATGCTCCCCGCTAGCCTGACACAGGCCTTGCATAGCAGGCCCCAGGAGACGGCGGGCAGGCGGGCAGGCGGGGGCGAAGGCGTGGCTGGTGCACACTCTGAAATTTAGCAAAGAGTGCACAATCAACAGAGCATTTGTCCGTGAGCAATTGCTAGCATTTAGAGCCAGGATTACAAGCCTATGCCTGTCTCTTCTTCAAGAATTCAATAATTTTTGCGCACCCATGATGTGCAAGTTCAGAAGTTCCTAATCCAGGAAAAAAACCTCCATATTGAAGTTACTGAGTATCTACGATGCACTGACACTCCTTCCCATCTTTTCCATATCGTAATCTTCTTTAAACCCCACAAAGCCCTAGAACTTAAAACTATCTATAATACAGGCCAACCTGATATAAATGTCTCCAACATACTGAGGGAACTAAGAAGAGGGATCAATTATTCTAAAGGGGGAAGAGAGATTTGATCGATCAAGGCCTTGATAAATGGATGGGGGTTTAATAAGTGGAGCCACAGGGAGTTATATTCCATAAAGAGAGAACAGCATAGGCAAGGCATTAAGAACTGAGAGTCACCAGGCGTAATCCCAGCACTGTGGGAGGCCAAGGCGGGCAGATCACCTGAGGTGGGGAGTTCCAGACCAGCCTGACCAACATGGAGAAACCCCATACTAAAAATACAAAATTAGATGGGCGTGGTGGCACGCGCCTGTAATCCCAGCTACCGGGGAGGCTGAGGCAAGAGAATTGCTTGAGCCCAGGAGACGGAGATTGCAGTGAGCTGAGATCGTGCCATTGCACTCCAGCCTGGGCCACAAAAGCAAAACTCCATCTCCAAAATAGTAATAATAATAATAATAATTAAAAAAAAAAAGAATTGAGAGTCACCAGGCACCGTGGCTCACACCTGCCATCCCAACACTTTGGGAGGCTGAGATGGGAGGATCATTTGCGCCCAGGAGGTTGAGACCAGCCTGGGTAACATGGCAAAACTCCATCTCTACCAAAAAGCTCTAAAATTAGCTGGGCATGGTGACACATGTCTGTGGTCCCAGCTATCTCGGAGGTTGCGGCAGAAGGATCACTTGAGCCCGGGAGGTCAAGGCTGAAGTGAGCTGTGATTGTGCCACTGCACTCCAGCTGGGACACAGAGCAAGACTATGTCTCAAAAAAAAAAAAAAAAAAAAAAAACAGTGAGAGTCCTGGGGAGGGCTGGTGTCTGGAGTATCTGAAACGCAGTAAGGAGGGAAGGAGGACCTACAGGGGAACATGGAGGGTGTTAGCACCCTCAAGGAGATCAGGCCTGACTCCACAGGCAGGGGGACCTTCGGTTCCTCTGTGGCCCCTTCTGAAATGCTATGCCTTTGCAACCCAAGAGCCTGGGTTAGGTTGGAGGCTGTCCTGTGCTGCCAGCTAGCCTGGACAGTGGGGACCCATGTCCCTGCTCAGAAACCCAGGCAGTGGGATGGGATTGGCAGGCATGAGCCAAGCCTGTCAAAAGTATGTGCAGGCTCAATGGCTTCCCCACTTCTCCCCACTGCCCCACCAGCCTCCAGGACAGGAGCATTCCATTGCTTCTTGTTTCTGTTCTCTTCCCATCTCCCTGAGAAAAAACCGACTGTCCCCTGCCCCACCTTGGCTCCTGTGCATCATGAAGCAGTACAGAGGCAGGATGGAGGAAGGGGCACCCAAGGACTGCGGCAAGGCCAGGGTCCCATATGGGGAGGGAGCACCTTCAGCCCAGGCTAAGAAGGAATGGGATTCTGCAGAGAGGACAAGGAAGCACCTCACCTGGGACTAAGATCACAAAAGGAGGCAGTACTGCCTCCCGAAAACAAACCCCCAAGCTCCTCCTCAACAGTCAATGGCACTTGGTGTCTGGTCTGGTCAGTTTAATCACTGACTATTAATTGTGTGGGGTTGGGCTGACACAAACATACAGTCTGCCTTGATTTGTTCTTTAATATAAAGTACATCTCAGCAGGATGTGGTGGCTCATGCCTGTAATCTCAGCATTTTGGGAGGCCGAGGCGGGTGGATCACTTGAGGTCAGGAGTTCGAGACCAGCCTGGCCAATATGGTGAAACCCCATCTCTACTAAAAATACAAAAATTAGCCAGGTACGGTGGTGCGCGCCTGTAATCCCAGCTACTCAGGAGGCTGAGGCAGGAGAATCGCTTGAACCTGGGAAGCAGAGGCTGCAGTGAGCCAAAGCCTGCAGTGAGCCAAGATCACACCACTGCACTCCAGCCTGGGCAAGACTCCTTCTCAAAAATAAATAAATAAATAAAATAAAGTACATCTCCACAAGCGGGAGGCCCCTTGGTGTAGAGGAAATAGCTCTGTGCTATCAGGCGACCTGAGTTCTATTCCTGGTCTTGTGATGACTCACAGGCAGCCAGGGCACGTCACTGCCCCTGGCAGAGCCCACTGGCCTTCTCTGTGAAATGAGGGTTCAGACTGTGACCTGTAGGTCCCCCACGGGCCCCCACTCCTGCGGTCTAGCATCCCATAGCGCCCAATCATTAGCTCTCAGAGGGCAAGAAGCAGACAATACTCAGCTTGAAAACACATAATTAATCTATGGATTTATTATTTTAGTAGTTGATGGCTTTGGGAGAAGGATGATGACCAGATCATCCCAGTGCCCTCAGAAAAATGCTTCTTTCTCCCTGGAGAGCTCTAGAGGAGGGAAAATTCCCACAACCTTCCTTGCCTCCCATTCCTCAAGGGAAAGAGAGTTTAGGTCCTAGTAACTCCCAGCAAGCAAGCCCATATCTCCCTGTCCCGGTGGCCTAGGAATCCCCCTCCCAGAGGCACTGGGACCCCCACCATAGCCCAGACACCCCTTGGCCTAGGGACCCTGCAGCACAGCTCTGGGAAAGTGGGGTTCCTCCCTAACTGGGATGTAAGTTTGGGTGCAAGGAACCCAAACAGCTTTGTTGTTTTTCTACTTTTTCCCCCTTTTCAAGTAAACTTGCAAATGTCAATAACCAGAGAAAAACATGCACACGGAGACACATATTTCTCAACTCTCTTGCAGCTTGCCACGGCTCTTGCCAGCAAAAACAAGTTCAGCTTCCTGGCCCCGTTTATGTAAGTGGTGAACCAGCTGCCTGGCCTGCCACCGAGGACATAGACTTGGCTCGTGCCTGCTAATCCCATCCCACCACCCCGGTTTCTAAGCAGGGACGCAGGTCCCCGCTGCCCAGGCCAGCTGGCAGCACAGGAGGCCCCCCAGCCTGACCCACCTTCTTGGGTTGCAAAGGCATAGGATTTCAGATGGGGCCACAGAAGAACCAAAGGTCCCCTGCCAGCAATAATGGTCTTGATCTAAAAGTAGGTGGGTGCTGAGAAGCCTCCAGGAGAGGCCTGTGGGCACCTTGTATCCAAATGGAAACAAATGTAGAATTTGCTCCCACGAGGGCTAGGACAAGTCCCAGGGCTCTTGGTCGCCTGTTCTTGCATTCTCCATCTTTGGACCAAGACTGGCTCCTGGCTTTGATGTGATGATAACAATCATTAGAGTTGGGACATTTACCCTGAGCCCTGGGCTTTCCCTACGAGCACACTACTCCTAACGAAAAGTCTTCCAGGGAGGAAGTCTTGTCCCCATTTCATTGTTGAGGCGACAAGAGATCAGAGAAGTTAGGGAACTTGCCCAAATTCACACAGCTCATGCGTGAGGGAATCCATGCTGGACCCAGGTGAGCCTGGCCAAAGCCTCTCCCTCTTTGGCCCAGGTAGCTCTCCATACTCCACCCCCAGCTCCCTTCTCTGGGCTCCCCACCACCCTCTCTCTCCCCCTCTCCCAATTTCCTCTCCTCTTCCCCGCTCTTCTCAGATCTTTCTACCCTTCAGAGGCCCAGGGAAGGGAATGCTGAGGCTTGAGGGGTGTGCATAAGTGGGGGGTCAGTGCCATCACTGCAGCTACCAACCTAATGGGACACCGAGGGACTCTCAGGAGCCAGGAGTCATGCCCTTGGCCCTTCTTTCCCTTCCCCACAGCCGCAGCATGTATAGGATGAGTTAGAACCTAAAACTGCCTCCCCTTGGACTCCAAATCTCGCGTCCTCCCCAGGTCACCCCATCGTCTGGGCCCATTCATTTCTCCTTAACATTTCAGAGGGCACCCTCGGCCACTGTCCAGGAAGAGGCAAGGCCCCAGGCTATGGCAAGTCAAGGCTCCCAGGCTCTAACCAGAGGCCCAGGGGCCCTCTCTGACTCAGCTCCCAGCCCCACCTGTCCACAACCCCCTCTTCTCAGATGACTAGCTCTGGCTGGCAGGCCCTTGCTCCCTCCCCCACATATGTATTTGTACTTCTTGTACCTGCTTGTATTTGTCTTGTATTTGGCGGAGTCAGTATTTACCTTGGCCTTGCCTTCCTCCCATCCACACCATGGACTGTATACTGCTAGAGAGAGGGTCTGGGAGGGAGGTTCCTTTGGATCCATAAACCGGTAATGCTCAAAGCTGACTCAGAGACCCACGTGTGCATGTGACCAACTCAGGAGATAAAACATTTAATCCTCCCCTGGCAGCATCAGAGATAACCACCTGGCTCCAGTCCAAGAAGGTCCAGCCTGGGTCAACTCTCAGAGATTATAAACTAATTAGAGGAAAAGATATCTAAGGCCGTGTGCTGCAGCTCATGCCTGTAATCCCAGCACTTTGGGAGGCTGAGGCGGGCGGATCACCTGAGATCAGGAGTTCGAGACCAGCCTGGCCAACACGGTGAAACCCCATTTATACCAAAAAATACAAAAGTTAGGCTGGGTGCTGTGGCTCACGCCTGTAATCCCAGCACTTTGGGAGACCGAGGTGGGTAGATCACAAGGTCAAGAGTTTGAGACCAGCCTGGCCAACATGGTGAAACCCTGTCTCTACTAAAAATACAAAAATTAGCGGTGTGTGGTGGCAGGTGCCTGTAACCCCAGCTATTCGGGAGGCTGAGGCAGGAGAATCGCTTGAAACTAGAAGGTTGCTGTGAGCTGAGATTATGCCACTGCACTCCAGCCTGGGCAACAAGAGTGAAACTCCGTCTCAAAAAAAAAAAACCAAAAAACCAAAAAAACAAAAATTAGCCAGGCATGGTGGTGTGTGCCTGTAATCCCAGCTACTCGGGAGGCTGGGGTAGGAGAATCACTTGAACCCTGGAGATGGAGTTTGCAGTGAGCTAAGATCGCACCACTGCACTCCATCCTGGGCGACCCTGTCTCAAAAAAAGAAAGGATATCTAAGGAGGGCAAACAATCCACTCCCTGGCCCCAACCTAACCCCAGGAGCAGATAGAGAAATAAAGAGATTAAAGGCAGGACGCAGCAGGGCTTGAGAAGAAAGCCATTAGTACCTGCAGATGGACACACACAGGATTTTGGTCCCAAAAGGGACAGTGAGAAGCTACAGCCAGGGAGTGGGGTGCTGAGATGAGGAGTGCTATTTTAAGGCTATTCGGGGCTCTTAAGGATGACTCAGGCCAACCTACTCATTTTGGTGGATGAGGAGAACCAGGGCCCAGAAGTCACGCAGCAGTGAATGGTATCGCCAGGACCGGAGCTAGGCTCTGGGACTCTCAGTCCAGGCTTAACACGCAGCCCTCTGCCTTCCCAGAAGTACGGCCTAAAAGGGCTTGTCTTCTATCTCTGAGCACAGTCTCAGAGTGTAACAGGGAGGCTGGCCCTCAGTCAGATTTTTTTATGTGCTTCTGGAGGGCAGGGAGAGGGAGGAACCTGATGTATGCACCCCCATTCCATATCTACAGACTCCCCAGCTTCCCCTCCCTGATCCCTTTAGCTATGAGGCAGCAAAGCTGAAGATTTAAGAAGTCATGTGGAGGTGTGGATGGAGCAGCTGGTAGGGGTAAGGGGAGGTTTCAGGGGTTTGCATGGGGGATTTAGGGCTCCCCTGAGGATGCTTCTGTTCAGTTCTTATTCTGGGTGGTGGTTCCACACGTGTGTTCAGTTTGTGAAAACTCACCCAGTGTGAGACCTATGCTGACCACACTCTTTTGTAGGTGTGTCACTCTGCCATAACACTTTTTCATACAGGCCCCAAAGTCCCCACTCTTGCATTCCAATCACTGCTGAGCCATCCCCACCCCTCCCCACCCCCTCCCCACCCCACGTGCCATGAGCTTGGGTACACACATGCATGCACAAACTGGTCCAGCTCACGCCACATCACCGTCAAGGAAGCAGTTCCGAATGGAAGTGTCACGGGCACATCTCCCCTCAGTGAGACCTGAATGTTGGGCTCTCCTGCCCCAGCTCCTCCTCCCTCATAAATAAGCCCCATCAGGCCTACCAAGAGATAGGAAGACTCGGCATTATAAATACGTCAATGTTCCCTAATTAATCTCTAAAGTTTACTTGGCCAGGTGCAGTGACTCATGCCTGTAATCCCAACACTTTGGGAGGCTGAGGCGAGAGGATCTCTCGAGACGAGGAGTTCAAGACCAGCCCAGGCAACATAGCAAGACTCCATCTCTATAAAAAAAAAAAAAACCACTTTTTTTTTTTTAATTAACCAGTCATGGTGTCACTCACCTGTGATCCTGGCTGCTCAGAAAACTAAGGGAAGAGGACTGCTTGAGTACAGGAGTTCAAGACTGCAGTGAGCTATGATCGAGACACTGCACTCCAGCCTCCGCAACACAGTGAGACCCTGTCTCTAAAAAAAATAAGACAGAGTGAGACCTGTCTCTAAAAAAGTAAGAAGGAAAAAAATAAAGCTACATAATTAAAACAGTGCAATACTGGCACATGGGGATAGGGAGACCAAATTAAGAGACTAGAAAGTTCGGAACTAATAAAAATAAAAAAGAGTTCAGTCTGCACTACTGATCTGTATACTTTAAAGTCGTTATTATATATATATATATATATATTTTTTTTTTTTTTTGAGACAGAGTGTCACTCTTGTTGCCCAGGCTGGAGTACAGTGGCACGATCCCAGCTCACTGCAACCTCTGCCTCCCGGGTTCAAGTGATGCTCATGCCTCAGCCTCCCGAGTAGCTGGGCTTACAGGTGCCCGCCACCATGCCTGGCTAATTTTTGTATTTTTAGTAGAGATGGGGTTTCACCATGTTGGCCATGCTGGTTTCAAACTCCTGACCTCAAATGATCCGCCTGCCTCGGCCTCCCAAAGTGCTGGGATTACAGGCGTGAGCCACTGCACCTGGCTGATACATTTTACATTATGTGTATTTTACCACATTAAAAAAATAACAAGTTAGTCTAAGTGCCTGCTACACATACAGGCAGTTTCTAAGTGTGCTGCATGGATTAACTAACTTGATCTTCTCAATAGTCAATTTGACAGAAGAAGAGACTGAGGTTATATAGCTAATTAGGGGTGACCCGGATTCAAGTCCAGACAACCAGGCCTCAGACTTTGTGCTTTTAACTACTCACTATGCCAAGAGGCAGTATAAACCCAAGTATACAGGAATTTGGTAGATTTAAAATGTAACTTTGAAAATCGGTGGGGGAAACATGGATTCAATAAACTGTAAAGGGATGTCAGGTGACAATTGGAAAGAAAAAGCTGGAGTCAGAGTTTATACCTCATCCATAATATTAATAAGTTCAAAAATGGATCAAATATTTAAACTTTTGAAACTCTTAACAATACCAGAAAAGGAGAATCTTTCAAAATATTGGAATGAGGGGAGGTGAACGGTGCAGCCAGCGCCGTGAGCTCTGGGCCCATGGCGACCTAGGGCCCTGTCCTGCAGACTGCAGATGGCAAGTACAAGCAACTCAAGGGTGAGTGGAACCATAAAAGCCCCAACCTTAGCAAGTGCAGGGAAGGGCTGGGCTGCCTCAAGCTAGTTCTTCTGGAGCTCAACTTCTTGCCAACCACAGGGACCAAGCTGACCAAACAGCAGCTCATTCTAGCCCGTGACATACTGGAGATCGGGGCCAGTGGAGCATCCTATGCAAGGACATCCCCTCCTTCAAGCGCCACATGGCCCAGCCCAAGTGCTGCTACTTTGATTACAAGTAACAGCTTCCCGAGTCAGCCTATATGCACCAGCTCTTGGGCCTCAACCTCCTCTTCCTGCTGTCCCAGAAGCGGGTGGCTGAGTTCCACACAGAGCTGGAGTGGCTGCCTGCCAAGGACATCCAGACCAATGTCTACATCAAACACCCTGTGCCGCTGGAGCAATACCTGATGGAGGGCAGCTACAACAAAGTGTTCCTGGCCAAGGGTAACATCCCCACCGAGAGCTACACCTTCTTCATCGACATCCTGCTTAACACCATCAGGGATGAGCTCGCTGGGTGCATTGAGAAAGCCTATGAGAAAATCCCTTTCACCGAGGCCACCAGATCCTTTTCTTCAACACACTCAAAAAGATGACCGACTACACCAAGAAGTGAGGGTGGGTCCTGGGTCCCAACAACTAATATAGTTTTGCCAGCCAGCAGCAGGAGTCGGAAGACATTACCATTCCCTCCAGAGAACTGGCCAAACAGGTCACCGAGTATGCCCGGCAGCTAGAGATGATCATCTGAGCCCACCAGGCACTGGGTGGGGCAGGGCACACATTATTTAAAACAGTTACAGTGCAAGGTTTCCTCCAATAAAGGTGGATTGACCTTCTCTAAAAAAATAAATAAAATAAAATATTGGAATGGGAAGGATGTTATTAAGTATGATACAAAACCCAGAAGCAATAAAAAAGACTGGTAAATTCAATTACAGTTGGAAAAAAAAATCTGCAGCCAGGCACAGTGGCTCACACCTGTAATCCCAGCACTTCGGGAGGCCAAGGAGGAAGGATTGCTTGAACCCAGAGTTTGAGACCAGTCTGAGCAACATGGCAAAATCCCGTCTCTACAAAAAATACAAAGACTAGTCAAGTGTGGTGGTGTGCGCCTGTAGTCCCAGCTACTCGGAAGGCTGAGGCAGGAGGATCGCTTGAGTCCCAGGAAATTGAGGCTGCAGTGAGCCATGAGCATGACACTGCACTCCAGCCTGGGTGACACAGTGAGACCCTGAGAAAGAGAGACAGAGAAATTTCATGGCAAAAACCACCCCCATCACCAAAAAAAAGTCAAAGACAAATTGGAAAAATACGCAACTCATGTATGACATGTTAATATGTTAAGAGCTCCTGTAAACAATAAGATCAATGACCCAATCAAAATAAAATTAGCATTGAATATGAACAGGCAGGTCATAGCAGATTATGCAAATGTCGGTTATACATTAAAAAACCCATGCAATCTTATTCAGATAAGATAAATGCAAATTAATTCCACACAGAAGCCATTGTCTGTGTAGATACCGGGTTAATAGCACACTTTTGGCAAGGGCGTAGGGACACAGGTATTCTCACAACGCTGCTGGAAGTATAAATTGGTGCAACTTCTATTCTCTCCAAATGACAAATCTCATGGCCTTTGCCCATCAATTCCCCTTCGGGGAATATATCCTGCAGGAGTACTTGCACTCACACAACAAGAGGCATATGCAAAGTTATTCCCCACAGCAGGGTGTGTAAGAGCAAAAAGGGAACAACTGTAATCCCAGCACTTTGGGAGGCCAAGGTGGGCGGATCACGAGGTCAGGAGTTTGAGACCAGCCTGGCCAACATGGTGAAACCCCATCTTTACTAAAAATACAAAAACTAGCTGGGCTTGGTGGTGCATGCCTGTAATCCTAGCTACTCGGGAGGCTGAGGCAGAAGAATTGCTTGAACCTGGGAGGCGGAAGTGGCAGTGAGCCAAGATCGCGCCACTGTACTCAAGCCTGGGTGACAGAGCAAGACTCCGTCTCAAAGAAAAAAAAAAATGACTCTTAGGATCAATAACATTTATCAAGCATGCATTTTTGTCTGTTACAGTATCTTATACTTTTCTTTTTCTTTTTTTTTTCTTTTTGAGACAGGCTGGAGTGCAGTGTTGCTGTCATGGGTCACTGCAGCCTCGAACTCCTGGGCTCAAGTGATCCTCCTGCCTTGGCCTCCTAAAGCACTGGCATGACAGTCATGATACACCACACCCGGCCTCAAAAAGCATTTTATACTTTAAAGCTTGTAGTGACTTGCCCAAAGGTCCCCTAGCTGGTGAAGCAGTTAATGAGGAGACAGGCCTGGATTGCCTGCCCCCAAAGCTGTTTTCTCTCTGCTACCTCAGCTGCCTCTCTGAGAGACAGAGGAAATTCATTTATAGTGATGTGGATTGTAAAACATTCCCCTGACCAAAAGTCCTATGAATAGACGTGGGGGACCTAAGCCACTCTCAGGGCTTGAAATAATATCTGCCAGCACGTGACTCCCACATTTACCTCTCAAGCTCAGTCTTCATCCCCAAATTTCTGACTCCCATATCCAACTCCTTCTCAGTATCCTCTCTTGATTGTCTAGCAGACATTTCCATTTCGGCCAGGCGCGGTGGCTCACGCCTGCAATCCTATAGCACTTTGGGAGGCCGAGGCAGGCAGATCACTTGAGGTCAGGAGTTCAAGACCAGCCTGGCAACCTGGCGAAACTCCATCTCTACTAAAAATACAAAAATTAGCCAGTTGTGGTGTTGTGCACCTGTAACGCCAGCTACTCTGGAGGCTGAGGCAGGAGAATCGCTTGAACCCAGGAGGTGGAGGTTGCAGTGAGCCAAGATCACGTCACTGCACTCCAGCCTGGGAGACAGACACTCTGTCTCAATACAAAAACGAAAATGAAAACAAAAGACATTTCAGTTTCCATATGTGCAAAACTGGCCTCTCATCCTGTCCTGCAGCCCACCATCTATGCAATGGGGCCAGCACACCTCTCACCTGAGGCTGTTTTGAAGATTACATGAGATCACAGATGCCAAGGGCCTAGCGCAGCTACTTGCACACAGTTGACACACCATAAATGTTAACAGTTATTGTAACCATCATATAGAGAGGGAAGACCAAAAGATGCTTTTTGGGAAAGCAGTTGGGAAGTGGAGTGGGAACTGATTCAGAGAACAGGTGCTGGGGAGAATAGGCTGGATGCAGGGCCTCAGGGGCACATTCCTAAGGGTACAAACCACCCGACAGAGCTGGCAAGGGATGAGCAGGAGTGGGGGAGGCTGCTGAGGTCCAGCTAACGTCAAGCCTGAACTCAGTGGCAGAAAAGCCTCTGCCTTTGCCAGGGACTTTTGACCTCTTCAGATCCCAGGCAAGAGGAGAGGGTAAAGAACACAGATTAACTACACAAAAAAACCTCCCAGCTGGACACAAAGGCTCACGCCTGTAATCCCAGCACTTTGGGAGGCCAAGGCGAGTGAACTGCTTGAGCCTAGGTGTTCCAGACCAGTCTGCACATGGCGAAACCCTGTCTCTACTAGAAATACAAAAAATTAGCCAGACGTGGTGGTGCACGCCTGTAGTCTCAGCTACTCAGGAAGCTGAGGTGAGAGGTCTACAGGAGTAACATCCTGTATTCAAAAAATAAAAAAGGCTTTTCTTTGCCACCTTCCCCTTGCTACTCCAGCCCTCAAGGATCCCACCTGCAGACTTGCAGTTAATGACCTGGTATTTAGCACTTCCCTCTGCTAGATTTCAAGGAGCTAAAGGGCCAAGGACTTGTTACCTCAGAGATACCTCTCCAGGGCAGGGGCATCCACAGAGCCCTCTGCTCCAGAACATAACACATCCTCAGGTGGTACACATTGTTAAAGAGGAGGCAAGAATTTTCCTGCCCAAGACGGACATATAGGCAATCTAAAGATTTGTATATTTCCTTCAGCTCTTCACTCAAATATTATGTTCTCGGCAAGGCCTTCCCTGGCCTCCCATCTAAGGCACCTTGCCACCCCACCCTGCCACAAACACACACGGGGCCTGTCTTCCTCTCGACTTTAGTTTTTCTCCTTAGCACTAGTCGCTAGCATACCACATACTTAATTTACGTCCCGTTAACAGTCTCCCACACTAGAAGGAAACTCAACTAAGCCTGGGATTTTTGTCTCTTTTATTCACCGTGTATCTCCAGCTCTTAGAATCATGCCTGGAACAGAGCAGGAGCTCAAAATATGTTTTTGGAGTGAATGAATGATTACCCACACTTATTTAAGCACTTGCTGTGCGCTAGCGACTTCTGTAAACACTCTATTTAATACCTTACTTAGCTCATCTCATCTTCATAACCACCCTTCAAGGTAATACAATTATTTCTATTTTTAGAACACTGGCTCTCAGAGAAGTTAAATCACTTGCCCAAGGTCTTATAATTTTTACTTGGCAGGGCAGGGCAGAGATGTGTCTGGCTTGCAGGCCTTAGCCATTACCTACACAAAATGAGCTGTGTTCAGGTGGAGGAGAGCAGCAGGTAGAGGGGGATAAAGGAAAAAGAAAGCAGAAAACCTCTGGAAGAAACTGACTAACACTCTAGCCCAGCACTGTCTGGTAGGAGTTTCTGCAATGATGGAAGAGATCTGTATCTGCACTGTTCAGTACAGTAGCCACTAGGAACAGGTGACTGTTGAGCACTTTAAATGTGACTAGTGCAACTAAGAAACTAAGATTTTTATTTGATTTCATTTAAATTAATTTACTTTTTTTTGGAGACAGGGTCTCCTGTCGCCCAGACTGGCGTTCGGTAGTGCAAACATGGCTCCATGTAGACTGGACTCCAGTGATTCTCCCACCTCAGCCTTCTGAGTAGCAGGGACTACAGGCTCATGTCACTGTGCCCAGCTAATTTTTTAAAATATTTTTGTAGAGACAGCATCTCACCCTGTTGCCCAGGTCGGTCTCCAACTCCTGAGCTCAAGAGATCCTCCTGCCTCAGCCTCCCAAAGTGCTGGGATTACAGGCGTGAGTCACTGAGCTGGCATAATTCAAATTCAAACAGGTACACGTGGCTAGTGGCTACCGTATTACAGAGCACAGCTTCAATCCAGACTAGATTCAGTGACTGGAAACTAGGTTGCTTGCTGGGTCTGTGGCTTCCAGGCCTGGTGGGCTAGGGATTCAGGAGAGTGGGGAAGGGAGTGTATATTTTCAGCAGTGAGCACCTAGGTTACTTTGTGTAATCTACGAATACCCAGCGAGGGGAGTATTTGTTGCTGCTAAGGGCTGGAGATGAGGCTCAGGGTCAGGATCAGTGTGTCTGCTGCCTTGGGATCTTGGTCCTCAGTCAAAGGAACTTCCTCTTTCTAACCACCCCCCACCCCAAGCCAGACAATCTGTTCACGGGTAGTTGGTACCGAGTGGCCCGGTCAGAGTCTGGGGTTTCTCAGCCCTTCTCAGGATTTACCCATGACCATTTTCAGGCTCCTTTTAGGGTGGAGTCTGCATAGCTGATCCTACACAGGCCTCACAGGCTTTACACGGACTCAAGAAATGTTTGCTGCAATGAATAAACAAGCAGCAAGCCAAAGCAAGGAGAGATTTCTGGCAACAGAGAGCCCGAGGAGGGAGGGCCTTCATTCAGCTCCTCAACGACACCATTTAGGAAGCTGTCCTCAAAACTGACAGTCCCTAAGAATCACGAGGGGCAGTTTGTTTAAAATGACATGCCCCAGGCCTCACTCCCAGGTGTTCTTATTTAATAAATCTGGGTTAGGGTTCAAAACTCATCATGTTTACCAAGCCCTCCCACCCAACACACACACCAAATCTGGTGCTAGGCTCAGAACTAAGCTTTTGAGAAATACTGATTTAGGATGAGGCTAGGCATGTATGTGGGTACTGGGGGCAGGAAGAGGTTGCCCTAGAAGGAAATTCAGAAGCTGAGATAGGTCTTTGAGATACTTAAAGGTATACATACTTCTTTTGTGTATTTTCCTTGCATTGCAGTAGCAAGAGGGAACTTGAGTCACCCAAGTCCAGCCTTCCAGCACCAGAGTGTTGGAAATGGCAGAAGCCTAAGTCCCAGCTAGTCCAGGCCCTGAGACAATGAGCACACCTGAGAAGTCCTGGCAGCTACAGGGTGTGTGGGCGGTAGCTGATCCCCAGGAAAACAAATCTCTGGGCTCTAAGAGCCCCGCAGGCTGTACCTGCGGATTTCCCCTCTCAGCCAACTCCAGCTTCTGCTCCCCCTCTGCTCCTCACTTCTCTAAAGCGAAACATCTCACAGTCATTTGCTCCATGCTTCCTGTATGATTTCTTTATTTTTACTCTCCAGTTTGTGGGCTGAGTCTGTGTGGGTGTGGGAGAGGAGCTGGGTATTTCTACTTCTCTGCGTTTTCCTTCTGAGCTGGGAGGACTTTCACTTCCTCTCCAGTCTCTCAGTTCTGCCTTTCATGGGCTGTCCAGGTCATGAGACCTCCTCTCCTAACCTTCCTGAGCACCAGGGAAACAGAAAACTGATTGCAACTGGCTGCCCTGGACGGGCCTAGCATCCACTCAGGAGCAACAGGTGGTGGCAACTACAGCAGTAACAATAACCTCCCTGGGGCAGGAGCCCTGGGCTTGTGTGACAGCAACAGAGGCAGCCAAGGGAGCCCTGCTTGCTCCCGAGGCCATCCAAGGCCTGAAACCTGTCTTGCATCCCTCTAACACCACCATGGGCAAGCCTGGGCCTCCACTTCCCTCCCTCAGCCTTTTCTGCCCCAGCACTCAGCCAGACAAAAGTGACTCTCAGCTTGCCCCAATGCCCCCAACTCTGCCTGCTGATCTAGTTCTATATTTGAGAGTCTTAGACATCTATCACGCTGGAGCACAGAGCCATGGGAGGGGTCGGCCTCCACCACCCGGGCCTGACAACCTGCCTTCCCAACCTCCCTGAACCTCAGTCTCCTCTTTCAAACAGTTATATGTAGATACAGAGGAGGATTAGAAAACATTGAATGGGTGCCTCAATCAACAGTGGCTGTTACTGGCAAGAGTTATAAATGTGTATTTAAAAAGGAATCCCTTCCTTTTTTCTTCCAATCATAAGGACCACAACCATCCAAATAGCAAAGAGAGCCTCAGACACTCCAGCTCAGCCTCTAGCTGCAGAAAGTCACCTTCCCAAAGGGAGAGATCAGTGTTCACCTAGGACTGGAACGCAGTGTGATCTAGTGGTTGAAAGTCTTAGCCTTCAGCCTCCCCAGCCTCGTCAGCTGTTCCAGAAGCCTGTCAGCTGCCCCTTAGTTTTCTGCTGTGTCCTCAAAGAAGCACATGGACCCTAAAATAAACCTCTGGAGAGCCAGTTGCCCAGCTCTTCCAGAAGAGAGACTAGACACACAGCTGGGCATGCGGCCAGAGTCCAAGAAAAGCCTGGTTTGCCAGGGGCAGATTACTGTCAACAGGAGCAACAAGTGCCCCTGCCCTCTCCCTCACAGCTCCTTCTCTTGTCTGGAGGGGAGTCCAGCATGTGCCAGCCCCAGGAGGTCTCATTCCCTTGCCAGCCTCCCGACTCAATTCCCAGGACTGGGGCACTTGGCTTCCCAGAGTTGGTGGCTGCCGAACTGACTCCGTGCAGCGGGAAGATCTGTGACTCAGCGCCCATGATGTCAGTCCCTTCACAGTCAGGGCACTGTCATCCACACATGCACCCGCGGGGGTCGGGAGAGGACAAGGCGAGGTGGACCCCCAATGCAGAGGGAGAAGAGGGGCGCTGCTGATACAAAGGACTTGCCAGGCGGGTTCATCACCCAGCTGGGGCGCGCCCTCTCGGGCCGTCTCCCCTTAGAGTAAACTGGTTCGCGGTTGTGTAAAGGCTCATGGGGGCACTGGGAAGGAAAGTCAGGTTTGCAAGGACACAGTCCTATACACTGACCTTAGGGAGCTTCCCGCACAGCTTCACAGGGCATTCCGGGGAGAGCTCTGGGCCAAGGGAGCAAGCGCAGCAGGGGGCGCAATAGCTACTGCCCGCGACCACACAGCTAGGTGCCCGCCGGGCCTCAAGGCAGCCACAGAAAAGGCGAGACGTCGCGCCTCCTTTCCTCCCTCCAACCTCCCCCAGACTGCGGTGGCCACGGCGGTTTCCCCCAGCCGCCAGCTGCCCCAGCCCTCCAGGTGCGCCCGAAGCCCTTACCCTGCGCAGGGCAGCCCCCTGGGGCCAGCGCCACCCCCGGCGCGGCCAGCAGGGCAGCCAGCAGCGCGCAGCGGACGGCCAGCATGCTTCCTCCTCGGCTACCGCTCCATGGTCCCGCAGAGGCGGACAGGCTGGTGGGAACCGGGCGGCAGGGGCGGGGCGGTGGGCGGGCAGGCTGGCTCAGTCTCCGGGGGCAATCCCCCATTCGCAGGAGCCCGGCGCTCTACATACACTGCGAGTCCCTCGGCCCCGCGCCGCGCTCGGCTCCGCTCCCTCTGGCCCGGCTCAGTGTCAGCGCGACTTCCCACTCGCACATGACTCAGAGTGGCGGACGGTCCTGGCAACACAGGAAAACATTTGAGGAACTCGCGCTGGAGCGTCTCTGGGCCGTCCCAGGGTGCGGTTACGAAAGCCGGAGCGGATGGCGCAACAGCCCCGCGCACCGGCCGACCGAGGGGGTGGCTTCCTGCCACAGCGTCGCACCTGAGCGGGGAGAACAGGGGACAGCCAGCCCCATCAGAGCCCTTCCTCCCGGTTCTGTTGATGAGAAAAGGGCACTTGTTTTGATTTTTGGTTTCGTGAACAGGATTACGTTGTGAAAGGCACACCTGGAGAGTCCTCGAGGAGGCGATGTGACTCTTACCCTTATGGTAAAGCAGTGCTTGGTAGCCTGGTTGCCCACTGGAATCAGCCGGGAGGGAGCCCTAAAACCCACCAATGTCTGGGTCGGGTCTCCAGAGATTCTGATTTAATCGGTCTGGGGTGAGGCTTGGGCATCGGAAGACTCACCACCGTAAAGGCACAGTCTCTCTGCCCAGCTGCTCCTCACAGGCTGGAGCAGAGGCAAGGAAACGGTTTGGACTTTGCAGTCAGATAGACCTGGGTCCCCATTTAGACCCACCATCTACTGTGTCTGCGACTTTGGTTCAGAATCTGAGTCTCCATTTCCTCACCTGTCAGAGATAAGAATGCCTATGCTGACCAGGGTTATTAGGAAGGTTCTGTGGATGGCACCTAAACACCCGACACACGGTCTGGGCCACAGGTGGTCCGTAGACATCAGAACGTGCATGGCTGCCCTCCTGACTTGACAGACAGAAACTAACACCAGGGGCAGTGGCTCACGCCTGTAACCCCAACACTTTGGGAGACCCAGGTGGGTGGATTGCTTCCGTCCAGGAATTCCAGACCAGCCTGGGTAACAAAGTGAGACCCCCCCATTTCTATAAAAAATTTAAAAATTAGCTGGGTGTGGTGGTGCACGCCTGTAGTCCCATCTGCTAGGGAAGCTGAGGTGGGAGAATTGCTTGAGTCCCGGAGACCCAGGCTACAGTGAGCCGTGATTGGGGGCCGCTACTCCAGCCTGGATGACAGTGAGACCCTGCCTGGAAAAAAAAAAAGAAAAAGAAAACAAAAGGAAGGAAGGGAGGGAGGGAGGGGAAGGAAGGAAAGGAAGGAAAGAAAAAAAGAAACTAGTGCTTGGCTTTTGAGCAACCACAAGGACCGTGAAGGGGACCATCTGTCCGTCCCTTGGAGGGGAACTCTCTCAAGGATCCCACAGAGCCTAAAGCTGATAGGATGGCCTCATGGCTGAATTCAGAGGGAAAGAAAAATGCTGAAATAAAGTTTAGGCTGAGAAGCTTCTAGACCAGCAACTGCTCATTAGAATGTATTTTTCTGCTTTGGGTTTCAGGCCGATCCTAACCCAGATCAAAGATCCTGGGACAGCTGGAAGAGGCATGGCCTAATGGAACTCCCAAGTGGACAGGGCCAGGCATGGAGGGACAGAGCTTCTGAAACAGTCCTCAGAGCCTGTGCATCTGGGTCTTTCTGTAGGAACCGCCCCATCAGCAGTGCCAGGCAGAACCAAGCACATGCACTGATCCACCGCACGATGGGGGCTACTGTGGGTGGGTTTGTTTGCTTTAGCCATGCCCGCAGACAGGAACAGAAGAGCACGCTGGAGGCCACCACCCCTCTCGCCTGCTAGTTCAAAAGGGGTTGCAGCAGGGCTGGAAAGCCCACTGTGGTTGCCCCCTTCCTCTCTGTGGCACACACAGACCTGAAAATAACCAGAGAGGGACTACAAGCTGCCAGCCTGAAACAGGAAGGCTGCAGAAAGTCCGAGGCTCAGATAGGAGAGTTTAAAAGAATGTTGAAACCAAGAATAGGCATCACAGATCCCACCTGTCTCTGCACCAAAGCAGACCTTCCTCTCTCTAATCTACTGATGGGGAGCCTGTGTGCTCTGTAGTCATGCAGATTGAGTTCCCATCCCGGCTTTACCACTTGCTGGCTGTATGACTTAAGCAAGTTACTCAACCTCTCTGAGCCCCTATTTCCTGATTTGTAAGATAAGAGCAGCAACACACAAATTTTTAGTGTTGTGGTTCACATGAAAAAATGTAGTCCTGGCCAGGCCCGGCGCAGTGCTTCACACCTGTAATCCCAGCACTTTAGGAGGCCAAGGTGGGTGGATCACAAGGTCAGGAGTTCGAGACCAGCCTGACCCACATGGTAAAACCCCATCTCTACTAAAAGTACAAAAATTAGCTGGGCATGATGGCACACACCTGTTGTCCCAGCTACTCAGGAGGATGAGGCAGGAGAATCACTTGAACCCAAGAGGCAGAGGTTGCGGTGAGCCGAGATGGCACCACTGCACTCCAGCCTGGGCAACAAGAATGAAACTCCATCTCAAAAAGAAAAAAAGAAAAGAAAAAAAGAAAGAGAAGAAAACATACCTGCACAATTCAGCCTGACTTGCCCTCACCTAGACAACAGAAGGAACAACGAAGACTTTAGTTGTCTGAGCCAGAATACCTCTTGGATAACTGCTGCTTACAAATTGCTTCATATATACAATCTCCTCTGAAATTCTAAACCCTGAGTGCTGGGAGGTATTGCCCCCAATTTTCAGATGAGTAGACTGAGGCTAAGAGAGGTAAAGTGGCTTGTTCAAAACTGCACTACTAGTAACTGGCAGCTCTAGGGTGAGGTCTGGCTCCTGGCCCAGGACTCTCACTGAGCAAGGGCTCGGTGGGCCCACCCAGGACCAAAGACACTGCAGACTATGGCAGCAGGCACTTGGTGTTCTGTAGTCTGTGAGGGGACAGCAGAGAGCAGAACTTGGTGTGTAGGACACCCTGTCCATCACTGGTGTTCCTGCAGGGACCCTCCGTCTCCCCTAAAGGGGAAAGCCTGAGGTTGACTCCCAGCAAGCAAGTCCTCTCTTACCTTCCACCTGAAGTGACGAAGCATCTTAAAGTCTGCCAAAAGCAGAAGTCTATAGGAGACCCCACAGAATAAATACGTAAGGATTTTTTGAAACCAAAAGGGACTTGGTCATCATCTGCTCCTCCTCCCTCACTTTTCAGATAAGGAAGCGAGGCCTCAAGAAGAGAATTTGTTTGGTAAAGAGGGCACAGGCAGTTGGTGACAGAGCTGGTCAAGATCCCAGATACCCTGACTCAAAGTGGTCATTTTAAATTCCCACCCTGCCCCCAACCTCCAGGTCTGGGCTGATGTGTTGGGGCCATTCTCAATTGTGAGAGTTTAAAACTATGCACTTTATTCTCTATTCACCATGTGAATCCATCTTTAGGGACAACGATTATTCTGAGAAGTGCAGTGGGGTAGGGCTGGACTGACCTGCAGATCCCTCCCTGGCCTCTGGCCCTGGAGCCAGCCCCTGGTTAATCAATAATTACAGGAAGGTGCTCCTTATTCTCTGAAACCTTCCCCGCCCCCCCCCCCCCCCCCCCCCCCGCTTTCTCATCAGCCTGGGAAGAGGTTACGTGGGCAGACAGAGGTCTAATAACAGAACTCAGTGTCTGACCAGTGGCATCCCTCAGAGTCAGGCTCCAGCCACGGCCCATTGAGGGCCTCAGCCTGCCCGTGGAGACCCTCACTTTCACAGTGGAGGAATGCAGCATCCCCGGCTCTGGCAGCATGACAGTCTGGCTCCCCGTTGCATCACCAGGTGAGTTTATACCCAGAAAAGGGATTTTTTTTTAGCACCATTCTCAGAAAGGGATCATAAAAGTTTGTCCCCTTCTTGTAATATTTAGAGAATGTTATGATTTTGTAACTGCTAAAAAGCATCACAGTTATAGCTGGGCATGGTGGCACATGCCTGTAGTCCCAGCTGCTTGGAAGATTGAGGCAGGAGGACTGCTTGAGCCCAGGAGGTCAAGGCTGCAGTGACCCATGATTCCACCTTTGGCACTCCAGCCTGGGCAACAGAGCAAGACCCTGTCTTTAAAAAAAAATTTTAAAAGGCCAGGCACAATGGCTCACGCCTGTAATCCCAACACTTTGGGAGGCCAAGGCGGGCAGATCATCAGAGGTCAGGAGTTCGAGGTCAGCCTGGCCAACATGGTGACACCCATCTTTACTAAAAATACAAAAATTAGCTGGGCTTGGTGGCACATTCCTGTAATCCCAGCTACTTGTGAGGCTGAGGCACAAGAATTGCTTGAACCCAGGAGGCGGAGGTTACAGTGAGCTGAGATCGCACCACTGCACTCCAGCCTGGGCAACAGAGTGAGACTCTGTCTCAAAAACTAAATAAATAAATAAACAGCATCGCAATTAAAATTAAACATAGAATTGTCATATAATCTAGCAGTTCCACTTCTGGATATATTCACAAAAAATTGAAAGCAGGGACTGGAACAGATATTTGTACACCCATATTTTTAGCAGCATTATTTACAATAGCCAAAAAGTAGAAACAATTCAAAAGTCCAAGAGATGAATGGATAAGCAAAATGTGGTATGTACATATAATTGAATATTAGTCTTAAAAAGGAAGGAAATTCTGACATATGCTACAGCATGATAAACCTTGAAGACATTATTCTAAGTGAAATAAACCAGCCACAAAAGGACAAATATTATATGATTTCATTTATATGAGGTACCTAGAGTAAACAAATTAATAGAGATAGGAAGCAGAGTGGTAGCTGCCAGGGGTTAGTAGGAGGAGAGTGGGAAGTTATTGTTTAATGGGTACAGAGCTTCCGTTTTTGCAAGATGAAAAGAGTTCTGGAGATGGATAGTGGTTATAGTTTCACAATAATGTGAATGTGCTTAATGCCACTGAACCATTTAAAAATGGATAAAATGCCCATGTGAGGGGGATTGCTTGAGGCCAGGAATTCAAGGCTAGCCTAGTCAACATAGCAAGACCCTATCTCTACAAAAAATTTAAAAATTAGCTGGGCATGGTGACACACATCTGTAGTCCCAGCTACTTGGAAAGATAGCTTGAGGCAAGGAGTTCAAGGATGCAGCGAGCTATGACGGCGCCACAGTACTCCAGCCTGGGGGACAGAAAAAGACCTTCCTTATCGTAAATAAATAAACGAGAAGGTAAAATGGGAAATTTCATGTTTTGTATATTTTATCACATTTTTAATAAAGCATTGCAATTATAAAATTAAACAAGCTAGATGCTTGGAAATCCAGAAAACAGATTGCATTATTGAGTGGGTGGGGAAGGGAAGATAACTTATATTTTTAAAGGTATAGAATGAGATTCCTTTAAGATAGTGGACTTTTTTTGGTGACTATACAATATTTTTTTTTTTTTTTTTTTTTGAGACGGAGTCTCGCTCTGTCACCCAGGCTGGAGTGCTGTGGCCAGATCTCAGCTCACTGCAAGCTCCGCCTCCCAGGTTCACGCCATTCTCCTGCCTCAGCCTCCCGAGTAGCTGGGACTACAGGCGCCGCCACCTCGCCCGGCTAGTTTTTTGTATTTTTTTTTAGTAGAGACGGGGTTTCACCGGGTTAGCCAGGATGGTCTTGATCTCCTGACCTCGTGATCTGCCCGTCTCGGCCTCCCAAAGTGCTGGGATTACAGGCTTGAGCCACCGCGCCCGGCCAGTGACTATACAATATAATTCTATGAACACAAACTCTGGAGCCAAAGTGCCTGGGTTCAAATCTCAGTTCTGCCACTTACCAGCTGTCTCTGAACAAGTCACTTAACTTCTCTGTGTCTCAATATCTTCATCTAAAAAATAGGGGGGAATACCCTTATACAATTCTAATGGGAATTAAACTAGTTAACATATGTAAAACGTTTATAACAATGACAATACATGATAAACTCTATATGAGGGTTTGTTAAATAAATGTAAATAAGTAAACTTTCCCAAAACCTATTCTTTCTAGACACAGAAGTTCATCTAAATGTTTTTTAAAATATAATTCATTATATCACCCATAAAATGAATATTTTGAAGTAGAATTTGGTCATTAGCTGTTCTGTGAGGCCCCTTCTCAGAAGATCCACAAATTTAACATGAAGGGCCATTGGTAGCAGGTCCTCCGATGATATCATTTAGGTTAATGTTTCAAAATAATATATATATTATATGATATATAATATAATATATATATATATATATATATTTTTTTTTTTTTTTTTTTGAGGCAGAGTTTCGCTTGTTGCCCAGGCTAGAGTGCAATGGCACGATCTCGGCTCATTGCAACCTCCGCCTCCTGAGTTGAAGCGATTCTCCTGCCTCAACCTCCTGAGTAGCTGGGATTATAGGCATGTGCCACCATGCCTAGCTAATTTTTGTACTTTTGGTAGAGACAGGGTTTCACCATGTTGTTCAGGCTGGTCTCCAATTCCTGATCTCAGGTGATCCAGCTGCCTGGGCCTCCCAAAGTGCTGGGATTACAGGCATGAGCCGCTGTGCCTGGCCGAAATAATATTTTTTTTGAGACGACATCTTGCTCTCTTGCCGCCCAGGCTGGTGCAGTGGCACCATCTTGGCTCACTGCAACCTCTGCCTTCTGGATTCAAGCGATTCTCCTGCCTTAGCCTCTAGAGTACCTGTAACTACAGGTGCATGCCACCACACCAGGCTAAGTGATAATTTTTATAAGGAAAAAAATCTATTCCCAGCCTGGGCCCCTCTCTGTGTGGAGTTTACATGCTCCCCCCATGTCTGTGTGGGTTTTTTTCTGGTACTCTGGGATGTGCCTGTTAGGTTAATTTGCATGTCTAAACTGTCCCAGTCTGAGAGAGACAGAGAGGGAGAGGGGGTGGGTGGGGGAGAGATAGAGAGAGGGAGTGTGTGCGTGTGTGTGTATGTCTGTGTGTGTGTACCCTGTGATGGGATATCGTCCTGTCCGGGGCTGTTTCTTGCCTTGCACCAAGTTGCTGTGATAGGCTCCACCACCCACAACAGAGACACTAAACTGAAATAACTGGGTACATAATTTTCTTTGTTCCTTTTATTAATCTTTCTTAAATGTATATATAGCTCGCATTTATTTCAGTGTTTGATATTAGAAGTGTTTTGGGCCTTACTTAGAAGTTTGGTGATGTCTTTGTGACCAGAAATGCCATAGAAACTTAACTCTAGTTTATATCAATTGGCCTATGGTAAAATTAGTTTCGTTATACGTTGTTTTGCTTAAAGTCGCAGTTTTCAAGAACCCATTAACAAGGTTAAGTGAGGACTTACTGTACTAGCTGACTTAACAGTTTCAGTCAGGTTTGCTTCTGCTGTTAACAACAATCTGTTGTCAGAGCTAGCGCCCTGCAGTTACTACCTCTGCCTGCCATTTTACCTTTTCTGGAAGATAGTCTAAACTTGGACTTCACAAGTACGCATGAGCTATTTGCTCTTACACTTCCTGGCAGAGGCTGCATTATACTGCGGATTTGTGCAGAATGAAGGTTGAGTAATAATTACCCTTCACGTGCCAATCACGTGCTCCATTTGCATTCATTATTAGCATGCTCTTTAGCAATCACTTGTCTATGCTGAGCTATTTATGTAGACACAGACGTGTAAGCAGATTCCTGAGCCAAACTGCCTGAGTTCAAATCTAGCTCTGCCATTGACCAGCTGGGACCTTGGATGCTGTAATTTTATCTAAACTTCACTTTCCTTTTCTATAAAATAGGAATATTAAGAGTGTCTGCTGCACAGGGTTACTGTGAGGATTAACTGAGAAAACTACCTAAAGTAATTAATACAGTCCTGACACCCAGTAAATGCTCAGTTAGCCTGATAATGACAATAATCTGTACATACGGTAACCTCATCCATTCCAGGGAGAAGAGGAAGAAGGTGGATATCAGTTAGAATCGATTTTTTTCTGTTAAGTGAAATTCCCCTCTAAGGAAAAAATCTTACTTATATTAACCATTACGTAAGTCTTTTTTTCTAAACATGCTGTACAATTTTCTGACCCATAAAATGAATTAGGCTGACCATAATTTTAACAAATTTGAAGCAATACAGCATAAAGATTAAAAGCTTTTTCAGCACCATAGCAAAGGTAAAAAAAAATAAAAATAGCCGGGCGCGGTGGCTCAAGCCTGTAATCCCAGCACTTTGGGAGGCCGAGACGGGCGGATCACGAGGTCAGGAGATCGAGACCATCCTGGCTAACACAGTGAAACCCCGTCTCTACTAAAAATACAAAAAAAACTAGCCGGGCGAGGTGGCGGGCGCCTGTAGTCCCAGCTACAGGCTGAGGCGGGAGAATGGCGCAAACCCGGGAGGCGGAGCTTGCAGTGAGCTGAGATCCGGCCACTGCACTCCAGTCCGGGCGACAGAGCGAGACTCCGCCTCAAAAATAAAAAAAAATAAATAAAATAAAAATAAAAATAAAAATAAAAATAAAAATAAAATTAAGACTGGGTGCGGTGGCTTACACCTGTAATCCCAAAACTTTGAGAGGCCAAGGCAAGCGGATCACTTGAGGGCAGGAGTTTGAGAGCAGCCTGGCCAACATGGAAAAACCTCATTACTACTAAAATTACAAAAATTAGGTCGGGCACGGTGTCTCATGCCTGTAATCCTAGCACTTTGGGAGGCTGAGGTGGGCAGGACACTTGAGGTCAGGAGTTCAAGACCAGCTTGGCTAACATGGTGAAAACTCATCTCTACTAAAAATACAAAATTGGCCAGATGTGGTGATGCACACCTGTAATCCCAGCTACTTGGGAAGCTGAGGCAGGAGAATCACTTGAACTTGGGAGGCGGGGGTTGCAGTGAGCTGAGATCCCCCACCGCCACTGCACTCCAAACTGGGTCACAGAGCAAGACTCCATCTCAAAAAAAAAAATACAAATACAAATACAAAAATTAGCCAGATGTGGTGGTGTAATCCCGGTTACTCGGGAGGCTGAGGCATGAGAATCACTTGAAACCAGGAGGCCGAGGTTGTAGTGAGCCAAGATCATGCCACCGCACTCCAGCCTGGGTGACAGTGCAAGACTCCATCTCAAATAAATAAATAAATAAAGTATTTGAACTTGCTATAATCAAAAAGTCATATAATAACAAGTGTTGGTGGGCAAGCTAATTTAATTTTTGTATGTTTAGTAGAGATGGGGTTTCACCATGTTGACCAGGCTGGCCTCGAACTCCTGACCTCAGGCGATCTGCCCTCCTCGGCCTCCCAAAGTGCTGGATTACAGAGCCACTGCATCCGGCCTGATAATTATTCGTTAGATGACAGCCATGTGCCAGACTTTTTTTGCTCCACGCCGGGCCAGAAAGATGTAAAATTATCTCTGCTCACAGATGACATGATCTCTTATATGTAGAAAACTCTATGCCAGGCGCAGTGGCTCAGGCCTGTAATCCCAGCACTTTGGGAGACCGAGGCGGGCAGATCATGAGGTCAGAAGATCGAGACCATCTTGGCCAACGTAGTGAAACCCTCTCTACTAAAATTACAAAAATTAATTAGGCGTGATGGCGGGTGCCTGTAGTTCCAGCTACTAGGGAGGCTGACGCACTAGAATCGCTTGAACCCAGGAGGCGGAGGTTGCAGAGAGCCGAGATTGCACCACTGCACTCCAGCCTGGCAACAGAGTGAGACTCCGTCCAAAAAGAAAAAGAAAAAGAAAATGCTAAAGATTACACACACACATAAATACAAATAAACAGCTAATAAATGAAATTCAGTAAAGTTGCAGTACACAAAATCATCACTTATGACTTCCTGATGGTAAGAATTTTTTTAAAATTAAATTTTAAAAATTAAAAGAAAACAAGATTAACTCATAAAAGTTAGTTGCATTTCCATACACTAGCAATGAACAATCAGAAAAAGAAAGTAAAAATTTTTTTCATTTACAATAGCATCTAAAACCGTAAAATACTTGAGAATATATTTTACCAAGGAGGTAAAATACTTGTACATAGAATACTGCAAAACATTGCTGAAATAAATAAGAAGACCCAAAAAATAGAAAGACATCTCATGTTCATGGATTGGAAGTCTTAATATGGTTAAGACAACAATGCTACCCCAAATAACCTACAGACTCAATGTAATTCCTATCAAAATCCCTGCAGCAATTAGCCAGGCATGATGATGCACACCTGTAGTCCACCACCTCAGGAGTCTAAGGTGGATCACTTAAGCCCAGGAGTTCAAAGCTACAGTGAACGCTGATTGTGCCACTGCATTCCAATCTGGGCGACGGAGAGAGACGATGTAAAAAAAAAAAAGAAAAAGAAATCTCAACAACAATTTTTGCAGAAATAGAAAAAATCCTAAAATCTCAAAAAATCCTGAATAGCCAAAACAATCCTGGGAAAAAGGAGCAAAGTTGGAGAGCTTAACACTTTCTAATTTTAAAACTCACTACAAAGCTACAGTACTCAAAACAATACAGGAGGCTGGGCAAGGTGGCTCACGCTTGTAATCCCACCACTTTGAGAGGCCAAGGCGGGTGGATCACTTGAGGCTGGGAGTTCAAGACCAGCCTGGCCAGCGTGGTGAAACCTTGTCTCTACTCAAAACACAAAAATTAGGATGATGGCTGCTATTCAAAGAAACAGGAAAGTAACAACTCTGGGTGAGGACGTGGAGAAACTGGAAGCGTTGTTAATCGCTGGTGGGAGTGTAAAGTGGTGCAGCATCTGGGGAAATGTTTGGTGGTTCCTTAAAAATTAAAAGTAAAATTACCATATGGCCCAGCACAATAGTGTGCACCTATAGTCCCAGCTACTCAGGAGGCTACAGTGAGCCTTGCTTGAGCCAAGGAGTTCCAGTGCAGCCTGGGCAACATAGCAAGATCCTCTCTCTAAAAATTAAAAAAAAGCCTGGCGTGGTGGCTTGCACCTGTAATCCCAGCACCTTGGGAGGCCAAGGTAGGCAGATCACCTGAGGTCGGGAGTTTGAGACCAGCCTGACCAACGTGGAGAAACCCTGTCTTTACTAAAAATACAAAAATTAGCTGGGCATGGTGGCGCATGCCTGTAATCCCATCTAATGGGGAGGCTGAGGCAGGAGAATCACTTGAACCTGGGAGGCAGAGGTTTTGGTGAGCTGAGATCGTGCCATTGCACTCCAGCCTGGGCAACAAAAGCGAAACTCCATCTCAAAATAAATAAATAAATACATAAAATTTTAAAAATGTAAAGAATCCAGACAAGTCTAATTTTCTCTCTCTCTTTCTTTCTTTTTTTTTTTTTTTTTGAGATGGAGTCTTGCTCTGTCACGCAGGCTGGAGTGCAGTGGCACAATCTCAGCTCACTGCAACCTCTGCCTCCCAGGTTCAAGCAATTCTCCTTCCTCAGCCTCCTGAATAGCTGGGATTACAGGCGCCCACTACCACGCCCAGCTAATTTTTTTGTACTTTTAGTAGAGATGAGGTTTCACCAAGTTGGCCAGGATGGTCTTGAACCCCTGATTGTGATCCCACCTGCCTCGGCCTCCTAAAGTGCTGGGATTACAGGCATGAGCCACCACACCTGGCCTATGTCTAATTTTCATAAATCAGAGATATGCTTAAGAAAACAAAAACCACACCAAGTATTTCAGACTAAGGGAATGTAATATAAGGAGCTAGTTACAAAGATGTTGGAAGGGCTAAAAGAACAAAAGGAGAAAGTGAAGGTACTCAAATATTAGTAGTTACAGGAAGGTACCACCACTTCCACCACTTCTAGGCTGTAGGAGCAAACAGGAAAGAGTGTTTTTGTTGTTTGTTTGTTTTGAAGACAGAATCTCACTCTGTCGCCCAGGCTGGAGTGCAGTAGCGCAATCACTGCAACCTCCATCTCCAGGGCTCCAGCAATTCTCCTGCCTCAGCCTCCCAAGTAGCTGGGATTACAGGTGCCTGCCACCAAGCCTGGCTAATTTTTGTAGAGACAGGGTTTCACCATGTTGGCCAGGCTGGTCTTGAACTCCTGGCCTCAGGTGATCTGCTCTCCTTGGCCTCCCAAAGTGCTGAGATTATAGATGTGAGCCACTGCACCCGGCCAGATAGTGTTAAAGTCCATGATGACTGCACCATCAAGACTGCTGGAGCCTCCGCTGCTGCTATGGTTCTCATTGGAATCACTGCAGATATCACCTTGCAGGGAAGGAGTGCATTCCTGCTGTTGTTACAAGAGCCCAAAGTCACACCACTGTTGCTGCCTCCTCCAGCCCCAGAGTGCACAGTCACTGTGCTGCTGTGGCCACAATCACTGTGCTCGTGAAGCAAGGAATCTAGGAGCCTACATCCACCTGCTGCTGCCACTGTCAGAGGAACTGCCAAAAGAAGAGAACAAGAAGACCTATTCCTTTAGCTTCCCTTCTAATCTTTCACCAGGGACACCCATTGCAGAACCTAGCCAGAAGCCAGCTGGAAAGAGAGTCAGGGGAAAGTAGCTTGCAGGTTCCCAGTTCCTTACAATACAACCAAAGCAAGGAAGTGCAGTGTGATGGTTAATTTTATGTGTTGGTGGCATACTGACTCCCGCTTGTAATCCTAGCACTTTGGGAGGCAGAGGCAAGACGATTGCTTGAGGCTAGCAGTTTGAGAAAAGACTGGGCAATGTGGCAAGACCCCATTTCTACAAAAAATTTTGAATTGCTGGGTGTGATGTCTCACACCTGTAATCCCAGCACTTTGGGAGACCCAGGTGGGAAGGTTTAAGCCCAAGAGTTCGTGACTAGCCTGGGCAAGACAGCAAGACCTTGTCTCCACTAAACAATTAGCCAGGCGTGGTAGTACGTGCCTGTTATCTCAGCTACTCCAGAGGCTGAGGCACAAGAATCTCTTGAATCCAGGAAGTGGAGTGTTGTCACTGCACTCCAGCCTGGGCAACGGAACCAGACTCCATCTAAAAAAAAAAAATTTAGCCAGGCATGGTGGCACACCTTCTGAAAAGGCTGAGGTGGGAGGATCGCTTAAGCCCAGGAATTCAAGGCTATGATCAATTCATTGTACCCCAGCCTGGGTGACAGAGTGAGATCCCGTCTCAAAAAAAAAAAAATTATGTGTGAATTTCACTGGGCCGTGGCATACCTCAAACATTATTATGAGAGTTTCTGTAAGGATGTTTTAAGGGTAGCTTTTTTTTTTTTTTTTTTTTGAGGTAGAGTCTCGCTTCATCACCCAGGCTGGAGTGCAGTGGCACCATCTTGGCTCACTGCAACTGCCACCTCCTAGGTTCAAGCCATTCTCCTGTCTCAGCCTCCCAAGTAGCTGGGATTACAAGCATTCGCCACCACGCCTGGCTAATTTTTGTATATTAGTAGAGACAGGGTTTCACCATGTTGGCCAGGCTGGTCTCAAACTCCTGACCTCAAGTAATCCGTCCACCTCTGCCTCCCAAAGTGCTGGGATTAGAGGCATAAATCACTGCACCCAGCCTGTAAGGGTGTTTTTGGATGGGGTTAACATTTAGGCCAGGTGTAGTGGTTTACACCTGTCATCCCAGCAGTTTGGGAGGTTCAGGTGGGTGGATCCCTTGAGCCCAAGAGTTCAAGATCTCAAGATCAGCCTGGGCAACATGACAAAACCACATCTCTACAAAAAAATACAACCATCAGCCAGGCATGGTGGTATGTGCCTGTGGTTTCAGCTACCCAGGAGGCTGAGGTGGGAGGATCGCCTGAGCCTGGGAGGTGGAGGTTGCAGTGAGCTGAGATCATGCCACCGTACTCCAGCCTGGACGATAGTCCCTATCTCAAAAAAAAAAAAAAAAAGAAGAAGAAGAAAAAAAAAAGGTTGGTTGCAGTGGCTCATGCCTGTAATCCCAGCACTTTGGGAGGCCAAGGCAGGTGGATCACCTGAAGTCAGGAGTTAGTTCCATACCAGCCTGGCCAACATGGTGAAACCATGTTTCTTTTTTTTCTTTTTTTTTCTTTTTTTGAGACGGAGTCTCGCTCTGTTGCCCAGGCTGGATTGCAATGGCAAGATCCTGGCTCACTGCAACCTCCGCCTCCCAGGTTCAAGTAATTCTCCTGCCTCAGCCTCCTGAGTAGCTGGGATTACAGTTGCGCACCACCACACCTGGCTAATTTTTATATTTTTAGTAGAGATGGGGTTTCACCACGTTGGTCAGGCTGGTCTCGAACTCCTGACTCATGATCTGCCTGCCTCGGCCTCCCAAAGTGCTGGGATTACAGGCATGAGCCACCACGCCTGGCCGGTGAAACCACATTTCTACTAAAAATACAAAACTAGCTGGGAGTGGTGGTGGGCACCTGTAATCCCAGCTACTTGGGAGGCTGAGGCAGGAGAATCACTTGAACCCAAGAGTTGGAGCTAACAGTGAGCTGAGATCGTGCCATTGCACTCTAGCCTGGGCGACAGAGTGAGACCGTGTCCCAGATAAATAAATTAATTAATAATTAATTTTTTTAAATAATTAGACTGAGTAAAGCAGATTGCCCTCCCTAATGTAAGTAGTTCTCATCCAATCAGCTGAAAGCCTGAATACAGCATAAAGGCTGACTATTCCCCTAGTAAGAATTCCTTCTGCCTAACTGCCTTTGAAACAGAGAACACTGGCTTTTTCCTACTTTTGAACTGAACATCAGCTCTTCCTGAGTGTCAAGACTTTCACCCTTCAGGCAGGAACTCCACCATCAGCTGTCCTAGGTTTCCAGCTTGCTGACTCACCCTATAGATCTTGGGATTAACCAGCTCCAAGCTTCTGTAATTGCACAAACCAATTCCTTAATACACACACACATATATATATAATATTAACATATTATATGTAATATATTATTGTATAATATATTTATATGTCATATATTATAGTAATATAATATGTTTTATATAGTATAGAGAGAGAAGATACATATTCTATATATACAGAAGATATGTATCTATCACATATATAGATATATATTTATATAGAAGATGTATATTCTAAGGCCGGGCACGGTGGCTCAAGCCTGTAATCCCAGCACTTTGGGAGGCCGAGACGGGCGGATCACAAGGTCAGGAGATCGAGACCATCCTGGCTAATACGGTGAAACCCCGTCTCTACTAAAGAATACAAAAAAAAAAAAAAAAAACTAGCTGGGCGACGAGGCGGGCGCCTGTAGTCCCAGCTACTTGGGAGGCAGAGGCAGGAGAATGGCGTGAACCTGGGAGGCGGAGCTTGCAGTGAGCTGAGATCCGGCCACCGCACTCCAGCTTGGGCGACAGAGCCAGACTCCGTCTCAAGAAAAAAAAAAAAAAGAAAAAAGATGTATATTCTATATATACAGAAGATATATATTTTATATCCACATATGTATATATAGAAGATAAATATATATTCTGTTTCTCTGGCGAACCTTGACTAATACAGGTGGGCAGGAATGGAGGTGAGAAAAAAATGGCCATCGTTAAAGTTTGAAAGTTCTCATTCAGTTTGAGGGCAGCAGACTCATAGTAGAGTTGACCTTTAGCTGGGCCTTAAAGGTATCATTTCTTTTTTTTTTTTTTTTTTTTTAGATGGAGTCTCACTCTGTGACACAGGCTGGAGGTTGGGCCTCGGCTTCCCAGAGTGCTGGGATTGTAGGCGTGAGCCACTGTGCCCAGTCAAAGGTATCATTTCTATAAGTAGAGATGGATGGATTGGAGAGGTGAGGGAGAAGATAGAAAAAACTCCAAGCGGAAGCAACAGTATGAGCAAGGACAAAGACAGGAACATTCTGGCTGCATTCAAAAAATGATGCATCACATTAGTACAGCACTTTATAGTTTACTGTTTCCACACCCCTATTGAGGCATCACATAGGAAGCAATAAAAAATTGGGACTTGGCCGGGTGTGGTGGCCCACGCCTGTAATCCCAGCACTTTGGGAGGCCAAGGCAGGCAGATCACAAGGTCAGGAGTTCGAGACCAGCCTGGCCAACATGGTGAAACCCCATCTCTACTAAAAATACAAAAATTAGCCAGGCGTGGTGGCAGGCGCCTGTAATCCCAGCTAATTGAGAGGCTGAAGTGGGAGCCAGAGGTTGCAGTGAGCCAAGATTGCACCACTGCACTCCAGCCTGGGTGACAGAGCAAGGCTCCATCTCAAAAAAAAGAAAGAAAGAAAGAAAGAAAATTGGGACCTAATAGACAATAAACTTCTCCAAGGCCCCATGTACCTAGACCTCAGTTGCTATCTCCCACCCCTAAACCCATGGTCTCTAGAGTTAAGTACAATCTACTCGGCCGGGTGCGGTGGCTCACGCCTGTAATCCCAGCACTTTGGGAGGCCGAGGCAGGCGGATCATGAGGTCAAGAGATTGAGACCAGCCTGACCAACATGGTGAAACCCCATCTCTACTAAAAATACAAAATTAGCCTGGCATGGTGGCACATGCCTGTAATCCCAGCTACTCAGGAGCCTGAGGTAGGAGTATCACTTGAACCTGGGAGGCGGAGGTTACAGTGAGCCGAGATCACTCCATTGCACTCCATCCGGGGCAACAAGAGCAAAACTCCATCTCACACACAAAAAAAGTACAATCTACTCAAACACTTCCCAGTTTGGCCCCAGGATGCCTTTTCTTCCTCTTTCTTGCAAGCCCTCTCTCAAATATACTGTGTTTCAGCCAAACAAGATTTGAAAATTCCAGATGGCCAGGCGCGGTGGCTCAAGCCTGTAATCCCAGCACTTTGGGAGGCCGAGACGGGCGGATCACAAGGTCAGGAGATCGAGACCCCGTCTCTACTAAAAATACAAAAAAACTAGCCGGGCGAGGTGGCGGCGCCTGTAGTCCCAGCTACTCGGGAGGCTGAGGCAGGAGAATGGCGTGAACCCGGGAGGCAGAGCTTGTAGTGAGCTGAGATCTGGCCACTGCACTCCAGCCTGGGTGACAGAGCGAGACTCCGTCTCAAAAAAAAAAAAAAGAAAAGAAAAGAAAATTCCAGATGTAGCCCAGGAACCAGAAAACCCTCTGGGTTTAGGTGGCAACTGATGTAGGCAACTTGAAATATCCAAATCCTGGCCAGGCACAGTGGCTCATGCCTACAATCCCAACACTCTGGGAAGCTGAGGAGGCGGGTCATTTGAAGTCAGGAGTTCAAGACCAGCCTGGCCAACGTGGTGAAACTCCCTCTCTGCTAAAAGTACAAAAATTAGCTGGGTGTGGTGGTGCACGCCTGTAGCCCTAGCTACTTGGGAGGCTGAGGCAGGAGAATCTCTTGAACCAGGGAGGTGGAGGTTGCAGCAAACCAAGATCATGCCACTGCCTGGGCAACAGAGCAAGAATATTGACTCAAAAAAAAAAAAAAAAAAGGAAAAAGAAAAGAAAAAGAAAAACAAGCCAAATCCTAAATGGCCAAAATGGCCAGCAGAGAAAACTGAGAAGCAACCCATCTATTCATAAAATCCTCAAAATGGTCATGAGCTGTCAGCTCCAAGCACCTCTGGAACTGAGTTTGTGTGTCTTAGAATGTGTGAATGTGTGAACAAGGAGAACTGGTTGAAAGCTGTTTGAGAAGCATCCTTCATTACTGAGTAACTACCCCTCCCTTCCTCCCACAGAAATCTGCAAGCTTGTTCTCTGTACAGTATAAAACAGAGGGTCTCTGAACTGGGTGATACAGGCACATTTGACATCATGGCTATGGCTTGTAAACTAGGGAACTAAGGGACTGTGTATGCCGAATGCCCCAGGCTGAGACCCACAGCCCTCTGCCTCCTTTCGGGGGCCAGAACACTGGCAGCCTGGCCTGTTCCCTCCTAGAAGGAGATTCTTCTCTGGGTAACCTGACTGGCCCCAGAGGAAAGACCTAAAGATCCAGACATGTGGGGATTCCCCCGGCAAACAGTCCCGTCCAGATGCTCGCCACGTGAGCTTCCAGTCAGCGCCTTGGTTCCCATATCAGAGCTTTCTCTTTGCTTCTCCCCACCCACGCTGCCTGGCCCTCTGCATTGGGGGTATTCCAGGAAGAGACCACATGAGCAATACCCCACACCCTCTGACTTGCAGTTGGTTTAGACAACACAGAACCCAGGAAGAAGACCAGAGGGAGGAAGAGAGTGAGATCAAGGTATCTGTTCCTCTGGTTCCTCTCTTAGGGGTCACCTTTGGCTGCCTGTGTCTCTCAACCAGAGGTTATAGCTCTCCTATACTCTGTCTTTGTAAATGGCCATTTTGTAAAGAAAACCTCCTAAAATGATCCTAATTTGAGTGAACCATATGTTTAAGGACTTAACGGATATTTGCCTGTCTTATAAATAATCAGTCAAAGATCACCAGACAGCTGAAAAAAACCTCAGGCATGGAAGATAAAAACAAATGAGCAAAACGCAGACTGAAAAGCAATTTTCAGAAATAGATTCTATGCAGGAAGAAGAAAACTTCAAAAGAAAAGTATCAAATAATACTTCAGAAAGGCTGGGCGCAGTGGCTCACACCTGTAATTCCAGCACTTTGGGAGGCTGAGGCAGGTGGATCACCTAAGGTCAGGAGTTCGAGACCAGCCTGGTCAACATAGTGAAGCCTTGTCTCTACTAAAAATACAAAAATTAGCCAGGCATGGTGGCACTTGCCTATAATCCCAGCTACCTGGGAGACTGAGGCAGGAGAATCGCTTGAACGCGGGAGGTGGAGGTTGCCAGGAGGTGGAGGTTGCCATGAGCAGGAGGACACATGGGTTTGAGGCTTCATACAAACGTGTGGTCAATAACAGAACAGGCCTGTGTTTACCTGTGTACAAAAATGCCTGTGTCTACAGTTCCAGACAACCCACTATGAAACAACTAATCATTTCCTTATTGCTTTCGGAATCAGTCTTCTCCTCCAGACATGCTTAGCTGTGGTTTACGAGCTGCCAGGCTTACGATGTCTTTCCAGTGCCTTCCTAGCACCTTCCTTTCTTCTCTCAACCCCTCCGCCCTCTGCCCGCAGGGTTCCCAGGTTAAACAATCAAGATACACACTTCCGCCTCCAGGCACCACACCCCATCCTCTTCCTGGAGCTCCACCCACAACAAGGTACTGAAGAGGAGGTGAGGGAAGTAGAGAGGAAGAACTCTAGATTATTGAATAAATAACTTGAGAATTGAATACATTGGAAGTTAGCCCTATTGTTAACCTTTGAACCACGGGAAATGGTAGCATGGGAAGAATGACCCCTAAAGTCATTGAGTTGGAGTGGGGCTAGCTCTCCTCCACTTAAAACCCCTCGGGGCTCTGGCTTATTCCCAGGATAAGGCCGAAATGCCTTCACTGAGAAAAGGGTTCTCCAGAAGTCACCCTGCTTTTCTCTCCTGCCGCATCTCTTGCCGCTTTCTCCTTATTATCTGGGCTCCAGCCACAATAAACAATGTTCTTGCAGACAAGAGCATTGACTTGATGTGGGCAAGTGTGGTTCTTGTCCCGGGTCTCATGGTTAGAGGACCCTGAATTATTCACACATGTGCACACATTTATTTAACACACACAGCTCCTCTGTCATTTGGGATCAGGTGCTTTTTGCTGACCTAGAGAAACCCCACATCTGAAACCTACTCATCTGCTCTCAGGAGTGGTAGTAATTGTCACTGCTCATTGATAAACACTCCCTGTCTTCATTGGAGCAGGCCCAGGGGTTGTTGGGTTTGACTCCATCCCAAGTTCCAGGGATGAACCAGGTTGATGTAAGCTAGTCAGGGGATCTCTCTCCATCTGTCTCTTCCCTGCACCCACAAGCATGCACAAACAGGGCACAGCACTTCCCTGGTCAACGGGCTTGGTTTGATCGAGGACAGAGCAGGTGGATGGCACAGGAGATGCTCCCCTCCCTTGCTCTGAAGCAGGCAGAATGTAGACGTGAGGCCTGGGGATGATAACAGCCATTTAGTTCCCCCAAGATAAGTCAGACTTGGAACATTGCCACTTGACACCCCCATTACCCAAAGACAACTGCAGATAGCTGAGCTAAAGCTCATGCACCTGCCATTTGGAGTGTTTGTTTGTTTGATTGTTTGTTTGTTTGTTTGTTTGTTTTGAGACAGGGTCTCTGTCACCCGGGCTGGAGTGCAGTGGCATGATCTTGGCTGACTTCAACCTCTGCCTCCCGGTTTCAAGTGATTCTCCTGCCTCTGCCTCCCAAGTAGCTGGGATTACAGGCCTGCATCACCACACCCAACTAATTTTTGTATTTTTAGTAGAGATGGGGTTTCACCATGTTGCCCAGGCTGGTCTTGAACTCCTGACCTCAAGTGATCTGCCCACCTCAGCCTCCAAAAGTGCTGATATTACTGGCATGAGCCATAGCACCACCGCACTCCAGCCTGGGCGATAGAGTGAGACTTTGTCTTAAAAAAGGGCCGGGCGTGGTGGCTCACTCCCGTAATCCCAGCACTTTGGGAGGCTTGAGGCGGGCAGATCATCTGAGCTCAGGAGTTTGAGACCAACCTGGTCAACATTGTGAAACCCCATCTCTGCTAAAAATACAAAAATTATCCAGGCATAGTAGCTCACGCCTGTAATCCTAGCCACTCGGGAGCCTGAAGCATGAGAATCACTTGAACCTGGGAGGCGGAGAGTGCAATGAGCCGAGATCATGCCATTGCACTCCAGCCTGGGTGACACAGCAAGACTCTGTCTCCAAAAAGAAAAAGAAAACCATTGCCCTCAGGTCTCATCTGGCCCACTACCTATTTTTATACAGCATGTGATGGTAAATCTCATGAACATAAAAGACACACAGACGCACATCACAAAATAGTATATACTACATGGTTCCATTTATATAAGGTGCAAAAATGATCTATAGTGTTGGGGATCAGGATACAGGCTACCTTTGGGGCATGGGGAATAGTGTCTGAGACAGGACACAAAGGGATGTTTGTTTGTTTGATTGTTCGTTTGTTTTTGAGATGGAGTCTCGCTCTGTAGCCCAGGCTGGAGTGCAGTGGTGCCATCTTGACTCACTGCAATCTCCGTCTCCCAAGTTCAAGCAATTCTACTACCTCAGCCTCCTGAGTAGCTGGGATTACAGGCATGCACCACCACACCTGGCTAATTTTTGTATTTTAGTAGAGACGGGGTTTCACCATGTTTATCAGGCTGGTCTTGAACACCTAAATTCAAGTGATCCACCTGCCTTTCCCTCCCAAAATGCTGGGATTACAGGCATGCGCCACGGTGCCCAGCCAAATAGTATTTTTATATACCTTTTTATTAAAATATATTATACATAGCTGTGAAGTGCATTAATATGAAGTGCATAGTTCAATAAAGCTTTGCATAGGAATACATCCAGGAAAGCACCACCCAGATTAAGATATAGAACATTTCTTTTTTTTTTTTTTTTCAGACGGAGTTTCACTCTTGCTGCCCAGGCTGGAGTGCAATGCCTCAATCTTGGACCACTGCAACTTCCACCTCCTGGATTCAAGTGATTTTCTTGCCTCAGCCTCCGGAGTAGCTGGGATTACAGGCATGTGCCACCACGCACAGCTAATTTTTGTATTTTTAGTAGAGACGGGGTTTCTCCTTGTTGGTCAGGCTGGTCTTGAACTCCTGATCTCAGGTGATCCGCCTGCCTCGGCCTCCCAAAGGACTGGAATTACAGGTGTGAGCCACTGAGCCCGGCAAGATATAGAACATTTGTTTTTTTGTTTGTTTGTTTGTTTGTTTGTTTGTTTGTTTTTTGAGACAGAGTCTCGCTCTGTTGGCAGGCTGGAGTGCAGTGACGCGATCTCGGCTCACTGCAACCTCTGCCTCCCAGATTCAAGCAATTCTCTTGCCTCAGGCTCCTGAGTAGCTGGGACTACAGGTGCATGCCACCACGCCTGGCTAATTTTTGCATTTCTAGTAGAGACAGGTTCACCATGTTGGCCAGGATGATCTCTTCTCGATCTCTTGACCTCTTGATCGACCCGCCTCGGCCTCCCAAAGTGCTGGGATTACAGGTGTGAGCCACCGCGTCCAGCCAGAACATTTCTCTATCTAATAAAGATATCCCAGATGGTTCCTCCCTACCCCCACCCCTCCACCCCCTGAAAGTTTAACCATGGATTTGTTTTGCCTCTCTTGATTCTAGCATAAATGAAGTCATATACAAAGTTACCTTTTGTGTCTGGCTTATTCTGTTCAGCAGAATGAATGTGAGATTAATTCATGCTGTTGGGTTATCTATTGCTCATTCTTTCTATTGCCATATATTACCTCATTATATGAGTATAAAATTTGTTTATTCTCCAGTTGATACTCTTGAGCTATTTTGACATTTTGGCTGCTGTGAGTAAAGTTGCTGTAAATAATCTTGAACATGTCTTTTGATGGACATATGCACGTACTTCTCTCACCTAAGAAGTTAATTTTCTGGTCATAGGGTGGGCATACTTTTAGATTTAGTAGTTAGCTAATACAGTGGTAGATGCTGCCAAACTGTTTTCCAAAGTGTATGAACCCACCAGGCATGGTCAGTGATTACACCTGTAATCCTAGCACTTTGGGAGTACAAGCGGGGAGGATGGCTTGAGCCCAGGAACTCAAGACCAACCTGGACAACATAATGAGACCCTGTCTCTTAATAAAACAAAAACACTGCTAAATATGACTGGCTTTAAAAAAAATTTAAAACAAGTTTTTAAACAGTGCGTGAACCAATTTACAATCCCACCAGCAAAATATAAAAGTCACAGTTGCTTCACGTTCCTGCCAACACTTGGTATTGCCAGTCTATTTTAGTTCCTCTAGTAAGTATGTAGTAGTGTCTACTTGTGGTTTTAATGTACATTTCCCTGTGGTTAAATATATTTCATATTTATTGGCCCTTTGGATATCATCTTTTTTGAAATGCCCATTAAAATCTTATGCCCAATTTTTAGATGGAAGATTGCCTTTTATTTATTTGTAGTTATTTATATATTCCAGTGTAAATTGTTTGGGTGTGTGTAATTCAAATATCTTCTGCCAGTGAAGCTGCATCTTCACTCAATAATGATTTTTTTTCTTTTTGAACCAGAGTTTAGCTCTTGTCACCCAGCCTGGAGTGCAGTGGTGTGATCTCGGCTCACTACAACCTCCGCCTCCCAGGTTCAGGTGATTCTTCTGCCTCAGCCTCCCGAATAGCTGGGATTACAGGCCTGCACCACCACAGACTGCTAATTTTGTATTTTTAGTAGCCACGAGGTTTCTCCACGTTGGTCAGACTGATCTCGAACTCCTGACCTCGGGTGATCTGCCTGCCTTGGCCTCCCAAAGTGTTGGGATTACAGGTGTGAGCCACCGCGCCCAGCCACTGCTTTTTCTTAAAAGTCATCATTGGCCAATCACGATGGCTCATGCCTGTATACCCCAGCACTTTGGGAGGCCAAGGCAGGCGGATCACGAGGTCAGGAGATCGAAACCATCCTGGCTAACACGGTGAAACCCTGTCTCTACTAAAAATACAAAAAAAACTAGCTGGGCATGGTGGCGGGTGCCTGTAGTCCCAGCTACTCGGGAGTCTGAGGCAGGAGAATGGCGTAAACCCGGGAGGCAGAGGTGGCAGTGAGTCGAGAAATAGTGCCACTGCACTCCAGCCTGGGCGATAAGAACAAAACTCCATCTCAAAAAAAAACAATAAAATAAAAAAGGAGAGACCAACCTGGCCAACAAAGACACCACATCTCTCAAAAAAACAAAAACAAATTTTAAGGATAAACAAATGTGTTTAACCCTTTTCCTGTCTGCCCCAGGAATATTTGTCAGCAGTGCTTGTGGTTGCAGTGTTTACCTCGAGATAACTTTGCCAGGAAATATCTTGCTTCTATTATTATTTTGCATCATTCTAGTATATCACATCCTTGGAAACAAAAGCCATCATTCTATTTATAGCATTCTGTTTTTAGTAGTGGTATTTCCATTTACAAAACATAGTAATTCTCGATCACTGAAAATGTCAAATCCTAGAAAATGTAGCATTCCTATGCGTGATGTTAACATCATTCTGGAACAGTTGTTGGCTGAAGATTCATTTGATGAATCGGATTTTTCCGAAATAGATGATTCTGATGATTCAGGCAATTCTGATGTTAACTCTGTTCAGAAATAACTCCAAGAACAGTTTTGATATTTTATTTTCATATTGAAAATCAGTCAGATTTGCTTCAGCCTCAGAGAGGCTGTTTATGTAAAATTAAATGAGCGCTGGCACTGAGCTGCGCTTTTTTTTCTAAATGGGAAATTAAAGAAGCTCTGTGTAACTTGATTGCCTCGGTAAAGAAAGAAGAAAATAAATAAATAAAAGAAGCTCCATGAAAAGGGGAAACCAAGTAAAGGAAAAGGGAAAAGAGCAGTAAAAACAAAATAGTGTCAGCCCATCAAGAGGGGAAATTTCTTCTTCAGTGACAGAAAAAAGTGTATTTATTAGCCAGGTGTGGTGGCTCATGCCTGTAATCCCAGCACTTTGGGAGGTCGAGGCAGACGGATCACCTGAGATCAGGAGTTCAAATATCATCCCGGCCAACATGGTGAAAACCCTGTTTCTACTAAAAATACAAAAATTAGCCAGGCATGGTAGCACGTGCCTGTAATTCCAATTACTCGGGAGTCTGAGGCACAAGAATTACTTGAACCCAGGAGACAGCTTGCAGTGAGCTGAGATGGCACCATTGCACTCCAGCCTGGGGGACACAGTGAGACTCTGTCTCAAAAAATAATAATAATCACAATCATAAAATAAAAAAGGAGGCTGGGCGCGGTGGCTCAAGCCTGTAATCCCAGCACTTTGGGAGGCCGAGACGGGCGGATCACGAGGTCAGGAGATCGAGACCATCCTGGCTAACACGGTGAAACCCCCGTCTCTACTAAAAAATACAAAAAACTAGCCGGGCGACGTGGCAGGCGCCTGTCGTCCCAGCTACTCGGGAGGCTGAGGCAGGAGAATGGCGTAAACCCGGGAGGCGGAGCTTGCACTGAGCTGAGATCCGGCCACTGCACTCCAGCCTGGGCGGCAGAGCGAGACTCCATCTCAAAAATAAAATAAAATAAAATAAAATAAAATAAAATAAAATGAAATAAAATAAAATAAAATAAAATAGGAAAAGTATTTATTGTCTTTCCAGATACTGGAGGAATGTAATATTCCTAAATGAAGGTTATTTAGAGGAACACTGTGTTGAAGTCTAATCCAATTAAATTGTAACTGGTTTCTTGACCACATTCTAACCTTGCAAAATTATTTTGCTATGGCTTTGTGATCCGAGGTTTACCTAATTTTCTGATGAAATGAGTACACTAAAAAAAAAAAAAGAAATATAGGCCGGGCACAGTGGCTCACGCCTATAATCCCAGAACTTTGGAAGGCCGAGGCAGGCAGATCACGAGGTCAGAAAATCGAGACCATCCTGGCTAACACGGTGAAACCCTGTCTCTACTAAAAATACAAAAACTTAGCTGAGCATACTGTCACTTGCCTGTAGTCCCAGCTACTTAGGAGGCTGAGGCAGGAGAATGGCTTGAACCCGGGAAGCAGAGGTTGCAGTGAGCCGAGATCACGCCACTGCACTCCAGCCTGGGTGACAGAGCAAGACTCCATCTCAAAAAAATATATATATTTATTAATCTTAGTTCTTTTAAACAAATCAACTTTTTGCTTTGTTGATTTATACTATTCTATGTTTGTTTTTTGTTTCACTAGTTTCTGTTCTTAGATTTATTATTTCCTTCTTCTTCTTTTTTATTTCAAACAGAGCCTCTGTCTGTCTCCCAGGCTGGAGTGCAGTGGCACCATCTCGGCTCACTGAAACCTCTGCCTCCTGGGTTCAAGCGATTCTCTGGCTTCAGCCTCCCGAGTAGCTGAGACTACAGGCATGCACCACCACGCCTGGCTAATTTTTACTGTTGTATTTTTAGTAGAGACAGGATTTTGCCATGTTAGCCAGGCTGGTCTCGAACTTCTGACCTCCAGGATCCACCTGCCTCAGCCTCCCAAAGTGCTGGGATTACAGGAGTGAGCCACCCAGCCCTATGTGTTTTTGTTTTATTTTATTTTATTTATTTATTTTTTGAGACAGGGTCTCACTCTGTGGCCCAGGCTGGAGTGCAGTGCCATGATCTTGGCTCTCTGCAACCTCCGCCTCTCAGGTTCAAGCCATTCTCCTGCCTCAGCCTCCCTAGTAGCTTGGATTTCAAGCATGCGCCACCAAGCCTGGCTAATTTTTATATTTTTAATAGAGATGGGATGTCGCTATGTTGGCCAGGCTGGTCTTGAACTCCTGGCCTCAAGTAATCCACCTGCAGCCTCAGCCTCCCAAAGTGCTGGGAATACAAGAGCGAAACTCCGTCTCAAACAAACAAAACAAAAATAATAATAATTAAGGCTGGCCAGGCATGGTGGCTCATGCCTGTATCTCAGCACACTGGGAGACTGAGACGGTGTGAGCCACCATACCTGTCCCATATGTGTTATTTTATTTTGTTTTTGTTTATTTATTTTTTGAGATGGAGTCTCACACTGTCATCAGGCTGGTGTGCGGTGGAGCAATCTTGGCTCATTGCAACCTCCGCCTCCTGGGTTCAAGTGATTCTCCTGCCTCAGCCTCCCGAATAGCTGGATTTACAGGTGCCCGCCACCACGCCCGGCTAATATTTTTTGCATTTTTAGTAAAGACAGGGTTTCACTATGTTGGCCAGACTGATCTCAAACTCCTGACCTCATGATCTGCTGGCTAAAAACTAAAGCCCAGGGCCAACCAGGCCCAAAATGAGGCAGTTGAGTAGAAGACCAAGGTCATAAGAGAGTATCAAGGTCACAAGGTCACAAGAGAGTATTAAGATCACAAGAGAGTATTGAGACAGGCAGTATTAGTAGAAATGTGGCAGGATGAGCCACAGACAAGAACCCCTCAGACACCAAGTTGTAGAAGGAAAGGGTTTTATTCAGCTGGGAGCATCGGTGAACTCACGTCTCCAAAAACCAAGCTCCCCGAGCGAGCAATTCCTGTCCCTTTTAAGGGCTTACAGCTCTAAGGGGGTCCACATGAAAGGGTCATGATTGATTGAGCAAGCAGTGGGTACATGACTGGGGGCTGGCTGCATGCACCGAACGGAACGAACAGGATGGGGATTTTCACGATGCTTTTCCATACAATGTCTGAAATCTAACTTCTGAAATCTATAGATAACACAAACAGTTAGGTCAGGGGCTGATTTTTAACTACCAAGCTCAGGGTTCAATGCTGGGCTATCTGCCTGTGAATTCCATTTCTGCCTTTTAGTTTTTACTTCTTCTTTCTTTGGAGGCAGAAATTGGGCATAAGACAATATGAGGGGTCGTCTCTTCCCTTAGAAATAAAGGAGAAAAATGACATTGGCCCCCAATATACTCTACAGGTAGAACTTCAGGGTCTCTCTGTTCTCTTCAAATATCTGCTTCTTTTCTCCTGGGCCCACTTTGCCTTTGGGTACCATGGTGTAATGCAGACACCCAGCTAGGGAAACAAGAGAGACCTACTGAAACTACAGTCAGTAGGTACCATGTTGGCAATGCATGCACTTCTCATGCAGACTAAAGTCTTTTTTTTTTTTTTTTTGAGACAGAGTCTCGCTCTGTCACCAGGCTGGAGTGCAGTAGCATGATCTTGGCTCACTACAACCTCCACCTCCCAGGTTCAATCGATTCTTCTGCTTCAGCCTCCCAAGTAACTGGAATTATAGGTGCATGCTAACATGCCTGACTAATTTTTTGTATTTTTTTTTTTTTTTTAAGTAGAGGTGGGGTTTCACCGTATTGGCCAGGCTGGTCTTGAACTCCTGACCTCGTGATCTGCCCACCTTGGCCTCTCAAAGTGCTGGGATTACATGTGTGAGCCACTGCATCCAGCCCAATTATACATTCTTTTACTATTTTTATTGATTATCCTAGAACAGCTATATTATTATTATTATTATTACTATTTTTTGAGACAAGGTCTTGCTCTGTCACCCAGGCTGCAGTGCAGTGGCACAATCTTGGCTCACTACACCCTCGACCTCCCCAGTTCAAGCAATCCTCCCAAGTAGCCTCCCAAGTAGCTGGGACTACAGGTGCACACCACTACAACCAGCTAATTTTTGTATTTTTTGTAGAGATTCAGTTTTCCCATGATACCCAGGCCAGTCTTAAACTCCTGACCTCAGGTGATCTGTCCACCTCAGCCTCCCAACATGCTGGGATACAGGCATGAGCCACTACGCCAGCCTTAATTATTATTTTTGTTTTGTTTTGTTTGAGATGTAGTTACACTCTTGTCTCCCAGGCTGGAGTGCAATGGTGCCATCTCAGCTCACTGCAACCTCTGACTCCTGGGTTCAAGCCATTCTCCCGCCTCAGCCTCCCAAGTAGCTGGGATTACAGGCATGCACCACCATGCCTGGCTAATTTTTGTATTTTTAGTAGAGACGGGGTTTTGCCATGTTGGTAAGGCTGGTCTCAAACTCCTGACCTCAGACAATCCATCCACCTTGGCCTCCCAAAGTGCTGGAATTATAGGCATGAGCCACTGTGCCCTGTGCCTTAATTATTTTTTAAATTGACAAATAAAAATTGTATATATTTAGGGTGTAGGCTGGGAATGAAATAATTAAATTTTTTTCTGGCTGGGTGCAGTGGCTCACGCCTGTAATCCCAGCACTTTGGGAGGCTGAGGTGGGCAGATCATGAGGTCAGGAGACCAAGACCATCCTGGGTAACAAGGTGAAACCCCGTCTCTACTAAAAAAAAAATACAAAAATTTAGCCGGGCATGGTGGCAGGCATCTGTAGTCCCAGCTACTCGGGAGACTGAGGCAGGAGAATGGCATGAACCTGGGAGGCAGAACTTGCAGTGAGCCAAGATCGGGCCCCTGCACTCCAGCCTGAGTGACAGACCAAGACTCCATCTCAAAAATGACCTTAAATGACCTGATGGAGCTGAAAACCATGGCACGAGAACTACCTGACACACGCACAAGCTTCAGTAGCCAATTCGATCAACTGGAAGAAAGGGTATCAGTGATTGAAGATCAAATGAATGAAATGAAGCGAGAAGAGAAGTTTAGAGAAGAAAGAGTAAAAAGAAATGAACAAAGCCTCCAAGAAATATGGGACTATGTGAAAAGACCAAATATACATCTGATTGTTGTACCTGAAAATGATGGGTAGGATGGAACCAAGTTGGAAAACACTCTTCAGGATATTATCCAGGAGAACTTCCCCAACCTAACAAGGCAGGCCAACGTTCAAATTCAGGAAATACAGAGGACACCACAAAAATACTCCTTGAGAAGAGCAACTCCAAGACACTTAATTGTCAGATTCACTAAAGTTGAAATGAAGGAAAAAATGTTAAGGACAGCCAGAGAGAAAGGTCGGGTTACCCACAAAGGGAAGCCCATCAGACTAACAGCGGATCTCTCAGCAGAAGCTCTACAAGCCAGAAGAGAGTGGGGGCCAATATTCAACATTCTTAAAGAAAAGAATTTTCAACCCAGAATTTCATATCCAGCCAAACTAAGCTTCATAAGTGAAGGAGAAAGAAACTCCTTTACAGACAAGCAAATGCTGAGAGATTTTGTCACCACCAGGCCTGCCTTACAAGAGCTCCTGAAGGAAGCACTAAATATGGAAAGGAACAACCAGTACCAGTCACTGCAAAAACATGCCAAAATGTAAAGATCGTCGATCTTAGGAAGAAACTGCATCAACTAATGAGCAAAATAACCAGTTACCATCATAATGACAAGACCAAATTCACATATAACAATATTAACCTTAAATGTAAATGAGCTAAATGCTCCAATTAAAAGACACAGACTGGCAAATTGGATAAAGAGTCAAGACCCATCAGTGTGCTGCATTCAGGAGACCCATCTCATGTTCAGAGACATACATAGGCTCAAAATAAAGGGATGGAGGAAGATCGACCAAGCAAATGAAAAACAAAAACAAGCAGGGGTTGCAATCCTAATCTCTGATAAAACAGACTTTAAACCAACAAAGATCAAAAGAGACAAAGAAGGCCATTACATAATGGTAAAGGAATAAATTCAACAAGAACAGCTAACTATCCTAAATATATATGCACCCAAGACAGGAGCACCCAGATTCATAAAGCAAGTCCTTAGAGACCTACAAAGAGACTTAGACTCCCACACAATAATAATGGGAGACTTTAACACCCCACTGTCAACATTAGACAAATCAATGAGACAGGAAGTTAACAAGGATATCCAGGAATTGAACTCAACTCTGCACCAAGCAGACCTGATAGACATCTACAGAACTCTCCACCCCAAATCAATAGAATATACATTCTTCTCAGCACCACATTGCACTTATTCCAAAATTGACCACATAGTTGGAAGTAAAGCACTCCTCAGCAAATGTAAAAGAACAGAAATTGTAACAAACTGTCTCTCAGACCACAGTGCAATCAAACTAGAACTCAGGATTAAGAAACCCACTCAAAACTGCTCAACTACATGGAAACCGAACAACCTGCTCCTGAATGACTACTGGGTACATAATGAAATAAAGGTAGAAATAAAGATATTCTTTGAAACCAATGAGAACAAAGACACAACATACCAGAATCTCTGGGACACATTTAAAGCAGTGTGTAGAGGGAAATTTATGGCACTAAATGCCCAGAGGAGAAAGCAGGAAAGATCTAAAATTGACACCCTAACATCACAATTAAAAGAACTAAAGAAGCAAGCACAAACACATTCAAAAGCTGGCAGAAGGCAAGAAATAACTAAGATCAGAGCAGAAGTGAAGGGGATAGAGACACAACAAAACCCTTCAAAAAATCAATGAATCCAGGAGCTGGTTTTTTGAAAAGATCAACAAAATTGATAGACCACTAGCAAGACTAATAAAGAATAAAAGAGAGAAGAATCAAATAGATGCAATAAAAAATGATAAAGGTTTATCACCACTGATCCCACAGAAATGCCAACTACCGTCAGAGAATACTATAAACACCTCTATGCAAATAAACTAGAAAATGCTAGAAGGAATGGATAAATTCCTGGACACATACACTCTCCCAAGACTAAACCAGGAATAAGTTGAATTCCTGAGTAGACCAATAACAGACTCTGAAATTGAGGCAATAATTAATAGCCTACCAACCAAAAAAAGTCCAGGACCAGATGGATTCACAGCCGAATTCTACCAGAGGTACAAGGAGGAGGCGGTACCATTCCTTCTGAAACTATTCCAAGCAATAGAAAAAGAGGGAATCCTCCCTAACTCATTTTATGAGGCCAGCATCATCCTGATACCAAAGCCTAGCAGAGACACAACAAAAAAGAGAATTTTAGACCAATATCCCTGACAAACATCTATGTAAAAATCCTCAATAAAATACTGGCAAACCAAGTCCAGCAACACATCAAAAAGCTTATCCACCATGATTAAGTGGGCTTCATCCCTGGGATGCAAGGCTGGTTCAACATACACAAATCAATAAATGTAATCCATCATATAAACAGAACCAAAGACAAAAACCACATGATTATCTCAATAGATATAGAAAAGGCCTGTGACAAAATTAAACAGCCCTTCATGCTAAAAACTCTCAATAAATTCAGCATTGATGGGACGTATCTCAAAATAATAAGAGCTATTTTTGACAAACCCACAGCCAGCATCATACTGAATGGGCAAAAACTCGAAGCATTCCCTTTGAAAACCTGCACAAGACAGGGATGCCCTCTCTCACCACTCCTATTCCACATAGTGTTGGAAGTTCTGGCCAGGGCAATCAGGCAGGAGAAAGAAATAAAGAGTATTCAATTAGGAAAAGAGGAAGGTAAATTGTCCCTGTTTGTAGATGGCATGATTGTATATTTAGAAAACCCCATCATCTCAGCCCAAAATCTCCTTAAGCTGATAAGCAACTTCAGCAAAGTCTCAGCATACAAAATCAATGTGCAAAAATCACAAGCATTCCTATACACCAATAACAGACAGAGAGCCAAATCATGAGTGAACTCCAATTCACAGCTGCTTCAAAGAGAATAAAATACCTAGGAATCCAACTTACAAGGGATGTGAAGGATCTCTTCAAGGAGAACTACAAACCACTGCTCAGTGAAATCAAAGAGGACACAAACAAATGGAAGAACATTCCGTGCTCATGGATAGGAAGAATCAATATCATGAAAACAGCCATACTGCCCAAGGTAATTTATAGATTCAATGCCATCCCCATCAAGCTACCAATGACTTTCTTCACAGAATTGGAAAAAAACTACTTTAAAGTTCATATGGAACCAAAAAAGAGCCCACATTGCCAAGACAATCCTAAGCCAAAAGAACAAAGCTGGAGGCATCATGCTACGTGACTTCAAACTATACTACAAGGCTACAGTAATCAAAACAGCATGGTACTGGTACCAAAACAGAGATATAGACCAATGGAACAGAACAGAGCCCTGAGAAAAAATACCACACATCTACAGCCATCTGATCTTTGACAAACCTGACAAAAACAAGAAATGAGGAAAGGATTCCCTATTTAATAAATGGTGCTGGGACAACTGGCTAGCCATATGTAGAAAGCTGAAACCGGATCCCTTCCTTACATCTTATACAAAAATTAATTCAAGATGGATTAAAGACTTAAATGTTAGACCTAAAACCATAAAAATCCTAGAAGAAAATCGAGGCAATACCATTCAGGACATAGGCATGGGCAAGGATTTCATGTCGAAAACACCAAAAGCAATGGCAACAAAAGTCAAAATTGACAAACGGGATCTAATTAAACTAAAGAGCTTGTGCACAGCAAAAGAAACTACCGTCAGAGTGAACAGGCAACCTACAGAATGGGAGAAAATTTTTGCAATCTACCCATCTGACAAAGGGCTAATATCTAGAATCTACAAAGAACTTAAACAAATTTACAAGAAAAAAAATCAAACAATCCCATCAAAAAGTGGGCAAAGAATATGAACAGACACTTCTCAAAAGAAGACATTTATGCAGCCAACAGACACATGAAAAATTGCTCATCATCACTGGCCATCAGAGAAATGCAAATCAAAACCACAATGAGATACCATCTCACACCAGTTAGAATGGTGATCATTAAAAAGTCAGGAAACAACAGGTGCTGGAGAGGATATGGAGAAATAGGAACACTTTTACACTGTTGGTGGAACTGTAAACTAGTTCAACCATTGTGGAAGACAGTGTGGCGATTCCTCAAGGATCTAGAACTAGAAATACCATTTGACCCAGCCATCTTATTACTGGATATATACCCAAAGGATTATAAATCATGCTGCTATAAAGACACATGCACACGTATGTTTATTCCGGCACTATTCACAATAGCAAAGACTTGGAACCAACCCAAATGCCCATCAATGATAGACTGGATTAAGAAAATGTGGCACATACACACCACGGAATAATATGCAGCCATAGAAAAGGATAAGTTCATGTCCTTTGTAGGGACATGGATGAAGCTGGAATCCATCATTCTGAGCAAACTATCACAAGGACAGAAAACCAAACTCCGCACGTTCTCACTCATAGGTGGGAATTGAACAATTAGAACACTTGGACACAGGAAGGGAACATCACACACCAGGGCCTGTTGTGGAGTGGGGGAGGGAAGAGGGATAGCATTAGGAGATATACCTAATGTAAATGACGAGTTAATGGGTGCAGCACACCAACATGGCACATGTATACATATGCAACAAACCTGCATGTTGTGCATATGTACCCTAGAACTTAAAGTATAATAATAAAAAAAACTGTGTGTGTATATATATATAAATGTATATTCAGTGGAAAAAAATTCTTTTCTTTTCTTTTTTTTTTTTTTTTCTGTTTTTTGATACAGGGTCTTGCTCTGTCATCCAGAATGCAGTACAGTGATACAATAATAGCTCACTGGCCAGGCATGGTGGCTCATGCGTGTAATCCCAGCACTTTGGAAGGCTGAGGTGGGTGGATCACGAGGTCAAGAGATTGAGACCATCCTGGCCAACCCAGCTACTCGGGAGGCTGAGGCAGAAGAATCGCTTGAACCTGGGAGGTAGAGGTTGCAGTGAGCCCAGATTGTGCCACTGCACTCCAGTCTGGTGACAGAGAAAGACTCCATCTCAAGAAAATAAATAAATAAATAATAAATAAAATAAATATTTATGTTGTACAACATGATGTTTTGAAATATGTATGCACTGTGGAATGGCTAAATCAATCTAATAACTGCATTATCTCACATACTTTTCATTTTTTTGTGATGGGAACATTTAAAATCTGCTTATTGATTTTCATATACATAATATATATTAAATTCTTTTTTTATACAGACAGGATTTTGCTATGTTGTCCAGGCCGGTCTTGCACTCCTAGGCTCAAAGAATCTGCCCTTCCTGATCTCCCAAAGTGCTAGGAATACAGGCATGAGCAAATATGCCGGCAAATAGACATTATTATTAACTACAGTCACCATTTGGCACGATAGATCTCTGTCTTAACTGAAATTTTGAGCCACAGGCAGTGACTCATGCCTGTAATCCCAGCACTTTGGGAGGCTGAGGTGGGAGGATCACTTGAGCCCAGGAGTTCTAGGCTATAGTGAGCCGTGATGATGCCACTGCATCATCATGAGACACAGCAAGACCCTGTCTCAAAAAAAAAAAAATTAAAAAGACAAAATAATTATACTAAAAACAAAGGTTGTTGAGAACACAATTGGATATCCACATGTAAAAGAATGAAGCTGGGCCTGGGCACGGTGGCTCACTCCTGTAATCCCAGCACTTTGGGAGGCCAAGGCGGGTGATCACTTGAGGTCAGGAGTTCGAGACCAGCCTGGCCCAAACAGTGAATTTTTGTATTTCTACAAAAATACAAAAATTAGTAGGGCGTGGTGTAATCCATGCCTGTAATCCATGCCTGTAATCCCAGCTACTCGGGAGACTGAGGCAAGATGATTACTTGAGCCTAGGAGTTTGAGACCATAGTGAGCTAGAAATTAAAAATATATATATAATAAATATATATATAGAGAGAGAGAGACTGTATCTCTCTGTCAGTCAAGCTGGAGTTCAGGTGCAAAGTCACAGTTCACTGTAAACTTGACCTTCAAGCCATCCTCCCAACTCAGCCTCCTGAGTAACTGGAACCACAGGCAGGCACCACAACACCTGGCTAATTATGTATGTATGTATGTATGTATGTATTTATTTATTTTGAGACAGAATCTCACTCTGTCGCCCAGGCTAGAGTGCAGTGGTGTGATCTCCACTCACTGCAACTTCTGCCTCCTGCATTCCAATGATTCTCCTGCCTCAACCTCCCAAGCAGCTGGGACTACAGGCGCCCACCACCACTCCTGGCTAATTTTTGTATTTTTAGTAGAGACAGGATTTCACCATGTTAGCCAGGCTGGTCTCAAACCCTGACCTCAAGTGATCCACCAGCCTTGGCCTCCCAAAGTGCTGGGATTACGGGTATGAGCTACCATACCCAGCCCATAATAATTATTTTATTTTATTTTATTTTATTTATTTTGAGACGGAGTCTCTCTCTGTTGCCCAGGCTGGAGTGCAGTGGCATGATCTTGTCTCACTGCAACCTGTGCCTCCCGGGTTCAAGTGATTCTCATTTCTCAGCCTCCCTAGTAGCTGGGATTACAGGCACCCGCCATCACGCCCTGCTAATTTTTTGTTTTGTTTTTGTTTTGAAACAGAGTTTCGCTCATGTTACCCAGGCTGGAGTGCAGTGAGCGATCTCAGCTCCCTGCAACCTCCGCCTCCTGGGTTCAAGCGATTCTTCTGCCTCAGCCTCCCGAGGAGCCTGGATTGCATACATGCACCACCACGCCTGACTAATTTTTTTGTATTTTTTAGTAGAGACGTGAATTCTCCATGTTGGTCAAACTGGTCCCAAACTCCCAACCTCAGGTGATCCGCCCGCCTCAGGCTCCCAAAGTGTTGGGATTATAGGCGTGAGCCACCACGCCTGGCCCAATTTTTGTACTTTTAGTTAAGACGGGGTTTCGCCACATTGGTCAGGCTGGTCTCGGACTCCTGACCTCAGGTGATCCACCCACCTCAGCCTCCAAAAGTGCTGGGATTACAGGTGTGAGCCACCAGGCCTGGTAATAGCTTTTTTTTTTTTTTTTTGAGATGGCGTCTTGCTGTTGCCCAGGCAGGAGTGCAGTGGCGCAATCTCGGCTCCCTGCAAGCTCCGCCTCCCAGGTTCATGCCATTCTCCTGCCTCAGCCTCCCGAGTAGCTGGAACTACAGGTGCCTGCCACCATGCCTGGCTAATTTTTTGTATTTTTTTTTAGTAGAGACAAGGTTTCACCGTGTTAGCCAGGATGGTCTCGATCTCCTGACCTCGTGATCCGCCCACCTCGGCCTCCCAAAGTGCTGGGATTACAGGCGTGAGCCACTGCGCCCAGCTGCCAGCAATAATTATTTCAAAAAGGAAAGTAGGCTGGGGAATGGAAAAAGAATATGAAATGGTGCAGCTGCTGTGGAAAACAATTTGGCAGTTTCTCAATAAGTTAAACATAGCATTGCCATATGACCAGCAATTTTACTCCTAGTATATAACCAAAATAATTGAAAACGTGTTCAAATCAAAACTTGCACAAAAATGTTTTGGTTTTTTTTTTTTTTTTTGAGACAGAATTTTGCACTTGTTGCCCTGGCTAGAGTGCAATGGCGTGATCTCAGCTCACTGCAATCTCCGCCCCCCGGGTTCAAGAGATTCTCCTGCTTCAGCCTCCCAAGTAGCTGGGATTACAGGCACCCATCACCACGCCTAGCTAAGTTTTGTACTTTTAGTAGAGGTGGGGTTTCACCATTTTGGCCAGGCTGGTCTCAAACTCCAGACCTCAGGTGATCCACCTGCCTCAGCCTCCCACAGTGCTGGGATTATAGGCTTGAGCTACCGCGCCCGGCAGCACATAAATGTTTATAGCAGCCCCGTTCACACTAGCCAAAGGTGTAAACAAAACCAAAAGCAGTGGTGCGCCTGTAGTCCCAGCTATTCAGGTGTTTGAGGAGGGAGGATCGCTTGAGCCCAGTAGTTTCAGGCTGTACGGTATGGTATGATCATGCCTGTGAATAGCCACTGCACTCAGCCTGGACAACGTAGCAAGACTGTCTCTAAACAAAACAGTTTTTTGGCTGGGCATGGTGGCTCACACCTGTAATCCCAACACTTTGGGAGGCCGAGGTGGGTGGATTACGAGGTCAGGAGTTTGGGACCAGCCTGGCTGGCATGGTGAAACCCTGTTTCTACTAAAACCACAAAAAATTTGCGGGGCATGGTGGTGTGCACCTGTAATCCCAGCTACTCAGCAGGCTGAGTCAAGAGAATGACTTGAACCCAGGAAGTGGAGGTTGCAGTGAACTGAGATCCCGCCACTGTACCCCTGTACCCCAGCCTGGGCGATAGAGCAAGACTTTGTTTCAAAAAAAAAAAAAAAAAAAAGAAAAGAAAAGAAAAGAAAGAAAAAAAGACATTTTTTTTGGCATAGGATCTGTCTTTGTCACCCAGGCTGGGGTGCAGTGGTGTGAACACACTCACAGCAGCCTGGAACTCCTGGGCTCAAGTGATCCTCCTGCTTAATAGTGTCCTGAGTAGCTGGGACTACAAGCGTGCATCCCCATGCACGGCTAAGTTTTCAATTTCTTTCTTTCTTTTTTTTTTTTTTTTTTTGAGACGGAGTCTCGCTCTGTCACCCAGCCTGGAGTGCAGTGGCGCGATCTCGGCTCACTGCAAGCTCTGCCTCCCGGGTTTGCGCCATTCTTCTGCCTCAGCCTCCCGAGTAGCTGGGACTACAGGCACCCACCACCTCGCCCGGCTAGTTTTTCGTATTTTTTAGTAGAGACGGGGTTTCACATGTTAGCCAGGATGATTTCGATCTCCTGACCTCGTGATCCGCCCGTCTCGGCCTCCCAAAGTGCTGGGATTACAGGCTTGAGCCACCGCGCCCGGCCTTTTTTTTTTTTTTTTTTGAGATTGAGTTTTACTCTTGTTTCCCAGGCTGGAGTGCAATGGCGCGCTCTTGGCTCACTGCAACCCTACCTCCGCCTACTCAGGAGGCTGAGGCAGGAGAATTGTATTTTCAGCAGAGACAGAGATGGGGTTTCACCATATTGGCCAGCCTGGTCTCGAACTCCTGACCTCGCGATTCGCCTGCCCCAGCCTCCCAAAGTGCTGGGATTACAGGTGTGAGCCACCACACCCGGCCTCAACCGTTACCATTATCTAAGTCCCAGGGCTCTTTCATTACCCCAAGTAGAAACTTCAAACCTAGTAAGTAGCCACTCCCATGTCCCTCTCCCACCCCAGATCTGGGCAACCACTAATCTGCTTTTTGTTTCTATGGGTTATGCCTGTTATGGAAATTTCATACAAATGGAAATATAGTTCTCCTGCCTCAGCCTCCTGAGTAGCTGGGATTACAGGCACCCGTCACCACACCCAGCTAATTTTTGTATTTTTAGTAGAGACGGGACTTCACCATGTTGGCCAGGCTGGTCTCCCGACCTCAGGTGATCCACCTACCTTGGCCTCCCAAAATGCTGGGATTAGAAGCATGAGCCACCGCGCCCTGTCTTTTAAAAATTTTTGTAGAGACTAGGTGATGCCATGTTGCCCAGGGTGTTCTCAAACTCTGGGGCTCAAGCGATCCTCCTGTCTTAGCCTCCCAAATTCTGGGATTACAAACTTGAGCCACCATCCTCAGCCTAAAAAAAAATTTTTTTTAAGGTACAAACAACGTAAGATGTCCATCAGAGGAATGGATAATCAAAATGTGGTATATTCATACAATGGAATATTATTTGACCATAGAAAGGATTAAGTAATAGTACATGATGAACTTTGAAACATTATGCTAAGTGAAAGAAGCCAGAGACACAAAAGGTCACATATTACATTTCCATTTGTATGAAATTTCCATAGTAGAAATAACCCACAGAAACAGAAAGCAGATGAGTGGTTGCCGAGATCTGGGGTGGCAGGGGAACATGGGAGTGGCCATTTTCTAGGTATGAAGTTCCTACTTGGGGTAATGAGAGACCTGGGACTTAGATAATGGTAATGGTTGAGGCCAGATGCAGTGGCTCACGCCTGTAATCCCAACACTTTGGGAAGCTGGGAAGGGGGAATCACAAGGTCAGGAGTTCGAGACCAGCCTGGCCAACATGGTGAAACCCCATCTCTACTCAAATACAAAAATTAGCCGGGTGTGGTGGTGCGCGCCTGTAGTACCAGCTACTTGGGAGGCTGAGGCAGAATAATTGCTTGAACCCAGGAGGCAGAGGTTGCATGAACCGAGATCACGCCACTGCACTCCAGCCTGGGTGACAGAGCGAGACTCCATATCAAAAAAAAAAAAAAGCTAACGGTTGAACAACATTATGAATGTACTTAAAGCCACTGTGTTGTACACTTTGAAATGGTTACAATGGTAAATTTTATATTATCTATTTTACCATAATTTTAAAAATATTGAGGACTCCAGAGAACCTTTGTTTATGTGAGTTATGTCTAAGAATATTTACCATATTAGAAATTAAAAGTATCCAGGCGCAGGTCAGGAGCAGTGGCTCACATCTGTAATTCCAGCACTTTGGGAGGTCAAAGTGATCAGGAGATCAAGACCAGCCTGGCCAACGTGGTGAAACCTTGTCTCCACTAAAAATGCAAAAATTAACCCGGTGTGGTAGCGTGCACCTGTAGAACCAGCTACTCAGGAGGCTAAAGTGGGAGAATCACTTAAGCCTGGGAGGCGGAGTAGAGATAGGGATTTTAGTAAAGATAGGGTTTCACCATGTTGGCCAAGCTGGTCTTGAACTCCCGGCCTCAAGTGATCTGCTCTCCTGGGCCACCCAAAGTGCTGGGATTTTAGGCATGTGCCACTGCGCCCAGACAATTTTTTTTTTCTTGAGACTGAGTCTCTCTCTGTCACCCAGGCTAGAGTGCAGTGGTGAGATCCTGGCTCACTGCAACCTCTGACTCCTAGGTTCAAACGATTCACCTGCCTCAGCTGCCTCAGCCTCCCAAGTAGCTGGAATTACAGGTGCATGCCACTACACCTGTCTAGTTTTTTAGTAGAGACAGGGTTTTGCCATGTTGGCCAGGCTGCTCTTGAGCTCCCAACCTCAGATGATCTGTCCACCTCGGCCTCCCAAAATGCTGGGATTACAGGCATAAGCCACTGTGCCCGCCAAATTTTTGTTTGTTTAAAATAAAGAGAAATAAGAGAGGCATTGTTTTACAATTTTTGCTTTTACTTTAATGTCTGGCTTATAAAAGACAATATGAATCTAATTTTGGCTTCTATATTCAGTCTGTTCCTATATGATGTTTTAGTTGAAGTATACTAAGAAAGTTTGGCCCTACACAGATATGTAGTTGGAAAATGAAGAATTTTAATAGCTTTTTCAGATAATTGTGGATTTTCTTTTTTGATGTAAAACTCAACAAGTGGTAGTTTATTTTATTTTATTTTATTTATTTTTAACAAAGTTCTCACTCTATCTTCCAGGCTGGAGTGCAGTTGTATGATCATGGTTCGCTGTAGCCTCCATCTCCTGGGCCCACGTGTTCTGCCTGCCTTAGCCTCCAAGTAGCAAAGGCTCCAGGTATGCACCACCACACCCAACTAATTTTTTTTTTTTTTGAAACAGGGTCTCTTTTGCCCAGGCTGGAGTGCAGTGGCTGATCTTGACTCACTGCAAACTCTGCCTCCCAGGCTCAAGCAATCCTCCTGCCTCAGCACCCCCAAGTATTAATAACTGGGACTACAGGTGTGCACCACTACACCTAGCTAATTTTTGTATGAGACCGGCTTTTGTCATGTTGCCCAGGCAGGCCTCAAACTCCTAGGCTCAAGCAATCTGCCTGGCTTGGCCTTTCATAGTACTAGGATTACAGGCATAAGCCACCTCCCCTGGCCTAATTGTTTTATTTTTTGTAGCGACAGTGCTCTCACTTTGTTGCCCACTTTGGTCTCGAACTCTTGGCCTCAAGCAATCCACCCGCCTCAGACTCCCAAAGTGCTAGGATTACAGGCATGAGTTCGCACACCTGGCCAACAAGTGGTATTTCCTTAAGGACTAGTTGCAATATGGAATCTGAAACCAAATTTCAACTGCATAAAGTTTTCTTTTTTTTTTTTTTGAGTCGGAGTCTCCTTTGTCACCCAGGCTGGAGTCCAGTGGCGTGATCTTGGCTCACTGCAACCTCTGCCTCCCGGGTTCAAGCGATTCTCCTGCCTCAGACTCTCGAGTAGCTGGGATTACAGGTGCATGCCACCATGCCCGGCTAAGTTTAAATTTTTTTTTAGTAGACACAGGGTTTCACCATATTGGCCAGGCTGGTCTCGAACTCCTGACCTCGTGATCCACCCATCTCAGCCTCCCAAAGTGTTGGGATTACAGGCATGAGCCACCACACCTGGCTAAGTTTTCATATTTTTTTGTACATGAAAATCCATTGTTCTGTCTTGCACGTTAAGTGTTTTTTTTTTTAACTATACAAAATTTTGTAACATCGTGCATTGGTTATTTGGGAAATACTGGGTCACTAAGTTATAAAGATTGTTGACATAATTCATCATACAATGTCAAAAAAGTCACATTTGTTAATACTACCATTCTCATCAAAAGTCTTTTACATACTGGTAGCCAAGTAATAATGGTGAATACAGTTCAAGTAAATGTGAGTAACAGTCTGAGTCTCGTGAAACTAATTTTCATTCTAGTGGTTTTGCGTCAGCAGGCTGATGTCATGAGGTCACCTACTGCGGAACCGAATGATCCTAGGAATTCTGAGTCTTGGGTCCTTTGTTTCATTCTTTCTTCTGTGTTCCTAAGGTTATCTTTCTTGGATGTTCCTTCCAGAAGACCCTACTGGGGTCTGTACCATACAGCAAGGGCCCTGAGGCTTGTGTGAGAGGACGGCAAAAGTCATCAGCTGATGGCATCCGGAATGATTTAGATTTGTAAACCCAAAATATCCGAGACAGGCCTCAACCAATTTAGAAAGTGTATTTTGCTGGCTGGGCGTGGTGGCTCGCGCCTGTAATCCCAGCACTTTGGGAGGCCAAGGCAGGCGGATCTTGAGATCAGGAGATCGAGACCATCTTGACTAACATGGTGAAACCCCGTCTCTACTAAAAATACAAAAGATTAGCCGGGTGTGGTGGCGAGCGCCTGTAGTCCTAGCTACTCGGGAGGCTGAGGCAGGAGAATGGCGTGAACCTGGGAGGTGGAGCTTGCAGTGAGCCGAGATTGCGCCACTGTACTCCAGTCTGGGCAACAGAGTGAGACTCTGTCTCAAAAGAAAAAAAAAGAAAGAAAGTCTATTTTGCCAAGGTAAGGACACATCCGTGACACAGCCTCCGGAGGTCCTGAGGACATGTGCCCAAGGTGGTCGGGTACAGCCTGCTTTCATACATTTTAGGGAGCCATGAGACATCAATCAATATATGCAAGATGTACAGTGGCTCTGTCTGGTAAGGAGGGACAAGTCGAAGTGGGGGAGTGCTTTCAGGTCATAGGTAGATAAGATAAAAAAGGTTGTATTCTTTTCAGTCCTTGATCAGCCTTTCACAGAGAACACAATTTATTCTGGCTCAGTGAATCTGCATTTTTACATTAACAATAGGGCAGAGGAAGCAATAAGATAAGCATTTGTCTCAAGTCAGCAAAGGGATGACTTTCTGTCCTGTACATGTGAAAATAAGCTAACAGTTTACATTGCCAGGGTGAAATTCAACAGAACTATTTTAGGATAAAGATTTTGAGGCCCACAAGGAATTTCCTTGTGGACAGATTGGGAGGGAGGTATGTAGCTCTTTTATCTTTGTAGCTACCTTATTTAGCAATAAAATGGGAGGCAGTTCTGCCTGATGCAATTCCCAGCTTGACTTTTCCCTTGGCTTAGTGACTTTGGGGTCCTGAGATTTATCTTCCTTTCACAGATTGATGGGTCACAGTGTCTGAAAACATCGGAAGGTCTTTTTATTTTTTATTTTTTGAGACAGGGTCTTGCTCTGTCACCAGGCTGAAGTGCAGCGGCACAATCATTGCAACCTTGACCTCCTGGGTTGAAGCGATCCTCCCAGCTCAGCCCCACCGCCCGCCCTGCGCCCCTCAGTAGCTGGGACTACCGGCGAGTGCAACCATTCCTGGCTAATTTTTGTATTTTTTGTAGAGACGTGGTCTCACCATGTTGTCCAGGCTGGTCTTGAACTCCTGGGCTCAAGTGATCCTTCCGCCTCAGGCTCTCAAAGTGCTGGGATTACAGGCATGAGCCACCGTGCCTGGCCAGAATGTCTTTTTATAAAAACATTTATTAGTAGTTATCATTCCATTTAGGTGAGTACAGTTGTTTATACTCTCCTTCTCTGAAATATTTAGTGGAAGTAAAGCAGCTTATCTGACCAGTAAAGCCAGCAAAGGAAATTTAGAAAGCTCAGATTAATTAAACTTTGCAAAAATAAAGTCTTGGATAAACTAATATTATGCAAACAATACTTTCCACACGGTTATAAAATTAGAAGAAGGTAAAAAGCAAAGTTGTCTTTTTTCTTCTTCTTCTTCTCTTTTTCTTTTCTTTTTTTCTATCTTTTTTTGAGATGGAATTGTTTCACTCATGTCACCCAGGCTGGAGTGCAGTGGTGCAACCTCAGCTCACTGCAACTTCTGCCTCCCAGGTTGAAGCACTTCTCCTGCCTCAGCCTCTCAAGTAGCTGGGACCACAGATGTGTACCACCATGCCCAGCTCAAGAGCTGTCCTCTAGGATGAACTAAAGCTATTCAATCAGTCTGTATTAGTCAACTCCAGCTGCTGTAACAAAATACTGGCCAGGCACAGTGGCTCATACCTGTAATCCAGCACTTTGGGAGGCCAAGGCAGGCAGATCACTTGAGCTCAGGAATTTGAGATAAGACTGGGCAACATGGCAAGACCCTGTCTCTACAAAACTAACCTGGGCATGGTGGTGTGTGCCTATAGTTCTAGCTACTCAGGAGGTGGATGAAGGAGGATGGTTTGAGCCCCGGAGGCAGAGATTGCCATCAGCCGAGACTGTGCCACTACACTGCAGCCTGGGTGATAGAGTGAGACTGTCTCAAAATCAAAACAAAAATAAACAAACAAAAACAAATACAGTCACATTAGGGGTTATGACTTCAACATATGAATTGGGGGGGGATACAATTTATTTCATAGCACAGCCTTATTTATCTAAAGATTTATTTTGACACACTTGGTTTACTTGAACTTTGATGCTTGCAACATATTTCTGTATTTATACATCAAATAGTAAAAACCAAATCAAAATTTTGATATCAAAAAGTTTTCAGCCCAGCATGGTAGTACAAACCTGTAATCCCAGCTACTCAGGAGGATGAGGTGGGAAGATTGCTTGAGGCCAGGAGTTGGAGAACAGATTGGGCAACATAGCAAGACCCCATCCTGAGAAAAACAACCTTTTCAAATTAAAAAAATAAGAATTAAGCTCTTCTGTCATATAACAGATTTCCTCATTTATGAATACATACCATGCCTTTGATTCCCTTGCCTGTCATTGGCCACTGGCCCAGTGGAGACCTAGCACCATGATATGAGATGATACTTCAGACTTCTTGATAAGTCCTGCTAGAATTCCTACGCAGTTCAGGGGTCTACATCCCACTACATCCCTTCATTATGCTGTTACCAGAAAGGGGTCCTAATCCAGACCCCAAAAGAGGGTTATTAGATCTTGAGAAAGAAAGATTTTGAAATCAATAAAGTGAAAGCAAGTTTATTAAGAAAGTAAAGGAATAGGCCAGGCACCATGGCTCATGCCTGTAATCCCAGCACTCTGGGAGGCCGAGGCAGGCGGATAGTTTGAGCTCAGGAGTTTGAGACCAGCCTGGGCAACATGGCGAAACTCTGACTCTAGCAAAAATACAAAAATTACCCAGGTGTAGTGGTTCATGCCTGTAATCCCATTTACTTGGGAGGCTGAGGCACAAGAATCTCTTGAACCCAAAAGGCAGAGGTTGCAGTGAGAGGTTGCAGTGAGATCGCACCACTGCACTCCAGCCTGGGTGACAGAGTGAGACTCTATCTCAAAAAAAAAAAAAAAAAAAGAGGCCGGGCGCGGTGGCTCAAGCCTGTAATCCCAGCACTTTGGGAGGCCGAGACGGGCGGATCACGAGGTCAGGAGATCAAGACCATCCTGGCTAACACGGTGAAACCCCATCTCTACTAAAAATACAAAAAACTAGCCGGGCGAGGTGGCGGCGCCTGTAGTCCCAGCTACTCGGGAGGCTGAGGCAGGAGAATGGCGTGAACCCGGGAGGCGGAGCTTGCAGTGAGCTGAGATCTGGCCACTGCACTCCAGCCTGGGTGACAGAGCGAGACTCCGTCTCAAAAAAAAACAAAAAAAAAAAAAAGAAAGAAAGACAGAGAAAGAAAGTAAAAGAATAAAAGAATGGCTATTCCATAGGCAGAGCAGTGGCATGGGCTGCTCAACTGATAATATGGCTTGGCTGTGTCCCCACCCAAATCTCATCTTGTAGTTCCCATAATCCCCACTTGTTATGGGAGGGACCTGGTGGAAGGTAACTGAATCATGGAGGCAGTTTCCCCCATTCTATTCTCATGATAGTAAGTACTCACAAGATCTGATGGTTTTATAAGGGGCTTCCCCCTTCGTGCGACTCTTATTCTTGCCCTGGCTGCCACCATGTGGAGAAGGACATGTTTGCTTCCCCTTCTGCCATGATTGTAAGTTTCCTGAGGCCTCCCGAGCCATGCTGAACTGTGAGTCAATTAAACCTCTTTCCTTTATAAATTACCCAGTCTTGGGTATGTCTTTATTAGCAGCATGAGAACAGACTAATTAAGTAACAATTGATTATACTTATAGTTACTTCTTAATTATGTGCTAAACAGGGAGTGGATTATTCATGAGTTTTCCAGGAAAGAGGTGGGCAATTCCTGGAACTGAGGAGAATATTACCCCCCCCCTTTTTTTTTTTTTTACCATATAGGGTAACTTCCAGACATTGCCATGGTATTTGTAAACTGTCATGGCACAGGTGGGAATGTGTTTTAGCACGCTAACAATTAGCATATAATGAGCAGTGAGGATAACCGGAGGTCACTTGTGTCACCATCTTGGTTTTGGTGGGTTTTGGCTGGCTTCTTTACTGCATCCTATTTTATCAGCAAGGTCTTTGTGACCTGTATCTTGTGCTGACCTCCTAGCTCATCCTATAACTAAGAATGTCTGACCTCCTGGAAATGCAGCCCAGTAGGTCTCAGCCCTATTTTACTCAGACCCTATTCAAGATGGAGTTGCTCTGGTTCAAACGTCTCTAACAATACCACCCAGACTCAGACAAGAAAGGCTACTGATGCAGGCTGATCTAGAGAGCTCCCCTCACCACCACCACCACCTCTGGCCATGCCCTTCCCATAAAATGATGAGTCAAAGGGACCGACTGGACATGCCCAGTTAGAGCCCACACTGCCTCCTTCTAGACCAGCGCACTCAAATTGTGGCCCTTGAACTACTGCCATTCAACAGACGGCTTATTACTGGACCACAGTGAGCCAAGTACAGAAATGAAAAGCAGCAGAGGCTAGGCACGGTGGCTCACGCCTGTAATCCCAGCACTTTGGGAGGCCGAGGCAGGTGGATCACCTGAGGTTGGGAGTTCAAGACCAGCCTGACCAACATGAAGAAACCCTGTCTCTACTAAAAATACAAAAAAAATTAGCCGGACATGGTGGCGCATGCTTGTAATCCCAGCTACTCAGGAGGCTGAGGCAGGAGAATCGCTTGAACCTGGGAGGCGGAGGTTGCAGTGAGCAGAGATGACGCCATTGCACTCCAGCCTGGGCAACAAGAGTGAAACTCCATCTCAAAAAAAAAAAAAAAGAAAGAAAGAAAGAAAAGAAAAGCAGTAGGGCACAGTGGCTCACACCTATAATCCCAGCACTTTGGGAGGCCGAGGCAGGTGGATCACATGAGGTCAGGAGTTTGAGACTAGCCTGGCCAACATGGCAAAACCCCATCTCTATTAAAAATACAAAAATTAGGCCAGGTGCAGTGGCTCACACCTGTAATCACAGCACTTTGGGAGGCCAAGGCAAGTGGATCACAAAATCAGGAGATCGAGACAATCCTGACTAACACAGTGAAACCCCATCTCTACCAAAAATACAAAAAAATTAGCCAGGCTTGGTGGCGGGTGCCTGTAGTCCCAGCTACTCGGGAGGCTGAGGCAGAAGAATGGCATGAGCCCAGGAGACGGAGCTTGCAGTGAGCAGAAGTTGCGCCACTGCACTCCAGCTTGGGCGACAGAGTGAGACTCCGTCTCAAAAAAAAAAAAAAAAAAATTAGTTGGGCGTGCTGGCACCCACCTGTAGTCCCAGCTACTTGGCTCCTCGGGAGGCTGAGGCAGGAGAATTGCTTGAACCCAGGAGGTAGAGGTTGCAGTGAGCCAAGATTGTGCCACTGCACTCCAAGCTGGGTGACAGAGTGAGACTCCACCTCAAAAAAAAAAAAAAAAAAAGAAAAGAAAAGAAATGAAAAGCCAAGCATTTAGAAACTTTTATCACAATTTGACTTTGCTGCAACATCCAAGCTCCTGATCATTTTCCATTTTCCAGGAATTTGTTTTCATTGTATTTTATAAAAGTATCAGCCAGCCTATCACAGATTGGAAATTTTATTTATTTATTTTCAAGAAGGGAAAGAAAGGCTGGGCATAGTGGCTCACACCTGTAATCCCAGCACTTTGGAAGGCTGAGGTGGGCGGATCATTTGAGGTCAGGAGTTCAAAACCAGCCTGGCAAACATGACGAAACCCCATCTCTACTAAAAATACAAAAACTAGCCTGGTGTAGTGCTGCACGCCTGTAATCCCAGCTACCTAGGAGGCTGAGGCAGGAGAATTGCTTGAACCCGGGAGGCGGAGGTTGCAGTGAACCAAGATAGCACCACTACACTACAGCCTGGGCGACAGAGTGAGACTCTGTCTCAAAAAAAAAAAAGAAAGGAAAGAAATTTAACAGATTGGAAACTTTAAAAGCTGGTCATTCACCTGAAGCACTGTTCTAGACTCTGGCATTTTTCTACCCAAATGGTGTTGAGTTCATTTCCAAGGTCTCTGCAGCCTTCTGCCTCAGGTATTCTCTAGCAAGCAGACCCATCTGCCAGTGTGCACACCTGGCTCCAGTAAATGGCCAGGAACAGCTGTTTGCAGGTGTGCAGATGGAGCTTGGACTTGTATGCTGGGGTTGCTGCAGGAGCAAGGCCCCTCACAGTGCAGAATGGAACAGGGAGGGAAGTGGGAAGAGGAGGGGCAGGCTGGGGGCTGTAAGGCCAAAGGGGCAGGTTCTAAATTTAAACCTAACATTCCAGTTGTTAGCAAGATATATCTGCCAAGGTAGGAGGACAGAGCATACTTTGATCTCATAACTCCTCTGTACTCAGACACGTGGTATGTGGGCCTCCATTTGCTACTTGCCCTGAGTCCCATGAACATTTAGGGCAGGCCTGCCTCAGGTGTCCCTAGGTGAACAGCTGAGGAGCCTATTAAACTGCATGCACTTTGTAAAAGTACATAAGCATTTCATCATATGGCTTCACTGGATTTTCAGAGGTGAACCTGAGCCAAAAGGATGCAGAACCACAGTCCCAGACATTGCAGAAAACCTGACAGTCAGGGCAAGTTGGCCGGTTCCACTATGCTGGATCCAAAGCCGGGGTCCAAGGCTATCTCACCCACTTCTTTGCGTGAGGGTAGACCTAGAGAACAGCCAGCATCTGGGGGTACTAAGGAGGTCTATAGTCTTCTGGTATCCTTTGTACCTCCACAGAATAGACTTTCTGCATTTCTAGAAATCTTCCCTTCCCCTGCAGAGGAGAACCAACCCCCAGGCCCAAACTCCTGCATGTTCACTTCCATCCCCAGCGGTTCTCCAGGTGTTGTAGAAGCAGCTACTCAGCTGTGCAGCCACCTGCTTTCCGCCCCGGGGGTGTCCCTCCCTGTGTGGGGAGCTCAGGCACAGCAGCAGGTGCCCAGAAGGTTCTGGCAGAAGTGCTGCACCCAAGGTAGTGGGGGACCAGAAAAAACGGCACCCCCAGCTTGTAGCTGTGCACTGCGGGGCTGTGAGTGAAATGAAGAGTAGCCCATGAGGAAGGAGTGGGGAGTAAGACATGGTCCTTTCCTTCAACCTGTCACCCCCTCCTCACCTCCTGCATGCCCTTGAGTAAACCTGGGTATCCTCTCCCCCTTGCCCCAGTCCTGGGGCCCACACAAGTCCCTGCTGGGCCCCGGGAGACAGAAAACACCGCTCAGGCCTCCCAGTCCTATTCCCAGTAGCAGGGTGGAAGATTTCTGCAGAATTTCCAGTCCAGGCCAAACTCAGGCTGTGCTAGGCTGGAGGAACTCCCTCTTTCTGTGTCCAAAAACACTCCTTTCTTAAGAAGAGACACTCCATCACGTTTTGGACAGAGAGAGTGCATGTGTGTGTCTGTGTGTGTGTGTTGTTTTGTTTTGTTATTTTATTTTTATAGAAAGGAGTCTTGCTCTGTCGCCCAGGCTGAAGTATAGTGGCGCGATCTCGGCTCACTACAACCTCTGCCTCCTGGGTTCAAGTCATTTTCCTGCCTCAGCCTCCCAAGTAGGTGGGATTACAGGGGCGTGCCAGGACACCTGGCTAATTTTTGTATTTTTAGTAGAGATAGGGTTTCACCATGTTGGCCAGACTGGTCTCGAACTCCTGGCCTCAAGCGATCTGCCTGCCTTGGTCTCCCAAAGTGCTGGAGTTACAGGCATGAGCCACTGTGCTGGGCCACTGCGTGTGTGTTTTTGTTTTGTTGTTGTTGTTGTTGTTGTTGTTGTTGTTGTTGTTGTTGTTGTTTGTAGATGGAGTTTCACTCTTGTTGCCCAGGCTAGAGTGCAATGGCATGAGCTCGGCTCAATGCAACCTCCCCCTCCCAGGTTCAAATGATTCTCCTGCCTCAGCCTCCCGAGTAGCTGGGATTACAGGCGTCTGCCACCATGCCCAGCTAATTTTTTGTATTTTTCGTATAGACAGGGTTAAGCCGTTTTGGTCAGTCTGGTCTCAAACTCCTGACCTCAGATGATGCACCCGCCTTGGCCTCCCAAAATGCTGGGATTACAGCCGTGAGCTACAGCGTCCCGCCCAGTGTGTTTTAATAGACTAGTATCGGGAAAGACTTCCCTCTCTCAGCCCGGCAAGATAAGTCTACACCCTCCCCAGGCGGGTGCCGGGCAGGGCAGCTCCCAGCAACTCACTGAGAACTGAAAAGTTTCCAGGAAGGGTTGGGAGGGTCAGACAGGTCATGTGTCTCACTGGGGTCAGGACACAGTCCTTCAAGACAGGACGCTGGAGCAGAGATAAGCGGGAGAACTCAGCTCCTTCCTTCAGTCACAGAGCCCAGTGTTTAGTGCATCTCCGTCAATGCTTGCTCCCTTTGAAGCAGAGACTGCAGTCGGTAGTCCTGGTGCTTTATCAGTGAGTCCCTCCCTCATGTTCTGCGGGGTGGCTACCGCGGGACGCTGCAGCTGCCTGCCTGTTAATCTGAGCACTCTGGTCTCTCCAGTTTCTCTTTTGGGACCAAGGAAAGTGATATTGAACCTTCGTGGCAGAATTTCTTTGTGTTTTGAGTCCCAACCTAAATGGCCCCTCTTTGGGGACAGAAATATGGCTGTCGTGACCCTGCCTGGGTCACAATCACTGGGAAACAGTGGCTCAGGACATTGCAGCTTAATCATTTCGTGCTCCACATCAAAGAAGATGAAATATATGATTTACAGCGTTGTGGCCCCAGAGCAGAGGTTGTAGGGTTTTCTCCAGGACATGTGCGTCTGGCTTTGTTTTGGTGACTGGTGAGATCGCATGCTGCGCACTGAAATAGAGGATGCGGGAGGAGCAACGGGTGTTGGGAAAAACAATGTTCAGTGTGGGGTATGTTGAATATGAGGTGGTGGTGGGTTGTCCTAGTGGAGAGGTCCAACGGACAATTGAATACAGGGTCTGGAGCGTGGAGTGAGAGGAAGAAGTCCAATCTAGAGGTGAAAAATGGTGACTTTCCATTTAATTGTTAAATCTTATTTGTTTAAACAAATCTTATTTAAACCATGGATTTGCATGGGGACCTTCAAGGACCCTGAACAGACCAGAAAAGCTTAGAGCCAAGGATGGAGTCCTGGGGCATGGTGGGAAAAAGAACAGAGGAAGGAGCTCCAAGGAAGGAGATGGAAGGATCAACCAGAGAGGCAGCGGTTACCAAGAGAAGGTGGAACAAAGTCAGCAGAGGGCAGAGTTTCAAGGAGAAGGCAGCCAACACAGTCAAATGACTAAAAGGTTGCAAGTCAGATCAGACCTGGAAATGCCTTCTGGACTCGGCCAACATGAAGGTCAAAGGTGATTTTAGTGAAAGCATTTCAGGGGCTGGTGAAGGAGACGCCAGATTACAGGCAGTGGAGGAGATAAGAGAGAGGCTAATGGGAGGGACACAGACCACAACAGAGTTGATAGGGGTTAGCGGTCGGGTGAGGGGGAAGAAAACTGAGCAGGCTAATTTGGGGAAGGAAAGAATCAACGGAGGAGGAAATGAAGGCAAGGTCAAGAGAGGGTCCCGGTGAAGGACAATGGAAGGTGCAGTGGTGGGAGGAGGGGAGGGGCGGGGCCACAGGGAGCAGGTTAGGAGGGCCCAGCCTCCCTAGGCAGGGGAAAGGAAAGGGGAAGGCCGGCGCGCCTGTGCGCAGTGATATTTGTAGGTGAGAGGAAAGCCGCAGAAGTTATTTTGCCCCGTGAAGTAGGAGGCAGAACCATCTGCTGAGAGCAGGGTGGGAGGTGGTGGCAGGAGTTGAGGGAGGGGCAGGAGAATGAGGTTCCCAGCATCTCCTAACCGTGCAGAGGCGCCTTCGGAGGGAGCCCGTGCAGCTGCCGCTCCTCTTGCTCCGTGGTTGTGAGCTGCCCTTCTGCATTCCACAGCTCACCCTGGGAGACGCTGGGCTGACCCAAGGCTGGAATGTTCTGGGGCAGAGCGACGAGTACCAGACCACGGGCTCCGGACTGGATTGGAGAGCAAGTAAGGGTTCACAAAAGTAAGCAAGCGAGCAGGAGGAAAGGGAGGGGCCGTTGTTTGCGCTGGAAGCACAGATGGAAGGGGGAAGAACTGAAGAATATGGATGGCCAAATGCTGAATGAATTGGGAGAGTTCATAGGTGGAGCTCCTCCCGACGGCAGTGGGCGCCCATGGCAGTGTGCTGCTTTAGCGCAGTGGAGAGGAAGGCCCTTGGAGATAAGGAGCTCAGTGGAACGAAGCTGGGGTATCGGACAGACTTCACCTCCACGCACTCAGAAAAGGCACTAGGACGATGGGGCCCTAGGGGCTGGAAGCCACTCCAACAGGAGCCCAAGTGCTCAGTCAGCACAGGGAAGGAAGACCAGGGATGCCTGCGGCAGAGGGGAGAAAACGGGGAGAAAACGGGGAGCCCGAGTGTCCGGAGCCTCCGTGGAGGCGTGTGTCTATATCGCGACGGAGAAAACGCGTCCCCAAGATGAAAGAAAGTTAAAATGACATTGGCCCTGCCCCTCAGACACATCTAATAGGATCCTGGGTGCAGGAGAGCCAGGGTCAGCGAGAGGAGCCAGGGAAGACATTCCCAGTGGCTGAACAGACCCCCAGCGGGAGGCCAGGGCAGTGCTGAAGACCTGTCTTGGGGGAGGGGTGCAGCTGGGGCCTCCCCCAAGAGAAAAGGAATTAAGGCCTTTTTCTGTGTTTCGCGGGTGGGGGCACTGAGGCCGGATGCCACTTGCTGCCCAAAGCTCAGGGTTCCAGACAGACCCCAAAGAAAGGCTGGTGTGGACTGGGCAGCCTCTCCTGGGTGGAGGTGGGTGTCAAGGTGGTGTTCCTGGGGGTCGGTGGCGGGATTCCCGCCGGGGGCCGTTTCTCCTGAAGAGGGAAATAGATCTTATCTTCACATCTTTCCCCCATACACCCTCCACCGCACCCCCCCCCCTTTTTTTTTTAATACAGGCGGGGTCTCCCCATGTTGCCCAGGCTGGTCTTGAACTGGGCTGGGCTCAAGTGGTCCTCCTGCCTCAGCCTCCCAAAGTGCTGGGATTACAGGCTTTGAGCCACGGCATCCAGTCTACGTTTTTGAGAAGTAAGGATTGTTCTGTAACAGAACACTGGCTGGGTCAGGGGGAAATCAGCCTGTGGGTGGGGCTGGATCATGCTGATATTGACCATCAGTGGAGGAAGCTATACTTCTTTCTCCTCAGGCCAGCACTAACCCTAGCCCTGACTCCTAGGACCCCATCCTCACCCGCCCTCCCTTCCCTGGAGGAAAGCTCCCTTTAATGTAAGACTTAGCTTCCTTGATACTCACTTGAGAAGCCAGGAAGATGTGAGGCATGCGGAAAAGCGGGGCGTTAAAAAACAAAACCTTAAAATATTTATCAGGTACTTTCCCAACACACACATCCATCTGGCGTGTGTCAGGGACGAGAGGCTGGCCTGTGTTTGGAGAAAGGTAAACAGTTCAAGGTCCTAGGCACCCAGCCAAAGTCCATACGATATGCTGCTCAGTACCACCCACTACCCCATCTTCATCTTCAGCTGAAACTCAGATCCCTGGAGGTCTGCAAATGGACGAGGTGCTATTCCCCACCAGTCAGATTCCAATTTGTCCACGATATCCCAGATCTACCCACTCAATTACATTTAAGAGACAGTTTCTGTCTTTACTTCCACCACCAGCCTTGGTTAAACATCAGAAAAGAGACAAATTACACACTTCTCAGAAATTGAAATTTTATAAAAAGGCATTTTTCTCTTATATCCATAAAATGATATAATTTTTGCAAGTATAGAAATGTGTCATAAATTATAATGTTCCTTAATTACAGCTCAATGCAACTTGGTACTTTCTTCCCTCCCTAAAAAACGAGAGAGAACCAAAAAATAATATATATATATAACTGTATATATATATTTATATAATATAGACAAACAAAATATGAAAAAAAATCATTTCCTCTTTGGTATAAAAATCAGACTCTCACCTTGAGAGACACACAGACAGACATGATACTGGGTTTGTAAACTGTGTGGCCAAAAGGGATTTCCCTGCCAAGACTTTCCCTCTCCCATTCCCTGCCCACCCACCCCCACCTCACTGCAGCCCCTCCAGTTCCTTTGGGGCTCCCACATGAAACATTTAAAATCCCCCTACCCACTCCCAGCTCCACACCATTCCTGAAGTATCCCCCGACCCACTACCAAAGAAGAGGAAAGGATTCTTCACAAGGCTGATTAGGTAGTGACTAACTTGGCAAATTTTCACAGGTGTGGACGAAGTAAAGGATGGCCAAACTCCGACAGTGTCCCATCCAGACCAAGCCAGACGCTGGCCTGGGCCTGGTTTTGCCCTTCTCCTCCTCTACTACCTGGCACAAGGACTCCACCACCTCCTGCCAGAGGCTAGGCCTCAGGGGCAGGGCTCCTTGCTTACCGAAGAAGGGACCAGAGAGGCCGATTCCTGTTCCAGCCTCATCTCAGGTGCACGGTTTCCCCCTGCAACCCCACCACAGGACCCTGGGGTGTAGGTGCAAGAAAGCACCAGATGGGGAGGCAAAGGGAGGTCAAAAGGGAGTCTGCCAATAAACTTGGGTTTAAATTTAAAATCAGAGAAAACTACCCCTCCCCGAGCTGGGCATGGTGGCTCACGCCTGTAATCTCAGCACTTTGGGAGGCTGAGGTGGGCAGATCACGAGGTCAGGAGTTTGAGACCAGCCTGGCCAACATGGTGAAACCCCATCTCTACTAAAAATACAAAAATTAGCCAAGCGTGGTGGTGTGCACCTGTAATCCCAGCTACTCAGGAGGCCGAGGCAGGAGAATCGCTTGAACCCGGGAGGCGGAGGTTGCAGTGAGCCGAGATCGTGCCATTGCACTCTTGCCCGGGTGACAAGAGTGAGACTCCATCTCAAAAAAAAAAAAAAGAAAAAGAAAAAAGAAAAGAAAACTACCCCTCCCCACCGACCAAATTTCAGACCCAGCTTTAGCTCACTAAGGATTTGGGGGCCACTTTCCTAGGCTCCAGCCCAAGGCCAGCAGGACTAAGGAATCCAGGAATTGATATGTATGTGTGTTAGGGGCAGAGGGCAGCACTTTACTCTCAAGGTGAGGAAGCAGACAGGACCAAACCCTCCTTTACACTCTCCCACCACCCTCTGCTGATGGGTACCTCCTTCCCTGGTCAGCTCCTCTGTCCCACAGAGCACTGGTCACTGCAGGGACAGCCGACATGGATCCTCCCAAACCACCCCACAGCCGCCCAGGCTGCGGCATCCCAGTGTGTGCCAGCCTCCTCTTCCCAGGAGAGTTAAGACAGACACCAACCACAACATAAAAGTCACATAAAAGCCTCCTCCACTTGCCAAATAAAAAAGACAAAACCAAACTGGACACAACACAAATCAAGGAGAGACATACACAATGTGAGGGGCCGAGGCCCCCGCAGGTCTCTGGCTTCCCGGCATGGTACATTCTTGTGTAATTCAGGAACAGAGGCACTAGGGCCCCTCTGGGGAGTAGGAGTAAAAAAATAAGGAGATTATAGTCTCCCTGTGGGTCCCAGGCAGGGCAGGGGCAGACGCAATCTCTCACAGTTTATTCTTGTTTTTGGTTCCACATCTGGTCCCCAACTGGGGCTGGCTCCCCGTGCCTCAGCCTCTGCTCTGCCCTTGGGTCTGCTCCCTCTAGCTCCCCAGCTGATGGAAGGGCCTGCAGCTGGGAATGGATGTCCCAGCCATGTGTGGTGGGACCAGCAGGACAGAGTCTACCGGGGGGACAGGAGGCAAGGAGTGAGGACCAGCAGTTCCGAGACACTGTTCCCTCAGTGACTGGCCAGCCCTGGGTGCTCTGGTCACTGGCACAGGGCATCCATCTTCAGCCTTCAGCCCTTGAGAGGCTTGTCGGCACCGCCACTGGGGCTACTGGCACTGTCACTCTTTTTCCTGCGCAGGCTCTCAATCCAGCTGGAGCTGGAGCGGGTGGTGAAGCTGGAGAGCGCGAGGGAGCTCAGCCGCATGTTCTTGCCAGACATGATGAGCTCCCCGAAGCCCTCCTGGTGGGAGAAGGCATAGCCGGAGCGCCGGGAGCCCGTGCGGCCAACCCGCCGCATGCAGCGGTGCTGGGCTTTCTGCTTCTTCCTCACCAGCTGCGTGTAGCGGACCTGCAGAGGGGCACAGGGAAGAGCCCTCTGTCATCGTGGAGGTGTCAGACATCGCCAAGGAGAAGGGACCCACAGCGCCCAGGACCACGCTGACGCAGAGGCCTCCGCGGCCAGCTGCACACGGTGTCTGTCCCCAGGAAGAGCAGATAAGCACCAACACACTGAGCAGCGACACGGCCCCACAGAGCCCCTCAGTGTTCACACGAGGCCTTTCGGGCCATCCCATCTCTGCCTCCCACAGCAGGTAGCCCAGCTTCTCACCGTGTCAGAGAGATCCGGCTTCAGGTTGAGCCTGAGGAATCTAAAGGCAACCACGGGCATGATGCAGACGACCGTGGTAAGCACGATGGTCAGCCACACCGTGGGCTGGGCCAAGGTGTTCTGGGCATTCCCTGGGGATGGAGAGGAGTCGGTGGCCTTGGGAGTCACAAGGCGGACATTCCCCATTCCCATTTCTGGCAGCTCCACTTCCCCACTCTCAAAGCCTAAGTCACCTCTGGCTTCCCGCTTCTCCAGGCTCACCCTCCAAATGTAGATCTCCAAATTTAGTTCCAAACTCCCTCAGAGCTCCAGACCTGCTGCTTCAATTGCCAGACTTGACATGTCTGTTGAACATCCACCAGGCATCTCGAATTTCCCGTGGCCCAGACTCAACTATTGCTTCCTTCCCCCAGATCTGATCTGGGTCTTTCTCAGCTCAGGAAATGCCACAACCCATTCAGTTGCTCCAACTAAAAACCCCGCAACGGATCTTGATTCATTTCTTTTTAAAATTTTGTTTTGTTTTGTTTTTTACCTTGATTCATTTTTCTCTCTTCTTTGGACCCCACATTCAATCTGTTGGTTCCATTTTCAAAACATCTCTGGAATCCCACGGCCTTTTACTCTATTCTAAGCCCTCATCAGGCTCTCACCTCCTAACTAGTCTCCCATTTCCACCCTTGCCCCCTACACTTTATTATCCACAAAACTGTAAGAGTGGCCCTTTAAAAACATTGTAAGCTTATGGTATTTCTCCGCTCAAAACCCTCCAATGGCTTCCTCTCACATTTAGATTAATATTAAAAATTCAAAGCTCTTCCTCTGACCCATAAGGGCTTAAATAATCCAGATTGATTCCACATCCCCACCCTCCAGCTCATTTCCTCCACTCCTCCCCAGCTCCACGTGCAGAAGACCTCCTCCCCGGCCCGGGCTGAAGGCCTTTATATATATTGCTGTTTCCTCTTTTTGGATTGATGGTTCCCAGAGAGCCACATGGCAGTCTCCTTTTCCCTTTATTCAGATTTCTCTGTGCCAGCTGGGCGCAGTGGCTCACACCTGTAATCCCAGCACTTTGGGAGGCCGAGGTGGGTGGATCACCTGAGGTCTGGAGTTCAAGACCAGCCCGGCCAAAATGGTGAAACTGCATCTCTACTAAAAATACAAAAATGAGCCAGGCGTGGTGGCAGATACCTGTATCTCAGCTACTTGGGAGGCTGAAGCAGAAGAATCACTTGAACCCAGGAGGCAGAGTTTGCAATGAGCCAAGATCATGCCACTGCATTCCAGCCTGGGCGACAGAGTGACACTCTGTCTCAAAAAAAAAAAAAAGTATCTGTACCAATGTCCATTCCACAAGAGGTCTTTGCTAACAATGCTTGTCACTCTCTAGCCCACTTGATGTTTCTTAAAGGACTTATTAGTTCCAGACATCCTATCTGTTCATGTATAAATTATCTGTCTCTCTCATATATAAAATCCAGGAGGGCAACCGCTTCCACCTGTTGGTTAATTGCTGCCCCCACCCCCCCGGGCACTCAGAATAACGGGTCAGATACTAGGTGCTATCAAATGCTTGTGTGGGCCAGGCGCGGTGGCTCACACCTGTAATCTCAGCACTTTGGGATGCTAAGGGAGGCAGATCATGAGGTCAGGAAATTGAGATCATCCTAGCTAACACGGTGAAACCCCATCTCTACTAAAAATACAAAAATTAGCCAGCTTAGCCAGGCATGGCGGTGGGCGCCTATAGTACCAGCTACTCAGGAGACTGAGGCAGGAGAATCGCTTGAGACTGGGAGGCGGAATTTGCAGTGAGCAGAAATCGCGCCACTGCATTCCAGCCTGGGCGACAGAGCAAGACTCTGTCTCAAAAAAAAAAAAAAAAAAAAAAAAAAAAAAAAAAATTGCTCGTGTGATAAATAAACAAACAGATCTGAAGCAAATGCCAAGATCTATAAATACTTCCTTCACTTCATACCTCCCACCTCTTTGCCACCCACCACGGCCACCGTGGCACCAATTCTGAACCAGTTCGCACTTGGTCACTCTGGTAACTTCCTTGCTGGACATCAACACCAGCTTCATCTTTCTCAAGCAGTCTTTTGATGCTGCTCCCTCCTCTTCCTCTAAATAAATGAATCAAGACTCCCAGCAAGTTGGATGCAATCCTGACAGCCTGGCGTTCTGACACCTCAAATGCTCCACCTTTCCAGCCTCTCCCTGACTGCTTCTCAATGAGCATTCTTGCCCATTCTAGCTGGAGCAGTCTCCATTCCCCACCCATTCCCTACAAACACCTCCAGCTCTCCAACTTGGAATCTGACTCCCCAGTCCTGCCTCCACTCACAGCAGCCCCCTCTCTGGAACTGTCCCTGGCTAACTCAACAAAAGCAACTCTACTGATCGTGAAGCCTGGCCTTCCATGGTCTAGCAGGGCTGTTCTTCACTTTCATGGATATGAAAGCTCTTTGGGGGCAAGGCCTGGGTCAGATATAACTTGATATTCCCTTAGCACCTCACAGAATACTTGGCACATAAGAAATGTTGAAATGTGCAGATTGGCTGACCGTCCTGTTAGTCCCGGAACAGCTGTGATTCCTCACTGATTCAAGGAGGCCACGGGGACTTACCCACAAACCGGAACTGGTTGGGAAACATGTCGAAGAGCCCATTGCTGTGCATGGCAAAGAGGATGGCAAAGTAAACAGCAAGGCTGCCCCAGATGAAGAAGTGGTTGATGGCCGTCCAGTAGCCTGTGTCCAGCCCAATCTGCAGAAAGTAGGCATAATCAGGCAGGTGCACCCTCTAAAAACCCCTTCCCCCAGAAACAGAACTGTAGTGCCCACGGCAGCCCCAGGGACAGAAGGCTCACTCCTTCCAAAGAAGAGGGGAGTTCCTGGACGGCCTCATACCTGCACGCTAACCACAATGACCAGGGATGTGGCCACAGTGACTGCAAAGGACTGGTAGTCAGCCAGCTGGGTGCCATCATCCCGGGTGGCATCGGCAAACACCCCGTAGGGAATGAAGAACATGAGCACGGAGGTGTAGATGCCCTGGGCGATGCAGATGAAGAACTCCCGCTTGTTGAAGAGAAGGTTCAGCTGGCCCGGCTCATACAGCTTAGGGTACTCCATGCTTCGCTGCTCAGGGACATCCTGTGTGGGAGGACCATGTAGCATAGGGGGCCTCAGAGGTTGCCATTTTGACTCCACAAGGCCAAGGGCAGACTCTGTCCCTGCCTCCTCCTTTCCAAAGTCTTTGGCAGCTAGAACCAACCTCAAGCCAGCCACCCCCAGTCTAACTTAGTTCAGCAACCCAAGAGAGTTCTAGATCAGCTGCAACCAGGAGGGAGAACCAGCCACACCTTCCCCAGCTGAAAGAACTGCCTTCCCAGTGGCCACAGACAATGGGCACAAGTGTCACACATGTCTAGGTGACTCCTTCAAGCAGTGACCTTCCCCGCATCCCATCTGATCATCAAAGACCCCCATACCTGATCAAAGACCCCCATAGCTAGGACTGGCAGGGAGGTGTACACGATGTTATACAGGGTGATGAAATACTGGTCATAGACGGTCTGGAAGAGAACAGGGAGCAAGGGAGCATGCAACCTTTCTTTGCTACACATCAGGCACAAGAAGACAGCTGATGTCACATACAGAGAACCCTAAGAAATTTTCTCAGGCTGCTTCTCTCCTCCTTTAATAAGCATTTTTAAAAAGTATGTACCAGAAAATAGATAGGCCCTGGGGGACTGAGTGATAAACAAGACAGATAGAACCTCTGCACTCAGGTTAACAGATGTGCACTACAGTGGACCGGGGACACTTATTACCTGGGCTGAGAAGCCGCAGAAGAAGCCAAACCAGAAGTGGACCATGGTGAAAGCAAAGTTTTTGTAGAAGAAATAGCAAAGAAACTTGCACATTCGCAGGTAGGACCAGCGCCCATGCACCAGCAAAAGGCGCTGCAGGAACTTGAACTGGGAGAAGGAGTAATCGGAGGCCAAGACAGCCTGGATCCCTTCCTGCCCACTGATGCCCACACCAATGTGAGCCGCTGCAGAGACAAGAGATGAGAAGAGGGTGAAGATGGCCACCGGCCACACACTTTAGAGCCTACCAAGTTACAACCCCCTTCCCATCATTCGTCTGCAGTCCAGAGACCCCAGTGGGCCCCTCCCCAGCCTCAAGCCCAACCTACACACCTGCACAGCCCACACTCACTTTTGATCATGCTGACATCATTGGCTCCGTCTCCAATGGCAAGCGTCACAGCCTTCTTGTACTTCTTGACCAGTTCTACCACCTGGGCCTTCTGCAAGGGGGTCACCCGGCAGCAGATGACAGCTTTGCAGGCACATGCTGTCTCCAGAAACTCCAGTTCCATGTCCGCCTCCAGTGCGTGGGCCTGGAGCACAGAGAAACCTGAGAAAGCCAGTCTTTCCAGGAGACACCTGGGAGTCTCAGCTCCTCCCAGTCCCCTTTGAGACCAGAGTCTTCTCTGAAGTCAGGGGAAATTAAAACAAGATATAAAAGCCCTGGACAGACGTGCTCCCTGAAAAGATACTGCACAAGCTAAGGACAGCGATGCCTACCAGGCTGTGACCATTGATGACCAGGGCATACTCTCCAGCAACGGCCTCCAGGACAGAAGTTAGCTTGGAAGAAGAAAGCTTCTCCTGATAGGTGAAGCCGTTGCCTACGGAGCGGGATGAGTCCATCATCTTCTCCCGGGCTTTCCTGTCGAGGTGGAAATGATACGCTTGTGGTCTTTCAGGACGGCAGTGGGGAGCAGGGATTCAAGCCTAAACAGGGTCCAGAAACCCCCACCTGAGCCCTGGGCACAATGCAGAGCACCGCCTCCCTTAGGCTTCTTGTTTACCTGAGCTCCTCCCGCACCTCCAGGACAGTATGGCCAGTGACTATGAACACCTCAGTCATGTCGTCCGTCAGCATCTTGCAGGAATAGCCGATGTTCACAGCCGTCTCTACCAAGAGAGAACGCAGGAGCTACGGACAGGCACCCAACAAGGTCAGCACACTTGCCTGCCTGATGTCCTCAGCTCCACGCAAGGGTCCAACAGGGCTACTGTCAGTTGCAAGTGCCTCTGCTCTGCTGGGCTCTCACCTTGCTTATCTCCGGTTAGCACCCAAATCTTGATGTTGGCCAGTGTCAGGAGGGCAATGGTCTCTGGAACCCCTTGCTGAAGCTTGTCCTCAATGGCCGTTGCACCCAGCAGCTGAAAATACCACAAGGATTCCTGGCACAAGAGTCGCAGGCATGAGCCCTCCGTGCCCACCCATGGCCCGTCCCACAGGCCGTACCATCATGTTGTTCTCAACCTCCTCGTAGATGCTAGCCAGCCTGTCCTCCCGGCTGTCCTGGGCCAGGCTGGCCTGGAGGCGTCGCTCAGCCCACTCCTCATAGTACTCTTCATCCAGATCCTTGTAGGCCAGCACCAGGGTCCTCAGCCCTTCCCCTGCGTACTCCTGGAAGCAGAGTGGAAAGGCACACCTGGGTAAGTCTGGAGAGCTAGTGGACAGCATGAGGGCGACAATGAATAATCCTGCACTGTAGACTGGGCGTGTGCCACATTCCACAGTTAGGGACTGTCACCACACACACAAAAAGAGGTAACTATGGGAGCTGGCTGATGAGTTAACGCGTCTGACTGTAGTAATTACTTCACTATATATACACATCAAAACATCACGTTGTAGACCTTAAATTTACACAATAAAACATACAAGCCGCCTCCCCCACACTAAGAGTAGAACCCCCAGGCTGGCCCCTCCTCTCCTCACACCCACATTAAGGTGGTCCATGGTGGTGTTGAGCAGCTCTTGAGTGGAGTGGTGCAGTCTGTCCAGCAGGATAGTGTCAGCCCCTTTGCAGTAGAGTCGGATCTTCCCCTCTGGATTCCGCACTATGAATGGGGCAGGTAGAGAAAGTGCCAGAGAAATTCAGACAGGCAACCTAAACACATCAAGAGTCACCTGGCACACTTCACACATTCCAGGCCTTAATGCTGCCCCCAAATGCCCCAGCACCCCAGTCCTGGCCTCACCTATGACTGACATCCGCTTGCGGATATTGTTGAAGTCCAGGATGGCCAGCAGCTGGTAGGTGATGGCTGTGCCCATCTCATGGACGGTGATCGTCTTGGGGGTGCGAGAGCGGAAAACAAAACCAAAGTTCCTGGCTGCAGTGACCAGGGCCCCCTCATCTGGGGACTGAGCTTTGTAGTACAGCTCTCCTGGGTGGGGAGGAAGAATACACGTGATATAAGTGGCCTCTCTCAGCCATGTGCCCCACCCAGGATGCCCCAGCCCAGCCACATTGCAGAGGAGAGCAGAGCCCAAGGGCAGAGTCAGGTCGGAAGAGTGCGAGCCGGCTCCTCAGCCCACCTTCGTTCTTTTCTTCTGACATGACAGTATGACACAGGGAAAGGAGGCGGAAGAACTCATGTGTGTGGGGATCCCCGATCTTGACAGCCTCCAGGAGGCTGGGGTCCCAAAATAAGAACTTCTTGTCAGCCAGAGGATTGAAGGAGAAGTCGACAGGTTCAGGCCTCTGGAACACGTAAGAAGGCTCTTAGGAAAGGCTGGGGTGCCAGGCTGCATCCCGGGGAAGCGTTCATCCCTGCCCTCCCAAGTCTCAGTAGGCTCTTGTCCACAGTGGACCTCAAAATTTCCACTTTCGTCATCACCAGTTCTGCCTTAAAACACCCATTTCTCCAAGCAGCTTCCATTTCCTATCCAGACAACACATCACTCCTGATTACACTAACTGTTACTGGCCGGGCACCCTGTTTCACTGGCACATAGAATTAGGGAGACTGAATCTTACCTCTCCCAGTTCAGCTTTGTGTCCCAGGACATCAAACACATCACCTACATAGAGCCAGGGCAGAAAAAGAAGCAATGTCAGAGCCAGAAAGCTCCAGAGCACGGAAAAACACCTCCAACACAGAATCCCCACAGGCACTGAGCCCCTCAACCCTAATCGCTGAGCAGCTGTCACAGTGTGAGTCACTCAGTCACACTGCTGACCTTGCAGGATAGGAGACAGTAGGCACCCTAGACCCTAGAACCCCAAGGCCTGGCCATGAAAGAGCCCCGGCACCCACTGCTCACCATCCCTGTCTCCACCCTAGGTGGCACTCCCCTTACGGCAGCGCCAATTCCACACCTCCCAGGCCTCCTTGCACCCATTAGACCTGTGCAGCAGACAAGGCCCAGACACTGACTGAAAGGCATCGGTCAGTACAGAAAGCAGTTACAAGAGGGGTCCACACTCTGCATAAAAGTCAGCCCCACATGCTGCCCCAGGCCATCCCAGCAGCACAGCCACAGACCACTAAGGCAGGGCCACACTGGGAAGTCCAACCACAGCCACATTCCACAGACTCACAAGGACCCTGAGCAGCAACAGGGGAGAGTGCAGCAGGGTTCCGCCTGGCCAGGATGCCCAGAGGCCAGTGTCTCACTTCAAACAGCCAAGGAGCCCCCCTAATTCCTGGAGCTGAGACCAGGGTCAGGGCATCAGGGGAGGACTCTCAGAATCTAATTTTTTTTGTTGGTTTTTTTTTTTGAGATAGAGTTTCACTCTTGTCGCCCAGGCTGGAGTACAATGGCGCAAACTCGGCTCACTGCAACCTCCGCCTCCTGGGTTCAAGCAATTCTCCTGTCTCAGCCCCCCAAATAGCTGGGATTACAGGCGCCTGCCACCATGCCCAGCTAATTTTTGTATTTTTAGTAGAGACTGGGTTTCACCATGTTGGCCAGAATGGTCTTGAACTCTTGACCTCAGGTGATCCACTTGCCTCAGCTTCCCAAAGTGCTGGGATTACAGGCATGAGCCACTGTGCCCAGCCAGGATCTGCTTCCTGACATGGGACACCGAATGGACCTCTTCTTTGTGTGTGAATTTTTCTCAAGAGACGGGGCCTCATTCTGTCGTTCAGGCTGGAGTGCAGTAAAAGGATCATGGCTCACTGCAGCCTTGACCTCCCAGGCTCAAGTGATCCTCCCACCTCAGCCTCCTGAGTCACTGGCTGGCTGAGACCACAGGTGCATGCCACCACACCTCGCTGATTTTTAAATTTTTTGTAGGGATGGGGTCTCACTATGTTGCCAGGCTGGTCTCGCACTCCTGAGCTCGAGCAGTACTCCCACCTCAGCCTCCCAAAGTGCTACGACTACAGGCATGAGCCACTGTGCCTGGCCAGGATGGACCCTTTCGAGGCCCCTCAGACCCAACTAGGAAGGAAGAAAAAACCAATGTTAAGGAAACTGTGGGGCCCCAGTCCCACTGTCCTTCTAGGCGAGGTGCAAGCCCCCAGTCCCCAGTGGTGCCACCATACCGTAGCTGCGGCCATTGATGGAGCACTTGTTGAAAACCATAATGTTCTGGGTGAGGGTGCCCGTCTTGTCGGAGAAGATGTACTCCACCTGGCCCAGCTCCTCATTTAGAGTGGTGGTGCGGGCTTCTGCAGGCGTCCGCTTCTTCATGCAGAACATCTTCTTATCCCAGTTGATGAAGTAGCTGTGGCCCAAACGGATGACCTCCACACTGCACAGGGGACAAGAGGTGAAGCTTGGGTCGGGAAGGGGAGGAGGTGCCCCACCCGCACGGGCCTTCGCTGCAGGCCCTCCGCCTGGGGAGAGACGAGAACGGAGAAGACACCTGGGCACAGAAACCTGGGTGGGAAAGGGCAAGGAGAGCCTGAAGGTGGAGCCAGCTGCACACAGCCAGCAGAGGAATGCCCCGACCCGACCCTCCTGATGCTCTCCAGACAAGAAGGGGCAAAGGGCCTGGGTGGGCAGGACAGACAGCAAAGGAGGAGAAGGGGCTGTAGACAAGGCACTTGGCCAGTTCTTACCTCAGTACTAATAATACAGAAACCATGCAGAGAAAAACAAGTGAAAGTGCCAGAGGGAGGGGAGAGAAAAAAGAGAGAGAAATAATGAGGGTGCTGTGCATGCCACAGCAACACAGACGCCACCTCAAAGAGGGGCCGCACCAGGGAGGGGAAATGGAGTAGGCTTGAAGCCCACTCCTCACTGTCCCAGCACAGGCAGGGTGCACTCCTTCCACCCTGGGCTCGCAGCGCTACATCCCTGATTCTGAACAGGGGGCAGGGCTGAGGTGCTGACTCCAGATAGAGAGGGCCCTAGGCATCTGCAGAACACCACCACTTCACAACGGCACAGCGCTCTGTGGTGGTGGTTGTTAGATCATTTGTTTTTTGAGCTAGGGTCTCTGTCATCCAAGCTGGAGTGCAGTAGCATAATCATAGCTCACTATAGCCTCAAACTCCTGGGCTCAAGCAATCCTCCCACTCAGCCTCCCGAGTAGCTGGGACAACAGGTGGACGCCACCACACCTGGCTAATTTTCACTTTTTGTAGAGATGGATCTTGCTGTGTTGCTCATGCTGGTGTTGAATTCCTGAACTCAAGAGATCCTCCCACCTTCACCTCCCAAAGTGCTGGGATTACAGGCGACAGCCACCGTGCCAGGCCAATATAGTGCCTTTAACATCTCCAGGTCTGTTCATATCCTCTTCTTTGCTAATCATATGCACTGTTAGCATTTCCAGAAAGGGCCATGTTTAGGTCCAGTGCAGCCAAGCAACGGGGCCACATCCAGAGCTCTGCTTCCCACCTGACTAAGGCTCCTATCTGAATCCCATTACCAGGCAAATGGGAATGTCTTCACATTCTGAAGAGCCTTCTCCTCACGCAGCTCTCCAACCCCCTCTCAGTCTCCCCCAAACATACACACTGTGACCTGATGAGACTCAGAAATAAAACTGTTTTAGCTGCTCCCAAGGGCTTCAAGTGAACTAAGATACAAAACACAGATAGCAAAAGCCCATAGGTGGGAAAACAAAATTAGGTTGTAAGCAAAAAGGCATTTAAATAGTAATGCAGAAGGGAATGGCAACAGTCACGATGAGCAGGCTACCACTCAATAACTGTACAGTCATTTAAGTTTAAAATGTTATCTTCGGCCGGGCGCGGTGGCTCAAGCCTGTAATCCCAGCACTTTGGGAGGCCGAGACGGGCGGATCATGAGGTCAGGAGATCAAGACCATCCTGGCTAACACGGTGAAACCCTGTCTCTACTAAAAAGTACAAAAAACTAGCCGGGCGAGGTGGTGGGTGCCTGTAGTCCCAGCTACTCGGGAGGCTGAGGCAGAAGAATGGCGCAAACCCGGGAGGCAGAGCTTGCAGTGAGCCGAGATCGCGCCACTGCACTCCAGGCTGGGTGACAGAGCCAGACTCCGTCTCAAAAAAAAAAAAAATGTTATCTTCTTTTTTTTTTTTTTTTTTTTTTGAGACGGAGTCTCGCTCTGTCGCCCAGGCTGGAGTGCAGTGGCTGGGAACACAGGCGCCCGCCACCTCGCCCGGCTAGTTTTTTGTATTTTTTAGTAGAGACGGGGTTTCACCGTGTTAGCCAGGATGGTCTCGATCTCCTGATCTCGTGATCCACCCATCTCGGCCTCCCAAAGTGCTGGGATTACAGGCTTGAGCCACTGCACGGGGCTAAAATGTTATCTTCTAAGCCAGTATCTTATATCAAGACATCCTATTAAAAGGTGAGACAAGTACTCCTGTTCCTGTTTCACACGGGAAAACTGAGATCAAGTGAGGCCCTGAGTGACTGTGGATTTTCCTGAGGTCACATGGCCAGTGAGGAGACAGGACTAAACCCAGAACCTTCTGACTCTCCTTTTCACACCCTGGAGAAGCCTAAACTGTATTCCCTCAGCAGAGAAATGCTGTATCTTCTATTTATTATCACTAGCAGTTAAGATTGGAGGCTGGAAACAAGTTGAGGGCTATCTGGGGAATCTGTATGAACAAAAGATGGGAGACAGGACAAGTTTTCAGCACCTCCATAAAACATTTCCTTAAAAATGTCACAGGTTCCCTTATCTCAAGGGCAAGACACTAAGCAAGAAAGTTCCTTTCCCCTGGCCATCCTTCCTGCCTCCTCTTCCTCCTCCTCCCCTTCATTCTCACTGGCCTGTCCCTGCTAACATTCTCTTTACCTCAAACATCCTAGATGTCGCCTTGATCCTATTCATGCTGTACACCACTGCCAGTCAACACTTCCTAAAGCATTCTTTAGATTTTTTTTAGAATGCTTTTTTTTTCTTTTTGTGGGGGAGGGGCTCCAGTGAAAACCGGAAAAGCTGCTAGAGAAATTCTAAAAGAGCTGTAACACTTGGAATGCATTTTTAGGATACAGAATACATTCTTTTCACTTCCTTCAAAAACTTTTGTTTGTTTGCTTTATTTTGATTTTTGAGACAGAGTTTCGCTCTTGTTGCCCAGGCTGGAGTGCAGGGGTGAAATCTTGGCTCACTGCTACCTCCACCTTCCAGTTTCAAGCGATTCTCCTGCCTCAGCCTCCCGAGTAGCTGGGATTATAGGCACCTGCCACCACACCTGGCTGATTTTTTTTTTTTTTTTTTTTGAGACAAGAGTCTCGCTCTGTTGCCCAGCCTGAAGTGCAGTGGCTGGATCTCAGCTCACTGCAATCTCCGCCTCCTGGGTTCACGCTATTCTCCTGCCTCAGCCTCCCGAGTAGCTGGGACTACAGGCGCTCGCCACCTTGCCCGGCTAGTTTTTTGTATTTTTTAGTAGAGACGGGGTTTCACCGGGTTAGCCAGGATGGTCTCGATCTCCTGACCTCGTGATCCACCCGTCTCGGCCTCTCAAAGTGCTGGGATTACAGGCTTGAGCCACCGCGCCCGGCCAGCTGATTTTTGTATTTTAAGTAGAGACAGGGTTTCACCATGTTGGCCAGGATGGTCTCGAATTCCTGACCTCGTGATCTGCCCACCTCGGCCTCCCAAAGTGCTGGGATTACAGGCGTGAGCCACCGTGCTTGGTCTCTTTAATAACTTTTAATGGTTAGTAAGTACAAAGTCCACAGGCAAAGATTCAAAAGCCTCCACAATCAGTAGCAAGCTATGTTTCCAGTTCTCACTCTTGGCCCAAGACCCTGGCCAACTATTTCCATAGGCCATTCCCAGGCTCTCATCTCCACACCTATGCTTCCAGCCCTCTCTTCCTCCTCTCCTTTGTGGCTCCACCTTCGCCCAGCCCAATCACCACTCAAAGCCCAGAGCAAATGCCATCTCTCCCTCCCTGCCTACCTGCTTAGGGAGCGACACCCTCCCAGCCCCCCGGCACCCTGTGCCTCCCACATGGTATCTCAGTCTGACACTGTCCAGATCTCCCCTCCTCGACCCATCCATCTGCTGCTGCTGAAGGCAGTGGCCACCTAATACATCTCTGTATCCCCTTGCTTCACACAGAAGACTCTAGGTCGAGTTCTACAGCACTGGTTCCTATTTTGTTTTATAATGTGTTTAGATTTTCCTTCCTTCACTAGATGTAAGCACCTACAAGGAAGGAGATCCATTCCTAATTCATCTTTTATGTGTGATGGCACCTAGCACACTTCTTTGTACACAGTAGGCATGTAATAAACAGGTGCTGAATAAATCAATATTTTTTTTTCTCTAATACAGTTCCAAGTACCAGGAAACTGTGGTAAAAAGTTTGCCCTGCCCACAAAGATAAACAGATAACATCAAATGTTTACAGTACAGGAAGAAGAGGACTTCGAGTTACTTCTCAAGGACTTCATCTTCACAGAAAAGAAAAGTTCTATGGGACCACCTGACTCCCTGGAGAAACCCCAGGGCAGAGAAGGCACATACCTGACGTAGAGTGAAATGGGCACAACGGTGTTGAGGATGATGATGTAGGACCAGAAGGAGAGGAAGCCAGAGAAGAAGGCACTGTCCACTGCCTCATCCCACGGCAGGTAGACCTGGAAGCGCGTCCCCACCTCGTGCTCCCAGATGGCATTCCCAATGGCCAGGATCACCCCCATGCAAACCAGGAATCCAAAAATCTGGGGAGGAATGAGAAGCACAGGCGAAGCTGACATGTAGGAAGCCCTCAAAACCAAGTGCATCTGTGATGTATTTATCCCTTGAGCCCTCAAAAGCTCAGATGCTCTAGTGCAAGCTTGTCCGACCCGTGGTCTCTGGGCCACATGTGGCCCAACACAGATTCATAAACTTTCTTAAAACCCTATGAGAGGCCAGGCACGGTGGCTCACGCCTGTAATTCCAGCACTTTGGGAGGCTGAGGCGGGCGGATCACGAGGTCAGAAGATCGAGATCATCCTGGCTAACACGGTGAAACCCCGTCTCTACTAAAAATACAAAAAAATTAGCCGGGCATGGTGGCGGGTGCCTGTAGTCCCAGCTACTCGCGAGGCTGAGGCAGGAGAATGGCGTGAACCCGGGAGGCGGAGCTTGCAGTGAGCCAAGATTGCGCCACTGCACTCCAGCCTGGGTGACAGAGCGAGACTACGTCTCAAAAACAAAAACAAAAACAAAAACAAAAAACAAAAAAGAAAAACCTGTGAGATTTTGGTAACAGCTGAATGTTATAACAAAAATAATTTTAAAAAATAAATGATTATGCGCTGCACGCAGTGGCTCATGCCTGTAATCCCAGCACTTTGGGAGGTTGAGGCGGATGGATCACCTGAGGTCAGGAGTTTGAGACCAGCCTGGCCAACATGGTGAAATCCCATCCCTACTAAAAATACAAAAGAATTAGCCAGGCCTGGTGGCACTTGCCTGTAGTCCCAGCTACTCAGGAGTCCGAGCCATGAGAATTGCTTGAACCCGAGAGGCAGAGGTTGCAGTGAGTCAAGATCGCACCATTGCACCCCAGCCTGGGCAACAAAGCAAGACCCTGTCTCAAAAAAAAAAAAAAAAAAGGCCAGGTGCGGTGACTCATGCCTTTGGGAGGCCAAGGCGGGCAGATAATGAGGTCAGGAGTTCAAGACCAGTCTGGCCAACATGGTGAAACCCCATCTCTCATCTCTACTAAAATACAAAACATTAGCCAGGTATGGTGGTGGGAACCTGTAATCCCAGCTACTAGGGAGGCTGAGGCAGAAGAATCATGTGAACCCAAGAGGCAGAGGTTGCAGTGAGCCGAGATCATGACATTGCACTACACTCCAGCCTGGTGACAGAGTGAGACTCCGTCTCAATAAATAAATAAATAAATAAATAAATAAATAAATAAATAAAGTTATTTTTTGCAATTATTTTTTTCTAAGCTCATCAGCTATTGTTAGTGTCAGTGTATTTTATGTGTGGCTCAAGACAATTCTTCTTCCAATGTGGCCCAGGGAGGTCAAAATATTGGAAACCCCTGCTCTAGTGGAAAAACCTCAGAACTGGTGACAGGTTCTAGTCTGTCATCAATTATCATGTGGCCTTCTGTCTGACTATTATTTTATCTATATGATGAAGAAACTGAAATAGTTCATTAGCTCCCAGTCTGGCACCTTGAAACCTTCCAGAGTCCTCAAAGTTGGTAAGAGTGGGTATGAGCTACTTTTAACATACCACAAAACTTACTATAAATCATCTGTTCATCTGGGCTAGGCCTCCACAAGCCAACAAAAATGCCAAGCCACAATAATGTTCACTATCTCACATAAACTGCCTTTTTTTTTTTTAAACTTGGGAAACAAACTATATCTTCATAAACATAGATTTCTCTTTTTTTGAAACAGGGTCTTGCTTTGTTGCCCAGGCTGAAGTGCAGTGGCATGATCCTAGCTCAATGCAACCTCAATCTCCCAGGAAAGCAATCCCTCCGCCTCAGCCTCCAGACTAACTGGGACCACAGGTGCATGCTACCAAACCTGGCTAATTTTTCAATTTTTTGTAGAGACAGGGTCTCACTATGGTATCCAGGCTGGCCTCCAACTCCTAGGCTCAAATGATCCTCCCACCTTGGCTTCCTAAAGTGCTGGGATTACATGTGTGAGCCACCACTCCTGGTCTAGATTTCTTGATTAGTCAAAAATCTTATAAATTTTGGAGTCTCTGGAGAGACTGGTAAAAAACCAGACCACTGTCCAATTTCCTACATCTATTTCCAAAGCTGCCTCCACTGTTGAGGCTTTGAAACAAAATAGGAGATTGGTGCCCAATGACCACCAGGGGGCGACTGGAGCCCCCTATGTGATAGACAACCACGCCCACCAGGCTGGGTTTCTGCACACCCTTTAAAGCCAGAGCGGAAACCAGCTCACCAGAGGCTGGCCCCAGCCTTTGCAAGCTGGCATGTAGCGGGCAGGCAGCAGACAGTCAGGGCACAGGAAGGGGAGGAGAGCCCAACAAGGAGTTCAGATTTCTAGCTAAACAAGAGAAGGATTCAGGAACTGCCAAAAACCAAAACAGAAACTTTTCCTTTGGGATCCTTCGTTCTTAGAAGTTGGGGGGAAAAGACCCTGCCAACCTCTTCCAAATGGAAATTTTTCTTTTAATTCCCTCTCCATCCCCATGAAGGCCTCCTTGTCCCTGGCAAAAGCAAACAGAAGGTCACATGCTTTACAAAGTCATCATCAGAACTGGAATCAGAGAAGGGATGATTTGTTTTAGCTTTAAGTTGTTGATTCATGCACGTTCCTAAAGTTTTTTTAAATAACATCTTCCAACTAAAAGGAGCCTAAAATAAACACTGCCTTTGTGTAGCTGACCTGCTAGTGGCTTTAAAGCCAAATTTGAAGACTACGGCCCAAAGAAGAGAGAGGAAAGGAAAAGGAGCCACCCAGGGAGAAGCCAAGGGCAGAGGCAGGGACCAGATGTGGGGCACCTTACCCAGAGCACCAGGGTATTCATTAGGCGATCAATACTAGTTCTTTTGAACTTTGTTCTGCCACTGTTTTGCATCAGCTTAGTGTCAGGACCTGGAAAAAAATGGGAAGGACTGGGAAAGCCAAATAACACATCTGCCTCTGGGCTTCTGCCCTGATCCCCAGACTGCAGGACACCAGGGTGGAATAGAGACACTGGCTGGATAAAAGGCCTGTATACAGAGCTGGAGGTTTTTTACCTTAGGTATTCTCCTACCTCATCCCATACTCCTGAGGGAGGGCTGGCTGGGTCCCTCTTACCCTTCTTTCTTTGGATGCTAGGAGGCTCACCTGCAAAGATGACCAGCCCGAAGCACCACTCGGTGTTTCGCAGCACACAGCCCCGCAGCAGCATGTTCTGGTTGCTCAGGGGGAACTTGTTTTCCTTCCAGTAGAGGGTTCCGCTGAATTTGTCCAGTTTGTTGTTGGGAGGTTCACAGATCACTTCACCTGAACAGGAGACAAAAATTCCACTGCTCAAGGTCCAGTCTACAGCCTGACCACAAGACAATAAAACAAAGAGAAAATGCACTGAGGGAAGAGGATGCAAGAACAAGGGCCCATCCACACGCTGCTGGTGGGAGTGTGAGCTGATGCAGCTCTTCAGGAAAATAATGAAGCAGGCCAGGCACGGTAGCTCATGCCTGTAATCTCAGCACTCTGGGAGGCCAAGATGGGCAGATCATTTGAGATCAGGAGTTCGAGACCAGCCTGGCCAGCATGGCGAAACCTGTCTCTACTAAAAATACAAAAATTAGCCAGGCATGGTGGCGGGCACCTGTTAATTCTAGCTAATCAGGAGGCTGAGGTACGAGGATCGCTTGAACCTGGGAGGCAGAGGTTGCAGTGAGCCGAGATTGCACCACTGCACTCCAGTCTGGGCAACAGAGTGTTTCAAAAAAAAAGCAGCAGCATGTCCTAATATTTGTTTGTACAAACATGTATGAAAAGTGTGGATGAACACATACTGACAGTCAATGTGGCTACCTAAGCAGGGTAGAAGAAGAAGGAAGAGCTATTTTCTTTTTTTTTTTTTGCTTTTTTTGAGACAGAGTCTTGCTGTGTTGCCCAGGCTGGAGTGCAGTGGCGTGATCTCAGCTCACTGCAACCTCCACTTCCTTAGTTCAAGCAACTCTCATGCCTCAGCCTCTCGAGTGGCTGGGACAACAGATGCGCACCACGACACCTGGCTAATTTTTACATGTTTTTTTTTTTTCTTTTTGAGACGGAGTTTCGTTCTTGTCACCCAGGCTGGAGTACAGTGGCACGATGTCAGCTCACTGCAACCTCCGCCTCCCAGGTTCAAGCAATTCACCCGCCTCAGCCTCCCGAATAGTTCGGATTACAGGCACGCACCACCACGCCCAGCTAATAATTTTTGTATTTTTAATAGAGACAGGGTTTCACCATGTTGACCAGACTGGTCTCGAACTCCTGGTCTCAAAAAATCTGCCCGCCTCGGCCTCCCAAAGTGTTGGGATTACACGTGTGAGCCATGGTACTGACCTCCATTCACTTTTTCTTATACACTTTGTATGGTTTGTCTTACAAGGAACATATGTTATTATTCCGAGCTAATAAGCAAAAAGAATATGCTGAATTTCTCTCAACATGCATAGCAAGTGGGGAGCTATCAGCCACAAAGTTCCCTTGAAATAATTATCAACTCACAATCAAGAGGGAGCCAAATGACATTACCAACACTCCCCTCCCCAAAACAGTCCAGGAAGCTGCATAACAACAACAAAAAGTCCAAATGAAAAGGTATAATTTAATGCCCCCAAGCAAAACTCAACGCCCCTCCTCTACCTTCAGGCTGCTCCTCCAAAATTACTCACCATCAAACTTGGCAAGCTTGCTGATGTCTCCCAATTCTGAGGTGACTGGAATCGCCTGACGTACTTTCATGTTGGTCTCACTGGAAGGACAGTGTCCCTGAGTCCCCGATCCCTCCTCATCCTCTAAATATTTTTTTTCATAGATGGGGTCTTGCTCTGCTGCCCAGGCTGGAGTGCAGTGGCACAATCATAGCTCACTAAAGCCTCGAACTCCTGGGCTCAAACGATCCTCCCACCTCAGCCTCCCAAGTGGCTGGGATTACAGGCGTTAAAACCACCATACCCAGCTAATTTTACAAATTATTTATTTATTTTTTATTTATTTATTTTGTGTGTGTGTGTATGTGTGTGTGTGTAGAGACGAAGTCTCACCATCTTACCCAGGCTGATCTCAAACTCCTGGCCTCAAGCAATCTTCCCACATTGGCCTCCCAAAGTGCTAGGGTTTATAGGAGTGAGTCACCATGCCCACCTTTCCCCATCCTCTAAATTCTACCTGGTGACACCTAAGCATGGTGTATCACTGCTTAGCCCAGCAAATACTGGCCGAATAACACTTTGCACATCCCATCCAAAGCTTTTCTTACCCTAATTTTTCCAAATTCAGACAAAGCCCAGGCCTGAGAACCTCATTCAAAGACAATCTTTTTACCTCCAAAGAGACAGAAGGAGAGGGCTAACACTGAGCATGCCACTTACCCATCAAGTTCTGCTGTCTCTATGTAGCACAGCCCATGGGGCTCACTGCTGGAAAGGAGGAGGAGATCCGCCTAGAGAGAAAAACCAATGAGAAGTCCAAATATGCAAACCTCCACCCCCAGTGGGCTGTGATGGTGGCTCCTTCATCCAAGCATTCTTGGTTTGCTTAGTTCCAGATGCATAAATGGCTAGTCCCAGGCATATCAGCATGACACAGGAGCCTCTGATGTGAGAAAGTTTCCTGCCATGGGTGTTTATGAGGCAACAGTAAATCAGGAAAGATTCATCCCTTTTTGACAAAAAAGAGGAAGAACCCTACCAGCCTAGAGGGGTACCCTGTCCCTTACCGCCACAAACTGGTTATTTTCTAGCTTGATAATATCACCAACACAGACATTCATCCACTGCTCCTGCTGGAGGCTGAGGCAACAAGAAGACAGTGAAGAGGCTGTCAGGAGCTGAAGAGGTTCCTAGGGGACCCCCTTCCTCCCCAGAGCTCTTGTCTCCAACAGGCACTCACATTCCATTGATCAGCACCTGAGACTGGCGGTTATTCACCTGGTTATCACTCTTGTGGCGGAACTGAAAAGAAGAAAACTGTGAAAGGTAAGACACTTTCCCTCGCCTCGAAGGAATTCGTTAATCAGTAGAACTCAGAGGATGCTGGCTAACGCCTCATATATACCCCATCACAAACCAGTTCACTCCCTGACTTCCCCTCCCCATCCTCAGCAAAAAGACATCAGGGATCTAGCTGGACCGGGTAAGGGTTGTCAAGGTCACCAAGAAATTGTGCTGAATGAAGGTGGCCGTGAGTTGGGGGTGGGGGTTGGAGTAGGGGTGGGTGACTGGGACAAAATAGAGGAATGAAACCAACTCACATAGTCATCAGTGGCATCTTTAACAGCTGTGATGGTGAGGACAAGAACCAAAGGCACAATGGTGGTGAACCAGGACAGGGAAGAGATCTGTGGGATCAACTGAAAAAAAAAAAAAAAGAGAAGTATGCGTCTGAGGCCCCATCCGATGCCTTCACTCCCTTTCCTCTTCCTTGGCTTTATTCAGTTTGGGGAGCTGCAAAAAATCTACTATGGGTCACCTACCTGCAGAATAAGGAGGAACAGGAAGTAAGTGTTGGCAACTTCCTGGAACTGCTCAAAGAGGTTGACAGGCAGGAAGGTGAGAATATTGTACTTGGAGGTCTTGATGCAGTTACTCTATGGCAGTAGGAGAGAAGATAATGAGCAGCCTCCAGCCCCAACCCAGAACCAGACTGAGGCTGCCTCCCCCATCTTTATACTTCCCCAGACCTCTACCCCAAAAGCCAGCAAACACAGGTGTGGGAGGGGGAAAGGGGAGGAGAGAAGGGAGTCTCAAGGGGGTCAATGTATTCTGCTTCACTGACAGGTGAAGGCATGAAAAATTCAGCACGGTAGCAGATTGAGAGTGGCTGAGGAGCTTGCCTTCCCCTCCCCCAAGCACTCTTCCCAGGTAGCCCTCAGTCCCAAGGGTAGGTTGTCCTTGCCCCTTTCCCCTCTCCAAACAGAGAGAGGGAACGGGTGGTCTAGAGTCACTTACCGCATACTGGAATTTCTCATTGTATTCTCGGTCATTAGCCCGTGCCCTCCTTTCTTCTTCTGCAACAAAATGATGCTGCAGTCAGGAGGAGCAAATTGAGGTCTGGACCAACACTTTGTGGGGGTTCCCTGTTTTTTTCCACAGAATATCATTTTAAGGAGTTAGCTCCACAACTGAGGGGGTCATCAAATTCTTCCCTCCAGTCCGCCTCTCACCAGCAGCCTGACCACACGGCTCTCCAGGTTACATTCACAGGATAGGATATGTTCTCTTTTCCTCACCACCAACCTTCACAGTCTTCCACCGGGAGCACCCAGTTTGTCTCCCCCACCCCCACTCCAGAGGAATCTTAGCCACTGACAGTCCTGGGATTTCCCAGCCCCTTTTGCTGCTATTATTAATGCATATATCGTCAGAATCAAGGAGTAGCGCTGAAAACGTAAAGTTTCCTTCCCCCTGGGGACCACTGCAGCTCTAGTAGCAGTACTGCTGTCTCCCTAATTTGGAGGGTTGGGTAGGTGGCAAGAAGGAGGCTCACTGTGCCCTGGAGCTGCTCTGCGGTAGCATCCCAGCCCCACGTGCAGTCCCCCCTACAGGAGCCTCTGCTTGTCACATGTCACCAGCAGCTGCTTCTGACTGGCCCACAATGACATCATTTTATTTCAAAGCTCATCTTCAAGTAGAAAAGTAGAGGGGGGGCGCGTTTCAGGCATATGGGTCATGCAGACTGAGATAGAGATGGAGGAGGGAGGAATGAAATGTAATGGAAACAGCTGCGCTCTAACTGGACTTTCCTTGTACCATCTACACGCATTTCCCTTTAAAGGGCTCATTTGTCACTCAGTTAGTGACACCCATCTAGGTAAACCTATCCCAAACCTTTGCAGGTCTGGGACTGCAGGCACCAAATTCATGTCCCAGAGTAAGGAGCTGTTCTATAATAGATTCCCCAGCCCATCTCCCTGGAGGTCACCATGACCTCATGCTGCAAAAAGGGGTAACTTGGTGGCAGCAAACCTAATTCCTTAAACCTGTCCAGGAGCCAAAGACAGCATTCCAGAACCCCTTCTACACACCCCAGGACCCCTGCAGAGCACACTGCAGTAACATAACCCCAGGCCACAGTGCCCCCTGCCTACCAAGCCACTTCACTCCCATAAACTTCCCTAGAGGGGCTCCCTTGGGCTGAGTCTCCTGCGCAATCACCAAAGACCATGCAAAGGAAGAAGGTAGGGACTGGATCCTTCGGAGCCAGGATCTCTGGGTCTGGAAAGAGGATCAGGGGAGGTAGGGGAAGGCTGGGGACAAGTGAATGTAGGGATTGGAGGGGGGAAATAATGGGTGCGGGAGAGCTGCCAGGTGCTGCCTCCAGTTACCTGTCCCCCAGGAGGGCTTCTTTCGGCTCCAAGAGGGAGGCGCCTGGGCCCGGGCCCACTTCTCGGGCATCTCCTTGGGGACCGTCATGATCCCGGTTTGAGTGGGGGCGGACAGACCGTCTATATGTCCTTGGCCTTAGCGGCATCGACCGGGCGGCCCCCCGGGGAGGTGCAGGAGCCACGGCCGCTCAGAGGGGAGCCCCGGCTGTCGGGCGCGCGCCCCACCCGCAGCCCAGGCCATCCTCCCGGCCGCCGGCGCTCGGGGACACCGCGAGCTCAGCTGCGCCGCCGCCGCCGCCCCCCATTCCCCCCGGCAGATGCCAGCGTGCGCTGAGTGGCCCCGGACACGCCGAGCACGCCCAGGGCTCCGCCCCCGCCCGCTCCCCGACTGCAGGAGCCGCAGCCTGCCAACGCGCCGCGTAGGCGAAAGCTCGCGCGCGAGCCCCGCCTCCCCTCCCACCCCCGGGCCCGGCCAATGCGGGGGCCCGGCCAATGCGGGTGAGCGGACTGCCGGCGTTGTCGGGGGCAACCGCTTTCACGCACACACACCCCCGCCCGCGGAAAAACCAGGAGGACTGGTAGATCGAAAAATGAGGGGAGCAGGCAGGGGATGAGAGGACCAAGCAGAGATGAGAACACAGCTCCCTGGGCCACAGAGCAGGAGATGCAGGTGCCCCACGATAAGACTGCAGGTGTTTCGGGGCGTAGGGCTGGTGCTCAGCGCCGTCCTGGCACGTAACCCAGCTTTGGGATCAAGCGGAAGAATTCGGTTTCCTAGGTTTCCCCTAAGCTTGGTAGGGACTGCTGTAAGCTACCCTCCCTCAGACCCATACCAGGTGTCCCTTTTCCTTTTGCTCCCTGAGCCATAACAACACCCACTCTTGATGGTTCCCGGGATCTCCCCTCCTTGCCTGTCTTACCTGGGGGGCGCTTTTTTGCACACAGTGCCATCTCACCCAGCAAGGTCCCAGCAATCCCATGGGAGACCCTGCAAGAAGTGACAGACGAATGAGGTCAGGAAGCTGAGGGTAACCCTTCCCTCCCCTCATGAGACCTCTTTTGAAGACCCTCTTCTCCAGCTCTGACCCTGCCCCTCCTCCAGCCTCCTCTTCCCAGTCTCTCCTCTTACTGCCATGATGGGTCCCTGGGAAAGAGAGGACTTCCCCACCACCTCCCATCATGCCCCTCCCTTGGGTGACATGGCGGACTGAGACTTTACAGAAGCCCATGCCTGTAGGGAAAGGAGAAGAGGCCAGATATTGAAAAAAGGGGCACAGCGCTCAAGGTATCCATCCCAGGGACAATGGAGGTTCTCATGTGTTCTGGTGGCAATGAGTAGTGCTTGTGCTTACTAGAAAGCAGTTTCCCCAAAGGGTGGGGTGGAGGGAACATAAGCCAGGAAACACCTGGCAGGGCATCAGGAAACAGGGTGGGCAGGCTCCACCCTTCTCGAAAGGCTTATAAGTTCCCTGCCATCCCCACCCCCCATTACTAGGGCTTCCATCATCACCTCCTCCAGGGGAGCTCACATTAGAGGCATGGCCCTCACTTTCTGCACAGTCCCCAAACAGCTTCCCCTCAGCCTGGGTCAGCCACCCTTCTGGGCTGCCAGAGGGGTCTTCCCAACCCTGGTGGGGAGTTTGCCCCTCCCTCCATCCCACCCCAAGCCTAGTCCAGTCAGTATGGCACAGGATGCAGGCTCAGGGAGCACCAGTGAGACAGACCTGCTTCCACCTTCCCATGTCCTTTCTTTCTCCCAAAAGGTTCAAGGCCTGGCCTTACAAGGCAGAACCTCATCGTTACTCCCCAGCCTGGCCCAAAGGAAACTGCCAGCCAGTCACCTCCTCTTTCCTTGTCTGGGTGGAAGGCCTTTCACCTCCTCATCCTCTTTGGTCCCCTCTGCCTCTAGCCTACCAGGCATACCCCACCAGCCTGTCAGCCCCAAGAGATACTAATTGCCTGTCTGGCCAACCTCTGTAATTACAGACTCTGCCCATGGCCCAGTTACCCACACCAGTTCTCCCTGCACTAGCTCAGATCCCGCCCTTACGCCAGGTCAGGCAATCCTGAAAACCAGAAGTCCTTTTCATCCCTGACCTTCTCCAACTATGGCAGGCCAGGGTGCCTGGCTCGGGAAGAAAAACCTCATCCATATTTTAGAGATGCCAAGTCCTCCTCCAGGGCCCCCAGCCAGGGTCTCCACCCAGTCTGAGTATGAGTCACGGGAGGGTGGGGAGCACAGGGAGAGGTTAAAGGATGCAAGGGTGGACATCGCAAGTTCTACGGGCAGCCCCGCCCTTGGGAGGAAGGGGTCAAGAAACACTTATCAGCCTAAAGATCTGAGTTTGAGTCCCATGAAAGAGTTAATGTAGGAGCTGCATACGCCATCAGGAGTCAGGAGTCTGGATATGGACCAGGAAAGTTGTTTTACCTCTGAGACCCTGGGGAGACTGGAAGCAGGCTTGGCCCCAGACCTCATCCCCTCTGCGGGGGCCATCATTCCAAGGGGAAGGGAGGAGAAACCTGGGAAAAGGGATCCCCTCTCACTTTTCCTTCTCAGTCTCACACAGCCTGGGTTTTTTCTGAGCAGGTCAGGCCCATCAGCCACGTTGCCCCGTCACCCAGCCCCAGCCCCCTCTCGGCCACATTTGGGATAAAAATAGCCAGCCCTGGCAAGCAGGCAATGCTCCATGGAGGAAAACAGCTCCTCCTATAGGTCCGGTCCCTACTCCCTTCCAAGCAAGAGCCCCAAAGGTTGGCTGCTTCTTTCAGAGGAGGCTGGCAGGTCAGGGAAACAGGAGGAAATGGAACTCGAGACCCCCAGCTCACTGGCCACCAACACGAGCTCGGGCCACCTTCCCTCACCAAGGACAGAACTCAGGGCTCCCGGCACAGCTATCACGTCCCAGAGCTACCGCCCCTCCTGACACCCTCAGTTTACCTCAGGCAGAGACCTCCAGCTTACTGAGACAAAGCCTACCAGTCCAAACTCCCTTCTCCAGGCACCAAACCCTCGGGTCCCGGTTACTCCTCTCGCCCAACAACTCTCTAGGCGGGTCTCCCCTGCCTGGCCAAGGCTGCACGAGCTTCTCCTTGAAACTCGCGCCGCTCTCCTGCTCTCCACGCGCCCCTTCGGCACCCCATCCTCCCATCCTGCACACACAGCCCCCCGCTCTACCCTGTCCCCGGGCACCCGACAGCCCCTCCTCTCCAGTCGGCCGCCACCTCCGTCCCGTCTGGCCGCAGCTCCCGACTTTCGGCCCCCGGTGCTCCCCTGTCTACACCCGCTCCAGGGCCCCTCCAGCCCCGCGGCTGCGGCCGCATCTCCCTCTGCCCTCCCGGCCCCGCGCTCCCGGGCGCCCCCGCCTTGCCTCGCCTGGCCTCACCTCAGCGCTCAGCGCTCGGCGCCCGCCCCGGCGGCCCCGTACTGCCCATGCCGGGGGCTGGGGCGGGGGGCGCTCGGCTCGGCTCCCCGCGGGCTCCCGCCCCCCCAGCTGCGGCCCCGCTCCCCCGGGGCCTCGGCCCGCTACTTTGTGTCAGTTTCGGCCACGGCGGGGCGGAAGTGACGGAGCCGGCGGTGGGGACCGGGGGGCGGGAGGGGGTTTTGGGGAGGGGAGAAGGAGCGGGGAAGAGGGAGCAGCCATCTTTGTGCGGGGCAGGGGGAGGGTCTTAGCCCTCCGAGGCTCGGCGTAGCCGGGCTGGGAACCCCCCACACGTACGACCATCCGCATCTTAAAAGAAAAAACAATTCGGGAGGCTACATCGTTCTGAGGGTTTTTTTTTTTAATTCGGAAGAAGGGAATAGAGGAACACTGCCTTCTCTGCAAAACGAGCATCCTCTGCAGCGAGCGGCAGGAGAGCTGTAGAAGTGGTGAACAAGCAGAATTTTCCCCAGCGCTAGGTTGCCTTCAGCCCCAGACTTTCGCACCTCGGAGCCGTCCGCCGTCGGTTCCTTCACCCTACCTCCTCGCCCTGGCTCATTTTCTCAACTCTCTTTGAATGAACGACACAGCACCGAGATTTCTAGGAACGGTGCCTCAGTTTCCCCGCCTTGCTCTCTGTCTCTGTGCCTCGCCGCCCGCCCTCTCTCCCTCCCCCCTCCCTCCCCCCACCACGCCCCCTGGGTGGAGGCGGCTTCCCCACACCTAACTACCTTCTGGGAGAGGCGCCCCCAAGGGGGTGAAAGTGGGAGGCGCCGAGGCGATAAGAGCTGGGAGTCGGCAGTCGGAACAGGCTACGGAGGGCAGTCCCCAGGGTTGTGCCCTACACTGGATAGGGGCCCCCTCCACCCTGCAGATGCCCGCAGCAGTCCCCATCCAGCGGCCAGGTGCGCACCCTCTAGCGGCTACCTCGAGCAACTACTTTACGAGAGGCCCTGAGGGTCAGAAAACCGCTTTGCGGAAGGAGGGAATGAGAAGCCTGAGTCCTGGTACCTTATCCTCCTCCACTTCTCCCTGTCCAGGATCCTTCTTAGTTTAGGAAGAAGGGATGCCAAATGGGTAAACAGAGAAACCTCCCAGGTTCTGGCACATTAACAAAGAGGAAGAATAACTGTTGCTCCCAGGCTCCAGGGTCCGTGAGTGAAGTGAGGGTTGTCCTAATCATAGCTTACACTCCAGCATCTGAGCTGAGGCAGGAGTTTCCAACTCTGAGGCTTTGTGTTGGGCAGACACCAGATCCTGAGCTGGCTCTGGGTCCTCAGGGTGGTGCAGAGCCACCAATAGCTGGTAAGTGGCTGTGCCAAGGGTGGCCCCCACCAGAGGGGCCACCACAGGCACCCACCACCAGCCATTACCAGCACTGCAAAAGAAGGACAATGGGAAGGTATCAGGAGTGACTCCCTTCACCTCCCCCTCTCCAAGGACGGGGTAGTAACAAGAGAGTGCCCCAAAGTTGTTCCCAGGGTGGTAGACACCAGGAAGAGGATTGCCTTGGCACCAAAGCATAGTATTTAGAAGAGGGAACCCCAGGAGAGCTTGGTCCAGCCTCTTGCCTTAGGGAATTATCTGAATATATTAATTTTGCTGATGAAGTCACTAATGTGCATGGAAGTAATATGGCATGCCTAAGAACACAACCTCTAAATCTTACTGTTTCAGTGAAAAGTTGGGAAGGAAGCAAGGGAGAAAGGGGGAGCATGTGACTTGGAGAAAGAACACTGTCCTAAGAGGCCAAGAGAGCTATTTAAAGGCTGAGTGCTGTGAACCCAGGGACAGAGCCCTTAGCAGAGGAAGGTGAATGGAGGCCAGCACCAGGGGAGGCTGTCTCCTACCTGAAGACTTCAGGACCCCAGCCAGCCACGTAGGTGAAGAGACGTGGGCCCAAGTCCCGGGCAGGGTTGAGTGGAAACCCACAGTTGGCACCCATGGATAACCCGATGGCCAGGATCAGCATCCCCACCACCACAGGCTCCAGACCCGCAGGGACTCCCTTGTTCCGTCTGTCCAGGATGGCTAAGAGCCCCACCATCAGCATACCGGTGCCCAGAACCTTGGAGTCAACAGAGGCAGAGGGTTCCCTGTCAGCTGCCAGGTGCTCTGTCTGCCCTCTCTCATCCAAATATTCCATGTCATCTGGCTTTGTGCAACACAGGCAGTTGGGGATGGTGGGGGACGCCAAGATAGACCCAACCCACACTCCACCCAGAGACTGAACAATAGGCTGGGGTCCCGAGGAACGGGGCAAAAGGTGTGTCCCCAGGTCTCCCCCTCACACCTACCTGATCCAGGAAGCCATTGTTCAGGGACAGATAGGGGGCAGGATACGTGGCAAAAATGGAGGCTGTTTCCTTGGGGCCAGTCACTGTCAGGTTGCCACCTGTATAGTTCTGTAGGGCATCTGTGGAGGAGGGGAACACCCAGGATTTCCCTCTTTGCTCATTCATCCAAAACCATTCTGAGGCACCTCTGGCCACCCACAGGTGCTCCCAAGGCACAGCTCCCTCTGTTCCCTCTGTCACCATAGTAGAGAACATAGGTGGCTCCTGAAGCACAGAAAGCAGACAGCAACTGCACCAAGATGTAAATGGGGAGCTTGACCCAGGGGAGGCGTCCAACGATGCACATGGCCAGGGAGAAGGCTGGATTGAGATGGGCCCCTTCAAGGATCAAGGAAAGAAAAACAGCATCTATCAAGTGTCACTGCCAGGCATTGTCACCAGACAACACTGCTGCTCCTTCCTACAGCTCTTAAGGCAGATAGTATAATTCCCATCACACAGCTTAGCAAATTGAGGTTCCATGATGTTAAGCAACTTAGCAAAGTCACACTGTGGGCCGGGCACAGTGGCTCACACCTGTAATCCCAGCACTTTGGGAGGCTGAGGCGGTGGATCACTTGAGGTCAGGAATTCCAGACCAGCCTGGCCACATGGTGAAACCCCATTTCCTCTAAAAACACAAATATTAGCCAGGCGTGGTGGCAGGCACCTGCAAAATCAGCTATTCGGGATGCTGAGGCAGGAGAATCGTGTGAACCCAAAGGGCCAAGGTTGCAGTCAACAGAGACCACATCACTGCTCTCCAGCCTGGGCAACAGAGTGAAACTCCATCTCAAAAGAAGAAGAAGAAGAAGAAGAAGAAGAAAGGAGAAGGAGAAGGAGAAGGAGAAGGAGAAGACACTGTGAATCCAAGGTTGGAACCTAGGTCTGTCTGCTTTTTCCACAGCAACACACTATGTCTCAAGGCTCCAGCCAGGCACACTGATGCAGTGTGTATCTGGGGAACAAACGAGAGGTCCTGAGCAGAGATGAGCACCCAGAGGAATTCAGCTGGGGGACACAAGAGGATAGCACTTGCCCTTCGTGCCCTGCCATCGATTTCTGTCTAGGTGAGCCAAGCATTAGTGTGAGGAAACAGGATGGAGAGATACAGAAAGGGGACGGGCTGGTGGGGCTAAAGCCTATCTCAGTCTGGGGCACTAGTCAAGGAGATAATGTCCACAAGTCACAGAAGGATTTGCGTTTCCACCATCACCAGACAGACATGCTTGCATGCACGTCCCACCTGCTCTGATGACCAGACCCTACCCTCCTCACCTGAGACGTTACCACCCACGTAGATGGCTATCACAACGGCCAGAGAGCCAGCCAGAAACATGGTGAAGAAGTTGCCTTTGGTTTCTCCACTGGTGACAGCCTGGGCCACAGCTCCTTGGGTGAGGAGCTGGTGAAAAGAGGAGAGATGAGGAACAGGGAGCCCAGGAGACCAACAGGGAGAAAGGTTGGGAAGGCCAGGGGAGAAGCCAAGAAGATGAATGGGCACAGAAGATAAGCAAGGGAGGGAGAAAAGCAGAACGAGGGAAGGGAAAAGAAATGGGGAAAGTGGAGGAAGAAGAAAGGGAAAGAATGTGGGAAAAAAGGAAGAAAAGTGACAAGAATAAAAAAGATGAAGAAGGAGAGGAAAGGAGATTAGGAGAGACAAGAGGATAAAAACGAAAACGGATAGGGAGTTGGGAGGAAGGGGGACACCAAGAGAAAGAGATAAGGACACCAGAAGGAGTCAGGAACTTTTGCCCACCCCCTTCTTTCCTTTCCCCAGTGACCCTACTTACCATGAGCACAAACACACCCAGAAACTCTGCCAGGCACTGCCGGGCCAGGAGGCTGCGGATCCGGAGGTGGCCCCTGATTCCAGCTGGGGCCTGAGTGAAGACCATGGTGGAAAACCCTATCGCCATTCACTGCTCCCTCTGTCTGCACAGGCACACTGCCACTGCACAGCTACTGCCTGCCCCCAGCAAAGATAAGGAACAGACTTTAAAACCATTAGCTCAATTCCTGAACAGCAGCTAATGTCTGTGCACGTGTGTAGGCTAGGAAACAGAGAGATAACAGGAGAATGTCTGGGAGCAGGCTATGAGCACAGAGCCTGGGGTTTGCCCAACATCTGTCTCTTCTATCATTCATTCCCATTCATCACAGGACTAGCCTCCCCGCTCCTGACAAATCGAAGGAAGTACCCTGCTTCCTATACATTAGATCTCTTGGTCCTGAAGTCAGTTCTGCAAAGTAGTACTATTGCTTCCATTCTACAGATGAAGCCAGTGGGCCTTAGAACTCTCCAAGATCACACAATTTTTTTTTTTTTTTTGAGACAGAGTCTCTCTGTCGCCAGACTGGAGTGCAGTGACACCATCTCAGTTCACTGCAACCTCTGCCTCCCGGGTTCAAGCGATTCTCCTGCCTCAGCCTCCCAAGTCAATAGGACCACAGGTCCACCACACCTGGCTAATTTTGATATTTTTTAGTAAAGACATGGTTTCTTGGGAGGCCGAGGCAAGCAGATCATGAGATCAGGAGATCAAGACTATCCTGGCCAACATGGTGAAACTCCATCTCTACTAAAATACAAAAAAATTAGCTAGGCGTGGTGATGCGTGCCTGTAGTCCCAGCTACTCGGGAGGCTGAGGCAGGGGAATTGCTTGAACCAGGGAGGCAGAGATTGCAGTGAGCCGAGATTGCGCCACTGTACTCCAGCCTGGGCGACAGAGAGAGACTCTGTCTCAAAAAAAAAAAAAAAGAAAGAAAGAAAGACGGGGTTTCACCATGCTGGCTGGGCTGGTCTCAAACTCCTGGCCTCTAGTGATCCACCTTCCTTGGCCTCCCAAAGTGCTGGGATTACAAGCAAGAGCCACTGTGCCCGGCCCAAGATCACACAACTATTTCATGGCTGAGTGAATTCAAATCCACATCTTCTGACTCTCCATCTGGTAACCCACAAAGCCTCTCATTTAAAACCTGAAGCCTTTCCCCAAACCATTTGGATGCTTGAAGAATTCAACAGGCATCTGGAGAGACTGGGCTAAAGACCATAGACTGTGGGAATGAAACCACACATTGAGTGCTTGTACTTCCCTTATGCGGAGTCTCACATAGGTTAGAGAATGCTCCATCTTTGCGTCCCCTGACATGGCTCGACATGAGGCCTTCACACTCCTACTTCTTCATATCTCAAGCCTCCAATTGAATGCATTCAAAGAATCTACTTCTAGACACTGGAGAAACAGTGGTGAACAAAACATAGTCTCTGCCCTCCTAGAGCTTATGTTCTAGTAGGTGGAAACAAACAATATGCAATTTTTAAAAATACAATATACAGTTTATGAGGTTCTTCAGGGCTACCATTATGATTTATGTAACCCTGTGGGCTCTACCACTCTCCTAGGAACATCTGTGTGAAATAATATTTCTTTACTGGGTTTAATGAATACTATAGTGCTCCACCCAGATTCCCCCTTGGGAGTCAATGTGCCCATGCACTAGCTGCAGGTAATATCAGCTGCTGATACCACATAGCTACCTCCCTCATTGGGCAATGCCCTTCAAGTCAGAAAGGTGCCTCACTGAAGGTTACATGCCCTCATGGAGCCCGTGTCCGACACCGATTGATGCAGGGATATAAAAGTCTAGCCTCTTTGCCTCGCTTTGCAACAACTCTAAAGGGCTGTTCCAGCTCCAGTGCCCCCACAGGATCCGTTGAGGCATCTGTTATATCATCCATGTGTGTCAGTTTCTCCTGATGCCTAATCTTGTTACAGGAAAGGGGTCTGAATTCAGATCCCAAGAGAGGGTTCTTGGATCTCACACTAGGAAGAATTCATGCTGGGTGCAGTGGCTCACGCCTGTAATCCCAGCACTTTGGGAGGCCGAGGTGGGTGGATCATGAGGTCAGGAGATCATGAGGTCAGGTCAGCCTGGCTAGCACAGTGAAACCCGGTCTCCACTAAAAATACAAAAAAATTAGCCAGGCGTGGTGGCAGGCGCTTGTAGTCCCAGCTACGCAGGAGGCTGAGGCAGGAGAATGGCATGAACCCGGGAGGCAGAGGTTGCAGTGAGCTGAGATCCAGCCACTACACTCCAGCCTGGGTGACAGAGCGATACTCTGTCTCAAAATAATAATAATAATAATAATAATAATAATTCAGGGCGAGTTCATAAAGCAAAGTGAAAGCAAGTTTATTAGGAAAGTAAAGGAATAGAAAAATGTCTACTCTATAGACAGAGCAGCCCCGAGGGCCACTGGTTGCCCATTTTTATGGTTGTTTCTTGATGATATGCTAAACGAGAGGTGGATTATTCACTCCTCTCCTTTTTAGACCATATAGGGTAACTTCCTGTCATTGCCATGGCATTTATAAACTGTCATGGCATGAGCCACCATGCCCGGCCATGACCTATATCTTATTGCAACCTCCCTATCTCATCCTGTGACTTAGAATGCCTTAACCATCTGTGAATGCAGCCCAGTAAGTCTCACTCTCATTTTACTCAGCTCCTATTCAAAATAGACTTGCTCTTGTTCACATGCCTCTGACATTTCCCCCCTTCGTTTTATAAGAGAACCACTAATCCTAAGGATTGCAGAGGGATGAACATCCATCTTCTGTTAAGTTCTTCAGGTTGAATAGGGGCGATGATATTTTTGCCTAACTCTCAGCATCTCTCATATTCATGGTAGGAGGAGCTCAGTTGGAAAGTATTGGTATGGGCCAGGTAGGGTGGCTGATGCCTGTAATCCCAGCACTTTGGGAGGCCGAGGCAGGCGGATCAACTGAGGTCAGGAGTTCGAGACCAGACTGGCCAACATGGTGAAACCCTGTCTCTACTAAAAAATGCAAAAAAAATTAGCCAGGTATGGTGGCAGGTGCCTGTAACCCCAGCTACTTGGGAAGCTGAGGCAGGAGAATCACTTGAACCTGGGAGGCAGAGGTTGCAGCGAGCCGAGACTGTGCCATGCTCTCCAGCCTGGGCAACAAGAATGAAACTCCATCTCAAAAGAAAGGAAAGGGAGGGGAGGGGAGGGGAAAGGAGGGGAGGGAAAAGGAGGGGAGGGGAGGGGAGGGGAAAGCAGGGGAAGGGAAGGGAGGGGAAGGGAGGGGAAGGGATGGGAAGGGAAGGGAAGGGAAGGGAGCATTGGTATGGTGAGGGCCACTCATGAGTTCTGACAGAAGGTGATACTCTGGAAGATTTGTAAGTGTTCAATTCAAGAAAACATTCAGTAAGCTTGTCCTGCATTCCTATACAAAGATTACAACAGCTATATATTCCACAACAGTAAAGCAAAATAAGTAAAATTATCCCAAGTAAACTAAACTAGAAGGCTTTCCACGAACTGAGGAACTGTTGGAACCATGCTGATATGGGGTTGCTAGATGATTCCAGTACATGCCCAGAATTAGAATATTGATGCAGATTTTTACATTACCCATCCCTCTTGTTTCTTCTGAGCAGCAGTCAGAGGCCACTGGTTGGTTCACAGGATTAAGCATGGTTAGCCTAAATCGCAGAAGCAAACTTAAAGACAGCTGCTGAGACTGGAATTTAATAACAAGCGTATCATAGTTCTTGAAACGTAATTTTTCTCTCTCCAGTTCCCCATTTTTATGAAAGACCATTTTTATGGTAAGACTGATGTGCTTTATTATACTTGGCCTGATGATTGTGTAAAGTGCAGCAAGAATAAATAATTTGCACATAGGCTTTTAAAATTGGCTTTGATGGAACTCTGTTCCATGGAAAGAATCTTAGATAAGACTTTTTTAGAGCTGAGCCCTGTCATGGGTTTGTACCCTCACATACCTATGAGTTGGGTAAATTCCTCCTCTCCTTCTGAGGTCCTAAGATAACTTGGGGCTCCTGGACCTTTTAGAAGGTGACATTCTTTACTTACCACAGGTCAGAAACCCTGTACAGGGACTGTGTAGGCAAGGTTATGAGCCCAGTTCACTAAGTGGCTTTTATAGGCTTTACAAGTCAAGTTTGATTCCTTAATGGAAAGCACACCATTCCAGTCAAAGTCTTGGTAAAATAACCAATTTCTCCAATTGTGTCCTCTTGCAAAAGAAAACAGATTATTATTACCCTTATGCAAATAACTGCATTGCCATAAATTAAGAATACACACAAATAATTTCCAGATTCTGGAGAAATCAGGTAAAGAGATAAATATTCTCCAAATGTTGTTCACAGGAGTATACTTTACTGGATTGTTAAAAGCTGTAAATATCTGAAAAGAAAAGTTGCCTTGACTCTGAAAAATAAAACAAAGGATCAGCAATGTTTTAAGCAAAGGCAAAAAGATTGCTTTAGTCTTCTTTAGTTTATGCAGTTAACTTTTGTTTGATATCTATGAACATTTCAGCTCTCCATGAGAGTTCTGAAAGTTGTTTCCTCTACTCTGATGTCACAGTCTCCAAAGTTTCAGAAACCTGCATTTAAGTGCACCTGTTAAAGTCCTATGGCTGATTATAAACCACCATCTAAAGAAGATCAAAACAAGACAACAATTGTCTGTGGATGATAAAAGTCTTAGGGCTGGGTGCAGTGGTTCATATCTGTAATCCCAGCACTTCTGGAGGCTGAGGCGGGTGGATCACTTGAGGTCAGGAGTTCGAGACCAGCCTGGCCAACATGGTGAAACCCCATCTCTACCAAATACCCAAAAAATAGCCAGGCATAGGGCAGGTACCCATAATCCCACTACTCAGGAGGCTGAGGCAGGGGACATGCTTGAACCTGGGAGGCAGAGGTTGCAGTGAGCTGAGATCATGCCACTGCACTCCAGCCTGGGTGACAGAGCAAGATTCCATCTCAAAAAAAAGTCTTAGGACAGCCACTAGTAAAGCCACATTGACTAGGAAATTTTGGTTACTTCTGTGGCATACAAAATTTTATGTAACAGTTATTAATAACATATGCTAAGTCATATTAGAATTATAGGATTTTTTTCATAATTTTGGAACATGTACCAATAACACATTTAATCTAATGATCCAAAGTAGATAAACTGAACAATTTTTTTGTTGTCGTTTTTTGTTTTTGGGGTTTTTTTTTTAGACCAAGTCTCCCTCTGTTGCCCAGGTTGGAGTGCAATGGCACGATCTCAGCTCATTGCAACCTCCGCCTCCTAGGTTCAAGAGATTCTACTGCCTCAGCCTCCTGAGTAGCTGGGATTACAGGCACACACCATCAAGCCCAGCTAATTTTTTGGTATTTTTAGTAAAGACAGGGTTTCACCATATTGGTCAGGCTGGTCTTGAACTCCTGACCTTGTGATCCACCTGCCTCAGCTGTCCAAAGTGCTGGGATTACAGGCGTGAGCCACCGCACTTGGCCTAAATTGAACAATTTTTTTTTTTTTTTTGAGACAGAGTCTCGTTCTGTTGCCCAGGTTGAAGTGCAGTGGTGCCATCTCAGCTCACTGCAAACCCTGCTTCCTGGGTTCACACCATTCTCCTGCCTCAGCCTCCTGAGTAGCTGGGACTACAGGCACCCACCACTATGCTGAGCTAATTTTTGTGTGTGTGTTTTTAGTAGAGACAGGGTTTCACCATGTTAGCCAGGATGGTCTCGATCTCCTGACCTTATGATCCGCCCGTCTCGGCCTCCCAAAGTGCTGGGATTACAGGTGTGAGCCACTGCACCTGGCCTGAACAATTTTTAATAGTCAAAGAAGCAGTTTATGACCTTAAAGAAGTTAGCAAACTTAATATCTGACCTGCATAATTTAGACCAAATGTTTACATTTTTTATTTGTTTTCTGTTTTTTTGTTTCTTTTTAGTCAAAGTCTTGCTCTGTCACCCAGATTGGAGTGCAGTCGCTTGATCTTGGCTCACTACAACCTCCACCTCCCAGGTTCAAGCGATTCTCCTCCCTCAGCCTCCGACTACAGGCTTGCACCACTACACCTAATTTTTGTATTTTTCGGAGAGATGGGGTTTCACCATGTTGGCCAGGTTGGTCTCGAACTCCTGACCTCAAGTGATCTGCCCGCCTCAGCCTCCCAAAGAGCGGGGGTTCACGCATGAGCCACCATACTTGGCCAAAATGTTTACATTTTTGAATATTTTTTTATTTTGCCAATAATCTTTCAAACTGTCTTTATTTCTCAAAGATTACTTAAGTCACATGAACTAAATAAAGGGCACTCCACTTTTTACTTTTCTGATAAAATGTTTGATTTAAGCACTTCTTATTGTTAAACCAATTAATTAAAGCTTTTTCATATATAAACTTTACACACATAATACATATAAATACACAGACAGACAGAAGATAAGGATCATCCCCTAAGCTGGGAATTGGACCTTAAACCAGGGCTGCCATTGTGAAAAGAGAAAGCATGGCCACATGGTTACAAGGTCAAGCTGCTAAGGACATACAAGACAAGAAGGAGGCCGGGCATGGTGGCTCACACCTGGAATCCCAGCACTTTGGGATGCCGAGGTGGGCAGATCACCTGAGGTCAGGAGTTCGAGACCAACCTGACCAACATGGAGAAACCCCACCTCTACTAAAAATACAAAATTAGCTGGACGTGGTGGTGCATGCCTGTAATCCCAGCCACCTGGGAGGCTGAGGCAGGAGAATCACTTGAACCCGGGAGGCAGAGGTTGCAGTGAGCTGAGATGGTGCCATTGCACTCTAGCCTGGGCAACAAGAGCGAAACTCTGTCTCAAAAAAAAAAAAAAAATAGAGAATGAAATGTGAAAGCATTTGTAGTTCATGCAAGAAAGAATTCAGAGTGAAGTCCATACAGTAAAGTGGAAGCAAGCTTATTAGGAAAGTAAAGGAATAAAAGAATGCCTACTCCATAGACAGAGCAGCTTCAAGGGCCGCTGGTTGCCTATTTTTTTTTTTTTTTTTTTTTTTTTTTGAGACGGAGTCTGGCTCTGTTGCCCAGGCTGGAGTGCAGTGGCCGGATCTCAGCTCACTGCAAGCTCCGCCTCCCAGGTTGACGCCATTCTCCTGCCTCAGCCTCCAGAGTAGCTGGGACTACAGGCGCCCGCCACCTCGCCCGGCTAGTTTTTTGTATTTTTTTTTTTAGTAGAGACGGGGTTTCACCATGTTAGCCAGGATGGTCTCGATCTCCTGACCTCGTGATCCGCCCGTCTCGGCCTCCCAAAGTGCTGGGATTACAGGCTTGACCCACCGCGCCCGGCTGGTTGCCTATTTTTATGATTGTATCTCGATTACATGTTAAACAAGGGGTGGATTATTCATGCCTCCCCTTTGAGACCATATAGGGTAACGTCCTGTTGTTGCCATGGCATTTGTAAACTGTCATGGCACTGGTGGGAGTGTAGCAGTGAGGAAGACCAGAGGTCAGTGTAGTCATCTTGGTCTTGGTGAGTTTTAGCTGGCTTCTTTACTGCAACCTGTTTTACCAGCAAAGTCTTTATGACCTGTATCTTGTGACAACCTCCTACTTAATCTTATGACTTTCTTTTTTTTTTTTTTTTTGAAGTGGAGTCTCACTCTGTCACCCAGGCAGGAGTACAGTGGTGCAATCTTGACTCACTGCAACCTCCATCTCCTGGGTCCAAGCAATTCTCCTGTCTGAGACTACTGAGTAGCTGGGACTGTAGGCACACGTCACCATGCCTGGCTAGTTTTTGTATTTTTAGTAGAGATGGGGTTTCGCCATGTTGGCCAGGTTGGTCTCGAACTCCTGACCTCAGGTGATCCATCTGCCTCAGCCTCCAAAAGTGCTGGCATTACAGGGGTGAGCCACCACACCCAGCTGTCCTTCCTACAGCTCTTCAGGCAGATAGCATTATTCCCATCACACAGCTTAGGAAATTGGGGTTCTAGGATGTCAAGCAACTTATCAAAGTCACACTGAGAATCCATGGTTAGAACTTAGGTCTGGGCCGAGTGCATTGGCTCATGCCTGTAACCCCAGCACTTTGGGAGGCTGAGGTGGGTGGATCACCTGAGGTCAGGAGTTCAAGACCAGCCTGGCCAACATGGTGAAACACCACCTCCACTAAAAATACAAAAATCAGCTGGGTGTGGTGGCACACATCTGTAATTCAGCTACTCAGGAGTCTGAGGCAGGAGAATCGGCTTGAACCCGGGAGGCAGAGGTGGCAGTGAGCTGAGATCGTGCCACCGCACTCCGGCCTGAGAAACAGAGCAGGACTCCATCAAAAAAATAAATAAATAAAACAAACCTAAGTCTGTCTGCTTTTTCCACAGCAACGCACTATGTCTCAAGGTTCCAGCCAGGCACACTGATGTCTGGGGAAAAGCAGGAGAGGTTCTGAGCAGAGATGAGCCCCCAGAGGACTTCGGGTGGGGGACACAAGAGGATAGCACCTGCCCTTCGTGCCCTGCCATCGATTTCTGTCTAGGTGAGCCAAGCATTAGTGTGAGGAAACGGGATAGAGAGATACAGAAAGGGGACGGGCTGGTGGGGCCAAAGGCTTATCTCAGTCCGGGGCACTGGTCAAGCTCAAGGAGATAATGTCCATGAGTCACAGAAGGATTTGCGTTTCCACTATCACCAGACAGACATGCTCGCATGCACTTCCCACCTGCTCTGATGATCCTCACCTGAGACGTTACCACCCACGTAGATGGCTATCACAACGGCCAGAGAGCCAGCCAGAAACGTGGTGAAGAAGTTGCCTTTGGTTTCTCCACTGGTGACAGCCTGGGCCACAGCTCCTTGGGTGAGGAGCTGGTGAAAAGAGGAGAGATGAGGAACAGGGAGCCCAGGAGACCAACAGGGAGAAAGGTTGGGAAGGCCAGGGGAGAAGCCAAGAAGATGAATGGGCACGGAAGACAAGCAAGGGAAAGAGAAAAGCAGAAGGAGGGAAGGCAAAAGAAATGGGGAAAGTGGAGGAAGAAGAAAGGGAAAGAATGTGGGAAAAAAAAGGAAGAAAAGTGACAAGAATAAAAAGTATGAAGAAGGAGAGGAAAGGAGATTAGGAGAGACAAGAGGATAAAAACGAAAACGGATAAGGAGTTGGGAGGAAGGGGGACACCAAGAGAAAGAGATAAGGACACCAGAAGGAGTCAGGAACTTTTGCCCACCCCCTTCTTTCCTTTCCCCAGTGACCCTACTTACCATGAGCACAAACACACCCAGAAACTCTGCCAGGCACTGCCGGGCCAGGAGGCTGCGGATCTGGAGGTGGCCCCTGATTCCAGCCGGGGCCTGAGTGAAGACCATGGTGGAAACACCCTATCGCTGTTCACTGCTCCCTCTGTCTGCACAGGCACACTGCCACTGCACAGCTACTGCCTGCCCCTAGCAAAGACAAGGAACAGACTTTAAAATCATTAGCTCGGGGCCGGGCGCGGTGGCTCAAGCCTGTAATCCCAGCACTCTGGGAGGCCGAGATGGGTGGATCACGAGGTCAGGAGATCAAGACCATCCTGGCTAACATGGTGAAACCCCGTCTCTACTAAAAATACAAAAAACTAGCCGGGTGACCTGGCGGGCGCCTGTAGTCCCAGCTACTCGGGAGGCTGAGGCAGGAGAATGGCGTGAACCCGGGAGGCGGAGTTTACAGTGAGCTGAGATCCGGCCACTGCACTCCAGCCTGGGCGACAGAGCGACACTCCGTCTCAAAAAAAAAAAAAAAAAAAAAAAAAATCATTAGCTCGGTTGCGCGCATTGGTTCATACCTGTAATCCCAGCACTTTGGGAGGTCGAGGTGGGCGGATCACCTGAGATCAGGAGTTTGAGACCAGCCTGACTAACATGCTGAAACCCCATCTCTACTAAAAATACAAAAGTTAGTTGGGCGTGGTGGTGGGCACCTGTAATCCCAGCTACTCAGGAGGCTGAGGCAGGAGAATCGCTTGAATCCGGGAGGCACAGGTTGCAGTGAGCTGAAATGACGCCACTGCACTTTAGCCTGGGCAACAAGAGCAAAACTCTGTCTCAAATAAATAAATAAATAAAAATAAAAATAAAACAAATAAAAGGATGAAATGTGAAAGCATTTGGAGTTCACGCAAGAAAGAATTCAGGGCGAGTCCATACAGTAAAGTGAAAGCAAGCTTATTAGGAAAGTAAAGGAATAAAAGAATGGCTACTCCATAGACAGAGCAGCCCCGAGGGCCGCTGGTTGCCTCTCTTTTTGGTCGTATCTCGATTACATGTTAAACAAGGGGTGGATTATTCACGCCTCCCGCTTTAGTTATATAGGGTAACTTCCTGTAGTTGCTTTGGCATTTGTAAGCTGTCATGGCACTGGTGGGAGTGTAGCAGTGAGGAAGAGCAGAGGTCAGTGTAGTCATCTTGGTCTTGGTGAGTTTTAGCTGGCTTCTTTACTGCAACCTGTTTACTAGCAAGGTCTTTATGTGACAACCTCCTACTTAATCCTATGACTTTCTTTTTTTTCTTTTTTTGAGGTGGAGTCTCACTCTGTCACCCAGGCAGGAGTACAGTGGTGCAATCTTGACTCACTGCAACCTCCATCTCCTGGGTCCAAGCAATTCTCCTGTCTGAGACTACTGAGTAGCTGGGACTGTAGGCACACGTCACCATGCCTGGCTAGTTTTTGTATTTTTAGTAGAGACGGGGTTTCGCCATGTTGGCCAGGCTGGTCTCGAACTTCTGACCTCAGGTGATCCATCTGCCTCAGCCTCCAAAAATGCTGGCGTTACAGGGGTGAGCCACCACACCCAGCTGTCCTTCCTACAGCTCTTCAGGCAGATAATATTGTTCCCATCACACAGCTTAGGAAATTGGAGTTCTAGGACGTTAAGGGACTTATCAAAGTCACACTGTGAATCCAAGGTTAGAACTTAGGTCTGGGCCGAGTGCGTTGGCTCATGTCTGTAACCCCAGCACTTTGGGAGGCCGAGGTGGGTGGATCACCTGAGGTCAGGAGTTCAAGACCAGCCTGGCCAACATGGTGAAACCCCATCTCCACTAAAAATATAAAAATAAACTGGGTGTGGTGGCACGTGTCTGTAATTCCAGCTACTCAGGAGGCTGAGGCAGGAGAATCGGCTTGAACCCGGGAGGCAGAGGTTGCAGTGAGCCGAGATCGTGCCACCGCACTCCAGCCTGGGAAACAGAGCAGGACTCTGTCAAAAAAATAAAAATAAAACAAACCTAAGTCTGTCTGCTTTTTCCACAGCAACACACTATGTCTGAAGGCTCCAACCAGGCACATCGATGTCTGGGGGAAAAGCAGGAGAGGTCCTGAGCAGAGATGAGCCCCCAGAGGACTTCGGGTGGGGGACACAAGAGGATAGCACCTGCCCTTCGTGCCCTGCCATCGATTTCTGTCTAGGTGAGCCAAGCATTAGTGTGAGGAAACGGGATAGAGAGATACAGAAAGGGGACGGGCTGGTGGGGCCAAAGGCTTATCTCAGTCCGGGGCACTGGTCAAGCTCAAGGAGATAATGTCCATGAGTCACAGAAGGATTTGCGTTTCCACTATCACCAGACAGACATGCTCGCATGCACGTCCCACCTGCTCTGATGATCCTCACCTGAGACGTTACCACCCACGTAGATGGCTATCACAACGGCCAGAGAGCCAGCCAGAAACATGGTGAAGAAGTTGCCTTTGGTTTCTCCACTGGTGACAGCCTGGGCCACAGCTCCTTGGGTGAGGAGCTGGTGAAAAGAGGAGAGATGAGGAACAGGGAGCCCAGGAGACCAACAGGGAGAAAGGTTGGGAAGGCCAGGGGAGAAGCCAAGAAGATGAATGGGCACGGAAGACAAGCAAGGGAAAGAGAAAAGCAGAAGGAGGGAAGGCAAAAGAAATGGGGAAAGTGGAGGAAGAAGAAAGGGAAAGAATGTGGGAAAAAAAAGGAAGAAAAGTGACAAGAATAAAAAGGATGAAGAAGGAGAGGAAAGGAGATTAGGAGAGACAAGAGGATAAAAACGAAAACGGATAGGGAGTTGGGAGGAAGGGGGACACCAAGAGAAAGAGATAAGGACACCAGAAGGAGTCAGGAACTTTTGCCAACCCCCTTCTTTCCTTTCCCCAGTGACCCTACTTACCATGAGCACAAACACACCCGGAAACTCTGCCAGGCACTGCGGGGCCAGGAGGCTGCGGATCTGGAGGTGGCCCCTGATTCCAGCCGGGGCCTGAGTGAAGACCATGGTGGAAACACCCTATCGCTGTTCACTGCTCCCTCTGTCTGCACAGGCACACTGCCACTGCACAGCTACTGCCTGCCCCTAGCAAAGACAAGGAACAGACTTTAAAATCATTAGCTCGGGGCCGGGCGCGGTGGCTCAAGCCTGTAATCCCAGCACTTTGGGAGGCCGAGATGGGCGGATCACGAGGTCAGGAGATCAAGACCATCCTGGCTAACATGGTGAAACCCCGTCTCTACTAAAAATACAAAAAACTAGCCGGGCGACCTGGCGGGCGCCTGTAGTCCCAGCTACTCGGGAGGCTGAGGCAGGAGAATGGCGTGAACCCGGGAGGCGGAGTTTACAGTGAGCTGAGATCCAGCCACTGCACTCCAGCCTGGGCGACAGAGCGACACTCCGTCTCAAAAAAAAAAAAAAAAAAAAAATCATTAGCTCGGTTGCGCGCATTGGTTCACACCTGTAATCCCAGCACTTTGGGAGGTCGAGGTGGGAGGATCACCTGAGGTCAGGAGTTTGAGACCAGCCTGACTAACATGCTGAAACCCCATCTCTACTAAAAATACAAAAGTTAGTTGGGCGTGGTGGTGGGCACCTGTAATCCCAGCTACTCAGGAGGCTGAGGCAGGAGAATCGCTTGAATCCGGGAGGCACAGGTTGCAGTGAGCTGAAATGACGCCACTGCACTTTAGCCTGGGCAACAAGAGCAAAACTCTGTCTCAAATAAATAAATAAAAATAAAAATAAAACAAATAAAAGGATGAAATGTGAAAGCATTTGGAGTTCACGCAAGAAAGAATTCAGGGCGAGTCCATACAGTAAAGTGAAAGCAAGCTTATTAGGAAAGTAAAGGAATAAAAGAATGGCTACTCCATAGACAGAGCAGCCCCGAGGGCTGCTGTTTGCCTCTCTTTTTGGTCGTATCTCGATTACATGTTAAACAAGGGGTGGATTATTCACGCCTCCCGCTTTAGTTATATAGGGTTAACTTCCTGTAGTTGCTTTGGCATTTGTAAGCTGTCATGGCACTGGTGGGAGTGTAGCAGTGAGGAAGAGCAGAGGTCAGTGTAGTCATCTTGGTCTTGGTGAGTTTTAGCTGGCTTCTTTACTGCAACCTGTTTACTAGCAAGGTCTTTATGTGACAACCTCCTACTTAATCCTATGACTTTCTTTTTTTTCTTTTTTTGAGGTGGAGTCTCACTCTGTCACCCAGGCAGGAGTACAGTGGTGCAATCTTGACTCACTGCAACCTCCATCTCCTGGGTCCAAGCAATTCTCCTGTCTGAGACTACTGAGTAGCTGGGACTGTAGGCACACGTCACCATGCCTGGCTAGTTTTTGTATTTTTAGTAGAGACGGGGTTTCGCCATGTTGGCCAGGCTGGTCTCGAACTTCTGACCTCAGGTGATCCATCTGCCTCAGCCTCCAAAAATGCTGGCATTACAGGGGTGAGCCACCACACCCAGCTGTCCTTCCTACAGCTCTTCAGGCAGATGATATTGTTCCCATCACACAGCTTAGGAAATTGGGGTTCTAGGACGTTAAGGGACTTATCAAAGTCACACTGTGAATCCAAGGTTAGAACTTAGGTCTGGGCCGAGTGCGTTGGCTCATGCCTGTAACCCCAGCACTTTGGGAGGCCGAGGTGGGTGGATCACCTGAGGTCAGGAGTTCAAGACCAGCCTGGCCAACATGGTGAAACCCCATCTCCACTAAAAATATAAAAATAAACTGGGTGTGGTGGTACGTGTCTGTAATTCCAGCTACTCAGGAGGCTGAGGCAGGAGAATCGGCTTGAACCCGGGAGGCAGAGGTTGCAGTGAGCCGAGATCGTGCCACCGCACTCCAGCCTGGGAAACAGAGCAGGACTCCGTCAAAAAAATAAAAATAAAACAAACCTAAGTCTGTCTGCTTTTTCCACAGCAACACACTATGTCTGAAGGCTCCAACCAGGCACATCGATGTCTGGGGGAAAAGCAGGAGAGGTCCTGAGCAGAGATGAGCCCCCAGAGGACTTCGGGTGGGGGACACAAGAGGATAGCACCTGCCCTTCGTGCCCTGCCATCGATTTCTGTCTAGGTGAGCCAAGCATTAGTGTGAGGAAACGGGATAGAGAGATACAGAAAGGGGACGGGCTGGTGGGGCCAAAGGCTTATCTCAGTCCGGGGCACTGGTCAAGCTCAAGGAGATAATGTCCATGAGTCACAGAAGGATTTGCGTTTCCACTATCACCAGACAGACATGCTCGCATGCACGTCCCACCTGCTCTGATGATCCTCACCTGAGACGTTACCACCCACGTAGATGGCTATCACAACGGCCAGAGAGCCAGCCAGAAACATGGTGAAGAAGTTGCCTTTGGTTTCTCCACTGGTGACAGCCTGGGCCACAGCTCCTTGGGTGAGGAGCTGGTGAAAAGAGGAGAGATGAGGAACAGGGAGCCCAGGAGACCAACAGGGAGAAAGGTTGGGAAGGCCAGGGGAGAAGCCAAGAAGATGAATGGGCACGGAAGACAAGCAAGGGAAAGAGAAAAGCAGAAGGAGGGAAGGCAAAAGAAATGGGGAAAGTGGAGGAAGAAGAAAGGGAAAGAATGTGGGAAAAAAGGAAGAAAAGTGACAAGAATAAAAAGGATGAAGAAGGAGAGGAAAGGAGATTAGGAGAGACGAGAGGATAAAAACGAAAACGGATAGGGAGTTGGGAGGAAGGGGGACACCAAGAAAAAGAGATAAGGACACCAGAAGGAGTCAGGAACTTTTGCCCACCCCCTTCTTTCCTTTCCCCAGTGACCCTACGTACCATGAGCACAAACACACCCAGAAACTCTGCCAGGCACTGCCGGGCCAGGAGGCCGCGGATCTGGAGGTGGCCCCCGATTCCAGCCGGGGCCTGAGTGAAGACCATGGTGGAAACACCCTATCGCTGTTCACTGCTCCCTCTGTCTGCACAGGCACACTGCCACTGCACAGCTACTGCCTGCCCCTAGCAAAGACAAGGAACAGACTTTAAAATCATTAGCTCGGTTGTGCGCATTGGTTCACACCTGTAATCCCAGCACTTTGGGAGGTCGAGGTAGGCAGATCACCTGAGGTCAGGAGTTTGAGACCAGCCTGACTAACATGCTGAAACCCCATCTCTACTAAAAATACAAAAGTTAGTTGGGCATGGTGGTGGGCACCTGTAATCCCAGCTACTCAGGAGGCTGAGGCAGGAGAATCGCTTGAACCCAGGAGGCGGAGATTGCAGTGAGCTGAGATGTTATCAGTGCACTCCAGCCTAGGTGATGGAGTGAGACTCCATCTCAAAACAAACAAGCAAAAACCCATTAGCTCAATTCCTGAACAGCAGCTACTGTCTGTGCACGTGTGTAGGCTAGGAAACAGAGAGATAACAGGAGAATGTCTGGGAGCAGGCTATGAGCACAGAGCCTGGAGTTTGCCCAACCTCTGTCTCTTCTATCATTGATTCCCATTCATCACAGGACTAGCCTCCTCTATCCTGACAGAAGATGGAGAGTCCACTGCCTACTCTATCCAGATAAGTTTATTTGGATGTAGTTTACTCTATCCAGAGTCAAATCGCCTAAACACGAGACTGCTATTTCCAAGGCGGAAAGGGAAAGAAAAGAAATACAAAAAGTAAAAGGAACAAAACAAAACCGCGTGAGGGTGGAAGACAAATCGAAGGAAGTACCCTGCTTCATATACATTAGATCTCTTGGTACCGAAGTCAGGTCTGCAAAGTAGTACTATTGTTTCCATTCTACAGATGAGGCTAGTGGGCCTTAGATCTCCCCAGATCATACAATTTTTTGTTTCTGGTTTTTTTATTTTGTTTTGTTTTTGAGACAGTCTTCCTCTGTCGCCCAGGCAAGAGTGCAGTGGCATCATCTCAGCTCACTACAACCTCCATCTCCCAGGTTCAAACGATTCTCCTGCCTCAGCCTCCCGAGTAGCTGGGACTACTGGTGTGCACCAGCGTGCCCAGCTAAGTTTTATATTTTTTAGTAAAAACGGGGTTTCACCATGCTGGCCAGGCTGGTCTCGAACTCCTGGCCTCTAGTGATCCACCCACCTAGGCCTCCCAAAATGCTGGGATTACAAGCAAGAGCCACTGTGCCTGGCCCAGGATCACACAACTATTTCATGGCTGAGTGAATTCAAATCCACATCTTCTGACTCTCCATCTGGTAACCCACAAAGCCTCTCATTTAGAACCTGAAGCCTTTCCCCAAACCATTTGGATGCTTGAAGAACTCAACAGGCATTTGGAGAGACTGGGCTAAAGACCATAGACTGTGGGAATGAAACCACACATTGAGTGCTTGTACTTCCCTTATGCGGAGTCTCACATAGGTTAGAGAATGCTCCATCTTTGTGTCCCCTGACATGGCTCGACATGAGGCCTTCACACTCCTACTTCTTCATATCTCAAGCCTCCAATTGAATGCATTCAAAGAATCTACTTCTAGACACTGGAGAAACAGTGGTGAACAAAACATAGTCTCTGCCCTCCTAGAGCTTATGTTCTAGTAGGTGGAAACAATATGCAGTTTTTTGTTTTTTTTTCCTGAGACGGAGTTTCACTGTCGCTGCCCAGGCTGGAGTGCAGTGACGTGATCTCGGCTCACCACAACCTCTGCCTCCTGGGTTCAAGTGCTTCTCCCGTCTCAGCCTCCCAAGTAGCTGGGATTACAGGCATGTGCCACCACACCCGGCTAATTTTGTGTTTAGTAGAGACGGGATTTCTCCATGTTGGTCAGGCTGGTCTTGAACTCCCGAACTCAGGTGATCCACCAGCTTCGGCCTCCCAAAGTGCTGGGATTACAGGTGTGAGCCACTGCGCCCAGCCAATATGCAGTTTTTAAAAATACCATATACAGGCCGGGCACGGTGGCTCAAGCCTGTAAATCTAGCACTTTGGGAGGCTGAGGCAGGTGGATCATTTTTCGTCACCCTGGCTACTCTGGAGGCTGAGGCAGGAGAATCGCTCAAACCCAGGAGGCAGAGGTTGCGGTGAGCAGAGATCGTGCCTCTACACTCCAGCCTAGGTGACAAGAGCAAGACTCCCTCAAAACAAAACAAAACAAAACAAAAAAACTAATCACCACATCAAGGCAGACTATGAAAGCCATCAGGCCTTTCTGACAGCATTTAAGGAAAACCTAATCCCCTGTATCCATTGGGCATTAGAGTGAAGGAGCAGCTCAAGTGTTAATTATATAAGTAGTAGGTCTTTAGAGAAGGTTGAAGTCTCAGCCCCTGTAGATCTCCTATGCAAAGGTTAGGGTCAAAAAAGAAAAACCGTAGGATCTTGAGACTTGGGTTAGAGACATCTAGGTAGATACAACAGAATCTTGAGTCCCCAGATTCCTCTGAAACCTCTGTCCAAGCCTGCACAGTTTGCTCAGTATATATATATTTTGAAACAGTATCTGTATTAGTCCATTTTCACACTGCCAGTAAAAACATACCAAGACTGGGTAATTTATTACAGGAAAAAGGTTTAATGGACTCACAGCTCCACATGGCTGAGGATGCCTCACAAACATGGCAGAAGGCAAGGAGGAGCAAGTCACATCTTACATGGATAGCAGCAGGCAAAGAGAGCGTGTGCAGGGAAACTCCTTCTTATAAAACCATCAGATCTCAGGCCAGGGGTGGTGGCTCACGCCTGTAATCGCAACACTTTGGGAGACGTAGGCGAGCAGATCACCTGAGGCCAGGAGCTCAAGACCAGCCTGACCAACATGGCAAAACCCTGTCTCTACTGAAAATACAAAAAATTAGCCAGGCATGGTGGCAGGCCCCTGTAGTCCAAGCTACTTGGGAGGCTGAGGCAGGAGGATCTCTTGAACCCGGGAGGCAGAGGCTGCAGCAAGCCTAGATGGCACCATTGCACTCCAGCCTGAGCAACAAGACCAAAACTCCATCTCAAAAAAAAAAAAGAAAACCATCAGATCTCGTGAGACTTACTCACTATCACAAGAACAGCATGGGAAAGACCTATCCCCACGATTTAATTACCTCCCACCAGGTCACTCCCACAACATGAGGGAATTCAAGATGAGATTTGGATGGGGACACAGCCAAACCTTATCAGGGTCTCACTCTGTTGCCCAGGCTGGAGTGCAATCTTGGCTCACTGTAGCCTCCATCTCCTGGGTTCAAGCAATTCTCATGCCTCAAACTCCAGAGTAGCTGAAACTACAGGCATGTGCCACCACACCCAGCTGGCTCACTTTTCACTTGCAAAATGATCATACAAAGGCTTCAAAGGAAGCAAGTGCTTTACAAGATGATACTCGTCCTCTCCAGGATCTATCACCACCTCCTCTCCTGGCAACAAGACAAATTACAAGGATTGAATTCTAGCAAAGACGCAAAGAGAATGTTCTGGCCTACCAAGAGAAGGGAGAAAATATATGGTAAAGGAACTTCAGGATCTGGCTAATACGTACCTGCAGAATTTGGTAGAGACACATGGAACTGGATACTGAGACTGTTGGATCAAGGGAGGTGGAACACAAAGTTAGATATGGAAGATATAGATATGGAAGATTTATTGATATGGGAGCACTTGCCTGTGACATAGGATTTAACACCTTTGTGTAACCACCCAGTGGGTTCACCTTGCCCACTGCCTAGACAGAGATGATTTATCAAGGCAGGGGAATTCCAATAGAGAAAGAGTAATTCACACAGAACTGGCTGTGCAGGAGACTGGAGTTTTGTTATTACTCAAATCGGTCTCCCCAAACATGAGAGGATCAGAGTTTTTAAGGGCATCTTAGTGAGTGGGGGAAGTCAGTGAGCCAAGAGTGCTGATTGGTCAGGTCAGAGAAGAAATCATAGGGAGTCGAAGCTGTCTTCTTGTGCTGAGTCAGTTCCTGGGTGGGGGCCACAAGATCAGATTAGCCAGTTTATCGATCTGGGAGAGGCCAGCTGATCCATCAAGTGCAGGTTCTGCAAAATATCTCAAGCACTGATCTTAGGAGCAGTTTAGAGAGGGTCAGAATCTTGTAGGCTCCAGCTGCATGACTCCTAAACCATAATTGCTAATCTGTTTTTTTGTTTTTGTTTTTGTTTTTTGGAGTCTTGCTCTGTCACCCAGGCTGGAGTACAGTGGGGCAATCTCAGCTAAATGCAACCTCCACCTCCTGGGTTCAAGCGATTCTCCTGCCTCACCTCCTGTAAAAATTAGTGAGATCATGGCAGATGGCAGCAGTGTACCATAAACCTAACCAAACAACAACTCCAATTGCAGTTGCTGTATCCCACATGGTAACTTTGTAAAACAGTTTTTTTTTTTTTTTTTTTTTTAAGTCTCACTCTGTCCCCCAGGCTGGAGTGCAGTGGCATGATCTCTGATCACTGCAAACTCTGCCTCCTGGGTTCATGCCATTCTCCTGCCTCAGCCTCCCGAGTAGTGGGACTACAGGTGCCTGCCGCCATGTCCGGCTAATTTTTTTTTTTTGTATTTTTTTTTTTTTTTTTTTTTTTTTGAGACGGAGTCTCGCTCTGTCACCCAGGCTGGAGTGCAGTGGTCGGTTCTCAGCTCACTGCAAGCTCCGCCTCCCGGGTTTACGCCATTCTCCTGCCTCAGCCTCCCAGGTAGCTGGGACTACAGGCGCCCGCCACCTCGCCCAGCTAGTTTTTTTTTTTTGTATTTTTTAGTAGAGACGGGGTTTCACCGTGTTAGCCAGGATGGTTTTTTTGTATTTTTAATAGAGATGGGGTTTCACCGTGTTAGCCAGGATGGTCACGATCTCCTGACCTCGTGATCCACCTGCCTCGGCCTCCCAAAGTGCTGGGATTACAGGTGTGAGCCACCGCGCCCAGCCGTAAAACAGTTTAACATAGCCTCTGGGTGTTGGTGTATAGCCATTAATTTGGTTGGTGAATGTTATTTTCCATCCCAAATGGATCAGAAAGGAGAATCAGAAGCAGGATCATTTGCATCCACATGGGAAGGACAGCAATATTTATGGGCTTGTCCCAAGATTATGGTTTTTTGTTGTTTGTTTTTGTTTGTTTGTTTTGTTTTTGAGATAGTCTCACTCTGTTGCCCAGCCTGGAGTGCAGTGGCGCGATCTCAGCTCACTGCAACCTCCACTTCCTGGGTTCTAGCGATTCTCCTGCCTCAGCGTCTTGAGTAGGTGGGATAACAGGTGCATGCCACTACACCCGGCTAATTTTTGTAATTTTAGTAGAGATGGGGTTTAGCCATGTTGGCCAGGCTGTTCTCGAACTCCTAACCTCAAGTGATCTGCCCACCTCGGCCTCCCAAAGTGCTGGGATTATAGGTGTGAGCCACCGTGTCTAGCCAGTTCTGCCTTCTTAACATTTTTTGTTTTTTGTTTTTGAGACGGAGTTTCACTCTTGTTGCCCAGACAGGAGGGCAATGGTGCAATCTCAGCTCACTGCAACCTCCGCCTCCCAGGTTCAAGAGATTCTCCTGCTTCAGCCTCCCAAGTAGCTAGGATCACAGTGTATACCACCATGCCCAGCTAATTTTGTATTTTTAGTAGAGACAAGTTTTCACCATGTTGGTCAGGCTGGTCTTTTTTTTTTTTTTTTTTTGAGACAGAGTCTCGCTCTGTCGCCCAGGCTGGAATGCAGTGGCCGGATCTCAGCTCACTGCAAGCTCCGCCTCCCGGGTTCACGCCATTCTCCTGCCTCAGCCTCCCGAGTAGCTGGGACTACAGGCGCCCGCCACCTCGCCCGGCTAGTTTTTTTTTTTTTTTTTTTCTATTTTTTAGTAGAGACGGGGTTTCACAGTGTTAGCCAGGATGGTCTCGATCTCCTGACCTCGTGATCCGCCCGTCTCGGCCTCCCAAAGTGCTGGGATTACAGGCTTGAGCCACCGCGCCCGGCCCTTGTCAGGCTGGTCTTGAACTCCTGATCTCAAATGATCTGCCTGCCTCGGCGTCCCAAAGTGCTGGGATTACAGGCGTGAGCCACGGTGCCCGACTCCAGGATTATGTTAATTCTCTGGCCCTCTGTCATAATATACTCTGAAGGCATCTTGACTATATGAACATTCTGAAGAACATCATATTAGCCCCAAAGCAAGCTTCAAAGCAAGTGGCCCAGTCCACTATACATATGACATCATACTAGTCATACCAGAAGAGCAAGAAGTATATTGGAGGCCTTGGAAAGATACATGTGTTCAGACAGTGGGAAATAAAACCACACAAAGATTCAGGAAATTGCTACATTGGTTAAGTTTTTAGAGGTATAGTGGTCTAAGACATGCTGGGATATCTATCCAAAGTCAAGGTCAGATATTGCATCTCATGCCTCCCACCACTAAGGAAAAAAAAGAAGTACAATATCAATCTTCTTAGGACTCTGGAGCAATATTTCACAGTTAGGAATACAACCCTGGCCAAGTTACTAGCTGACACTGAAGGACGTCAACTTTGAGTGGGGCCAAAACAGAAAAGGCCTCTGCAGCCTTGTGACCTAGCAGAACCTAAGAGACTGGAATATCTGTGGTTGGAGAAGATGTTGGTTTTGGTTTGGCAAGCTCTCATAGGAGAATCATAATGTAGGCTCCTGAAGCTCTGGAGCAAATCCATGCCATCTGCAGCAGGAAAATACCCACCATTTGAAAAGCAGCTCTTGAAATGCTCCTGGGCTCCGGTAGAGACAAAGCATCTGACTATAGGACATCCATCAAGTGACCAAGTGGCCAGAACTAACCAGAACTGGGCTCTGTCAGATCCTCCACGTCATTAGGAAGAGTGGGCCCAGCAAGAACATATTGTGGCGACAGAGTGAGACCCTGTCTCAAAAAACAAAACAACAACAACAACAACAAAAACATTTTAAGATAGAAGTGGCATCTTTGATATCAGGCATAAGCAGGATCAGAGGGCAAAGCAAGCTTCAAAGCAAGTGGCCCAGACTCCCAGGTCACTCAGCAGTGTTGTACTGACATCTCTCATCAGCTCCCACCTATGGCCCCGTCAGGATCCCTGTGACTCGCTGACAGGGAAGGCAAAAGCCCGAGCTTCACTCACAGATGGATTGGCATGGTAAATGGGGAAAAGCCAAAAACGAGAATCCTGCTGCATTGCAGCCTCACTCAGAAGCAGCTCTGGAAGATAGTGGTGAAGGGAAATCCTTCCAGGGACAAAGATTCGGACAGTATATCTGGTCATCCCCTTTGTGTGGAAAGAGAAGTAGCCCTACGTGAGAATATTCACATGGGCAGAATATTCACACAGTCGCATAGTCAGTGGCAAATGCCCCAGTTGGTTGGTCAGGAGCTTGAGAAGAAAGATTGAAAGATCAAGGACCAAAAGGTCTGAGAGCCAGGCCTGGTGGCGCGTGCCTGCGGTCCAGCTTGGGAGGCTGAGGTGAGAGGATCGCTTGAGCCCGGGAATTCAAGGCTGCAATGAGCTGTGATTGCCCCCGTGCACTCCAGTCTGGGCAACAGAGTGAGACTCTGTAACGATGGGAGTGGTCTTGGAGTGTAAGGATCTTTGTACAACATGTTAATGCCCACCAGAGAGCATCCATTACAAAGGAGGCATTGAACAGACAAGGAGACAGAATGACTCAGTTATTGTCATCAGCCACCCCAGCTCTGAACAATGGGTACAATGAATGGAGTAACTGGTCGTAGAGATAGAGGTGATGCATTGGTCCACCTCCATGAGCTCTGTGATGATTAATTTTAGGTGTCAACTTGACTGGATTGAGGGACGCCTCCATGGCTGGTGAATCATTGTTTCTGGATGTGGCTGTGAGGGTGTTTCCAGGGGAGACTGACGTATGAGTCAGTGGACTGAGCTTAAAAATCCCCTCTTCTCTCTTTCTCTCTAACACTCTCTCTCTCTCTCTCTCTCTCTCTCTCTCTCTCTCTCTCTCTCCAGTATATCCTATTGGTTCTGTCTCTCTGGAGAACTCTGACTAATACAAACTCCTACTCACCAAGGCTGAAATAGCTACGGCTGCTGATAGTGTTCAATCTGTCATTAATAAACGCCAGGGCTAAGCCCCCATATGGCTCTATCCCATGAGGAGAACAAGCAGCCATTCAGGGACTGAAATTGACCCGTATTCTGAGTATAGGTTTGCCTTTCCTGCCCATAGGGTCTGCCCATAACTGGTACCACTCTCCAAGGACTTACAGTGTGTTTGATCCATCAAAATGAAGTCTGACTGGGCACAATGGCTCACACCTGTAATCCCAGCTACTTGGGAGGCTGAGGCAGGAGAATTACTTGAACCTGGGAAGTGGAGGTTGCAGGGAGCTGAGATCATGCCAATGCACTCCAACCGGGGCCACACAGTGAGACTTCAACAACAATAACAAAAATAAAAATTAAAAAAAAACATGAAATCTGAATTATATTACTTTACTCTAAAAGATCAACATTACAGCAATTGGGGTGTGGCAGTGGGCATGTGACAAAAGGATCTACTGATCTGCTTTTTTTTTTTTTTTTTTTTTGAGCTAGAGTCACACTCTGTTGCCCAGGCTGGAGTGCAGTGGCACAATCTCAGCTGACTGCTACCTCTGCCTCCTAGGTTCAAACAATTCTCCTGCCTCAGCCTCTCAAGTAGCTTCTATTATAGGCCTCCCGGTTTCATGCCATTCTCCTGCCTCAGCCACCTGAGTAGCTGGGACTACAGGCGCCCACCACCACGCCCAAATAATTTTTGTATTTTTAGTAGAGACAGGGTTTCACTATGTTGGCGAGGCTGGTCTTGAACTCCTGACCTCAGGTGATCTGCCTGCCCCCAAAATGCTGGGATTACAGGCATGAGCCACTGTGCCCAGCCAAGTTCTTTTTTTTTTTTTTTTTTTTTTGAGACAGAGTCTTCCTGTCACCCAGGCTAGAGTGCAATAGCGTGATCTTGGCTCACTGCAACCTCCGTCTCCTGGGTTCAAGTGATTCTCCTGCCTCACCCTCCCGAGTAGGTGAGATAACAGGTACATACCACCATGCTCGGCTAATTTTTGTATTTTTAATAGAGATGGTGTTTCACCATGTTGGCCAGGCTGGTCTCGAACTCCGACTTCAAATAATCCACCTGCCTTGGCCTCCCAAAGTGTTGGGATTACAGGTGTGAGCCACTGCGCCCGGCTTTTTTTTTTTTTTTTTTGAGTTGGAGTTTTGCTCTTGTTGCCCAGGCTGAAGTACAGTGGCATGATCTTGGCTCACTGCAATCTCCACCTCCCGGGTTCAAGCGATTCTCCTGCCTCAGCCTCCTGAGTAGCTGGGATTACAGGAGCACGCCACCGTGCACAGCTAATTTTTTGTAGAGATGGGGTTTCATCATCTGGCCAGGCTGGTCTCGAACTCCTGACCTCAGGTTGTCTACCCACCTCAGCCTCCCAAAGTGCAAGGATTACAGGCGTGAGCCACTGCGCCCAGACTTGTTTTTTTAAATTAAAGACAGAGTCTCGCTCTGTAACCCAGGCTAGACTGCAGTGGTGTGATCATAGCTCACTGCAAGCTCCACCTCTTGGGCTCAAGCAATCCTCCTGTCTCAGTCTCCTAAAGTGCTGGTATTACAGGCGTGAACCTCCATGCCTGGCCAGGAGGAATACTTTGGCATTCAGGTCATCCACTGGGATGCCTCTTGGTGCTACTGTGATCAATTCTAACAGTAAATAGAAAAGTATAGCAGCCAGCCAGGCGCGGTGGCTCACGCCTGTAATCCCAGCACTTTGGGAGGCCAAGGGGGGCGGATCACAAGGTCAGGAGATCGAGACCACGGTGAAACCCCGTCTCTACTAAAAATACAAAAAATTAGCCGGGCGCAGTGGCGGGGGCCTGTAGTCCCAGCTACTCAGGAGGCTGAAGCAGGAGAATGGCATGAACCCGGAAGGCGGAGCTTGCAGTGAGCCAAGATCGCGCCACTGCACTCTAGCCTGGGGGACAGAGCGAGACTCCGTCTCAAAAAAAAAAAAAGAAAAGAAAAGTATAGCAGCCACATGGTAACCAAAGGCACTCTCAGAATTTAGGGTCTGGGTCACCCTGCTACCCAGCTGTCTAGATCACCCTGCTACCCCACTGTTTAGACCAGCAGAAGTGCTAGCCAAAGGTGAGGAGAATCTGGAATTAGTGGTACAGGAGGGGATAATGAGAAGTTCTTAGAGCCTCAAAACCAATTGCAGCAGTAAAAAGACTATAAACTTTTCCACTTAATCCTTCTCTCAAAGTTTCCCCAGGAAATGAAACCAATCAGAATGCTACAGATGCCTTTCCCCAACAGGGCAAACTGACTATAAGAGGAATGAAATGGGTCGGGCGCAATGACTCACACCTGTAATCCCAGTACTTTGGGAGGCCAAGGCAGGTGGATCACCTGAGGTCAGGAGTTTAAGATCAGCCTGGTGAAACACCATCTCTACTAAAAATACAAAAAAAAAAAAAAAAAAAAAAAATTAGCTGGGCATTGTGGCTCATGCCTGTAATCCCAGCTACTCAGGAGGCTGAGGCAGGAGAATCGCTTGAACCCGAGATTGCACCACTGCACTCCAGCCTGGATGAAAAGAGCGAAACTCTGTCTCAAAAAAAAAGATTTAGCTGGGCATGGTGGTGCACACCTGTAATCCCAGCTACTCGGGAAGCTGAGGCAGGAAAATTGCTTGAACCTGAAAGGCAAAGGTTGCAGCAAGCAGAGATTGTGCCACTATACTCCAGCCTGGACAGCAGAGTGAAACACTGTCTCAAAAAACAAAAAACAACAACAAAAAGAAGAATGAATCACGCGGTGGCTCACGCCTGTAATTCCAGCACTTTGGGAAGCTGAGACATGTGGATCACGAGGACAGGAGTTCAAGACCAGCCTGGCCAAGATGGTGAAACCCCGTCTCTACTAAAAATACAAAAAAATTTAGCCGAATGTGGTGGCGGGCGCCTGTAATCGCAGCTACTCGGGAGGCTGAGGTGGAGATTTGCTTGAACCCAGGAGGCAGAGGTTGCAGTGAGCCAAGATCGCCCCACTCCACTCTGTCTCAAAAACAAACAAACAAAAAAGGATCTGAGCAGTGCAAGTGGTAAACTATAGAAAACACCAGTGTTTCACCCAGATTCCCTTTCTAGGATCATGAGCCTATTCCCCAGCTGCTAGGAATATCAGCCACTGCGGCCCACTGCGGCCTCCCTCACTGGACATTACCATCAGCCACAGGAAATTGTCTTGATCTTTCTTTCCTGCAGCCGATGATTGGCTAATGCAGTGACACAAAGTCATGGTCCCTTTGCCTTCATCTGGGACACCTCTGAAATATTATCTTCTTTCCAGAGCTCCCTGTAAAATCTGAGGATCAGTTAAGGCTCTGTTGCAACCACATTGTGTGTCAGCTACTCCCTCTGCTCAATTCTGCCTTCTTAACTTAAAAAAAATTTTTTTTTCTGCTGGGTGCAGTGGCTCATGCCTGTAATTCCAGCACTTTGGGAGGGTGAGGTGGGTGGATCATTTGAGGTCAGGAGTTCGAGACCAGCCTGACCAGCATAGTGAAACCCTGTCTCTAATAAAAATACAAAATTAGCCAGGCGTGGTGGCGCATACACCTGTAATCCCAACTACTCAGGAGGCTGAGGCAGGAGAATCGCTTGAACTCAGGAGGCAGAGGTTTCACTGAGCCGAGATTGCACCATTGCACTCCAGCCTGGGTGACAGAGCATGACTGTCCCCCACCGTAAAAAAAAAAAAAAAAAAAAAAATTAATATTTTCTTCCCTCAGAGATCCCTGTTCTGAATGTTTTTATGTATGTATGTATGTATGTATTTGGTAGATATAGGGGGGGTCTCACTATGTTGCCCAGGCTGGTCTTGAACTCCTGGTCTCAAGTGATCCTCCCACCTCAGCCCCTCAAAGTATTGGGATTACAGGCATGAGCTGCCACACCCAGTCTGACTTTTGATATTCTTCAACCTGAAAGACTCAAGGACGGTGGCTAATGGGATGAAGTGTGTGGGTTGGTAAAACTAAATGTCTTAGATTGGATCTCCCTGGAAAGACTCTGATATGGAGAGTTCCATGTAGAAGGTTTATCTGGGAGTGATCTTCAGAGATACACTTGTAAAGAAGTAAAGTGGCTGGGCGCGGTAGTTCATGCCTTCCATCCCAGCACTTTGAGAGGCCAAGCCCAGGCATGAGAATCGCTTGAGCCCAGGAGTTCGAGACCAGCCTGGTCAACATAGTGAGACATACCCCCATCCAGGCGTGGCTCTTTCATTCTTCTTTTTCTGGTGAAGGAACAAAAGAATGGCTACTCCATAGGCAGAGCAGCCCCGGCTCTTTAACAAAACACAACAAACACATTTAGGGCTGAGTGCGGTGGCTCAAGCCTGTAATCTCTACAGTTTGGGAGGCTGAGGTGGGAGGATCGCTTGAGGCCGGGAGTTTGAGACCAGCTGCCTGGACAGCATACTAAGACCCCCATCGCTACAAAAAAAAAAAAAAAAAAAAAAATCAAAAGGAAAAAAAAAAGAGTATCAAAAGTCACCATATACAGCTGGGTGCTGTGACTCACGCCTATAATCCTAGCATTTTGGGAAGCCAAGGTGGGTAGACTGCTTGAACTCAGGGGTTTGAGACCAGCCTGGGCAACATGATGAAACCTGTCTCTACAAAACATACAAAAAATTAGCCAGGCATGGTGGCACATGCCTGTAGTTCCAGCTACCAGGGGAGCTGAGATGGGAGGATCACTTGAGCCCAGGAGGTCGAGGCTGCAGTGAGCCAAGATCGCGGCCACTGTACTCCAGCCTAGGTGACAAAGTCAGATTCTGTCTCAAAAAAAAAAACAAAAACACAAAAAAAGTCACCATATCCTCCATCTCTCTTCCCTGTCACTTTATAAAAGAAGAAAAAATTGCTTTTATTTTCATAGTTTCTAAAGTAATATGTGCTCATTATCCTTATACCACATACTCATGTTTCCAGGTAGAAAAATTTCTATTAGACCTTTTTTTTTTTTTTTTTTTTGAGACAGTCTTGCTCTGTCACCCAAACTGGAGTGCAATGGCATGATCTCAGTTCACTGCAACCTCTGCTTCCCAGGTTCAAGCAATTATTCTGCCTCAGCCTCCCAAGTAGCTGGGATTACAGGCACCCACCACCATGCCCAGCTAATTTTTTTTTTTTTTTTTGAGACGGAGTCTCGCTCTGTCGCCCAGGCTGGAGTGCAGTGGCCGGATCTCAGCTCACTGCAAGCTCCGCCTCCCGGGTTTACGCCATTCTCCTGCCTCAGCCTCCCAAGTAGCTGGGACTACAGGCGCCTGCCACCTCGCCCGGCTAGTTTTTTGTATTTTTTAGTAGAGACGGGGTTTCACCGTGTTAGCCAGGATGGTCTCGATCTCCTGACCTCGTGATCCGCCCGTCTCGGCCTCCCAAAGTGCTGGGATTACAGGCTTGAGCCACTGCGCCCGGCCTTTTTTTTTTTTTTTTTTGTATTTTTAGTAGAGACGGGATTTCGCCATGTTGGCCAGGCTGGTCTCCTGACCTCAGGGCGTGGTGGCAGGTGCCTGTAATCCCAGCTAATCGGGAGGCTGAGGCAGGAGAATGGCGTGAACCTGAGAGGCGGAGGTTGCAGTGAGCCGAGATTGTGCCACTGCACTCCAGCCTGGGCGACAGAGCAAAACTCCGTCTCAAAACAAACAAACAAAAAAAAAGTACATGATCTCAGAATGTGACTCTTTCTTTGTATACAAACACAAAGCATTTTTTAGCAGATTTTTTTCTTTTTTTTTTTTGAGATAGACTCTCACTCTGTCACCCAGGTTGGAGTGCAGTGGTGCAATCTCAGTTCACTGCAACCTCTGCCTCACGGGTTCAAGTGATTATCCTGCCTCAGCCTCCTGAGTAGCTGGAATTACAGGTGCCCACCACCATGCCTGGCTAATTTTTGTAATTTTAGTAGAGACAGGGTCTCGCCATGTTGGCCAGCCTGGACTCGAACTCCTGACCTCAGGTGATCTGCTTGATTCGGCCTCCCAAAGTACTGGGATTATAGGCATGAGCCACCTCACCTGGCCCCAATTGTAAAATTTTTTTGTGGAGATGAGGGGTCTCCTTATGTTGTCCAAGCTGGTCTTGAACTTCTGAGCTCAAGTGATCCGCCTACCTCAGCCTCCCAAAGTTCTGGGATTACAGGCGTGAGCCACCATGCCTGGCCTCTCTTTATCCTCTTATTTTTCTTTTTTTTTTCTTTCTTTTTTTTTTTTTTTTTTTTTTTTGTTGTTGTTGTTTTTGTTTGTTTTGAAACAGAGTCTTGCTCTATTGCCCAGTCTGGAGTGCAGTGGTGTGATCTTGGCTCACTGCAACCTCTACCTCCCAGGTTGAAGCAATTCTCCTGCCCCAGCCTCCCAAGTAGCTAGGATTACAGATGTGAGCCACCACACTTCGCTAATTTTTGTATTTTTAGTAGATACAGGGTTTCACCATGTTGGCCAGGCTGGTCTTGAACTCGTGACCTCAAGTGATCCACCTGCCTCTGCCTCCCAAAGTGCTGGGATTACAGGCATGAGCCACTGTGCCTGGCCTCCTCTTTAAGTATTGATATAATTTAGCAATAAAGCATCTGGGCCTGGGCATTTTCTTGTGGGATGATTTTAAATCCAAATTCTTTTCCTTTTACTTGGTATAGGTCTATTTGGATTTTCTTTTTTTCTTTCTTTAGTTAGCTTTTTTAATTTGTCTCTTTCTAGGGTTTTCTCCATATCATTTAAATTCCCTACAATCTGCTGGGCGCGGTGGCTCAAGCCTGTAATCCCAGCACTTTGGGAGGCCGAGACGGGCGGATCACGAGGTCAGGAGATCAAGACCATCCTGGCTAACACGGTGAAACCCCGTCTCTACTAAAAATACAAAAAACTAGCCGGGCGAGGTGGCGGGCACCTGTAGTCCCAGCTGCTCGGGAGGCTGAGGCAGGAGAATGGCGTGAACCTGGGAGGCGGAGATTGCAGCGAGCTGAGATCTGGCCACTGCACTCCAGCCTAGGCGACAGAGCGAGACTCCGTCTCAAAAAAAAAAAAAAAAAATTCCCTACAATCTAAGCCACTTGATCAGGAAAAAAAAATCCAAAAAATGGTAAATTCCCTAACTTGCTGGCATACATATGCATTCATAATATTTCTTTATTATCCTTTTAATTTCTAGGGTCTAAAGAGATGTCTCCTTCCTTCCTTCCTTTCTTTTTTGTGACGGAGTCTCGCTCTGCCGCCCAGGCTGGAGTGCGGTGGCACGATCTCAGCTCACCGCAGACACCACCTCCTGGGTTCAGGTGATTCTCCTGCCTCAGCCTCCTGAGTAGCTGGGACTGCAAACATTCGCCACCATGTCTGGCTAATTTTTTGGTGTTTTTAATAGAGACGGGGTTTCACCATGCTGACCAGGCTCATCTCAAACCCCTGACCTCAGTTGATCTGCCCGCCTCGGCCTCCCAAAGTGCTGGGATTACAGGCGTGACCTACCACACTCGGACAAGATGTCCCTTCTTTCATTCTTGATTTTGGTGATTTGTGCGTTCTCCCCTCTTTCCTGGGCAATCTAGCTAAAGATATGTCTGTTTCGTTGATCTTTCCAAAGAACCAAGTTTTTGTTTAATTGCTTTTCTCTAGTTTTTGTTTTCTAGTTCATGGATTTTTCAGTCTGGCATTTATTATGTTCTTTCTTCTATTTACTTTATGTTTGATTTACTCCTATTTTTCCAGCTTCTTGAAGTGAAAGATTAGATTATTTATTTTATTTTATTTTATGTTTTATTTTTTTGAGATAGAGTCTTGCTCTGTCACCCAGGCTGGAATGCAGTGCTGCGATGCTGGCCAGCTGTAACCTCTGCCTCCCAGGTTCAAGCAGTTCTCCTGTCTCAGCCTCCCGAGTAGCTGGGATTACAGGTGTGTGCTACTGCACCCAGCTAGTTTTTGTATTTTTAGGAAAGACAGGGTTTCGTCATGTTGGCCTGGCTGGTCTCAAACCCCTGACCTCAGGTAATCCACCCGCCTCAGCCTCACAAAGTACTGGGATTACAGGCGTGAGCCACCATGCCCAACCTAGATTATTGATGGTAGACCTTTCTTTCTTTCTACTAAAGGCATTTAAGCTACAAATCTTCTTCTAAGCATTGCTTTAGTTTTATCCCTTACAACTTTTTTTTTTTTTTTTTTTTTTTTGAGACAGAGTCTCAGTCTGTCACCCAGGCTGGAGGCTGGAGTGCAGTGGTGCCATCTTGGCTCACTGCAACCTCCGCCTCCTGGGTTCAAGTAATTCTCATACCTCAGGCTCCCAAGTAGCTGGGACTATAGGCATGCACCATCATGCCCAGTTAAATTTTTGTATTTTGTTACGTATTTATTTAGAGATGGAGTCTCCCTCTGTGTGGGGAAAAGAAAGATCAGACTGTTACCGTGTCTATATAGAAAGAAGAAGACGTAAGAGACTCCATTTTGTTCTGTATTTGAGATGCTGTTAATCTGTGACCCTACCCCCAACCTTGTCCTTGCAAGAGACATGTGCTGTGGTGACTCAAGGTTTAAAGGATTTTGGGCTGTGCAGGGTGTGCTTTGTTAAACAAGTGCCTGAAGGCAGCTTGCTGGTCAAAAGTCATCACTATTCTCTTAATCTCAAGTACCCAGGGACACGTACATTGCCAAAGGTCGCAGGGACCTCTGCCTAGGAAAGCTAGGTATTGTCCAAGGTTTCTCCCCATGTGATAGTCTGAAATATGGCCTCGTGGGATGGGAAAGACCTGATCGTCCCCCAGCCCGACACCCGTGAAGGGTCTCTGCTGAGGAGGATTAATATAAGAGGAAACAAGGCCTCTTGGCAGTTGAGATAGAGAAAAGCATCTGTCTCCTGCCCATCCCTGGGCAATGGAACATCTCGGTGTAAAACCTGATTGTGTGTTCTGTTTACTAAGAAAGGAGAAAACCGCCTTAGGGCGAAAAATGGGACTTGCTAGCACAATGCTGCTCTTTATGCACTAAAAAGGTTTATGGAGATGTTTGCATATTCATATCAAGGCACAGCATTTCCTTAAACTTATGTCACAGCGATGTTTATTCACATGTCTTACTGCTGACCTCCCTATGATGATCCTATTATCCTGCCACCTCCCTTTTTCTAAGATGGTAAAGATAATGATCAATAAATACTGAGGGAACTCAGAGACCGGTTCTGGCGTGGGTCCGCTGTATGCTGAGCACCGGTCCCCTGGGCCCACTTTTTCTTTCTCTGTACTTTGTCTCTGTGTCTCATTTCTTTTCTCAAGTCTCTTGTTCCACCTAATGAGAAACGCCCACAGGTGTGGAGGGGCAGGCAACCCCTTCACCGCTGTCACCCAGGCTGGAGTGCAGTGGCGTGATCTTAGCTCATTGCAAGCTCAACCTCCCGGGTTCATGCCATTCTCCTGCCTCAGCCTCCCAAATAGCTGGGACAACAGGTGCCTGCTACCACGCCCGGCTAATTTTTTTTTATTTTTAGTAGTGACAGGGTTTCACAGTGTTAGCCAGGATGGTCTCGATCTCCTGACCTTGTGATCTGCCCACTTCAACCTCCCAAAGTGCTGGGATTACAGGCGTGAGCCACCATGCCTGGCCTTTTTACTTATTTTGACTCTGTCACCCAGGTTGGAGTGCAGTGGCGTGATCTTGGCTTACTGCAACCTCCGCCTCCCAGCTTCAAGTGATTCTCCTGCCTCAGCCTCCCGAGTAGCTGGCATTACAGGTGCCCGCCACCACACCCAGCTAATTTTTTGTGTTTTTAGTAGAGACAGGGTTTTGCCATGTTGGCCAGGCTGGTCTCAGACTCCTGACTTCAAGTGATCCACCCAGCTCGGCCTCCCAAAGTGCTGGGATTACTGGTGTTAGCCACCACACCCGGCTAATTTTTTGTGTGTGTTTTTATTACAGTCAGGGTTTTGCTATATTGGCCAGGCTGGAACAACTGGCTAATTTTTTTAAAATTTTATGTAGGGATGGTGTCTTGCCATGTTGTCTAGGCTAGTCTCAAACTCCTGGGCTCAAGTGATCCACCTGCCTTGGCTTCCCAAAGTGCTGAGATTACAGGCATGAGCCACCACACATGGCCGTAATTTTCTATCAGCTCTTAAAATATCTCATTCCATTGCCTCCTGGTCTCTATTGTTTCTGATGAGAAGTCTGCCATTAATTGTGTACTTCTTCCCCCATATGTGATGAGTCTTTTTTTCTTGTTGCTTTAAATATATTTTTGTCTTTTTTATTGTAATCACTTATTTTTAAATTCATTCTTCCATGCTCGGACTTTTTTTATATTCATCTGTGTACTTAACACAGTAGTATTACTCCATATATAGAGTACATTTGCTTTCATTTTTTCTTTTACTTACATGTAAAAATATGGAATACTTCACAAATTTGCATGCCATTCTTGTACAGGAGCCTGACTAATCTTCTCTGAGTTGTTCAAATTTTAGTATATGTGGTAGCCAATTGTCTTTAAACAAGTTGACCATGATGTGTCTAGGTATTTGAGGTTTATTGAGATTCTTAGATCTATCATGTTTTTCATCAAATTTGAAAAATGTTTGGCTATTATTATTATTTTTGTTTTGTTTTTTGAGATGGAGTCTCACTCTGTCACCAGGCTGGAGTTCAGTGGAGATCTCACTTCACTGCAATCTCCGCTTCCTGGGTTCAAACGATTCTCCTGCCTCAGCCTCCCGAGTAGCTGGGACTACAGGCCCCCACCACTACACCTGGCTAATTTTTGTATTTTCAGTAAAGATGGGGTTTCACCATGTTGGCCAGGATGGTCTCAATCTCTTGACCTCATGATGTGCCTGCCTTGGCGTTCTAAAGTACTGGGATTACAGGTGTGAGCCACTACACCTGGCCTTTGGCTATTATTTTTTCAACTACTTTTTTCTGACCCTTTGTCTCCTCTCTTCTGGACATGTATTACATGTATTTCAACATGCTTGATGTACCACTGGCCTCTGAGGCTTTTTTTTTTTCGGTTTTTTTTGTGTGTGTTTTTTGGTTTTTTTGTTTCTTTTTTTGAGACAGTCTTGCGTTGTCACCTAGGCTGGAGTGCAGCGACATGAACGTGGTCACTGCAGCTTTGACCGCCCAGGCTCAAGCGATTCTTCTGCCTCAGCCTCCCAAGTAGTTGGGACTACAGGGGCACACCACGATATCCAGCTTACTTTTGTAAGTTTTGTAGAGATAGGGCTTCATCATGTTGCCCAGGCTGGTCTTGAACTCCTGGGCTCAAGCAATCCATCTGCCTTAGCCTCCCAAAGTGCTGGGATTACAGGTGTGAGCCACTCTACCCAGCTCTTCACTTTCCTTTAATCATTTTTGTCTCTATCATTCAGACTAGATTATTATTACTCATCTATCTTCAAATTTATTAATTTTTTCCTCTGCCATCTTAAATCTGCTGTCAGGTTCATTTAGTAAAATTTTCATTTCAGTTACTATGCTTTATAATTCTAAAATTTCTGTTTGATTCTTTTTTATAGCTTCTATTTCTCTATTGAGATTCCATATTTATTGAGTCATTGTTTAACGTTTTTATTTAATTCCTTGAACATATTTATAATATGTGCTTTAAAATCTTTGTCTGCCAAATTCAATTTCTGGGCCTACTCAGAATCAGTTTTTATTTTCATTTATTTGTGGGGAAAAGAAAGACTAGACTGTTACTGTGTCTATATAGAAAGCAGTAGACATAAGAGACTCCATTTTGCTCTGTATTTGAGATGCTGTTAATCTGTGACCCTACCCCCAACCCTGTCCTTGCAAGAGACATGTGCTGTGGTGACTCAAGGTTTAATGGATTTAGGGCTGTGCAGGGTGTGCTTTGTTAAACAAGTGCCTGAAGGCAGTATGCTTGTGAGAAGTCATCACCATTCTCTTAATCTCAAGTACCCAGGGACACGCATACTGTGGAAGGTCGCAGGGACCTCTGCCTAGGAAAGCTAGGTATTGTCCAAGGTTTCTCCGCATGTAATAGTCTGAAATATGGCCTCATGGGAAGGGAAAGACCTGATCGTCCCCCAGCCTGACACCCATGAAGGGTGTGTGACTGAGGAGGATTAATACAAGAGGAAAGAAGGCCTCTTGGCAGTTGAGATAGAGAAAAGCATCTGTCTCCTGCCCATCCCTGGGCAATGGTACATCTCGGTGTAAAACCCGATTGTATTTTCTATTTACTGAGAAAGGAGAAAACCGCCTTAGGGCTGAAGGTGGGACGTGCTAGCAGCAATGCTGCTCTTTATGCACTAAAAAGGTTTATGGCGATGTTTGCATATTCATATCAAGGCACAGCACTTTTCCTTAAACGTATTCATGTCACAGAGATCTTTATTCCTATGTCTTACTGCTGACCTTCTCCCTATGATGATCCTATTATCCTGCCACTTCCCTTTTTTCGAGATGGTAAAGATAATGATCAATAAATACTGAGGGAACTCAGAGACCGGTGCTGGCGTGGGTCCGCTGTATGCTGAGCTCCGGTCCCCTGGGCCCACTTTTTCTTTCTCTATACTTTGTCTTTGTGTCTCATTTCTTTTCTCAAGTCTCTCATTCCACCTAATGAGAAACGCCCACAGGTGTGGAGGGGCAGGCCACCCCTTCATTCATTTATTTATTTTTTTTGAGATAGAGTCTCGCTCTATCGCCTAGGCTGGAGTGCAGTGGTGCCATCTTGGCTCACTGCAAGCCCTGCCTCCCGGGTTCACGCCATTCTCCTGCTATAGCCTCCCAAGTAGCTGGGACTACAGGCACCTGCCACAACGCCTGGCTAATTTTTTTGTATTTTTAGAGAGACGGGGTTTCACCGTGTTAGCCAGGATGGTCTCGATCTCCTGACCTCGAGATCCGCCCTCCTCAGCTTCCCAAAATGCTGGGATTATAGGCGTGAGCCACTGCGCCTGGCCTCAGTTTTTGTTTTTTATTTTTTATTTTTTTGGAGAAGGAGTGTTGCTCTGTCACCCAGGCTGGAGTGCAGTGGAATGATCGCAGTTCACTGCAACCTCTGTCTCCTGGGTTCAAGCAATTCTCCTGCCTCAGCCTCCCCAGTAGCTGGGATTATAGGCGCCCATCACCACATCTGGATAATTTTTGTATTATTAGTAGTGATGGGGTTTCAACATGTTGACCAGGCTGGCCTCAAAAATATGACCTCAGGTGATCCACCCACCTCAGCCTCTCAAAGTGCTGGGACTACAGGCGTGAGCCACTGCGCCCAGCTAGTTTTTATTGACTTTAAAAATCAAGATATGGGCCGGGCGCGGCGCATCCTGTAATCCCAGCACTTTGGGAGGCTGAGGTGGATGGATCACTTGAGGTCAGGAGTTTGAGGCCAACCTGGCTAACATGGCGATACCCTATCTCTACTAAAAATACAAAATTTAGCCGGGCATGGTGGCACCCAGCTATACTCTCAGCTACTCGAGAAGCTGAAGTAGGAGAATCACTTGAACCTGGGAAGCAGAGGTTGCAGTGAGCTGAGATCGAGCCATTGCACTCCAGCCTGGGCGACAGAGTTAGACTCTGTGTCAAAAAAAAAGTTCCCGGCCGGGCGCTGTGGCTCAAGCCTGTAATCCCAGCACTTTGGGAGGCGGAGGCGGGCGGATCACGAGGTCAGGAGATCGAGACCATCCTGGCTAACACGGTGAAACCCCGTCTCTACTAAGAAAATACAAAAAACCAGCCGGGCGAGGTGGCGGGCGCCTGTAGTCCCAGCTACTCCGGAGGCTGAGGCAGGAGAATGGCGTGAACCCGGGAGGCGGAGCTTGCAGTGAGCTGAGATCTGGCCACTGCACTCCAGCCTGGGTGGCAGAGCGAGACTCCGTCTCAAAAAAAAAAAAAAAAAAAAGTTCCCTCAGGTATTAGAACAGGAATTAAAAGAAATTAAAGACTGTAGGCCGGGCACGGTGGCTCACACCTGTGATCTCAGCACTTTGGGAGGCTGAGGCAGGTGGATCCCAAGGTCAGGAGTTCGAGACCAGCCTGGCCAATACAGCGAACCCTCTTCTCTACTAAAAATACAAAAAAATTAGCCAGGCATGGTGGCGGACACCTGTAGTCCCTGCTACTCCAGAGGCTGAGGCAGGAGAATGGCACGAACCTGGGAGGCAGAGCTTGCAGTGAGCCAAAGTTGCGCCACTGCACTCCAGTCTGGGCAACAGAGCAAGACTCCGTCTCAAAAAACAAAAGAAAAAAAAGAAATTAAACACTGTGTAAGCAAAAACTCAGTTGTATGTAAGAAAACCCAATTCCCCTTGAGGAAGGCAAAGGGCTGGAGTCCTTTAAAATTAACTGCCTATTTTTCTGTGGCTAGTGAGCCTTATCTCTCCCTTTCCCAGGCATTGTGAAGACTCTGTTTCTCTAGCTGTGCCGCTGCAAGGTCACTAGACAGATAATCTCAAGTTGTAAAACATGTTGTTCCTTGAAAAGTAAGAAGTGATGTAATGCATGTCTTAATTGAATAACTGTCTTTGTTTCTCACTTCTGTAATATGCTTCCCCCTGCACAGATCTCCCCCCGGTGCACAAAATGCTTAAAAGGTAGCTTGACTCTTTGTTCGGGGCTCAGTCCTTTGGATGTTAATCCGACTTGGTCAGTGCACCTAAATAATTAAACAATTCCTCCTCAACCCCTCAGTCTCTCTGATTCCTTAATTATCCTGCAGCAGTATCACCCCTATTATTACATAGCATAGTGTTCAGCCAATGATTAGAATAAGCATTATCTTCAAATACCTCAAGCCCATATAGCACCCACTTCTGCCAATGTATCTGTTTGAAGATTGAGAAGTGCATTCAAATGTGCAGTCAGTGTTCAAGTCTTCCTTGTCTTTTATTTTTTCAGGGAGTTCTCTGAGGTATCCTCCATGCGTACGATAGTTTCTCAGTGAGCCAGGGATGTGGGAGAGCTTATCTCAGCCCTTTTGTAGTTCCCTACTTTCCAGCTAAACTTCTGACTTTTCCACCACTGAACCCAACTAGGAGTGCCACTTTGAGCTAGCACAGCTAGAGGATTTTTTGCCTGTTTATTTCCTACCAATTTCATATCATTCAGCTGAGAACGTTGCAGGCTTTTGTCCACCTCCACCTAACTCTTACAATTTCAGTCTACCCACTGTGACAGCAAACATGCTGGTTTTCACGGCCAGTTCCACACTGGTGAAACTACAATTCCCAGCCACCATGGAAGTTGGATGGGAGCAGCCTCAGGTAAGAAGGCTGCAAACTCACATTGCTTTTGCTTGAAGCTGTAGCAGTTTTTCAAGAATGAGAGCTCCTCAATTTGTTTTCTGCCTTGCTCAGTTTCCAGAGACTTGAAATAGTTGTTTGGAGCAATTTTATTTAATTTATAGTTGTTTTTTGTGAAGATTCACAGACCCCTTTACACTGCTATAGCCAGAAGTTCCTTGGTGTAGTTTTATTTATTTATTTTAATGTATTTATTGTTATTTTTTTGAGATGGAGCCTCGCTGTGTTGCCCAGGCTGGAGTGCAATGGTGTGACCTCAGCTCACTGCAACATCTTCCTTCTGGGTTCAAGTGATTCTCCTGCTTCAGCTTCCTGAGTAGCTGGGATTACAGGCGCCTACCACCATGCCCAGGTAATTTTGTATTTTTAGTAGAGATGGGGTTTCACCATGTTGGCCAGGCTGGTCTCAAACTCCTGACCTCAGGTGATCTGCTGCCTCGGCCTCCCAAAGTGCTGCGATTACAGGCATGAGACACTGCACACGGTTCTTGATGTAGTTTTAAATTGACATAAGTGTTACTGTGCCAAAAATATGATTTTGTTTTTTCACTCATTACTATTTTTAAGATCTCTCCATGTTGTCTTTTGAATATTTTGTATATCTGCCGAGTAGCATTCTATACTATGCAACTCCCATGTTTAACCTTTCTTTTTTTTTTTTTTTTTTTTTGATGGAGTCTCACTCTGTTGCCCAGGCTGTAGTGCAATGACGTGATCTCAGCTCACTGCAACCTCCATCTCCCAGGTTCTAGCGATTCTCCTGCCTCAGCCTCCCGAGTAGCTGGGACTACAGGCGCCTGCCACCAAGCCCGGCTCATTTTTGTATTTTTAGTAGGGACAGGGTTTCACCATGTTGGCCAGGCTGGTCTTGAACTCCTGACCTCAGGTGATCCACCCACCTCGGCCTCCCAAAGTGCTGGGGTTACAGGCATGAGCCAACGCACTCGGCCCAGACCTAAGTTCTAACCTTGGATTCACAGTGTGACTTTGATAAGTCCCTTAACGTCCTAGAACCCCAATTTCCTAAGCTGTGTGATGGGAACAATATTATCTGCCTGAAGAGCTGTAGGAAGGACAGCTGGGTGTGGTGGCTCACCCCTGTAACGCCAGCATTTTTGGAGGCTGAGGCAGATGGATCACCTGAGGTCAGAAGTTCGAGACCAGCCTGGCCAACATGGCGAAACCCCGTCTCTACTAAAAATACAAAAACTAGCCAGGCATGGTGACGTGTGCCTACAGTCCCAGCTACTCAGTAGTCTCAGACAGGAGAATTGCTTGGACCCAGGAGATGGAGGTTGCAGTGAGTCAAGATTGCACCACTGTACTCCTGCCTGGGTGACAGAGTGAGACTCCACCTCAAAAAAAGAAAAAAAAGAAAGTCATAGGATTAAGTAGGAGGTTGTCACATAAAGACCTTGCTAGTAAACAGGTTGCAGTAAAGAAGCCAGCTAAAACTCACTAAGACCAAGATGACTACACTGACCTCTGCTCTTCCTCACTGCTACACTCCCACCAGTGCCATGACAGCTTACAAATGCCAAAGCAACTACAGGAAGTTACCCTATATAACTAAAGCGGGAGGCGTGAATAATCCACCCCTTGTTTAACATGTAATCGAGATACGACCAAAAAGAGAGGCAACCAGCGGCCCTCGGGGCTGCTCTGTCTATGGAGTAGCCATTCTTTTATTCCTTTACTTTCCTAATAAGCTTGCTTTCACTTTACTGTATGGACTCGCCCTGAATTCTTTCTTGCGTGAACTCCAAATGCTTTCACATTTCATCCTTTTATTTGTTTTATTTTTATTTTTATTTTATTCTCAAAAACAAAACAAAACAAAACAAACAAACAAACAAATATATATATACACACACATCTTTTTCTTCCAGACCCTCCCAATCCTAAAGAGACTAAGATCAGAATAGGAAACATTTGTCACCTATTGTCTCCAAGGGCAGCCATTATGCAACTTCAAAAGAACGTTGGTCTCCACAATCTTTACCTTAACCTGAACATTCCCTTTCTATCTATCCCAGGTCTTTAGACAGACCTAACCAATTGCCAACCAGAAAATATTTAAATTTACCTATAGCCTCGAAGCCCCCCACTTTGAGTTGTTCCGCCTTTCTGGACCAAACCAATGTATTTCTTAAATGTATTTGATTGATGTGTCATTCCTCTCTAAAGCGTATAAAACCAAGCTGCACTCCAACCACTTTGCACATATATTCTCAAGACTTCCTGAGGGCTGTGTCACAGGCCATGGTCAGTCATCTTTGAGTCAGAATAAATCTCTTCAAATATTGTACAGAGTTCCACTCTTTTCGTCGACAGATTAGAATTGCTGGGTCATAGAGCATGTGCATATTTAATTTCACAAAGTTCTGCCAGATTTCTTTACTACAAAAATGGAAATGGCTGCATGTCTCACACTCCAGGAGTACAGCAGGGTTTTGTTTCCTCAAATCTTGCATCTTGCTAATATTTGGTATTACCAGACTAATTTTTGCCTACCTGATGGGTGTAAAGTGGTATCTTATTAATATTTTAATGTGCATTTTTCTGATTGCATTCAAGGTATTGTTGGTATTCAGATTTCCCCTTCTGTCGTTGCCTACCATGTTTGTTTTTTTCCTTTTTTTTCCTTCCCAGAAATGGCATCTGGGTTCAGCAAACTCAGAAGAATGGAAGTTAGAAGCTACTCATCAGTGAGTGCTTAATCATGTTTTTTACCTGTTTTCTTGCTTTTAGTTTACTGCCTTATTGATTTGAGGAGTGGGTTTTGTGGTCTAGATATTAACCAATTGCCTGCTTTAAATTTTGCAAATTCCCCCCTAGGTCTATTCCTATCTAGTACCTTTGATTATAGTTTCCTTTATTGAGCAGGATTATTTAATTATATATATATATATATATATGGTTTTATTACCCAGGCTGGAGTGCAATGGCACGTTTTTGGCTCACTGCAACCTCCACCTCACTGGTTCAAGTGATCCTCCTGCCTCCGCCTCTCAAGTAGCTAGGACCACAGACACGTGCCACCATGCCCATTTTTGTATTTTTGGTAGAGATGGGGCTTCACCATGTTGCCCAGGCTGGTCTCAAACTCCTGAGCTTAAGCAATCTGCCCACTTCAGCCTCCCAAAGTGCTGGGATTACAGGTGTGAGCCACTACACTCAGCCCTTAATTTTTTTTTTTTTTTTTTTTTTTTTTTGAGACAGAGTTCCACTCTTGTTGTCCAGGCTGGAGTGCAATGGCATGATTGCGGCTCCCCACAACCTCCACCTCCCAGGTTCAAGTGATTCTCTTGCCTCAGGCTCCTGAGTAGCTGGGATTACAGGCATGCACCATCATGCCTGGCTAATTTTGTATTTTTAGTAGCGAGGGGGGTTTCTGCCTGTTGGTCAGGTTGGTCTCGAACTCCCGACCTCAGGTCATCTACCCACCTAGGCCTCCTAAAGGGCTGGAATTACAAGTGTGAGCCACCGCGCTCAGCCCCTTAATTTTGATATAAAAAAATTAACCCATTGTCTGCCTTATGGTTTGTATTTTGAGGTCTTATTTAAGAAGCCCTCTTTTGCTTCAAAGTCAGAAAGATAACACAGGTTCTTCTATTACCATTATAGATTTGAGGCGGGAAAATAGGGTCTGGAGAGGGAACATAAGGCCAATTCACACTTCAGCTATGACAGGAAATAATCTCTCCATAGGGCCTAGGCCAAGTAAATGACTTTGTAACTTTACTTCATCCTCTCCATTTACATAGGGCGTACACCACATAACCAATGGAATCCTCTAGTGGGGTATTTAAACTCCCAAAAATTCTGTAACAGGGTCTTTGAGCCCCTCTGCTTGCCCGCTCCCACACTGTGGAGTGTACTTTCATTTTCAATGAACTCCTTCATTCCTTCCTTGCTTTGTTTGTGCGTTTAGTCCAATTCTTCCTTCAAAACACTAAGAACCTGGATGCCCTCCACCATTAAGTTTCACCTGTAACCTTTATATTTCCAATCCATCTGAACTGGCATGCATTAGAGTAGTTTTCTTTACTTCCAGTTTTTCCAAAATCATCTCTTAAAACAATCCATCCAGGCTGGGCATGGTGGCTCACGCCTGTAATCCCAGCACTTTGGGAGGCTGAGGTGGGTGGATCGCAAGGTCAGGAGTTTGAGACGAACCTGGCCAACATGGTGAAACCTCATCTCTACTGAAAATACAAAAAAAAAAAAAAAAAAAAAAATTAGCCGGGCATGGTGGCGCACACCTGCAATCCCAGCTACTCGAGAGGCTGAGGCAGGAGAATTGCTTGAATTCCGGAGGCAGAGGTTGCAGTGAGCCAAGATCACGCCACTGCACTCCAGCCTGGGCGACAGAGCAAGACTCTGTCTTGAAAACAAAAAAAAAAACAATCCATTCTTCCTCCACTGGTCTGTTGTATCAACCCTGTCAAATGTCAAGACTGCTATAAATGTATTTTCTTTACATTAACTCACTTTTTCTGCATTACATTTGTAAATTTAAAATTTTAATTTATTGCTAATATGTGGAGTTTTTTTGTTTGTTTTTTTTTTTGTTTTTTTGTGTTTTTTTTTTTTTTTTTTTTTGAGATGGAGTCTCGCTCTCTGGCCCAGGCTGTAGTACAATGGCACAATCTCTGCTTACTGCAACCTCTGCCTCCCGGGTTCAACAATTCCCCAGTCTCAGCCTCCCAAGGAGCTGGGACTACAGGCGTGCACCACTGTGCCTGGCTAATTTTTTGTATTTTTAGCAGAGACAAGGTTTCGCCATGTTGGCCAAGCTGGTCTCAAACTCCTGACCTCAGGTGATCCACCCGCCTTGGCCTCCCAAAGTGCTGGTATTACAGGTGTAAGCCACTGTGCCCGGCTATATGAATACTTCAAGAGTGAAATAATTAAACATTTTTCTTTTCTGTTTTTTTCTTTTTTCTTTTTTTTGAGACAGGATCTTGCTCTGTCATCCAGGCTTCAGTACAGTGGTATAATAATAGCTCACTGTAGCCACAGTCTCCTGGGATCAAGTGATCCTCTTGCCTCAGCCTCCTCAATAGCTGGAACTACAGGCATATGCCACCACACCCAGCTGATTTTGTTTGTTTGTTTGTTTAGACAGGGCTCTAAAAGGGCTGGGATTATAAGCGTGAGCCACTGTGCCAGGACAAAGTCAAATCATTCTACAACACATGAAAATAGCTTCCTGACTTCAGTGTCAATATGGTCCATCCTTTTCCAATCCCCAGAGGCAACCATTACCAATCTTTTTATTTATTTTTTTCTTTTCTGAGACAGAATCTCCTTCGGTGGCCTGGGCTGAAGTGCAGTGGTGTGATCTCGGCTCACTGCAACCTCCATTTCCTGGGTTCAATTGATTCTCGTGTCTCAGCCTCCTGAATAACTGGGACTTCAGGTGTGCACCACCACACTGGCTAATTTTTGTATTTTTAGTAGAGACAGGGTTTCTTCATGTTGGCCAGACTGGTCTTGAACTCCTGGCCTCACATGATCCATCTATCTTGGCCTCCTAAAGTGCTGGGATTACAGGTGTGAGCCACCAGGCCCGGCCAACCATTACCAACTTTTAAAATGTTTTCTTTAATAATTAGCATTATATATCTAAATATGCTTACAGGGGTACTTATTTTTTGTTTTAGAAACTAACTATTGGCCGGGAGCAGTGGCTCATGCCTGTAATCCCAGCACTTTGGGAGGCTGAGGCGGGCGGATCACGAGGTCAGGAGATCAAGACCATTCTGGATAACATGGAAACCCCGTCTCTACTAAAAGTACAAAAAATTAGCCAGGCATGGTGGCGGGCACCTGTAGTCCCAGCTACTTGGAAGGCTGTGGCAGGAGAATGGCGTGAACCCGGGAGGCGGAGCTTGCAGTGAGGCAAGATTGTGCCACTGCACTCCAGCCTGGGGGACAGAGCACGAGACTCCGTTTCAAAAAAAGAAAAAAAAAAGAGGCCGGGAGCGGTGGCTCAAGCCTGTAATCCTAGCACTTTGGGAGGCCGAGACGGGCAGATCACGAGGTCAGGAGATCGAGACCATCCTGGCTAACACAGTGAAACCCCGTCTCTACTAAAAAAAATACAAAAAACTAGCCGGGCGAGGTGGTGGGCGCCTGTAGTCCCAGCTACTCCGGAGGCTGAGGCAGGAGAATGGCGTAAACCCGGGAGGCGGAGCTTGCAGTGAGCTGAGATCCGGCCATTGCACTCCAGCCCAGGCGACAGAGTGAGACTCCGTCTCAAAAAAAAAAAAAAAAAGAAAGAAAAAGAAAAAAAAGAAACTAATTATTGTGTTTAGAGTATGGAAGGTAAGGATTTAGTACATATTGTACTGCCCACAGCAAATATATGCATTTGTTCCTCCATCTTCCCAATGTAGACACGTATTTTTGAATTTTTTTTTTTTTCTTTTTGAGACGAAGTCTCGCTCTGTCGCCCAGGCTAGAGTGCGGTGGCGCGATCTCGGCTCACTGCAAGCTCCGCCTCCCGGGTTTATGCCATTCTCCTGCCTCAGCCTCCCGAGTAGCTGGGACTACAGGCACTCGCCACCACGCCTGGCTAATTTTTTGTATTTTTAGTAGAGACGGGGTTTCACCATGTTAGCCAGGATGGTCTCGATCTCCTGACCTCATGATCCACCCGCCTCGGCTTCCCAAAGTACTGGGATTACAGGCGTGAGCCACCGCGCCCGGCCTTTTTTTTGTTTTTTGAGACGGAGTCTTACTCTGTTGCCCAAGCTGGAGTGCAGTGGTGCAATCTCGGCTCACTGCAACCTGCAACTCCCGGGTTCAAGTGATTTTCCTGCCTCAGCCTCCCGAGTAGCTGGGATTACAGGCACGTGCCACCATGCTCGGCTAATTTTTGTATTTTTTTTTTTTTTTTTTTTTGAGACGGAGTCTCGTTTTGTTGCCCAGGTTGGAGTGCAGTGGCCAGATCTCGGCTCACTGCAAGCTCCGCCTCCCGGGTTTATGCCATTCTCCTGCCTTAGCCTCCCGAGTAGCTGGGACTACAGGCGCCTGCCACCTCGCCCGGCTAGTTTATTTTCATATTTTTTAGTAGAGTTGGGGTTTCATCGTGTTAGCCAGGATGGTCTCAATCTCCTGACCTTGTGATCCGCCTGTCTCGGCCTCCCAAAATTCTGGGATTACAGGCTTGAGCCACCGTGCCTGGCCTAATTTTTGTATTTTTTAGTAGAGATGGGGTTTCACCATGTTGGCCAGGCTGGTTTCAAACTCCTGACCTCAGGTGATCCGCCTGCCTTGGCCTCCCAAAGTGTTGGAAATACAGGCGTGAGCACCATGCCCAGCCAACTACATTGTCATTAACTATAGTCACAATGTTGTACAATAGATCTCTTGAACTAATTCCTCCTGTCCAACTGAAATTTGGTATCCATTGACCAATGTCTCCCCAATATTCACCACCCCCTAGTCTCTGGTAGCCACCATTCTACTCTATACTTGCATGAGATTTTTTTAAGATTCCATATATAAGTGAGATCATGTGGTATTTGTCTTTCTGTGCCTGGTTTACTTCACTTAACATAATGCGCTCTAGGTTCATCGATGTTGTGAATGACAGGATCTCATTCTTTGTTTTTTATTTTTCCCATAAAGAATGTCTTTATTTTAGAGATGACGTCTTGCTATGTTGCCCAGGCTGACCTTGAACTCCCTGGCTCAAGCAATCTTCCTGCCTCAGCCTCCTGAGTAGCTGGGACAACATGAGCATGCCACCGAGCCAGGCTTCATTCCTTTGTAAGGCTGACTAGTACCCCATTGTGTATATGTGCCACATTTTCTTTATCCATTCATCCACTGAAGGAGACTTGGGTTGATTTCTACTCTTGGCTATTGTGAGCAGTACTGCAATGAACATGGCAGTGCAGGTATCTCTTCAACATACTGATTTCAGTTCCCTTGAAAATATACCCAGTAGTTGGATTGCTGGATCTCCATTGTCTTATACTTCATGTTGCTGATAAAGTTTGAGAACATGATGATTCTTGATCCTTTAGGGTTTTTTTGTTTGTTTGTTTCCTCCACTGACAGAGCCCTCAGGAGATCCTGAGAACATGTGCCCCATTTTTTTTTCTCTCTCCCTCTAGAATCTTTTAAACTCTGTTGTCTCCAGTGTTCTAAAATTTCATATGGCGTGCCTTAGAGTGAGTTTATTTTCACCATTGGTGTCCAGCGTGTGGCAAGTCCTTTCAGGTTAAAAAGTAATATCCTTCAGGCTGGGCGCAGTGGCTCATTCCTGTAATTCCAGCACTTTGGTAGGTCGAGGTGGGAGGATCACTTGAGCCCAGGAGTTGGAGACCAGCCAAAGGCAACATGGCAAGACCACCGTCTCTACCAAAAACAAAATGAAAAAACAAAAAACAAAAATTTGTTGGGTGTGGTGGTGCACACCTATAGTCCCAGTCACTCAGGAGGCTAAGGCAGGAGGATCGCTTGAACCCAGGAGTTCGAGGCTGCAATGAGCTATGATTGTGCCACTACACTCCAATCTGGGTGACAGTGAGATTCTGTCTCAAAAAAAATTAAGTAATATTCTTAAATTCTGGAATATTTTCATGACTTATTTCACTGATAAAATTTATGCCATTCCAGTTTTATGTCTTTCCTTCTTTCTCTCCCTTCCTTCCTTCCTTCCTTCCTTCCTTCCTTCCTTCCTTCCTTCCTTCCTTCCTTCCTTCCTTCCTTCCTTCCTTCCTTCCCTCCCTCCCTCCCTCCCTCCCTCCCTCCCTCCTTCCTTCCTTCCTTCCTTTCTTTCTCTTTCTTTCTTTCCTTCTTTTTCTCTCTCTCTTTTGAGATGGAGTCTCACTCTGTCACCCAGGCTGGAGTGCAGTGGCATTATCTCTGCTCCCTGCAAACTCCACCTCCCAGGTTCACGCCATTCTCCTGCCTCAGCCTCCCAAGTAGCTGGGACTACAGGCACCTGCCACCACGCCCGGCTAATTTTTTGTATATTTAGTAGAGACAGGGTTTCACCATGTTATCCAGGATGGTCTCCATCTCCTGACCTCGTGATCCACCCGCCTTGTCCTCCCAAAGTGCTAGGATTACAGGCGTGAGCCACCACACCCAGCCTTTTTTCTCTTATTTTTCAATCAGTTATTTTGTTTACTTTTTGGAGAATTGAACTTTATTTTCCTAATTTTTATAGTTTTTTTTTTTCATTTCTGCTATCATATTTGTGTTTTTTTTTTTTTTTTTGGAGATAGAGTCTCACTCTGTCACCCAGGCTGGAGTGCAGTGGCACAATCATAGCTCATTACAGCTTTGAACTCCTGCACTCAAGTGATACTCCTACCTTGGCCTTCCCAGTAGCAAGTACTACAGTGTGCACCACCCTGCCTGGCTAATCTTTAATTTTTTGTAGAGATGGGTCTCACTATGTTCCCCAGACTGTCTCCAACTCCTGGGCTAATGCCATTCTCTCCCTTCAGCCTTTCAAACTGTTGGGATTACAGGCATGAGTCACTGCGCCCAGCCAAGTACATAAATCTTCATAGTGCTTAGAAATACGAAGCAATAAGCCAGGCGCAGTGGCCCATGCCTGTAATCCCAGCACTTTGGGAGGGTGAAGCAGGTAAATTACTTGAGGTCAGGAGTTCAAGACCAGCCTGGCCAATATGGTGAAAGCCGGTCTTCATCAGAAACACAGAAATTTAGGCTGGGTGGCCTGTAATCCCAGCACTCTGGGAGGCCAAGGCGGGTGGATCACCTGAGGTCAGGAGTTCGGGACCAGCCTGGCCAACATGGTGAAACCCCATCTCTACCAAAAATACAAAAATTAGCCAGGCATGGTGGCATGCACCTGTAATCCCAGCTACTTGGGAGGCTGAGGCAGGAGAATCACTTGAACTCAGGAGGTGGAGGTTGCAGTGAGCCAAGATCGTGCCATACACTCCACCTTGGGCAACAGAGTAAGACTCAGATTAAAAAAAAAAAAAAAAAAAAAAATTGCCGAGCGTGGTGAGCCTGTAGTCCCAGCTACTCGGGTGGCTCAGGCAGGAGAATCCTGAGCCTCCACCTGGAGGTGGAGGTTGCAGTGAGATGAGATTGTACCACAGCACTCCAGCCTGAGAAACAGAGTGAGACTCTAGCCAAAAAAAAAAAAAAAAGTGCACATTTAAAGTTTTTTTTTTTTTTTTTTTTTTTTGAGATGGAGTCTCACTCTATCGCGCAGGCTGGAGTGCAGTGGCCAGATCTCAGCTCACTGCAAGCTCCGTCTCCCGGGTTCCTGCCATTCTCCTGCCTCAGCCTCCTGAGTAGCTGGGACTACAGGCGCCTGCCACTCACCCGGCTAGATTTTTGTATTTTTTTAGTAGAGACGGGGTTTCACCGTGTTAGCCAGGATGGTCTCGATCTCCTGACCTCGTGATCCGCCCGTCTCGGCCTCCCAAAGTGCTGGGATTACAGGCTTGAGCCACCGCGCCCAGCCACATTTAAAGTTTTTAATCTCTCTGCATAGTCTGTTTCTTACAAGTTGCTTCGTTTGTCTCTACCACTCATGTTAGATGCTTTCTTCATGTATCTGGTGATTTTTAGCTCCATTTATATTTGTGATAGAATTCTAAAAAGCTGATTAGAAAAACCAATTGTATTTTTATACACTAGACGGATTAAAGAATAATAAAAAGGCAGGAAGACTGGTTTTACTAAATAAAACTATAGTATTTTAAGGTATGATATGGGCACAAAGATAGACAAATAGATTAATAGAATAGAAAGATCCCGTACAGTTGTGTGTGTGCATGTGTGTGTGTTGTTGTTGCTGTTGTTTTGGGGCTTTTTTGTTTTATTTATTTATTTATGTATTTTTAGCTGGGATTACAGGCGCCCACCACCACGGCCAGCTAATTTTGTATTTTTAGTAGAGACGGGGTTTCACCATGCTGTCCAGGCTGGTTTTGAACTCCTGACCTCAGGGGATCCACCTGCCTCGGCCTCCCAAAGTGCTGAGATTACAGGCATGACCCACCATGCCCGGCCTATTTATTATTATTATTATTTGAGGCAGAGTCTTGCTCTGTCACCCAGGCTATAGTGCAGTGGCATGATCTCTGCTTACTGCAACCTCTGCCTCCTGGGTTCAAGTGATTCTCCTGCCTCAGCCTCCTGAGTAGCTGGGATTACAGGTGCACGCCACCATGCCCGACTAATTTTTGTATTTTCAGTAGAGACGAGGTTTCGCCATGTTGGTCAGGCTGGTCTTGAACTTCTGACCTTGTGATCCACTCGCCTTGGCCTCCCAAAGTGCTGGGATTACAGGCGTGAGCCACCACGCCCAGCCACCACTCTTTTTTTTTTTTTTAATTTTTTAATTTTATTTTATATTTTGAGACAGAGTCTTGCTCTGTTACCCAGGCTGGAGTGTATGGTGCAATCTCGGCTCACTGCAACCTCTGCCTCCCAGGTTCAAGTGATTCTCATGCCTCAGCCTCCCAAGTAGCTGAGATTACAGGCCTGTACTACCATGCCTGGCTAATTTTTGTATTTTTAGTAGAGACAGCAAGTTATCTGCCTGTCTCAGCCTCCCAAAGTACTGGGATTACAGGCGTGAGCCACCATGCTTGGCCTTTTTGAGAGAGAGTCTCACTCTGTTGCCCAGGCTGGAGTGCAGTGGCATGGTCATGGCTCACTGCATCCTTGACCTTCTGGGCTCGACATCGTCCCACCTCAGACTCCTGAGTAGCTGGGACTACAGGCATGCACCACCATGCCCAACTAATTTTTAAAATTTTTTTATAGAGACAGGGTTTTCCTATGTTGCCCAGGCTGGTCTCAATTGTTCCTCCCCACTCAGCTTCCCAAAGTGTTGAGATTACACGTGTAAGCCACTGTGACTGGCCTCAGATTTGCCCTCTTAACCATAGTACTAAAAGCTTTTGTTGTTGTTGTGATCGGGTCTCACTCTGTAGTCCAGGCTGGAATGCAGTGGTGTGATCATAGATCATGGCAGCCTCGAACTCCAGCCTGCAGAGATCCTCCTGCTTTAGCCTCCTGAATAGCTGAGACTACAGATGTGGGCCACCATGCTCAGCTAATTTATTTATTTATGTTTTTTGAGATGGAGTCTCGCTCTGTCACCCAGGCTGGAGGACAGCAGCACAATCTCGGCTCACTGCAACCTCCGCCTCCTGGATTCAAGTGATCCTCCTGCCTCAGCCTCCTAAGTAGCTGGGATTACAAGTGTGCACCACCCCACTAAGCTAACTTTTTGTATTTTTAGTAGAGTTGGGGTTTCACCATGTTGGCCAGGCTGGTCTTGAACTCCTGACGTCAAGTGATCCGCCCACCTTGGCCTCCCAAAGTGTTGAGATTACAAGTGTGAACCACAGTGCCCGGCCTGCTTGAACTCCTGACCTCAAGTGATCTGCCCACCTCAGCCTCCCAAAGTGCTGGGATTATAGGCGTGAACAATGATGCCCAACCTGCTCAGCTAATTTTTTAAAAATATTTTGCCGGGTGTGGTGGCTCACACCTTTAATCCCAGCACTTTGGGAGGCTGAGGCAGGTGGATCACGAGGTCAAGAGATCGAGACCAGCCTGGCCAACATGGTGAAACCCTGTCTTCACTAAAAATACAAAAGTTAGCTGGACGTGGTGGCACATGCCTGTCGTCCCAGCTACTCAGGAGGCTAAGGCAGGAGAATCGCTTGAACTCGGGAGGCAGAGGTTGCAGTGAGCTGAGATCGCACCACTGCACTGCAGCCTGGTGACAGAGAGAGACTCCATCTCAAAAAATATATATATAAAAAATATACAAATATATATAATATTATATATTATATATTAATAATTATATATCATATATATTTATATATACAAATATATATTATCTATGTAATCATATATATGCAATCATATGTAATATATATTTGTATTATATATTATATATTAGACATATAAATCTATATATTTATGTTATACATATAAATTTATATATATATTTTAGAGACAGGATCTTGCTATGTTACCTCCACCTCCTGGGCTCAAGTAATCCTATCTCAGCCTCCCAAGTAGCTGGGATGATAGGTGCAGTCTAACACACCAGGTTAAAAACTTTTATAATGAGAAAAGGAAGCCTGGGCAACACGGCAAAACTCCGTCTCTACAAAAATACAAAAAATAAATAAATAAAAAACCAAAAAAAAAAAGAAAAAATAATTAGCTAGGCATGGTGGTGTCTGCCTGTAGTCCCAGCTATTCAGGAGGCTGAGGTGGAAGTATTGAGCCCAGAAGGTCGAGGCTACAGTGAACCAACATTACTCCCCTACACTCTAGCCAGTGTGACAGAGTGAGACCCTGCCTCAAAAAGAAAAAAGGACCTGGTAACATTTGTGCCAGGTGTATTTTCTCTAACATACATAATAATTTTTTTTTTGAGATGGAGTTTTGCTCTTTTTGCCCAAGCTGGAAGGCAATGGCATGATCACAGCTCACTGCAACCTCCGCCTCCTGAGTTCCAGCAATTCTCCTACCTCAGCCTCCCAAGAAGCTGGGATGACAAACATGTGCCACCATACCTGGCTAATTTTTGTATTTTTAGTAGGGATGGGGTTTCACCATATTGGTCAGGCTGATCTCAAACTCCAGACTTCACATGATCCATCTGCCTCGGCCTCCCAAAGTGCTGGGATTACAGGTGTGAGCCACCACGCCCAGCCACATAACAATTTTTTTTTTTTTTTTTTTTTTTTGAGACGGAGTCTTGCTCTGTCACCCAGGCTGGAGTGCAGTGACCAGATCTCAGCTCACTGCAAGCTCCGCCTCCCGGGTTCACGCCATTCTCCTGCCTCAGCCTCCCGAGTAGCTGGGACTACAGGCGCCCGCCACCACGCCTGGCTAGTTTTTTTTGTATTTTTTAGTAGAGACGGGGTTTCACCATGTTAGCCAGGATGGTCTCGATCTCCTGACCTCATGATCCGCCCGTCTCGGCCTCCCAAAGTGCTGGGATTACAGGCTTGAGCCACGGCGCCCGGCCCACATAACAATTTTTTTTTTTTTTTTTTTTTTTTTTGAGACGGAGTCTCGCTCTGTCGCCCGGGCTGGAGTGCAGTGGCCGGATCTCAGCTCACTGCAAGCTCCGCCTCCCGGGTTTACGCCATTCTCCTGCCTCAGCCTCCCGAGTAGCTGGGACTACAGGCGCCCGCCACTTCGCCCGGCTAGTTTTTTGTATTTTTTAGTAGAGACGAGGTTTCACAGTGTTAGCCAGGATGGTCTCGATCTCCTGACCTCGTGATCCGCCCGTCTCGGCATCCCAAAGTGCTGGGATTACAGGCTTGAGCCACCGCGCCCGGCCCACATAACAATTTTTTAAGGCCAGTAAAGTAAGGAAAATTTACCCACGTACTTCCTCAGTTACCTCATGAACTCTCTAGTCAGTGATCCACACTTCCACACCCACACCCTTTTTTGGGAATCTGATGTATCCCTTTCTAGAAATTCTAGAAGTTTTCCTGAAATTATTTCTAGTTATCTCCTAAGAAAAATCATTTTTCTTAGGCTGGGCGCTGTGGCTCAAGCCTGTGATCCCAGCACTTTGGGAGGCCAAGACGGGCGGATTACGAGGTCAGGAGATCGAGACCATCCTGGCTAACATGGTGAAACCCCATCTCTACTAAAAAATACAAAAAACTAGCCGGGTGAGGTGGCAGGCGCCTGTAGTCCCAGCTACTCGGGAGGCTGAGGCAGGAGAATGGCGTGAACCCGGGAGGCGGAGCTTGCAGTGAGCTGAGATCCGGCCACTACACTCCAGCCTGGGCGACAGAGCAAGACTCCGTCTCAAAAAAAAAAAAGAAAGAAAAGAAAAATAATTTTTCTTTTCTTTTTTTTTTTTTTGAGATGGAGTTTCGCTCTTGTTGCCCACGCTGGAGTGTGATGGCGCGATCTCGGCTCACTGCAACCTCTGCCTCCTGGGTTCAAGTCATTCTACTGCCTCAGCATGGGATTACAGGCACCCGCCACCATGCCCAGCTAATTTCTGTATTTTTAGTAGAGACGGAGTTTCACCACGTTGGCCAGGCTGGTCTTGAACTCCTGACCTCAGGTGATCTGCCTGTCTCAGCCTCCCAAAGTGCTGGGATTACAGGTGTGAGCCACCAAGACTGGCCTCTTTTTTTTCTTTTTTAATTTATTTCTTGCTCGAGAAAGAAAAATCATTTTCTACTTGTGCCTGACCCTTACTTATGAAATCAGGTTTTAGATGTAGAATAAAAAATTAAGGAATAAGGAGAAGGTAGAGGACCAAGATAATTTCGGAAGTGTTGAATGGTTCTAGAAACTGAAATAGCCTTGACAAAACCAAGACAAATAATTAGCATAAATAAAGGTTTTATTGGTCAGTTTGGGTGAGTGACAAACTGACATGCCCCCAATTCACTATTCTACATACTTGCCCCTGAGGTGGCAAGAGGACAAGCTAAGCTTATTAATGGTGGGCAATGGGTGAAAGGTGGAAAGGACTTTGAAGGCCTCTGAGGGTTAACAAGGCTACCGGGACCGGAACCAACGTCCTAGGAATAAGTCCAGGATGGAGAAGGCATCATCCAGGGCTGGAGATCTTGGTGATTCTGGATCTAAGGAAGAAAGTCATACACATAAATAGGCTAAATGAAAGAGACCAGGCAGAAGCAAAGGAGAGAAATAATATTCAAGGGTAGAAGAGTAAGATTTCCCTTCCCCAAGGAATCTTGAGATGAACCCCTTTGTCTTTTAACTTACCACCCCTAGGACCGCTATCTGCTTCGTGTCGGGTTACTGTAGTCTCTGTCCGGCCCTCACTGTCCACCACAGTCCGGCGCTCCTCCACTATCTACAAGGAGAAGTCCCCACCATATTCCTAACATCACTAAAGATAACGCTCAGCAGATTCTTTATAGAGATCCCTGTTTCTTTACAGAGATTCCTGTTTCAGGGCATTCATTCCCTGGCCACAATTTCCTTTACCTTTTTCTTTCAACTCACCCCATCTGGTTTAGTGATCTTGGTCACAGAGATGCTCTTGAAATAGGATTTGGGTTGGGGCTGTAGAACCGGGCCAAGACCCTCCTGGGAAACCTGGGAATCAAGATCTGGAAGAGCAGAGAGATGAAGAAGCAGGAGAGAAAAGAGTCCAAGGGAAAAAAGGAGACAAGTGTACAGGAAGAAACTTCAGGGGGGGAAAATGGACAGAATTTCAGAAGAATAACAAAAGGCTGATAAAATTCCCCTTCCTCCAGACTTACCATTGTCCTCTCTGGTTCTAGGATGGGGGTCCACAGGCCATATGTCATCAAACTGCAGAAGAAACCATAGTAAGTGAAAAGACACCTTCCAATCTGAAACTTGAAAGGTCATAGACCTCAAACTACTCCCGAGCTCCAAAACCCACTGCCCCGGGAGAAGTAATTCCATTCAGAATAGCTTTATTTACACACTCCTTCCTCCTTCCTGGCTGTTTTATGTATCCTTCTACCAGAAAGACTTCCCAAACTGATATATGCCTATACTCTGTGCACAATCCTGCCTTATCCAAGAATTATCTAGACCAGTGGTGGCTTATTGTTTTGTTTTGTTTTTAAAGAAACAGAACACCCATCTCTCCCCCAAAGAAAATCCCACAAGCTTAATAGAGAAAACAGAAAACACTAAATGGAGGGCTTAGGATTCCAGCCCAGGGCTATCAGATTCAAACAAGAATTGCAATCTTTGGCTAGGCATGATGGCTCACACCTGTAATTCCAGCACTTTGGGAGGCCAAGGTGGGTGGACCACCTGAGGTCAGGAGCTCGAAAGCAGCCTGGCCAACATGGTGAAACGCAGCCTCTACTAAAAATACAAAAATTAGTGGGGCGTTTGGCAGGTGACTGTAATCCCAGCTACTTAGGAGGCTGAGGTAGGAGAATCACTTGAACCTGGGAATTGGAGGTTGCAGTGAGCTGAGATTGGGCCACTGCACTACAGCCTGGGTAACAGAGCAAGGCTGGGTCTCAAAAAAAAAAGTGCAATATTTGTACTTTTTTTTTTTTTTTGACATGAGTCTCCACCTCCTGGGTTCAACCAATTCTCCTGCCTCAGCCTCCCGAGTAGCTGGGATTACAGGTGGCCGCCACCACGCCCGGCTAATTTTCTGTATTTTTAATAGAGACATGGTTTCACCATGTTGACCAGGCTAGTCTCGAGCTCCTGACCTCAGGTGATCCACCCTCGGCCTCCCAAAGTGCTGGGATTACAGGCGTTAGCCACCGCGCCCGGCCAGTCTTTGCACTTTATTAGTGGTCTCTCACAAGCTCTCACTTCAGGACCCGATGGGATACTCACCCTATGAAATGGTCTCTGGGAGCCCCAGTCTGGTGCTGGTTTGGGGGATTCACTTCTTCCATCACTCTCCAAGACCCCCCCAAAGATCCTGGGCTGGTGACTATCTGGATACTTAAGCATTGAGTCCCGAAGTGTCTGTCCCTCCCGCAGTCTCTCACCAGGTGTCTCTGACTCAGGACCTGGGAGTTCTGCAGAAAGGTGGCAGGTGTTTGCTGGGGTGGGAAAGGACTTGGGCTCTATAAATCTCCCTGAAATCATCAGTCTTCTCACACTTCCCATCCCCCAGCTACTCCCTGCAGGCTCTTTATTTCACCCACCAACCCACTAGAAACCACAGGTTGTCCCTCAGGGAAAGCCACACACCAGGAGGATGGGAAGGCAAGGTCCAGGCCCCCATATCGCTGAAGATGCTATTGAAATCTCGTACTAGGTCATCAAAGCCGAAGTTATCGTGGAAACGTATCCCTCCTCCTGGGCTGAAGCTGAAGCCGAAGCCAAATTCCTCAGGGGGGTGCTGAGAACTATGGAACCTTGGGTTCCCACGGCCCCATGAACCCCCTTCTTCCTCTTCTTCCTCCTCCTCATCATCATCTCGAGTCATCCCTCCAAAAAAGGGATCTCTGTGGCTGAGAGTGGAGGCAGATTGGCTACCAAGATGTCAGCAGGATTTAAGCCATAAAATCAACTCATGGGTGGCAAAGTGGGACAAGAGCAAGGGGTCTGGGAAGCTGGGGAGAGGGTCGGAGGACTGGTTGCCCCATCAAAACATTAATACAATGGCTGACAGTTTTTTTTTTTTTTTTTTTCCATCAAAGTCAGACCTCAGCTCGCAGCTCCCTTCTTACACCTTCCCCCAGAGTCCCTCCCCTCTCTCCCAAGGTCCTGCTCACTTGCTCACTGTCCTATTCTCCCGACCCCCACTGTCTTCTCCGCCCGGGTCCCTGTTGCATCACCCCAGGTTCGAGAAAGGCTTAGTTTGCTGTTTCTCCTCTTAACGACCGCCTTGGTTACTGTGGCGGGGTGAGTGTTCAATGTTGCGACTTCTGTCCTCTCTACAAGAGTTGAAGGAGTGGGACAGAGGATGTTTTTCCAAAAATAAGACGTAGGGGTCAAGCTCCCCTCAGACGACCCCCACCCTTGTCCAAGCCGGACCTACTCTCACCTCCGAGGTCCAGAAAAGCCGAAAAAGCCCCGAAAGAGATCAAAGAGGCTCATTCCCGTATTGGGACGCGAACCTTTGAACCCCTCCAGTGGTCCATTCGCAGAAGGGGCAAACCTGTGCGGCCCTGTGGGAAATTGAGCGAGGCGTCAGCCCACGCTACCGGAAAGCACGCCCGCGATCTTGACACTGTCGTAAACGACTGTAAGCCGGACGTGCAAAGGAGGCGGGACGGAAAGTCTTCCTCAAATTTGAAGGGCTTTATCTTTACCCCACCTTTTAGAGACCAGTTTCCGTGACGGTAGTGGGCGTGACGCACTTTCAGTTTCCTATGACCGCCTTCCTCCTAAACCTGTTCTTCTTTCTGGAGACAACTCAGTCCGAAAAGCCATTTCGAGGGTTTGACTCTGGATGGCACCCGGATAAAGCCGCCAGAGGGCAGCCCAGCCGCACAAATGAACCGGCTTGAGGGCATCCCTCAACCTCCCCACCCCCGGGGCTGGCCAGCCTAACAGCAGAAGCCACTTCGCCCCTTACTCGGGCGTTCTTATTGACTCACCTGGGTGACGTCTGCTCCTTCTAGTATTGAATTCCCCCAGAGAAGAGATCAAGACATAAGAGACGCATGGACTTAACTTCCTCCACCTCTCTAGCTACTAGGGAGTTTGTTATAACCATATAGGATTCTTTTATCTAAGCAGGCTCTGCAACCAGCAAGACAAAGGATTTGTAAGGGAAGGGAAACTAGTTGTGTCCTGAGAAGAAACAAATTGGGGGCGATAAAGAAGTATCCCTTTGGTATCTTTTTTTTTTGAGACAAAAGTTTTCTCTCATGTTTCCCAGGCTGGAGTGCAGTGGCACCATCTCGGCTCACTGCAACCTTCGCCTCCCAGGTTCTCTCCTGCCTCAGCCTCCCGAGTAGCTGGGATTACAGTCATATGCCACCCTGCCCGGCTACCTTTGTATTTTTTGTAGAGACGGGGTTTCACCATGTTGACCAGGCTGTTCTTGAACTCCTGACCTCAGGTGATCTGCCCGCCTTGGCCTCCCAAAGCGACTGGCCTCATTTTTTTTGTTTATTGTTTTATCATTGATTTTCAAAGCCTATCCGAGACCTGTCTCTCCCTGTACCCCATCCCCAAGCCAGACTTGGCTCTAGACTCTTTTTCAAAGAATTGGGTATAGCTATGTCACAGAAAAGCACCCAAGAAGCAACTACTACAGTAGTCCATTCCTAGGGGGAATGTGCCCCAAGGTTTTCTTTTATTTCGTTTTTGGGGTACAGGTGGTATTTGGTTACAAGGATGAGTTCTTTAGTGATTTCTGAGACTTTAGTGCACCTATCACCCGAGCAGTGTACACTGTACCCAGTATGTAGTCTTTTATCCGTCACCCCACTCCAAGATTTAGTTCTGTCAGACGATACATGATACCTTCACTTTTTTAGTTTATTTACCTGGACCCATCTAAGTCATAACTTAAAACTCTATAAAGCCATTTTTTTCCTTTGAAATGGTCTCAGCTCCTTCTTGATCCTCTCCATTTTCCACCCAATCTCCTCTATCCCTCTCCCTTTACTGCCTGAAATCGGCTGTAGATGTAGCAGTTTCTGGAGGAAATGAAGATTTGTGGTGGTTCTTTCCAGTCACCAGGTTGTGAAAGTCTTAGGGGTGAAGGGAAGGAAATCCCCTCAAGGACAAGATACTACTACCACATTAAGGTCAGGAGTTCTTAAAGGGCGAAGATTTCATTTTATTCCACTGCCTTCAGGGGCCTGCTAGAGGAGGCCCCGTTGGTACAGTAATACTTATTCACCAAGCTGGTCATCGACGAAATTGAGGATGTCCTAGACGGAGCAAGAATAGGCAGAGGCTGAAGGTAGAGGTTTTCTTTTTATATATACAAGACACATTAATCCATTAAATTTGAGGACACAGTACAAAAAAAAAAAACCAAAAAAAAAAAAAAACACTTCAACTAATTCATCTGACAATGCTGTTCATATTCATGACGCCATTTTTTTTGTTTGTTGTTGTTGTTTTCCTAATAATAAAGGAGGAGACTTAGGGCTGTTGGGCTGATATATATTTGGGAGTCCCACCTCCCCACCTCATCCGTACACCACCAGGGTGAACAGGAGGAAGCAAAGGAAGGGCAGGGCCCATAGCAAAGTTTCATAATCTTGAATGCAAGAGGGGAGAAGGAATGGAAGGGGGGAAAAAAAAGGAGAAAATACAAATCCTATAATACATACAACAGGGTGGGGATGGTATAGGAATGGGACAGACATGAAGCTGAGGCATGGGGTGGGCCGCTGGGGGTGGGGGGCAGCGGAAACCCCCCACATTCCTTTCTCTTTGATGTTGTTTCCATAGTTTCCAGGCTGAGAAGCCCTCTCAGAAGATGGGACCGGGAGAAGAGGGTCAGGGCCTCAGTTGGCCCCCCAGCTGTAGCTGTTGTAGGCAGACTTGTTGGTCTGGGGCTTCTGCGGGATGGAGCTGGTCTGGCTACGTTGCCCGCTGCCCGTCTGCAGGGGAATGGGAGGATGACGGGGAGGAAAAAGGTGTCTAGTTAGTGGTACAAATTTGTAACATCTTCAGGTGGAGATGTGCAAACTGTCTTGCTCTCCCATTCCCCTCACTACTATTAGAACCATAGAAAATTTAGTCTGCATAGCTGCTAAAGCCCCTTTCTTACAAGCAGGAAGGCATTTTTGACTTTTAAATAGGGAAAAGATGAAGAGGGCAAGATACCTTTGGAGATAAGGTAGTGAGTTAGTTCTACTCATTTTCAATTCTACCTTCTCCTACTACCCACCCCTTCTCTCCCCTGCTCTTGGAGATGAGTGATCACAAGGCAATTTCATTTCCATTGATCCCCATGAATGCCTCAATTTGGAAAGCTGTCTTTGAGAGGAAGGAAGTCCTTATTCTAGCTCCAGCCCCCTATAATGGAGCTCTCAAGAGGCCACTTGCATTGCCCCACAGATCCCCACCCCTACCACACATCACATCTGTAAGCCCATTTCAGGCAGGTACGAGAGGCAGTCTGAGGCCTCAGGCTGCAGATGCTGCCCCAATAATCTTTTCCATTCTGGTAACCAAATGTTTTCCACAGTTGGGGAAGGGTACAAAGATAAAGAGGGTGTTGGGGAGGGGAGAAGGAGAGAGGAAGGGGAGGCCAGAGAGCTCAGCAAGGTGTTTGTGTTTGTGTATCCCGATTTGTGACCGCGCAGTCTTTTCAAGTTCCCTGAGGCTGTGAAGGTGAAATGGGGACTGAAAAGGAGTGGGTTCAAGCATATGATCATTCAATTTCATTACCTGCTCCTCCTGCTGGCGCTGGCAACAGAGAATCATCTGCAAATATGGTAGCTGAGGCAGAACCAGGATATATGGAAAATAAAGGGACAAACTTTGACAATAGAACTCCACCATTAGAAGGGAAAGCTAAAATGTCAGGGAAGAGGGAAGGCTGGGAGAGGAAAGAGGGGAGGTGTGACCCAGGTCTGATGGGATGAGGACAACTGTGGCACAGGAGGAGAAGGGCACCAAAGGAATTGGGCAAAAAAGGTTTCAATCTGGCCCCTTCTCTGAGATACCCTTTGCCGGCCGCTCGTGTTATGTGCGCTTGTGTCTGTATGTGCTGTGTGCCCATGACTGGCGCTGGGGAGGGATTGGGTGAAGGTGGTGGTGAGGAAGGGTAAGAAAAGGAAAGGGAAGGCAGTTTTAAGGGATAGGAAGAGGAAGGGAAAGGAGAGAGGGGGAAGGGCTATTACCTGGCCATCCTGCTGCAGGTGATGGTGAAGGATCTGAGAGTGCGGCTGCTGATGGGGGGTCAGAATGTGCATAAAGGGGGCAGGTGGGTAGGCAGCAGCTGTGGCCGGATTGATGGGGCCCCCACTTCCTAGGGCTGAAGGCAAGTTGAAGGAAGCAGCAGGAGTACCGGAATGAAAACCTTGTTTCTCAAAGGACTGCTATCCAGGAGGCCAGGAGGAGACAGAGTAAAAGGGATCAGCAAACCAATCTTGGGATTTTCCTGAGCTCAGGCTCCCTGACCCTCAGAAAGCAGCATGGTGTCACAGAAGGCACAGTACACTTGAAATCACATATTCAGGTCTCAGTCACAGCTCTGCTCTTATTTAATAACTGTGTGAACCTGGGCAAACTACTCAACCTCTTAGCCTCAGTTTCCTCAGATATAAAACAGGGACACTACAAACCTGTTGTAAAGATCAAATAGGCTGGGCATGGTGGCTCACACAGAGTTCGAGACCAGCCTGGTCAATATGGTGAAAACCCATCTCTACTAAAAATACAAAAATTAGCCAGGCATGGTAGTGGGTACCTGTAAATCCCAGCTACTTGGGAGTCTGAGGCAGGAGAATCACTTGAACCTGGGAGGCAGAGGTTGCAGTGAGTCAAGACTGTGCCACTGCACTGCAGCCTAGGAGACAGAGGGAGACTCCATCTCAAGAAAAAAAAAAAAAAAAAAAAAAGGCTGGGCACAGTGGCTCACGCCTGTAATCCCAGTATTTTGGGAGGCCAAGGCGGGCGGGTCTCCTGAGGTTAGGAGTTTGAGACCAGCCTGACCAACATGGAGAAACCCCATCTCTACTAAAAATACAAAATTAGCCAGGCATGGTAGCACATGCCTGTAATCCCAGTTACTCGGAAGGCTGAGGCAGGAGAATTGCTTGAACCCGGGAGGCGGAGGTTGTGGTTAGCCGAGATCACACCATTGCACTCTAGCCTGGGAAACAAGAGTGAAACTCCGTCTCAAAACAAAAACAAAAACAAAAAGACCAAATAAGAGGATGAAATGTGGAAGCACTTTGTAAAACTGAATGTCATATTTGAACATCATGAAATTTGAACTTAGAACTCCAGGCTGGGCGTGGTGGCTCACACCTGTAATCCAGGAACAAAACTGAGTGTAATCCCAGTTACTTGGGAAGCTAAGTCGGGTGGGTTGCTTGAGCCCAGGAGTTCAAGATGAGCCTGGGCAACATGACAAAACCCTGTATCTACCAAAAAACAAAAATACAAAATACAAAACAAAAAACAAAAATACAAAAATTAGACCTGGTGGTGCACACCTATAGCCCCAGCTTCTCAGAAGGCTGAGATCCCACCACTGCACTCCAGCCTGGGTGACTTCTTGAGACTGTCTCCAAGAAAAAAAAAAAAAGCAAGCCAGTAGTGTCCCCACCCCTTCCAATATTCCTTTAACAAATAATAATAATAAATCAGTAATAACTCCGCTGGGCGCCGTGGCTCACACCTGTAATCCCAGCACTTTGGGAGGCCGAGGCGGGTGGATCATGAGGTCAGGAGTTCGAGACCAGCCTAGCCAAGATGGTGAAACCCCGTCTCTATTAAAAAATACAAAAATTAGCAGGCGTGCTGGCAGGCGCCTGTAATCCCAGCTACTCGGGAGGCTGAGGCAGGAGAATCACTTGAACCCAGGAGATGGAGTTGGCAGTGAGCTGAGATGGCACCACTGCACTCCAGCCTGGGTGACAGGGCAAGACTCTGTCTCAAAAACAAAAACAAAAAGAACTCCATGGATATTTCAAAAGAAATAAACACATACTGAGATATTTGAAGTGTTGAAGGTCTTGTCCATGAAGTGCCCCGCCCCAGACCCCCAGTGCTTAATAACAAACTTTAAGTATTTATGGTGATGGGGGACAAAAGCACCATAACAAACCTGTGGATCACTCAAATGCTTCATTATTTACTAGGTGTCTCCTTTCCCACTCCCACTGTTACAGATTTACTCAAAGAATGGAATGAACTAGTTTCCTGTCACTCTCATACTTACTCTCTTGAAAAGTTATGAAAAAGGTTGGGAGTAGGTAGGAAAGGGGGCCAGGAGAGTTGCACAGTAAATCACATGACACATTGAACAATTTGACACGCTTCACCTTCCTATTACACTTCTCTTGTTTTTTTCTCAGAGGGCTAAATTTTAACTTCTTAGAGGAAGTGAAGTCTAGGATCTTTCATTTAGAAAAAGTAGGATGGGTTTCCTGCCACCTCTCCTAGGGTTGTTCTTGTCCACTGTATTTCTGCCATTACAACTCCACCTCTTCTATGTCTATCTCTTTTCCACTTCTGTCCAGAGCCAGGCACCTACCTGGGTTTTGGAGTACACAGAACCCGAGATATCTGGCACGCCCGTGTTACTGGAGGTGACTGAAACACCTGGGGGAGGAGGAAACAGACAGGAGGATTAGCTCAGCTAGCTACCTGGCCCTTATTCCTGAGATGAGGTGGTATCTGTAGCCTTTCTAGCTATACCAATGCAAGGGAATTTTGGTTGGTTTCCAGCTTCAAGTCAGTCCTGAGAGTTAAGAGTTTATGAAACAAAAGCTCCCTAAGGGCTCTTTGGACCTTTCCAGGTGTGTGTTGAGTATACATGAGAGAGTGAGGTTGTTTTTTTGGTGGGCAAGGGAATATGACCAAACCTCACTATCATATACTGTTTCAAAACACTTCTGTGCCAAAGTCTAGCAGGAATATAATAAACTTTTATTTTTAATGTCCATTTCAAATCAATCCACCCAAACTCCACTCAGTTTTATTCCTGGAGACTCGGGCAGTCTGGCCCTCTCTCTTCCTGAAGTGACATTTCTGGGCTCAAAATCCATGCCTCCACTGCGTAAGTACGAGAGGAGCAGTCCACTTTAATCCCCAAGGGCACTCTCATTCTCATAGCCTCAGCTCAGTCAGTCCAGCTTCTTTAGTCTTGGAGTATCTAGGCTAAATCTTTAAACTTAATATGTAAAGGCCTGCCATCAAGATCAATTTCCATGTACACAATTTAAGCCTAAGTGTAGTGGGGTGGGGAGGGATAGGTAGACAGGAGTAGGCCATCTCCTATAGCCTAGGTGGAACACAAAAACCACATGTCATTTTCAGTATACAACTTCAGCTTCTCCGTAAGATAAAGTTCTAACCCATACCCCAACTCTCCTATTTCCTGTTGAAAAAAACTCCCTACTAACCACTACAACTTTAAAGAAACCAGAGTAGTACAACATGTCATTTTAATTTGTACTCCTCAAATACTCATACTATACTCTATCACCTGGGGTATAAGGCAATGGGTCAAGGAGATAGGAAAAGCCATGAAATACATAATCTAACATCTTTTAAACTTTCCATTTTTAAACAAAGATTTGTAATTTAGGAATATAAAGCATGATTTTAAAAAGATACATTAGTTTTTATAAAAATAAAACGAAGCTTCAGAAAAACTTTGCCTTTCTGTCTATGCCCTTGGATCCTTCCCATCAGAGGTACACATTTCCTTCTCCTCTGCTGTCAGGAACACTGATGGAAAAGTGTTTTAGAAGCACTGTACTAGAGTGGCCAAATCACAAATAAGGAATCCTCCATTCACCCACAATTCAAACTCTAGAACCCAAATCCTCCCAATGCCTCAGAAAAAGGCAGCCTTCCAAAATTAAGCCCATCTTGAACAGTCACTTTTGAAGTGGTATCTTAATCTGGAAAAACTTCCCAACATCCTAAGTCCAGATAATTCCTGGGAGGGGCAAACACTAACTAGGAAAAATAACAGAACTACAGAAAACCAAGCAAGAGAAAATACTTCCTTATCTCCAAAGCATCAACTGTCGAAAGACACTGAAGTAAAAGAAGGGAACGATACAGGAATATCTTAAGGGGCTAATGGGTATTTTTTCCATTCCCTTTTCAAACCTGAGGTACCCATCTAGCAAATCACTGGGTAACAGGCATAACTTTTAAGAACAGAAGGTTCAGTTACGGAAAAGGCTTAAGCTAATAAGTTTGTGTGGAAGAGTTGAGAGTAAAGGTGGAATAAACAGGATATAAGTAGAACATTTTAAAGTCAAACCAAAAGAGACAATTTACTGCAAAGGCAAAAAAAAAAAAAAAAAAAAAAAAAAAAAAAAAATAGCATACTTGGTCACTCTCTGCAGTGAGGCTAGGCTGCCTATATCTAGGAATGGCAGAAATGACTGACTGGATTCTCAACCTGGGTGGTAGGGAGGAATTCAGCTCCAGTGTGCCCCTACCTGATCTCATTCTTTCCAGAGTTTAGGCTAAAAATAACTTCTAGTCCAGAGGCCTTATCTTGGATATGAGGTTGAAGGAACTGGAAATGCAGGAACCATAATACTCTGTAGTAGCCATAATAATCTCAATGATAGTATTAGAGACCTAGAAAATAATGGGTACTGATTTCACTACCCCTTACCAGTTATTAGAAAGATCTTCAGACTACAGAGTTCTCTTGCTTTCCTTCCAACATCAACACCCCCTACTTATCCCCAAACAGTGACAATACCAGTATCACGTGGGCAGCAGGGCAGAGAAACATGAATCTCTCTCTCCCACCATGGCAGCCCCTGGGAAAGGTGGTCACACTCCACAGAACAAAATTACTCCAAAGGGCTGGGAACAAATACAAGGAAAGCTGAATACTTTGGTTTCTAATTAACCCAGGGTGGTGATCTCACTGTCCACATTAACTGTATAAACAAAGGGCTAATGTATGCTAGCTGGACTGGGAGGGAATTAGAATTTCCACAGTCAAGGAGATGTCTGACCAAACCGCTCCCACACATCCTTAGCTTATACCCGCAAATGCAAAACTGATAATCCAATTATTTCTGAAAAGCCATCAAGGGACTAAGAACAATGTTCCAGGATAGCAGTCTCCACAGAGCCTGAGTCATCAACTAGCTGATCACTAATGACTTTATCAGATCTGAGCCACTTGGCCTTTAGGAACCAGATAGATGTGGGAATTAAGCCTTGGAAGATACTTCCCTAACAGCTCTGAACACTATCTCTTTTGCCTTTCACCATGACATGACACTCCAAACTTTTTTGTCCTTTCCCCCACTGCTTATGTAAGAGGCAAAGGAAAGATCTAAATGGAAAAATGAAGCAACATAAGCATGGAGAATCGGGGATTTCTACAAATAATTTCCTTTACCAACCAATCAACAGGCAGGAAACTGAGGCTATTTCCCCTCCCCCCACCTTCATAAAACCACCATACTGAAAAATTAATAGTTCTTTGGCTATGCTGGGGTTTGATTAAAAAGGCCACCCTCCACCCTTCATTTATAGCACAGCATTGGTTCCTAGTGTCCAGAAAGACATGCACGGAAAGAACGCCAGAGTTAGCTAAAGAAATACCACAGTTTATTGAAGACTACAAATATTTTTGTTACAAGTTGAAACTACATGCCTTCCAGAAATCAAAAGCAACAGCAGGTGTGTGCATTGATGCTTCGAAGGTGCTGCACCGCTTGAACTTGAAATGGGTAAGACAGGGTCAGACACATGGGGGAGAGGGAAATGGGGGAGGGGCAAGTTCAAAAGCCCAGAAGGTATCCACCAACTCATTTCCCCAAGCCACGCAGGCCATGGCCTCAGCTCAGCAGGCTCTCCTCAGTGGTCTGGTTTCTGAAACAAGACTTCAGTGCAAATTTATACACACACACAAAACATAGCCCCCAGCCTTGGGCCAAATTAGCTCTCAGCCGTCCAGAAATGCTTGTAAGGGGGTGGATATTTTCTTCCTAAAAGGAATCAAATACATAAAAATAAATGAATGGAATGACAAAAGCCCTTTGTGGGGTTGGGAACTGGGGGTTCTCAAGGGCTGATATAATACGTTTCTGAATTCTGAAGGGAGGCAAGAAGCTGGGATTTCTAGAATCAGGTATGCCAATTCTCTTATATTATCAATCACCTACCTCTTAAAATTTGTAAACCTGGTCCAACTAAGACTTCAACCTAATGTCCTCAGAACGGGGCCACCACTCCAAGTCAAAAAGCTTACAATCCTCCCCACCAAGATTTAGGGTGGACCTTGCTCGATAAGAGGGGTGGCCACAAGGAGTCTATGTATTAAATCTCAATGGAGCTTCTCAGGATTTGTTTAACTGATGACCCATAAAGCACAGTTCAAAGCTCCACCTGGCTATCAGTTCCTAGTGCTTACTGCCTTCTGTGCTCTTCCCAAGTATTGAAAACTGTGGGCAACTGACCCACCCAGAGCCCACATAAGGGTGAAGAACACATGCTGCTCTATCCAAATCACCATGAAACTGTAACTGAGCTGATAGCTTTGAAGGACAACCCCCATCCCCAATCCCAAGCAATCACAGAAACCTGCTCCTCCCCTATTCATCTACAAGTCACTGAAAAAGTACAATTATACTATTCAAAGATTTCTTCTCGCTCCCTGTCCTCCAGAAGAGCACAGATGTCAGGTATGGAAGCAAGGGAGAGGCTGAGTATCTTTTAGGTAAGTACCCATCCAGAGGATTCCTACAATTCCCTCCTGCCATCACGTATGTAAACGGACTTTGCAAAGAGACCAGCCATACAAATGAAGGAACCTAAAGGCCCAACTCTCCCAGTACAGTTCCCACTTTATTGAGTAATAGTCACGCCTACTCCTTTTCCTCCACGGTTTAGTTCTTCTAGCTAGGGAATAAAAAAGGACACATAAAAGTAGTGCTACAAAGTGATTTAAGCCAAACTTATCGTAGTCTGCTAGCTATGAACCCACTTAATGCTACTACTCAGTGAATATACCCCCTTTTGTATTATCAGTGCCATACATATTATCAACACTTGCCTCCACTGACATTTCAGCAAAATCTTGGGGCTCCTTGCCCTACTTCCACCCACACTTTTGGCCAACCAACATATTCTAAAAGCCAACACATACTCTTGGGCATTCCCGTCACAAAGACTGGACACATGTCCTAGTATCAAGCTCCTCTGCTGGTGCTGCTCCCACAGATACCCACGTCAGCCAAGTATTAACAATCATACCTGGGGCAGCGGTACACCCTCACCAACCCCATTTTCTTAAGCACCAAGTCTTCCTCCCTGAAATTTACCTAGTAACACCCCACAGATACCACTGAGCCAGGGACAAGGTCAGCTTACCAGTGTTGTATCCATGAGACCCATATCCACTCGGCTGTTGGAAAGGGGTGGCCGATGCATTCACACTGACATTCACACCATGCTGCTTGGAAGAGGTAGGAGCCACCTAAAGAGCAAAAAGGCCAGACTTGCAGTGACGTGGCAGCAGGATACCATCTGTCCCACTTGTCCTGCTCCAGGTACTGGACATTCAGATGGCTACCTATCCTGATGCAGGTTGACCACAGCTTGCTTAGTGCAATTAGTTCCTTACTAATCGTTCTAGAATCTACTAATGAAGTCAAGAAATGGTAGTTTGGAGGAAGAAAAAGGGACAATGGCAGCAGGGAATGAATGAATCTGAGTGAAGCAAAGCTGTATGGTATCATATTCTCCCTTTGGCAAATTCTAAGACTAGGGAATCCCTATCCTAATTCCACCAATTCCAGCCCCATTCCCCCATCACCCTGCACCAGGCCAAAAACAGGCCAGAGGTGGAAACTGTTCCTCCTCATCCATTATTGAAGTCATTGATCCTTAAAAGCAGCTAGAATAGTGTCCAGGGCTAGGATCCTTCACCACAAGGAGTGACCAAAGCCAGGTACTCACAGGGAACACAGCAGGCCCATACTGGAAGGTGCTGGGGAGGCCCGGGACCCCTGTATAGTATGGCAGGCTGGTGTAACTGTAGCCAGGAGGCAGCGCCGGGTTCAGGAATGTCTGCTGCGTGGTATGGTGAGTCTGCGTCTGGTTCTGTTGGGGTTGGGCCAAGGTTGTGGCCGGGGCTGGGGAGGAGGCATCCCCACGGCCGAACTTTGTGAGGTCACCTGTGACAGGAGAGGCTAAATGTACCTGCCTCTTTCACCCCAATACCAATGCAGAATTACCTCTTCTGGTTTCACATGATTCCAGGAGATCCTGTTCAAAGACTATTAAAGTTCAATTCCTTGAATTACATTTCTGAGTGGCTCCAATTAGTGTTGCTCAGCATATACTGAGCACAGTTGCTGTAAGCCAAGGACTAGTGTTGAATAACTGTGCAATGCTATGGCAGGGACAGGCTCTTGGAATAAGGCACCTGTACAATTTCTCTGCCCACTTGTGTTCTCTTTCATCTTCCCCCTTCTTCCCTCCCCTCTTCTCCTCCATGGGGAATACCCCATGCTGGACTTGAAAGACAATGATGGATCAGGGAAAATGATAAGTCAATGAGGACAATGATAGGTCAGGTAAAAGAAGGCCCCCAGACATAGCAAGGCAGTGAGATTGCCACTGTGAGTAGCATAAAGGGGCAGAGATGAGCAGAGAAGACCACATCGACCACTGTACTTCCTGGAAAAAGCTAGCAAATGGCTTGAAACTAAGTCAAGATATCACTTTTTTGGGAGATGAGGTCTTGCTATGTTGCCCAGGCTGGTCTTGAACTCCTGGGCTCAAGCAATTCTCCCACCTTGGCCTCCCAAGTAGCCGAGACTACAGGTATGTGCTACCATGCCTGTCTAAGATATCATCTAGAAATCACAGGGAGACAACAGAAAGTGGGATGAATAGGAAAAGCCACGACATGCCCAACTTTAGCAGGATTTTGAATCTACCAATCTTGATTTATCACATTCCTTCTTGCTACCAATCAGGTTTCTGCCATCAATCCCAACACTATCTCCCTTTTTATTTATTTAGTCCCATCCCAATCCTACCAGAATAAGGGTTGCTGGCCAGGCTACCATCCCTCCCAGTCAGCGGAGTAGTGGGTGTGGGAAATGGGATGCTGTAGTAATCCTAGAAAAGAGGGAAAAAAAGAGCAGAGATTCAATGTCACTCATTCCCCAGCATGAGTATTATTTCCACAGAGGAAAAAACAGAAGAATGTGAGAGTTGTGCAATTTATCCAGTCACTAATTAAGCTGGCTAGAGTTAGCACAAACTCCACATTACTCTTGTATACACTGTCCCCCTTGCCTGGCCATGAGCACAGTCAGGCAAGGTCTAAGGGTATGCCCACTTGAGAATATGTCAAAGTCCACAAGGACCAATATTTTCAGCACTTTAGGTGTCATCCCTATCAGTTTATACCAAGCTTATTCTACTGAGAAAACAGATCATTCTGTAATTTAAAGTGACTGGGACAAACAAAAAGCACCCTGAGTGCTCCAGAGTACTTTACTGGGCTATAGATTAGGTTAAATGGTATTTACTAAGATGCCACAACTCTGATTTAAAAAAAGAAGAAAAAAGGCTGGGTGTGGCGGCTCACGCCTGTAAGCTCAGCACTTAGGGAGGCAGAGGCAGGTGGATCACAAGGTCAGGAACTCAAGACCAGCCTGGCAAAGATGGCGAAACCCCATCTCTACTAAAAATACAAACAAAAAATCAGCCAGGGGTGGTGGCGGGCACCTTTAATCCCAGCTACTCGGGAGGCTGAGGCAGACAATTGCTTTGACCCAGGTGGCAGAGGTTGCAATGAGCCGAGATGACGCCACTGCACTCCAGCTTGAGAGACAGAGTGAGACTCTGTCTTAAAAAAAAAAAAAAAAGTTATCTTCTGTTGGAAACCCTCCTCCAAATCCCTATATTCTAATATGCCTTAGATCAGAGTGTATGGAGGGCTGGGATGGGAAAGAGCTATGTCTGTGACTGAGGTAATTCTCCCAACACTAATTTTAAGACTACTTTATTTTCCAAAGCTCTATCCCACATACTCACCAATGGAAATCTTGTCTGAAGCATCTGTAAGTCATCATAACCATATACTTGTGGCTGAAAGATACAGATATATAGCAATAACAGGAACTGGTCATGATGTTAGCAAACTAAGGAGCCAAGAGACAAGCTAATTCAACAGAATATTCATCCTCATTCTGGGTTAGAACACGACACAGATTATTTCCTTCAATTTTATTTAAGTAAAAAGCAGTAAAGTACAAAGAGATTAAAAGATTCATGAAAGGTCTTGAAGCTTTCCTTGAGCTAAATACTACTGATTCTAGTAGGCTGGCTTCTTGATACCAATAGAGTAGACACAAAATATACACGAACAACCAGTTTTACTCTCTATTCTACAAGTCTCTGTCTCTTATACTCTTCAAAATCTGGCTTAAAAATAATCTCCTCCAGAAAGAATATTTTACTTTTCTCCAATTTCAGGGTTTTAAGGTAGTGACTACACATTAAAAATGTGTAACTGTGTTATTTGGATGTGTCAGCAGTATGATATTTATCTAGACTTTGTCTCTGAGGGCAGGAACAGGTATCTTTTAAAACTTTTTCATATACCCTTCATCTTAATAGCTAAGAAATACTTGAAGGTCACAGAAGATACACTAGGGCAAAAAGCTACTACTAATATCAGCCACCCACTTATTCTCAAAGTCCCAGATTGAGTCAGGAAACTTTCCTCTAACCAGGCCAGACCAGCAAACACACTCAAGAGTTACGGATTTAATCAAATCAGAGAAAATAATTCTTGGGGCCAGGAGTAGTGGCTCAGGCCTATATATAACCCCAGTTCTTTGAGAGGCTGAGGCAGGAGGACCCCCTGAGCCCGGGATTTTGAGACCAGCCTAGGCAACATAGGAAGACCCTGTCTCTAAAAAAAATTTTTCAAACTTAGCCAGGCATGGGGATGCACATCTGTAGTCTTAGCTACTTGGGGAGTCTGAGGTGAGAGGACTGCTTGAGCCCAGGAGTTCAAGACTGCAGTGAGCTAGCTATGATTGTTTCACTGCACTCTGGCCTGGGTAAAAGAGCAAGATCTGTCTCAAAAAATAAAATAATAGTCATAATTATCTAAGACACTAAAAAGGATTCCAGATGAACATTCTGGCCTTTGGCTTCTGAGGCCCAGAAGTTGTGTTTCAAACAGGGCAGATATTCTCATCACACATATACATACATATTGTACACACACACACATGCATACATGTGTGCACCATAAACCAGAGCAGACACACAATAGATGGGTTGGCCTCAGTTTAGTCCATTAGTACTTTTTCCAAAACTGCAAAGATTAAAAACCAGTTTGATTACATGTGGCAATTCCTCATTTATTTTATATTTTAATTACAGTTGACCCTTAACACAGGTTTGAACTGCATGCTGTTTATACCTGAATCTTTTCCAACCAGACACACAGATCAAAAATACAGTCACATTTATAGAATGCAAAACCCATATACATGGATTCCACAGAGCCAACTGCAGGGCTTGAGTATGTGCAAGTTTTGGTATTCACAGGGGTCCATCTGAAGCCAGAGCTATAAAAAGAGCAGCCACAGCATCCTCACCTTTTGAAGAAGATCCTTTAGTCCCACTTACCGGGTAGGCATGTAACAGCCCTGGAGCCATAATATACGGATTAGGCAACAACGGCGGGACCCCAGGAGGGAGGTTGGGAGGAGCTTTTCCTAAAAGAGAAATTATATTTTTATCCCATCACACAATTACCCCCTCCATCCCAGAGGAATGCCATCTGCTTACGCTAGGCTACCTGAAGTCGTAGCAACTGAGCTTCGAGTCGAGGCTGTGACAGTGGAGTTGCTGCCTAGGCTGAGGCCCAGGCTACTGCCACTATTGAGACTGGAGGAGACACTGACCACTGGGGGAGGTGCAGAGACTGTGCTGGATGTGGTGGAAAAAGTGCTGGAGGAAGAATGGAGATTCGCCTCACTCTCCACACTTGTGTGCTTCAAAAGGGGGAGCAGTGGAAGAGAGAAGAAAAGAGATCAGCGTCATAGGTCAGGAAAAATAAGATAAGACAATCCCTCCTGCTGAATATATTATTATGTCAACTTCCTAATTAAAGAGACCAAGTAGGCAAGGTACCAAAGTACACCCTGCTAAAGTAGTTAGAAATAATCTCCAGCTACATATTCCTCAAGACTCATCTGGCAAGAATGGTAACACACTCACTGCACATCATCATCCTGTTCAGAAAGACAATAACGCAAATGGAGACAGATTCCCCAGAGACTAACATTGGTTCATAAAGGAACAGAGAGAGTTGAGATGTAAAAAATACATCACAGCTTTCTCTCCCCAACTTTTCTTTACTAGTTGAGACCAGTTTGTGGACTAGGAGCAAGCAAAAATTCTGATTTTACTTTTTTTTTTTTTTGAGACAGGGTCCCATCTGTTGCCCAGGCTGGGGTGCAGTGGTGCAATATTGGCTCACCACAACCTTGGCTTCCTGAGCTCAAACAATCCTCCCACTTTAGCCACCCGAGTAGCTAGGACTCTATGAGTGTACCACCATGCTTGGCCAACCTTCAAAAAATTTTTGTGGGGATGAGGTCTCACTATATTGCTCAGGTTGGTCTCAAACTCCTGGGCTCAAGCAATCCTCCTGCCTTGGCCTCCCAATGTGTTGGGATTACAGAGGTGAGCCACTGCACCTGGCCACAATTCTGACTTTAAACCTGAAACTCTGTATTTGAACAGAGACTCCTAAAGGAACCTTAGCCCTCATACCTCCCCAGGCTTCTGGCAAATCTGACACTTTTGTCCAAAATGGGTCCTTCCCTTTACAGGCTCAGCTTAATTCTATTAATAGTTGTTACAAATCGAAACAACAAAATTGATCTTGGACCAAAAGCTCTCACCTGGCATCTACCTTCACAAAAATGTCCAGCCTTGCACTGATTCTTTTCAGAACTCATGTTTGGCATACCCAAGACCAAGAAAAGAGAACAGCTCTACCAGTTAGAAAGGTATGTTCTTCCAGAATTTATTAAAGTATACAAAGCCCAACTATATATTCAGTAGGGGAAAAAAGTCAGAAAGTCACTTTCAGGGCTTTTAGGAATGGCCCAGAGCTCAATGTTTAGGGATTGTTCTGCCTCTCTTGGCTTCCTAACATCCCTTTACTCGTTTTCCTGCAACCTCAAATCAATTATTTTGCCATCTCATGAAGAAATTTTCAATAATTCTCTCTTGGGACAATCTTAGGGTTGGAAAGTTCTAAGTGTAAGAAAACCACACATCCCTCTCTGCATCACACTTACCAAAAGAGTGGATGTCGAAGTGCGCCCAGAAGATGTTGATGATGAAAGGGTATTCTGCTGTGTAGATAACGTGCTGTCAGAATAAAAGAGGTTGCCATCAGCCACAGTGCTATACTTACCTGACCCAGAGCTTCAGTCAAGAACATAACAAGGAAATAAGATATAATATGAGACACCAAGGAGGTCTGAGATCATATATATGTTAAGCACAATGCCCAGCCAGGGGTAGTCAGCAGTTAAAGCAAAAGTAGACGTTGAAAGGGGAAAATTAAAACAAGCCTCCTCTGTCTTCACTTCCCACAGTTCTCAGGTCACCCACTTACCACAAAAGCAGGGCTAATGTGGTCTCTGCCAGGTCAAGGGAATAAGAAAGAACCAGAGAGCTCTGTTAACTGCTATTCACCAACCCCAACCTCCATCCTCACCCCAAATCACCTGCTGTGTTGTGTGGTGGTAGTATTTGGAATCTCCTCACTGTGGCTCAAGCCACCCAAGGAGGATGAATGCTGATTGGTTGTCGTCAGTAAGGAAGCTGCAGATACCGTTTCATTGAGAGGGGGGATGCTAGAAGTGGAAGGTGAATCAGATTTCACTGCAGAGCCGGTAGCACCTAGAAACATAGAAAGAAGGAAGTCCACTTATCAGAAAAAAGGGAATGTCTATAAGAGATGACTACAGTCCAAGGCTGTTCCAAAAACAAGAGAATGAGTTATTTAACAGTGGACTGTATTACGTCGAATCTTTTTTCTTTAATGCTGAGAATTACACAGCATGGGTCTCATTTGTCCAATGAAGGGAACTAATGGATTATCACCATTTTAAGATAGAAAACCAGGAACGTAAGAGGGGAAAAGCCTGAAGAACACTCACCTTCAACAGATTGTGTGGTCTGTAACTGCGTGGCCTGCACAGAACTGAAGCCATTCTGGTAAAAAAAAAAACAGAAGAGCAAGAAACAGACAAACTCATGTGAATGAGGCAAGTCAGCACTGATTCAGCTTTATTTTGGTCAACAAATCTTTAGGAGAAACTCTATATAAATTAACCAAAAGGATTAATATTAATACAATGCAGACTGTCCAAAAAACCAAAATAGCAACAAAAATTAAACAACAAAACTGAGATATACCAACACTGTGTGACCAAAAGCAAAAGAAGGAAACCCTACAAATTGCTGAAGACACCCCAAACCTAAAACAGTTAGAGGAAAGGCCCAAAGTCCACATTCAGTGATTTTTGGGGAAGGATGAGTACAACAGTTCAGTCATACCACCTATTCCACTGGCATCATCTGACAGTCACTCAACATCACCTCTGGCATATGCTGTCTCCCTCACCATGCCAGGACATAGCAAGGTGAGGTCTACTGACATGCACCCAGAAATCTGGTAATCACATCTTCCCAGAAGACAGGACAGGCACTTGAGACTGATTCTACTAGTGACAATGAATTTTTTGTACAAAGAGAATGTTTTCCTGACTCATCAGTCTCCAGGTTTGCTGATAAGAACTTTTAATTCACTAATCACAGATGTGTGCCTTTTTCAAATTCTCAATCACTACTTCCAAAGTTTCTTTGCACCATTTGCTGAAAAGTAAAACACTAACATTTAAGGAATTTTTGCCCACAATTCTCCTAACCAATTCCCAGGGGTTCATGAAGCCACTACCTTTGCCTGAGTCAGGTCCTTTTGGGGTGATGAAGAGATGGAGCTGGGGTACCGCCGAGTCTGTGTGGATCTCTGTTCATAAAGAGGGCCCTGAGCATTATTTTGGGAGGTATAGGTTGTCGACTGAATTGGGCCGCTCTGATAACCAGACTCCTGACTCTGGTTAGATGAAATTGTAGAGGAAGATTCACTGTAAATAATGAAGAAAAAAATCTCAGAGAAACAAAATAGAGCAGATCTACTGATACTAAGGAAATTGTGGAGATCTACTAGTGGAACAACTTGATTTGAATCAAGAAATTTTTCAGCAACAAGTAAAAGAATCTATCAAAATTTTCTCCTGATAACACTAGGAATCCCTACCTTCTATAGTGCCAGAGATCTAAATTAAGAATTAATCTTAAAAACACCTAGGCCGGGCACGGTGGCTCACGCCTGTAATCCCAGCACTTTAGGAGGCCGAGGCGGGCAGATGACGAGGTCAGGAGATCGAGACCATCCCAGCTAACACAGTGAAACCCCGTCTCTATTAAAAATACAAAAAAATTAGCCGGGCGTGGTGGCGGGCACCTGTAGTCCCAGCTACTTGGGAGTCTGAGGCAGGAGACTGGCAGGAACCCAGGAGGCGGAGCTTGCAGAGAGCCAAGATAGTGCCACTGCAGTCCAGCCTGGGTGACAGCACAAGACTCCGTTTTAAAAAAACAAACAAAAAATAAATAAAAAAAAATCTTAAAAACATCTTCAAGTCTTCAAGGAAGAAAAAAGTCCCTTGGCTCCCCCCTACATTCTGCTGTTTTGTTTTGTTTTTTTATTTTTGAGACGGAGTCTTGCTCAGTCGCCCAGGTTGGAGTGTGGTGGCGCGATCTCGGCTCACTGCAAGCTCCGCCTCCCGGGTTCTCGCCCTTCTCCTGCCTCAGCCTCCTGAGTAGCTGGGACTACAGGCCCATTACGCCCAGCTAGTTTTTTGTATTTTTAGTAGAGACGGGGTTTCACCGTGTTAGCTAGGATGGTCTCGATCTCCTGACCTCGTGATCTGCCCGTCTCGGCCTCCCAAAGTGCAGGGATTACAGGCGTGAGCCACCGTGCCAGGCCCATTCTGCTGTTATAAGAAAAAGTGGATCCGGAAGCTGTGTCTCAAGCCTGTAATGCCAGAACTTTGGGAAGCCAAGGTGGGCGGATCACAAGGTCAGGAGATCAAGACCAGCCTGGCCAACATGGCAAAACCCCGTCTCTACTAAAAATACAAAGAACAGCCAGGCATAGTGGTGGGTGCCCATAATCCCAGCTATTCAGGAGGCTGAGGCAGGAGAATCGCTTGAGCCTGGGAGGCAGAGGTTGCAGTGATCTGAGATAGTGCCATTGCACTCCAGCCTGGGTGACAAGAGCAAGACTCTGTCTCAAAATAAAAAAGAAAAAGTGGCTAAATGTCAGTATACAGGATACATTACTCTTGGCCCCTTCTACACATTCATGGACCCTAAGCACAGGAAAAACCATCTTTTCTTCACACTCATTTTAGAGAATTCTGAATTCTAGGCTCCCTCAAGAACCATATAAGATTTGGGCCGGGAGTGGTGGCTCATGCCTGTAACCCCAGCACCTTTGGAGGCCAAGGTGGGCGGATCACCTCAGGTCAGGAGTTCAAGACTGGCCTGACTAACATGGTGAAACCCCGTCTCTACTAAAAATACAAAATTCGCCGGGCATGCTGGCTCATGCCTGTAATTCCAGCTACTAGGAAGGCTGAGGCAGGAGAATTGCTTAAACCTGGGAGACGGAGGTTGCAGTGAGCAGAGAATGCGCCAATGCACTCCAGCCTGGGCAACAAGAGCAAAACTCTGAGCCAGGCACGGTGGCTCATGACTGTAATCCCAGCACTTTGGGAGGCCGAGGCGGGCAGATCACCCGAGGTCAGGAGTTCAAGACCAGCCTGGCCAAGATGGTGAAACCCTGTCTCTACTAAGAATACAAAAATTAGCCAGGCGTGGTGGCACATGCCAGTAATCTCAGCTACTTAGGAAGTTGAGGCAGGAGAATTGCTTGAATCCGGGAGGCAGAGGTTGCAGTCAGCCGACATCACGCCATTGCACTCCAGCCTGGCAACAAAGCAAAACTCCATCTCAAAAAAAAAAAAAAAAAAAAAAAAAAAAAAAAAAAAAAAAAAAAACCAAAAACCAAAAAACATTGGGGGCATGGTTGCTCATGCCTGTAATCCCAGCATTTGTGGGGGGGGGGGGGGGGCCCGAGGTGGGTGGATCACTTGAGGTCATGAGTTCTAGACCAGCCTGGCCAACATGGTAAAACCGCATCTCTACTAAAAAATACAAAAATTTGCTGGTTATGGTGGTGGGCACCTGTAATCCCAGCTACTCAGGAGGCTGAGGCAGGAGAATCGTTTGAACCCGGGTGGCGGAGGTTGCAGTGAGCCGAAATCATGCCACTGCACTCCAGCCTAGGCAACAGAGTGACACTCTGTGTTTAAAAAAAAAATTCGTAGAGACAGGGACTCATTATATTGCCCAGGCTGGTCTTGAACTCCTGGCCTCAAGTAATCCTCCTGCCTTGGCCACCCAAAGTGCTGGGATTATAGGTGTGAGCCATCACATCCAGCCCCTAGGGGGCATATTTCTACCTGTTTAGTTACAGATAACCCTAATAATAATATTTTAAAGCACTCAAAATGCTATGATTGACTACTTTCCCCCTCAGTCATGCAGAGAGGCTTGGCCTCTCCAGAGTTCTAAAAACTACCCGCAGATTAAAAAAGTAGTAAAAGGTAAATAAGAGAGGTCTTATGGCTAATGTTTCCTCTACCTGGCCGTGCTGGTATACAGGCTACTTGGAGCCTGGCTTGAAGAGGCGCTCGTGGTGGGGGTGGACTCATAATCAGAAAGGACAGGCTCTGACCCAAACTGCAATGCCCCAAACTGCAGGTTTAGCCCTGAGATATCTGCTGAGCCAGGCATCTCCACAGCCAGAGCAGGAATCTATAGAGAAAGGTGAAGGAGAAGAGAAAGTAATGGCTTTAATACAACCTTACTAAAGACTAAAAAAAACCTTCCCCTTTAAATTTCCAAACTTACCTTTTTAATCTCAATTCTCAAGCCCACACCCCTTGCCATAAGATGTTATCTACCTAAAAGTTTAAGTACCTTAGAAGTCAAGGAGGCTTTTTTCTTCTGCTGTTTCAGTTTCTGCTGAGCCGGCTGAGGGCTAGAGGACTGGTTGTCTGAAGATCCAGGCGACATCTGTGGAGCCGACGTGGATTTGCTTGGCAGAGGAGAAGATGGAGGTGGAGGTGCAGCTGTGGAGGTAGCCACTGCAGGTGACTTCTCCTGAAGGAACACCTCCATCATGGTTGAAGACGGGGTAAAAGCCTGGCGCTTTGTAAAGGGGCTGTGCACTGTTGAATCACTTGGGTTCTTCAAATCTGCAAGAGGAAACCCAGAATATGAAGCCAGAGATGCTGATGAATCTCAAGGAAATGCTATTATCCTGCACTAGCACCATGAGTGAGGACTGTAAAAATCAGAAACGCATATAAGCAGGCCCTCTTTTGGGGCTTAATCTCATTTCTATAGGTGACAATCACTGGATTACTTTTTTTTTTTTTTTTTTGAGATGGAGTCTTGCTCTGTCACCCGGGCTGGAATGCAATATGCAATGGGGCAATCTCAGCTCACTGCAACATCCACCTCCTGGGTTCAAGCGATTCTCTTGTCTCAGAGTAGCTGGGACTACAGGTGCGTGCCACCATGCCTGGTTAATTTTTGTGTTTTTGGTAGACACGGGATTTCATCATGTTGGCCAGGCTGGTCTCAAACTCCTGACCTCAAGTGATCCATCCGCCTCGGCTTCTCAAAGTGCTGGGATTACAGGCATGAGCTGCCACACCTGGCCTACATCCATCCTTAAATAAAGCCTAATTAAATTAACACCATTACCCAGCCTGTGTAGACAGGAATGCACAAATTGTCCAAGTTTAAAGTACTGCAAGTTCTCATTTAACATCATCCATAGGTGCTTGGAAACTGGCTTTAAGCAAAAACAATGCATGGCATATCTTTGAATAACATTTTCCTTCAACATGATTTCATTATAATGTTGATGAGAAGAAAAAAAAAAAATGGCCAGGCGCAGTGGCTCATGCCTGCAATCCCACCACTTTGGGAGGCCAAGACCAGCAGATTGTTTGAGCCCAAGAGTTCGAGACACACCTGGGCAACATGGTGAAAACCCACCTCCAGAAAAAATAAAAAATTAGCCAGGCACGGTGGTATAAGCCTGAGGTCCCAGCTACTCAGGAGGCTCAGGTGGGAGGATTGCTTGAGCCCAGGAAGATGAGGCTGCAGTGAGCCAAGATAGTGCCACTGTACTCCGGCCTGGATGACAGAACGAGACTTTGTCTTATGTTTCACAAAAAGTTGCAGTTTCCAAGAACCTATCAATGACATTAAGTGAAGACTTACTGTATAAGGTCTTAAGATGGCGAAGTCTATGAACCTAAAGGCAATATGTTATTTTCAAACACTGAAGATAAATCTAAGGAGAATAATAATTAAAACCCCAATCAACAGAAGACTGCAAATACGTATATGGTTAAAATTTTTTTTTTTTTTTTTTTTTTTTTTTTTTTTTTTTTTTTTTTTTTGAGAAAAGCTAGCTACACACTAGCTCTGCAGCCCAGGCTAATGTACAGTGGTGCAAACACAGCTCACTGCAACCTCAACCTCCTGGGCTCAGGCAATTCTCCTGCCTCAGCCTCCCTAGGAGCTGGGACCACAGGTGCACACCACCACGCTCAGCTAATTGAAAACAATTTTTTAAGAAATGGAGTATTGATATGTTGCTCAGGCTGTTCTTGAACTCTTAGGCTCAGGCTGTCCTCCCACTTCAGCCTCCCAAAGTGCTAAGATTACAGGTGTAAGCTACCATGCCCAGCCTCTAAATCTGATGAGAAATATATAGCCTCAAATTTTATTATTCCCCAACTTTCTGAATTCACCTTATTTGATTGGGGGAAATACATGTAGGAAGGTAATCAACTAGCTGCCCCTTTTCTTCACTTCAGGACACATTCTCCACCCCCTCCCCCTGCTAGCCTCTTGACAATAATGCTCCAATGCTTTAAAGATTCAAGTCACTTTCCATCTTCTCACCATACTGCACCAGTGATGGGGATTGTGTCGTTGAGCCCATGTCCCAAGAGGAGGTGGTGGTGCTTCCAGACTGAGAATGCTGAGCTGCCAACTGAGCCAGGGCTTGGGCAGTCTTGAATTGCTCCAAGAACTGGGAGCCCGTAGTACTGCCGCCTTTAGCTTCACCGACATCACCAAATCCTTTCCCTAACATGCTCACCTGTAGATCAATAAAGAGATGAGAGAAACCTACAGCCAGTAACCTTGTTCAGCTACTCATAAAGACTTATCCAGACAGAGCGCCAGTATAGATCAAGCAAGTAAAGAATACTGTCATACTGGGTATACAGCGTAGTCCACTAGAGTATAGGACCTAGAGTCAGACTGTCTTAGATTGAAATCCTGGCTATGTAAGCTTGGAAAAATTATTTTTTAATCTCTCTTTGCCTCACTTTCCTCATCTGGAAATAGGAATAGAAGTAAAGCTGTATGAGGATTAAATAAATTAAAGCACTTAATACATGCATGGCACATAGTCATCACTCAAAAAAGAGAGCCATTAAAACTTTATATAAGTTTTATATCATCATTACCTCCTCATTCCTGCTTCTCAGGGATAAAATGCTGCTGACTGGAGAATTTTTTTTTTTTTTTTGAGACGGAGTCTCACTCTGTTGCCCAGGTTGGAGAGAAGTGGCGCTATCTCAGCTGACTGCAAGCTCCGCCTCCCGGGTTCACGCCATTCTCCTGCCTTAGCCTCCTGAGTAGCTGAGACTACAGGCACGGGCCACCACACCCGGCTAATTTTTTTGTATTTTTAGTAGGGACGGGGTTTCACTGTGTTAGCCAGGATGGTCTCCATCTCCTGACCTCGTGATCCACCAGCATCGACCTCCCAAAGTGCTGGGATTACAGGCATGAGCCACCGCACCCGGCCGAAAATTTTTAAATCAACCAATAAAATTAACATAAACATAATGTAAGATTTTACTTTAGCCATTAAGGTCCTTGCCCTTCTCATTAAAAAAACTCAAAAGAAACAACAACTAAGTGGAGCCTCATCTCGATGCTGCTAATAACTAGCACAGAGGCAAAAAGGAAAAGTTAAAGGGCATCCCAACTTCTACACTAGACAATCAAGTAACGAGTCAGTATGATTTGATTGTTTTCTCCATGTACATACAAGTTCTAAAGGGTAATCACTGTGCCGAATGCGGTGGCTCACGCCTGCAATCCCAGCACTTTGGGAGGCTGAGGTGGGCGGATCACCTCAGGTCAGGAGTTTGAAACCAGCCTGACCAACATGGTGAAACCCTGTCTCTACTAAAAATACAAAATTAGCCGAGCGTGGTGGCAGGCGCCTGCAACCCCAGCTACTCAGGAGGCTGAGGCGGGAGAATTGCTTGAACCCAGGAGGCGGAGGTTGGGTGAGCCGAGATCGCGCCACTGCACTCCAGCCTAGGCAACAAGAGTGAAACTCTGTCTCTAAATAAATAAATAACAATGTTTTTTAGAGAAAGGGTTTCATTCTGTCACCCAGGCTGCAGTACAGTGATGAGCTCATAGTTCACTCTAGTCTTGAACTCCTAGTCTCAAGCAATCCTCCCACTTTAGCCTCCAGAGTAGCTGAGACTACAAGAGCGTGCCACTGTCCCCAGTTGAAACGTCTTTTTGATATCAAAAGTCTGATTTCGTTGTATATTTTCACAATTCCAGACATTAAGAGGGCAATTAACAATTAAGAGACATAGATCACATAATCACATTTTCCAGTCATTTATCTTAAGGGTTGGTAGTTATTTCTTGATCTTCATTACACCTTCTTACAATCTTGGTGCTATTTTCTTTCCTCTTTTTCTACTTAATCCCAACACTTCTCTTCATTTCCGTTCTCCTCCCACCTCTTCTCACCTGTTACCTTTCAGCTGTGGCAGGACACTGACCACCAAATTACTAAGTTAACACACACAAAAAACATTTTAAGACAACAGTTAAAAACTGACCGAGGCCGGGCGTGGTGGCTCAAGCCTGTAATCCCAGCACTTTGGGAGGCCGAGACGGGCGGATCACGAGGTCAGGAGATCGAGACCATCCTGGCTAACTCGGTGAAACCCCGTCTCTACTAAAAATACAAAAAACTAGCCGGGCGAGGTGGCGGGCGCCTGTAGTCCCAGCTACTCGGGAGGCTGAGGCAGGAGAATGGCGTAAACCTGGGAGGCGGAGCTTGCAGTGAGCTGAGATCCGGCCACTGCACTCCAGCCTGGGCGACAGAGAGAGACTCCGTCTCAACAAAAAAAAAAAACAAACAAAAAAAAACTGACGGAGTTCTGAATTAGTAGCTAGCTTGGCAGTTTTCTAGTTAAACTAATTACTCTAACTGGAAAAATAAAATTATATGCACACACGGTCTGCTTACCTCTTACAACTTTAGTATCCCTCCATCAAAAAATAAACAGACAGGAGAGAAAAAGAGAAAAAAAGAAAAAGCAGTACTTCTTAGGACTCACTGACTATGAGAAAACTGATACTTGCAGCATCTTTGTGTAGTTTAAATGATTCCTTTGATGTAGTTAATAACCTTGAATGTTTTAAATGCTCTGAGTCAACAAGTAGTGTGCCATAAATGTTCTAAGTTATTTATAATACCACTACTGAAACCACACTTGTATAGCCACCTTTAGGGAGACGGAAAGGACTAGCGCTTTTATCCCCATTTACGTAGAAATGGAGACACAGCTAGTAAGTGGCAGAAATGGAAGACCACAGATTTCTAGAGGCCTTGTCTACAAATTCCTGGTTTAAGTAAATATAGAAGACAATTCTGCCCCATCAAGAAATGGGGAACTGCTACAATCTCCCATCAGAGTTTAATAAGGGCTGCAAAAGCATTAAAATGTATTGACAAGTTTATGTCATTGATTTTCTCTCAAGAGTAATGGCAAATGGTATTCATTCAGCACAATGAGTAGTTAATAAATGATGTTAACTTATTCTTGTAAGAATATTCAGTCTGTCCAGAAATAAGTCCTCTCTTAGAGCTATCCCCTATTACCCAACTCAAACATCTCTACATCCAAGTCTGCTTAAGAAAACAAAGAAGATGCTTCACCTACCAAAAACCTGACTATCTTTGGAAAGAACCGCGTATGTGTGCTAGGATTAGCAGGAAGGTTTGATTAGGACAAACCATGTTTCCTACTCACCATACTGTGATGAGAAAATGTGTTCCCTGAAGCAGGCTGTGATATGGCAGCCTGCTTCGAATTACTGAACACCAGAGGCTGGGCCAGAGAAGGAGCCTGAGACGGATCCAGATTAGATGAATCATTCTCCATTGTAGATGGTGTCTTCCCCAGCAGAACAGCAAGGTCAATTCTAGCGGGGAAGGGAAGGGATCTTGATGAATAACGACTGAACATGCTAACATTCCCCAACACTCAAATCAGATTAGATCAAAATGAAGCCACTTGCTAGGGCTTCTTCTAGCCCTTTTAGGGCTCAAACGCAAAGCCTTGAAATGCTTAATTTCCCAAAATAACTGATGCATAAGAACTACTATAGTATATAGCTGAATTTCACTGATGTTGCCAATAATCATGATTAATTTTTTAAGTTATTAATTTAATGAAATATCAAATGTTAGTTTTTTTTTTTTTTGAGACAGAGTCTCCCTCTGTCACCCAGGCTGGAGTGCAGGGGATGGAGTGCAGTGGCTGGAGTGCAGTGGCACTCGGCTCACTGAAAGCTCCGCCTCCCAGGTTCACGCCATTCTCTGGCCTCAGCCTATAGCTGGGACTACAGACACCCGCCACCATGCCTGGCTAATTTTTTATTTTATTTTATTTTTAGTAGAGATGGGGGTTTCACTGCATTAGCCAGGATGGTCTCAATCTCCTGACCTCGTGATCCGCCCACCTTGGCCTCCCAAAGTGCTGGGATTACAGGTATGAGCCACCGCGTCTGGCCTCAAATGCTAGTTTTAACGCGGCAGCTCAATAACTGAGCCAAAACTTAGAAGTACTTATCCATGATTTTTATACTGAATACCTGTCATTACCAATTCCTAAAATAGAAAATCATATACCAGAACACTGCAATATTCAAATGGCTTTAGAAAAGGGGAAGTTTGGAAGATATTTTTTCCTGCAATTTTCATAAAATTTCAAAAGTTACCTGCGGTATAATATATACTTGAGCGTTGCCTTGTTCCTGGCACAGAGCTCCTAAAACATTTAGAATTTCCTAAGTGATAGTGTCCTTTGTTATTCATAACACACTTCTTTCAACCACACCTGAATTTACGCTAATGAGGTAGCCCAGGGTGTGGCCCCAGATAGCTTCAGGATGAGGGCTGGTCCTAGAAAGACCAGATAAGGCTGGGCACGGTGGCTCACACCTGTAATCCCAGCACTTTGGGAGGCCGAGGCAGACGGATTAGTTGAAGTCAGGAGTTTCAGACTGGCCTGGCCAACATGGTAAAACCCTACTAAAAATACAAAAATTAGCCAGGTGTGGTGGTGGGTGCCTATTATCCCAGCTACTCAGGAGGCTGAGGCAGGAGAATCGCTTGAACCTGGGAGGCAAACGTTGCAGTGAGCCAAGAATGTGCCACTGCACTCCAGCCTGGGCAACAGAGTAAGACTGTCTCAAAAAGAGAAAGACCAAGTAAGAGGGTTGGAAATTTCAGAAGCCCCTCCCAATCCCACCAAATTCCAGGGGTATAGGGGAGGTGGCTATTAATTCCAATCACCAATGGCCACTGATTTAATCAATCATGCCTAGGTAATAAAACTCAACACAATAAGATTTGGAGAGCTTCAGGATACCTGCAGAAGACAAGGAAGGTGTGTGTGCCCCACCCACACACGCATTCATACCTTGCCCTGTGCATTTCTTCTACTTGGCTGTTTCTGAGTTGTACCTTTACAATAAACCAGTAATGGGCCAGGTGTGGTGGCTCACACCTGTAATCCCAGCACCTTGGGAGGCAGAGGTGGGTGGATCACCAGAGGTCAGGCTGGCCAATATGGTGAAACGCTGCCTCTACTAAAAATGAAAAATTAGCTGGGCATAGTGGTGCATGCCTGTAATCCCAGCTACTTGGGAGGCTGAGGCAGAAGAATGGCTTGAACCCAGGAGGTTAAGGTTGCAGTGAGCCAAGATCACGCCACTGCACTCCAGCCTGGGTGACAAAGCAAGACTCCATCTCAAAAACAAAAACAAAACAGTAATGGCAAGTAAAACTCCTGAGTTCAGAGTCATTCCAGTGAGTCATCAAACTTGATAAGGGAGTGATGGGAACCTCCAAATTTGTAGCTGGCTGGCAGAACCTCTGAAGCTGAGGCAGTCTTGTGGAACTGAGCCTTCAACTTGTGGGGTCTGTACTAACTCTGGGTAATCTCGAACTGAATTTTTGAGCTATCAGGCCCAGGTCTAGAAAAAATCCAAGAAGTTTCCAGGGAATTAAAAATATTCCCTGAAGAGTGTATCACCTACCACTGATCCCTAGAGATTCAAATTCTAAAAACGTTTATTAGCTGGATCCTGCTGATCCAAAGGAAAAAGCGACCATTATAGTCAGTGGGCTCAGAGAACAGGAGAAGAAACTACTGAACGGTTCTAAAAAATTCAGAAATAAATGAAAACATTTCCACTTTTGGCTCTTCCTTCCCTGACTTACTTCAAGACAAGTTACATACTCAGTGCTGGTGATATGAAAGGCTGATCTTTGTAATTAAAGTGCTATTTGTGGGGAGAATCAACTTTAAAATTGTAACATATAAACTTCCATTCAGTAGATTAACTAGTACTAAGTCTTAGAAGTCTCTCCATCAACTGGCCGGGCATGGTGGCTCACGCCTGTAATCCCAGCCACTTTGGGAGGCAGAGGTGGGCAGATTACCTGAGGTCAGGAGTTCGAGACCAGCCTGGTCAACATGGTGAAACACCATCTCTACTAAAAATACAAAAATTAGCCAGGCGTGGTGGCACATGTCTATAATCTCAGCTACTCGGGAGACTGAGGCAGGAGAATTGCTTGAGCCCAGGAGGCAGAGGAAGTCTCTCCATCAACTTAAGAGGAATGTAAGGTAATTTGGTTATTTATTATTACTGACACCATGGGAGTTTATTTTTATTTTTTTTTTTTTTTGAGACGGAGTCTGGCTCTGTCTCCCAGGCTGGAGTGCAGTGGCCGGATCTCAGCTCACTGCAAGCTCCGCCTCCCGGGTTTACGCCATTCTCCTGCCTCAGCCTCCGAGTAGCTGGGACCACAGGCGCCCGCCACCTCGCCCGGCTAGTTTTTTGTATTTTTAGTAGAGACGGGGTTTCACCGTGTTAGCCAGGATGGTCTCGATCTCCTGACCTCGTGATCCGCCCGTCTCAGCCTCCCAAAGTGCTGGGATTACAGGCTTGAGCCACCGCGCCCGGCACCATGGGAGTTTATAAAGGCCACTGCCACTCCTCCTTACAGTTAGCAGATACGTTTAAAGAAATAGTAATAAATTTTACTGCACACTTGCCTCTGACCAGCAGTGATTGTCACATTCTCCGCAGGCAGAGGCACTGAAGACACGTTAGAGGCAGTGAAGATCTTGGTCTCAGAAAGCTGGAAAACAGAGGGATTAGTCACTCTTGGTGTCAGGGATGCTACAGTCAGAAACTTGGCATAGGTAAGGGGAATTAAACATCAAGAAAAAGTGAAAGCCCTATAAAGAGAAAACTATCTACCCTGAGGAATCCTGAATGGATTGACTTTCAAGCCGTTCAATATATCCTCAATGGTTTTAGCCAAAGAAAGAGTAGAACCAAGGAACCCAATAAAATATAGTGGAGTCACATGATCATATGCATACTGAACTTACAGGGATGCTAGACATTAAAAAAAAAAAAAAAAAAGAAAGAAAGAAAATCCCTCTATATTTTCCCATTACAGTTCCCAATTCCCACGTCTACCCAAAGCACACTTGTATTCTACTACTCCCTTCACAGCCCCACCCCTCCCAAAGAAAGATCATAACCAAGATGAAGAAATAAATAAAAGAAGTTCATTTTTGGCTTTTGAGCAGTAAGGGCCCAAGTGCGGGTGAATTAAGGTTTTTTTCGGAGATCGTTTTAACTAGATGTTATTTTCACCTTAATATTTGACTTTGTGACATCTAGTCTTTCCACTATTAAGGCATCAAACTTAGGTAAGCAAATGCAGGGATTAACTTTTCCTACTATTCAAAAGTTGATTTGGGTTTCGGTTTTATTTCTTGATTAAAATCGCTAAAGCACAGAGAATCCACTCTCCCCTCAATACCCAACACCATGTATCATTCTCTGAAAGTTGCTTAAGCAGACAAGCCAAATCTCAGAAAGGAACATAATTTGCCCATTTTCACAAAGCAGTCTAGTTCGTTGATTATACAATAGAAAATAATCACCCTGTGATGCTGATGCCTCTGAAATTTAAAAAACCCAGAACTGGCAACCAAAACAGTCTTCACGTCATTTCCTCTTATCACAAAAGCTGTCTTGCCTAACTATGCGAAAGTATAGAAAAGTACACAGATTAAAAATGTTAAAACAAGAGTTGATCCACGATCAATGAAAACCACAATTCATAGCAAAAGCTTGACTGTGACCAGGAATCAGCAAAATTCTTATTCAGGTAGTATTCAAATGAATTCACAGAGCTTGTTTACGTGCCACCCATCTATGAGGTTTCCAAGTTGAGTCAAGCTGGCAGATAGCTTGACAGATATTTATCTCAATCACAATTATACAGTTGGGCTTCAAATAAATACAAGGGTTCCAGAGTCAACCAGATTACAAGTTTGAGGATTTGGTACCACAACACTAGCTTTGTATCCACTGCCAATCCATTACAGGACCTTAAAGGAAATACTTAAATGCACCAAGTAGTCATGTACCACCAACAGCTATTACTCAATGCACTACCTGTCTAATTCCACTTCTGGTGCCCTACCCAACCACCAATCTCTTCCTGGGATAAATCCGACAATCAGATATTGGACTTACACAAGTGCACTTGCCCTTTCCATAGTGTGGTTCCACAGAGTCCTGTTCATGCCCAGTCTCCTTCATATAACATATGTGAAATGTTCTGGCTCAGAACACTATTTTGGATGTAAAAGTTTTGGGTCAGAATCTTAAGGGTGAATTTTGAGGGGTAGAAACATACCCATTTTCTATCCCTAAACAACACTTAGGGATAGAAGGCATTAGTGAGGAATGACCTGGGAATACCTACATCTTCATTCCAGTCTTCAGTCCCCCACTCCTCTGTTGCAGTCCTCCATGCACCTGAGAATAAAGAAAAATACTGAAGTAACTTCACTATTAAATGCCAGTACAAAGCATGTGTAGAAAACATCAATGTATTAATTTTTTTGGCTGCCAAAAGTATGACTAAAATTTAGTAATCAGAAGAAGCCCAGGCACGGTGGCTCAAGTCTGTAATCCCAGTACTTTGGGAGGCCGAGGTGGGTGGATCACTTGAGGTCGGGAGTTCCAGACCAGCCTGACCAACATGGCGAAACCCTATTTCTACTAAAAATACAAAAATTAGCCAGGCGTCGTGGCGCATGCCTGTAATTCCAGCTACTCAGGAGGCTGAGGCAGAAGAATGGCTTGAACCTGGGAGGTAGAGGTTGCAGTGAGCCAAAATCGCGCCACTGCACTCCAGCCTGGGCAACAAGAGTGAAACTCTGTCTTAAAACAAACAAACAAAAACAAAACAAAACAAAACAAAACAAAAAGAAATTCTTGGGCTTCAAAGATAGGGAAAGACTCTTTAGAAAGGGATACCTCAGAGTACCAGGGTTTTAATAAGATTATGATTTCACAGCTACTTTCAGTTTTTGTTATAAAGCAGGGATTGGGGTTGGGGGCGGCAGACAGACAACCACCTAATGCTCGAAGCAGTATCTTTAAGGCCCTCAGGTCGATTTAGTGGTCAATTCAGTGAAATGGCAGCAACCAATTTAAACCGTAACATGCAAACTACACCTATTTATCTAGTATAAGACCAAAAAAACTGCAGGCAGTCTGAAGGATAGTGGCACTGATAGAGAAACACAAATGGTTACCACATAATAGTGAAAGAGCAGTGAAGAAGGGTGGGTTTGAAACCCGAACTGAGGGCACTGAAAACTATCTGCTATGAGAATTGGTTTAAAAATGCATACTCAGCAGAAGTCAAGTTTATAGATTTTATTGGTTTAACTATATAAGAAAAGCCCCATATAGAGCTGTGCTCTTCAAAAGATTATGAACAAGACTGAAAAATCAAGTATTAATGATATTGTCCTAACCTTACTCATATAGAACTCGAAATCTGACCTGCTGTGGTCATGGCACAGACAATCGGAGTATACACTCTCCTTGTGTTTGTTGGTAAACCAAAGCTGGGATACAGTTTCTACTGGAGAAATCCAAAAGCAATCAAGCCACCTTCCACATTCCTTTTTTGTGCTTCATGTATACATGTACTTTCAGAAAGAAAAAATGCCCTTTCTTAAAAAATAAGGGTGAGAATTTCTATGAGAACCAGGATTCTTCCCTTCAGCCAAAGGCACAGTAAAAACAAGAACCTGTCTAAAGAAGGGACAAGAGCACCCTTATTTTCTTGCTAGGATAATATATATTAAATAACTCTTCAATCCTTCCCTCCTACTGGAAAAAGCTTGTAAGAATGAAATGAAAAGTCTCACATTCAGATACTGCGCCACTGAAGAGAAGTATTCTAACACCACATTAGAAGTATTCTAATACAAAACCCATCTAAAATTCTTCCAAACATTGAATAATGCAAAACTCTTATTTCTTAAAGGAAAATACATTCATTGTAAAGACTTCCCAGGAAAATATTTAAATTGCACCAGGGAAATCCCAAACCACTTAATAATGACAATATTCACGAAACCAAAGTCCAGTATCAGTACAGACAAGTTACAAATCAGATTCTTTTCTCCTCCTTCATTGATACCACACTTTCTTCTCATTGACATCCATCTTATCCTGGCTCAATGGAATCCAAGATGAGTTAGCACTTATACACAATCCTAGAGTTAGATGTGATCTAACAGGTTATCTAATCTAGGCTCTTGATGCAAGAATTTTTTTCTGCACACTGATGACTTCAACTGGGATGGGAAGGAGGAATGCAGATACCTAATTGATATGTTCCTATTCAGGATACATGGTCATGGCTGAGGAGGAGAGATCTAAGGAAGCATTAAGGAACAGTAAAGATGGAAATGCTCTGAACAACAGACTAGGGTTTCCGTTCCATTAGCAGAAAGCAATCCGTGTAACTGTCAAATATTCATTAAATGAACAGAAAGAAAAGTGGACACAGAAAAATGAGAGGAAAAGGCAGAAAGAGAAAAAGTAGAAAGATAGAAAAATGACCTATCCGGCCGGGCGCGGTGGCTCAAGCCTGTAATCCCAGCACTTTGGGAGGCCGAGGCGGGCGGATCACAAGGTCAGGAGGTCGAGACCATCCTGGCTAACACAGTGAAACCCCGTCTCCACTTAAAAAATACAAAAAATTAGCCGGGCGAGATGGCGGCGCCTGTAGTCCCAGCTACTCAGGAGGCTGAGGCAGGAGAATGGCGTGGACCCGGGAGGCGGAGCTTGCAGTGAGCTGAGATCCGGCCACTGCACTCCAGCCTGGGCGACAGAGCGAGACTCCGTCTCAAAAAAAAAAAAAAAAAAAAAAAAAAAAAAAAAAAAAAAAGAAAAATGACCTATCCACAGATATTTCAGCTCATAAAAATCTACAAAAATGTCCGGGGCAGTTAGGCACCTGGATGTATCATACCAGGAGCAGTCTCAAATTTTCGGGGATAATTTGACCCCTCAACCTCAATGAAATTAAGTCCTGAAACAAAAAAGAAAAGAAAAAACCACCAGTGAAATTTTGCTTGTAAATGAGAATGTCTGCCCAAATACATAATTCCCATTGTACCTGTGGATATTTTAAGGGTAGGTTCGGATTTTTTTTTTTTATTTAAAGGGGAAATTGAAGTTTGCTATCAGGAAAACACAAAAAGAGACCATGCATGAAGGTATATTCATACCATGAAATTAACAATGGCCAGGTGTGGTGGCTCACACCTGCAATCACCAGCACTTTGGGAGGCCAAGGCAGGTGGATCACTTGAGGTCAGGAGTTTGAGACCAGCCTGGCCAACATGGTGAAACCCCATCTCTACTAAAAATACAAAAATTAGCCAGGCGTGGTGGCGTGCACCTGTAGTCCCAGCTACTCAGGAGGCTGAGACACGAGAACAGATTGAACTCGGGAGGCAGAGGCTGCAATGAGCCAAGATCGTACCACTGCACTCCAGCCTGAGTGACAGAACAAGACTGTCTCAAAAAAGAAAAACAGAAAAGAAAAAAAAAAAAAAAAGAAATGAACAACAATGGGAATTCATGAAGCTATAATCAACACTTTCACACTAACAAGATGATAGTGGCATCACATTCGGCCACAAATCAGATTTCCAATTCCAGCCTTCCACATCTGCTTCCTTTTCTATTCAGTAGAAATTAACACACACACTTTACCTTTCCCTGTTTACCCAACCAGATCCTTACTGAAGACAGCTAAGGCTAAGGACTGGGACCCCATGCCTGAATTTCCATTCACAACTAAAACCAAACTTTTCAACTTCCGCCATCTTACCTGCCAAAGATAAAAAGCCAAATACCCAGGAATAAGCTACAGCTCAAAAACAGTAACTTATTTGTTATAGACTGCGACCACTGCCTCTACAAAGCCATCAATAGATGAATGAAGAGCAGTTCTAATGCCTCCAGAGTATAGTAAGTTAAACTATAACAGGACATTCCACAACTAAACAATGCAGAAATTCAAAGATACCTATAATTCAACTTCAGCCTCCACCCATGAAATGTGTTAAAAATGAATTTATAAGATAGCAACTTGGCGAACAAAAAGCAGAAGACAACATTCAGAGTCTCAAGAATGATATATTGTAGGAAAAAGGTGAGAAGCTATTTGTGCCAAAGGCTCTCCTAAAGGCCCAGAGATCACATATCTGAGAAAGGTGACAAGGCAAATTTAAACAGGTAAGGAGTCAAAGAGCCTACTTCAGGCCCTACTCATCCCCCTTTGTAAGAGGAAAAAAAGCCTTAGACTCTCATGTGTTAGCTCAGCCAGAATAAGGCAGCTGTTCAAGAAAGTACACCAGAGTTTTCTTACTAAAATTAACTGCTCTTATTAAAAGTGGCACACGTATCTACCCCCAAACACGTCTTAGGTGTATACCAGAGCTTAACATATCCTTAAACATTTATATCCAGCCCAGACACAGGCACCACAATCAGTTAACAAAAAAGTAATCTTATTCCAATCCTGAATACTCCATCACACCAAGAAGGCTGTTCAACGGGGCACCAGAAAGACGAGAGAGATTTCGAAATCCTTTTGTTCAGATACTGACATGTCCCAAAAATAAAGGGAAAAAAAGGATATTGTTATCTCAGTAACAGAAAACAAATGCATAGTGTGGACTTTGATTCTGGACCTTGTTCATCTTTACAAGCAGTAGCTTGATTAATTAATTCTGGCTATCTTTTCAAAAGGCAACCCAACATAAACACTAGAAAATACACTTGGACCTAATAGCATGACATAGTATAATTGAAAGGGCATGGACTTTCAGGGTCAAACAACGCTGAGTTCAAATGCTAGCAAATTTATAACCTCTCTTTCAGCCTTAGTTTTGTCATCTGGAAAGTGATGATAAATAATGTCTATTTCATACAATATAAAGCAGCATTAAGTGAAATAGCATGCGTAATGTGCCCATATGCACGTTACATAAACAGTACACATAGTAATACAATTGCCAGCCCTTTCTCACCCTATCTCCATAACCAAATACTATTCCTCCACATTTTAATGTAACTATAACCACAAAAAAAACTACTTCCTTAGATTCCCAGAGACAAGAAATGAATGATAAATGGTCACTCACTCGTCCCATCATCTGGTTCAAAGTGGCCAGTGTTGTTCCACGTATTGCCGCTACTATTGCCATAGTTATCATCAGTATTGGCTGGCTCTGCATAATCAGCTGGGTTAAAGGTTCTGGAAAAAATAAAACTTAAAAAAGTCTTTGACCTCTAAGCAGCTTTGGCAAATATTAACTCAAAGAATCAAAATCTTGACTATATCCTTTCTAGTACAAATCTATCATGGCCCCATTCTATAATCTTGTGTGTTACCTACTTTTTCTCACTTGTCACTCCACCCAAAATTTCATGGTATAATCTGAATATATATCTAAGACAGTCTGAGAAAAGAACAGGTATATTGATTCAAATAAAGATATACAAAATATAGGTAATGATCCAGGTGGTAAAGGTTTATCCCTAAGAAATGAGTCCTAAGTCCCCACATCTTTTTGACCATATAGTCTAGAAATCATTCTGATCATTCTGGTTAAGGCTGCCTACAGCAATTTTTAAGGGAAAAAAAATTAAGACACTAGATCAATGGAACTTACCCCATTCCTTGAGCAGAAAACCTTCCTCCTCGCCTACCAGAGCCACCTAAAGAAAGAATGACAAAAAGAGAAGAGAGATGTATCTTAGAAGTTGATATAAAACTTCCTTGCCAGGCAGGCACAGCGGCTCATGGTGGTAATCCCAGCACTTTGAAAGGCTGAGGGCGGGTGGATTGCTTGCATCCAGAAGTTCGAGACCAGCCTAGGCAATAGAGCAAAACACTATCTCTACAAAAAGTACAAAAATTTGCCGAGTGTGGTAGCACACGCTTATAGTCCCAGCTCCTTGGGGTGCTGAGGCAGGAGGATCACTTGAGCCCGGGAAGCAGAGATTGTAATGAGCTGAGACCACACCACTGCAGTCCAGCCTGGGTGGCAGTGAAACCTTTCCTCAAAAATACAAAAAACTACCTTGCCAGCTGAGGCAGCTCAGAAATAAAAAGTGGTTGATACTATCAGATGTTCTTTCTTTCTGTCCCACGTTACACATCAGAAATAGAGTAGGACTACTAATAAGAGTAATAGAGGAGGACACGTCAGAGATTGTTCTTTTGCTGCTCAGACTACCACGTCCTCAAGCAAATACAATACTAGCAATAAAGACTAGAGGAAATGATATCTACCTTCTTTCTCACTCTCCCCTTCTGCAACCTCTAGTATACGCATGAGACCTCAATAATTAACTAGACTTCATGTTAATTTGCTTTTAAACAAAGAAGACCCTGGGGCCAAGTGCTGTGTCTCACACCTATAACCTCAGCACTTTGAGAGGCCAAGCAGGAAGATCTCTTGAAGCCAGGAGTCTGAGACCACCCTGGGCAAGACATTGAGACTCCATCTCTACAAAAGCATTTAAAAATCAGCGAGGTGGGCGTATCACTTGAGGTCAGGAGTTCGAGACCAGCCTGGCCAATGTGGTGAAACTGCATCTCTACTAAAAATACAAAAATTAGCTAGGCATAGTGGTGCACGCTTGTAATCCCAGCTACTTGGGAGACTGAAGCAGGAGAATCGCTTGAAGCCGGGAGGCAAAGGTTGCAGTGAGCTAAAAATGAGCCAGGTGGGCCAGGCATACTGGCTCACACCTGTAATCCCAGCACTTTGGTAGGCTGAGGCAAGTGGATCACTTGAGGTCAGGAGTTCAACACCAGCCTGGGCAACATGGTGAAACCTCATCTCTACTAAAGGTGGAGGCTGCAGTGAGCCAAGATGGAGTCACTGCACTCCAGCCTAGGCAACAGAGTGAGACTCTGTCTCAAAAAAAAAAAAAAAAAGTGGCTCATGCCTGTAATCCCAGCACTTTAAGAGGTCGACACGGCCGGATCACGAGGTCAGGAGATCGAGACCATCTTGATCGAGACCATCCTTGCTAACACGGTGAAACCCCGTCTCTTCTACAAATACAAAAATTAGCTTGGCGTTGTGGCGGGTGCCTGTAGTCCCAGTTACTCAGGAGGCTAAGGCAGGAGAATGGTGTGAACCTGGGAGGTGGAGTTTGCAGTGAGCTGAGATCGCGCCACTGTACTCCAGCCTGTATTACAGTGCGAGACTCCGTCTCAAAAAAAAAAAAAAAAAATTAGGCATACTGGCAGCCACCTGCAGTCTTAGCTACTAGGGAGGCTGAGGCAGGAGGATCATTTGAGCGCAGGAGTCTGAGCCTGCAGTGAGCTATGACTGGGCCACTGCACTCTGCCCTGGGTGAGCGTGAGACTACCTCTAACAACAAAAAATAAAGCAGACTCCTAATGAATAAAGAGTAACCTGCCCCCAATATCCATCCCCCAACAAACTGATCACCTCTGCCTCGGCCACGGCCCCTTCTGCCTCTTTCTGTTCCTCTTCCAGAAGGCCCTCCACTCTTGGTGCCATCCAATCCATTTTCCTGACCTCGAACTGAAATAAAAATAAAAATTAAAAAACAAAACAAACAAACAAAAAAACCAAACCACAGATGGCCAGAGCACAGTCAACAAGATATATACAAATATATAAATGGTATATAATATGGTATTGGGAATAAAAAAAACAACGAAGAGAAAATGAGCTGGAAGGATGGGAACATGTTACTCAGGGAATGGTAATGTGCCTTAACGGAGAGCTGCAAGTCAAATTTAACTTTACAAATGACTACAGGGTAATCACAAGACAAACTGGTGGCTATTGGTAGAAAAGGCTACATGCAAGAGATGTCAAGGTCTCAGAAGAGATAATGCCAAGAAAAGCAAAAGGATAATATAATGGTTCTTGGGTCCTGCCTAGCAGGGCCCTGGCACATCCCTAGAGTCTAGACATTACTGACCCACAGCTGGTTTTGATAAAGCCCCATGCATACACTCTCGTCCACGGCTGGCACCTCTCCCCCGTCTTGGTGGCCCGCCACGTCGCCGACTATAGTCTCTGTCCCGGTCTCGATTTTCTTTGCCTTCCTCGTTGGATTCCGTCTGGCCACCATCCTTCTGGCCTGAGACTCCCTTCTTCTTCCCGACCATCTCCCAGGAATGCTATAGAAGGGTAGAGCATTCATATCTAATCAATATGGAGTGCTATCAGGACACCAGAGACGAAAGCTGGGACAACTGATTGACTTAACCATTCTCCACTCAGCATCCATGTCTAAGACACTTCCATTAGTTTGTTTTTACTTCTGTTTAAGTATTTTATACACATCGCTACCAAAAGCAAAGTCCTTTATTTTTTATTTTATATTTATTTATTTGAGACAGAGTCTTGCTCTGTTGCCCAGGCTGGAGTGCAGTGGCGTGATCTTGGCTCACTGCAACCTCTGCCTCCCAGGTTCAAGCGATTCTCATGCCTCAGTCTCTCGAGTAGCTAGGATTACAGGCACACAACACCATACCTGGCTAATTTTTGTATTTTTAGTAGAGACAGTGTTTCACCATGTTCGCCAGGCTGGTCTCTCGAACTCCTGACCGCAGGTGATCCACCACCTCGGCCTCTCAAAGTGCTGGGATTACAGACATAAGCCACCAAGCCCAGTCTTTTTTGTAGGGAAGGTCCTTATAGGA